>NC_050073.1:71748591-72383091 GCF_009764565.3 Dermochelys coriacea
TTGTTTTGAAAATGCTTCTTTTTGAGTCACCTCAGTTGTCTCAGGTCTCCAGTGTGAAAAAGCTGACAAGTGCCAAACACAGCTCAGAGATCCTGAATACGAGCGGTTAGTCCAAGTCATTCCACTTATAGTGAGATACAGAAAGCCAGGCCTGTGACCTAAGGGGTCTGAAAGAGGTCTGAGGTGCAGTTCATCCTTAAATGTGACGCTGGTCCAGCTCCCCTGAGCAAAACAAGCCATACCAGCAAAATTGCAGTTTAGCCAGTATATGCCAGCAGAGCTAGGTCACAAATCACACCTCATCACACACTGACCAACATAGCTATATCGGCAAAAGTCTGCAGTATAGATCTGGCCTAACTTTGACCTTGTAGAAATCTCTGTGAATTCCAGCAGAACTATGTACTGTGAGCTCTAATGAGGAGTTAAAGGCAATTGGTAGTGGATAGTATATTTTATCTCCTCAATATTATAGCCTGCTTACCATTAAGGGCCAAATTCTACAACACTTACTCAAGAACCTCTTAGGCAATAAGGCCTATTGACTTCAACAGAATTGTTGCCTCACTAAGTGGTACTCAGTGTGAGGAAAAGGTTGCATTATCAAGCACTTAGCCTGAGCACAAATGCATTTCTGAAACAGCCTGCAAAACCCCCACAGTCCTCATTCTTGCCTCAACCAGTTAAAAAAAAATAAAAGAATGCAGGTCACACTACCTATGAAAGTCTCCTCAAAGAGTAGAAGTGAATCTTTTTTTCTTTTATGTTTCTTGTCGAATAACAGCTGAAGTCTCTGAAAACTGCACATAGATTATTGGTATCTGAACCCACTTTTGCAATACAAGTTTGCATCTGGAGCATGATTGATACATTATCTTATCCCAGCCAAGATAACACAACAACTTCAGAGAATCTATAGTAATACTGGAATCTGTGGGCTTTCTACAATGAATTGTCTGATCCATGTTATTTTCTTGGAGTAAGCTATGAATATGTGGAAAGATTGCATAAATCAGACTTTTGAATTCAATGTCTTTAAAATAAACCAAGAGTAATCTTGGAAATTGACCTGTAGCTGTGGCAGGGAGACAACTCAGAACTGCACTGGTTTCTATTTTTCTAGGGATGTCATAAAATATCACCTCAGATGAGCTGAGCTTCTGTGCAAATCATGCCAAGGGGGGAAAGAAGTTACAGATTATGATTTTTACAGATTAGTATCTAACCCACTGCCACTGAAAGAGGAATTTTTTGTACATAGAGGCATACTCCTCTCTCTCTCTCTCTCTCTCCAATGCAATTTAATTTTTCCCCACAGTTGTAATCTCATTCTGAGCAAAGCATGTATTGGAAGTATAGGAATAGTATTATTTCCGTTATTGCCAAAAATAATCTTATATGCATAGTAGCCACCTTGCACTGTGAACCATAGTTCAGAAATATGTCTGAATGAAGGAAGATAAAACTTAAAAACACATCATGAGAAGCGACAAAGCTGTAGATCTCAGCTGTCAGGAAGATTCAGGAAGCTGCTACAGACTCTTGCAGGCCAATGGCTGGTGCACTTTATATTATCTACATGCACAACATATGTATAGCCTACTTTTATCTCTTGCTCTATACAGGTGTTAAATATTTTCCATTCACAACACAATCTTTGAACTTTTCTGCTCTTTTGTTGTTTGATTTTAATTTGGCCCTCTTCTTTCTGTTGAGGTTTGTCCTCAAAAGGTTTCTGGGCTGGTAGATTTTCTAGCCTCAGCCCTCACCATTGTCAATTTGAATGTTACTTGTAACTGAACTTGTTTCACAGTTATGGGTAATTTCCATTGTAGCCCTCAGTTGTGTATCATGTGGTTGGACCCATCTGGGTCTTCATTTGAGAACAAATGTTCTTTGATAGTTCATAGCAAACAACAGTTGCAGCAGTAAAATTGTCCTTTTACTTCTAGTATGTGTGACCTTGCCGCTACTCTTTTCATGAATGTCCCTGACCTTGATCTTTCGTCCCTGTCCTTCGGTGATAGTTATGCTCTTCTTGGAAAAAGAAAAGGAGTACTTGTGGTACCTTAAAGACTAACAAATTTAAGGTGCCACAAGTACTCCTTTTCTTTTTGCGGATACAGACTAACATGGCTACTACTCTGAAGCTCTTCCTGGAGTTCAGGGAATTATTTGATACCACTGTCACAGTAGTATTTGACTTGCTGTCATCATTTTTTTTTTCTGCCACCTTTTCCACTAGTAGTGACTTCAAAAGTTTATGGTTGTAGGCAGCAGAGAGAATGTGCAACATGACCTGAAACAATGTGCTGGGCTCCCTGCTCATGCTTTCTGTTGGTGTATTTCCTCAGTCCAGTAATGTTAAGAGACTTGAGAGAGAGAACAGATGCCAAAATATGGAATTCTGCAACCAGGTGACCTTTTACTTTTTGCTTCTCGATACAGCTAGCCAGATCTGTGCTCCTGTCTATGCTGGAGGGATAGAGGGATGGATGCCTGAAGCCATGTACTAAGTCTACTAACGGTTATAGCACTTAGAACCTTGCTCTCCCAAATTGCTCTGTAGATTCCTCCATAGGTAGTATGGCGTAGTGGCTTGTGGTCGTCCCTCCCCAACAAGCTTGGAGGGAGGCCATTCTGCCTCACTACATCTCACAGCAGATAGTTTATTATTAGGCTAGGGCCCTGGCCCCTTGGGCAGGGCTGAACACCACTCAGTCTATAGCCCAAGCCTCCTGGTGGGGCAGACAGTAATTTATACTGACTGGGGCTCTGACCATCTGGGCAGAGAAGAACAATGAGCAGTCTTTAGTCCACAGCCTACTGGCTAGGGCAGACAGCAAACCCAGTCAGGGCTCTGACCCTCTGGGCGGTGTAAATCAATTGGCAGTCTTTAGCCCAGCCTTTTGGCTAGAGCAGACAGCAGTCAGGCACAGACCTTCAGGCTAGGGAGAGTAGATGGCCATCCCAGGGGTGGGGTCAGCAGCAGAGGGACCCAGGCCCACCCTACTCTACAAGGTCCCAGGCAAGGGACAGTGGTAGATGGTCCCGCCACTGGGTCAGCAGGGCTCCTACTGAAACACGCTGACTCGTATTGCAACAGCACAACCGGACTAATATCTGGTTTTCCTGGGCTACTTCCTACCACAGTCCATTGGCATGAGTCCATTGTCTACAAGTCTTCAATCTCCTCTGGGTAAACAGGGGACGGCGGTCCCAGCAGCTCTGCTCCACCGTCGGTCTCCTTTGGGGTCAGGGCACTATGTGGCTTGGTAACAGGGCTGGACTTCTGCAGCAAGGCGGAGATGTCTGCCTCCTTCCCTGTCTCCAGCCCCTGAAAATCTATGGCTTCCTTGAGGAAGAATGCTGCCCAGCACTCTCTTACATGGGTTTCCCCTCCAATGAGGCAACACCGAACCCTCAATGAGGATCAGTTATTAGGAAGAGTACAGAAGCCTGGATCTTTTAGGAACTTGTACAGGGAGCTTTGAGGAAGTACTGAATTGAGGTTCTTCAGGTATTTTGAGATCAGCAGGTTTATTAGCCTCAAGTCCCTGCCCATTGAGCAGGAGGGAAGAAATATCAGTTACAATGTCATGGGAACTCCTTGGGACAAAAATCAGAAAATCCACACAGGGCAAGATATACCCTTTAACATTAAGGTGAGTGATCTGGACCATAGTCTTATGGGCAGATATATCTGTATATCATGACATCCAGCTCCATACTGTCTGATTGTTTGCAGTAACCCTATCACATCCCTCCTTTACATTTTAAAATTATATTGACAATTCTGAAGATATTTTGAATTTTTAAATAAATTTCAGTGAAACCACTGCTCTGTCCATAGGATTAGCTAATATTACACAAAGAGTTTATGACCAATTTCTTATTTCATCATATTTCAGTTAAAACCTTTGATATGCTCTAGGAATTATTTTGGGGCATTCTATGGCCTGTGCTATACAGGAGGTCAAAAGAGATGGTCACAATAGTCACTTCTGGCCCTAGAATTTATTAAATATATGAGTCAAATCCTGAAATCCTTACTTAGGCCAAAGATTTATTGAAGCCTACAACATTTTGCCTGAGCTAGGACTGAGTATAATCTGAATAAGGACTGCAAGATTTGGCTTCCACATATTCAAGAATTTTTGCAAATCAAATTAAACTTGCAAACCAAACAAGAAGTTGTAGTTAACTGGAATAATCTCATGTTGCCTATTTCTTTTGACTGAGCACTTGTATACAGTCTTGCCTGAAATGAGTTGGAAAATCTGGTAGTATCTCCAGAATATTGTTTGAAAAACAGAACTTAAGAGATGTCTGGAATCAGCCCATGGGAACATCACTCTGCAGTCAGTGAAATATGCCATGTTAGATTTTTCATTGGAACTCTCTACTTTGTCCAAACCTTTGCAGATAAAATGGTGAGATTCTGAATGAGTGCTGAGGATGCAATCCTATAATTAAAATATTTAGACATCTGTGTTGGGAATATTATAGACCTTTGGAGAAAAATTCAAAACATATAAGAGCAAGATTCTGTGTTCTACAACTAAATGAACATACCAGTTTTATTTTGCTGGTTGGTGCATTTTCTGTTATTTTCCAGTGATGAACACTAAAATTTTCCACTTTAATTAATTGGGGGCCACAATTTAAAAAAGAAATCTGAACCTACAGTTCAATAGGGATTTCAGAGTTTAGACACCTGAATAAGTGCCTTCATTTTTTTCAAGTGCTGAGCACCTAGCAGCACTCATCCACTTTGTCCTCACCCATAACTATTTCACATTTGGGGACAATGTATACCTTCAAATCAGCGGCACTGCGATGGGTACCCGCATGGCCCCACAGTATGCCAACATTTTTATGGCTGACTTAGAACAACGCTTCCTCAGCTCTCGTCCCCTAATGTCCCATCTCTACTTGTGCTACATTGATGACATCTTCATCATCTGGACCCATGGAAAAGAAGCTCTTGAGGAATTCCACCATGATTTCAACAATTTCCATCCCACCATCAACCTCAGCCTGGACCAGTCCACACAAGAGATCCACTTCCTGGAGACTACGGTGCTAATAAGCGATGGTCACATAAACACCACCCTATACCAGAAACCTACTGACCGCTATGCCTACCTACATGCTCCAGCTTTCATTCAGACCACACCACACAATCCATTGTCTACAGCCAAGCTCTACGATATAACCACATTTGCTCCAACCCCTCAGACAGAGACAAACACCTACAAGATCTCTATCACGCATTCTTACAACTACAATACCCACCTGCTGAAGTGAAGAAACAGATGGACAGAGCCAGAAGAGTATCCAGAAGTCACCTACTACAGGACAGGCCCAACAAAGATAACAGAACACCACTAGCCATCACCTTCAGCCCCCAAATAAAACCTCTCCAATGCATCATCAAGGATCTACAACCTATCCTGAAGGACGACCCATCACTCTCAAAGATCTTGGGAGACAGGCCAGTCCTTGCTTACAGACAGCCCCCCAACCTGAAGCAAATACTCACCAGCAACCACACACCACACAACAGAATCACTAACCCAGGAACCTATCCTTGCAACAAAGCCCGTTGCCAACTCTGTCCACATATCTATTCAGGGGACACCATCATAGGGCCTAATCACATCAGCCACACTATCAGAGGCTCGTTCACCTGCTCATCTACCAATGTGATATATGCCATCATGTGCCAGCAATGCCCCTCTGCCATGTACATTGGTCAAACTGGACCTACGTCTCTACGTAAAAGAATAAATGGACACAAATCAGACGTCAAGAATTATAACATTCAAAAACCAGTCGGAGAACACTTCAATCTCTCCGGTCACTCGATTACAGACCTGAGGGTGGCTATCCTTCAACAAAAAAACTTCAAAAACAGACTCCAATGAGAGACTGCTGAATTGGAATTAATTTGCAAACTAGATACAATTAACTTAGCTTGAATAAAGACTGGCAGTGGATGAGTCATTACACAAAGTAAAACTATTTCCCCATGTTATTTCTCCCCCACCCCACTCCCCACTGTTTCTCAGACGTTCTTGTTAATTGCTGGAAATGGCCCACCTTGATTATCACCACAAAAGGTTTCCCCCCCTTCCTGCTGGTAATAGCTCATCTTAAGTGATCACTCTCCTTACAGTACAAGTCCAGCCACGAGGAAGTTTGTGTGGAAGGTTGGTTCTTTATGAGAGTATCCAGTTTTGAAAGCTCATTCTTAATCTTTCCCTGTTTGCTGTAGAGGATGTTGATCAGGTGGTTCCGCAGTTTCTTTGAGAGTGTGTGGCACAAGCTGTCAGCATAGTCTGTGTGGTATGTAGATTGTAATGGATTTTTTTACCTTCAGTCCTTTCGGTATGATGTCCATCTGTTTGCATTTGGAGAGGAAGATGATGTCTGTCTGTATCTGTACGAGTTTTTTCATGAAGTTGAAACTTCCTCGTGGCTGGACTTATGCTCTAATAAATTTGTTAGTCTGTAAGGTGCCACAAGTACTCCTTTTCTTTTTGCGAATACAGACTAACACGGCTGCTACTCTGAAACCTCTCCTTACAGTGTGTATGATAAAACCCATTGTTTCATGTTCTCTGTGTGTGTATATATAAATCTCCTTACTGTATTTTCCACTGAATGCATCCGATGAAGTGAGCTGTAGCTCACGAAAGCTTATGCTCAAATAAATTTGTTAGTCTCTAAGGTGTCACAGGTACTCCTTTTCTTTTTGTAGAATCATAGAATATCTTTTGTGAATACAGACTAACATGGCTGCTACTCTGAAACCTGTCATTGACTTCAGTGGGTGCTGCTGCATGCTCAGCATGTTTGAAAATCAGGCAGTGGATTTGCAATTAATGTTGCATTTTAGTAGTGGGGATAAGGAACAACCTACCAGCTTTAAATACAAGAATATGCAAAATACATTGCTATTGGGCCACGGTTTATTAAATGTGTTGAGACCAATGCATAAGCTAATAATACATATGTTTTTATTTCATATGGATGTGATATGGCAATGCCCCAACTTGGTTTGCCTACCTGTACACTTCATATGCTTTGTTGTATTTATTTCACCATGTTATCCTCTCTATATTTGTCCTGTATGCTTATTTCAGTATTTACTAATGCTAACGCATTCTTCACAACCTGCCTAATTTGTGATTTCTATAAATCAGATATGTTTTAAAATAATTTCACAGTCAGTCTTCATCGGTGACTCAAAAATATGAGTGTCGAAAACAATATTAAATAAGACGAGCCAGAGGGATACATGCACAAAGCTCAAGAAGTAAGGAGATGGCATGAAATGACAGGAAAAGGGCAGCAGCTTTAAATTAAAAAGGGAAAGTGATGTAATAATGATTAAGCCACAAAACAGAACTCCAATGCAGTGAGCGAGCAATGAAAATAAGGTAATAAAAAAAAAAGTACAGAACTACCTCATGAGACATATTATTACAGCAAATGTCACGCTAACAGTATTTATTTTGCTTAGCATTATGGCTATCTTCAAGGTTTTTATGACAGATGTGTGTAAGTTTTTAACTGAAAGTGAGTTTTAGTTCAGAGCTAGATAGGCATCAAACAGCCTTCTGCCTACACAAATTCCTAAATTACATAGCAACCTATGTTTATGTTATGTTTACATTCCATATAAATAATATTGGTCTAGAGCCAATAATATTTAACAATAACTACTTGCAGGGCCAAACCATAATTTTGGAAGTATTCATTCAATGTGCATACTGGCCAAATTTTCATTCTAGCCAGGGGCTGAAGTTCACACTTCTATGTCCAGAAGTATTGTACCTAAACTCCCTGTTAGTTTGCTTGGAAAAGGTATTACTGTGAATCATCTAAGTGAGACATTTTAATAGCTAAGGGTCTGAATCAGTGAGATGTTGAACACATTTAACTCCTGTTGGCCTCAGGGGAAGTTAAGGATGCTCATCCCCTCACAGGATTGGCCCAGAAGTCGCATCCTTTTTCACTGACTTAGTAGCATCCTATTCTTGTGTGGCTAAGCAATGCTGAATTTTATGTGCACTACTTATGTGGGAGAGAGGAAAGAAGGGAAGAGAACACCAGGGCCATTCCATGCAATTTACAAAAATTCTATGTGTCAATGTGGTTTTCTCAGTGAGCAATGACAAACTCACAGGCCTGGGACTTATTAAGAGGTATATCATTAAAATGGCGGAACAGGGAGACAAAATATGGAACTGGCACAACTAAAAATTAATTTATGAATGAAAATTGTCCAAAAATGCAGCTGTATAAAGCCCCTGTAGACTAACCTACAGCAAGGAGAGTCACACTTTTACAGAGGCTCGTTCACCTGCACATCTACCAATGTGATATATGCCATCATGTGCCAGCATGCCCCTCTGCCATGTACATTGGTCAAACTGGACAGTCTCTATGTAAAAGAATAAATGGACACAAATCAGACATCAAGAATTATAACATTCAAAAGCCAGTAGGAGAACACTTCAATCTCTCCGGTCACTCAATTACAGACCTGAGGGTGGCTATCCTTCAACAAAAAAACTTGAAAAACAGACTCCAATGAGAGACTGCTGAATTGGAATTAATTTGCAAACTAGATACAATTAACTTAGGCTTGAATAGAGACTGGGAATGGATGAGTCATTACACAAAGTAAAACTATTTCCCCATGGTATTTCTCCCCTCCACCTCATCCCCCACTGTTCCTCAGATGTTCTTGTTAACTGCTGGAAATGGCTTACCTTGCTTGTCACCATGAAAGGTTTTCCTCCTTCCCCCCCTGCTGCTGGTGATGGCTCAACTTAAATGATCACTCTCTTTACAGTGTATATGATAAAACCCATTGTTTCATGTTCTCTGTGTGTGTGTATATAAATCTCCCCACTGTATTTTCCACCAAATGCATCCGATGAAGTGAACTGTAGCTCAAGAAAGCTTATGCTCAAATAAATTTGTTAGTCTCTAAGGTGTCACAAGTACTCCTTTTCTTTTTGCGAATACAGACTAACACGGCTGCTACTCTGAAACCTTTTACAGGTAGCACTTATATGGCTGTCAAATGCTGTTTTAACTGCACCCACTCTTCCCTGGTTCCCCCCATCCATACTGGCTCTCTAACACAGTGGCTCTCAACCTTTCCAAACTACTGTACCCCTTTCAGGAGTCTGATTTGTCTTACATACCCCCAAGTTTCACCTCACTTAAAAACTACTTGCTTACAAAATCAGACATAAAAATACAAAAGTGTCACAGCACACTATTACTGAAAAATGGCTGACTTTCTTATTTTTACCATATAATTATAAAATAAATCAATTGGAATACAAATATTGAACTAACATTTCCATATATAGTATACAGAACAGATTGAACAAGTTATTTTCTGTATGAAATTTTAGTTTGCACTGACTGTACTAGTGCTTTTTATGTAGCTTGTTGTAAAACTAGACAAATATCTTGATGAGTTGATGTAGCCCTTGGAAGATCTCTGCGTACCTCCAGGTACCCCTGGTTGAGAACCACTGCTGTAGCAGACTTCACTGGACACACATTTCTTGGACTTCACTGAACCCTCTAACCTGGTTTACCATGGGGAAATTTTTGAGCTGTTAAATCTGGTTGGAGCTGCAATGTAGACAGCTCTAGCCATATAGACTTTTTCAGAACTGGTTTAGTTAAACCTGCTTTCAGGAGGTTTAAGTAAATGGGTTATAAAAATAGATCTGGCAGCACCCCTAGCTCACCTGGCACTTTTCCTGATTTTAAAACTGCTATGACATTTTGGGAAAATAACCCTACTACACACAAGGCCACTGAATATACCATCAAGTGTAGCTGCTATATTTTCTTCAGTCATGTAGGCTCTTTGCACAGCAACAGAGCTCTTTGATCAGAAATGGAACCTGTTGTCCTTTAGTTACTATATCCATTGTTTATCTAAAGAAACTTCTGTTGGCTAGGAAATAGAATGAAAAATGTCTTAAGCAGTCAAGAGATCTGCAAAACCAGTATGCTAATTCAGACAGTCTTTCACTAGAGAGCTAACAAAATTGTATGGTAAATCTTGGGAATACTTTGAAAGCAACTTTTCAGTGGATACATGATCAATTTCAGCTGCCTGATCTGAGTATTGCACATTAAATTTACATCTTAAGTTTGAAGCGCCAAGATTTCTCTCAATCATATGGAAATATAGAGTTTAGTTAGTCAAGCCAGTTTCTCATTGTCAGGATTTCCCCAAATGGCAGTTGTCTCAACATTCTGGTTAATAAGAACCATTAAAAGCCAGGATCCTCATTCTGCTTTCATCTGAGGTAAAGCCTATAAAATCATATAAGTTACACTTCTAACAATAATTGTGCATTAAAAAAAAATGAAAGTTCCTAATGGTGGTGGAGAACTCAACGGAATACAACATTATTTTCAGAGGCAGCATGGGCCACAGTAAATGTGGATGAAATAGAAGGGATGAAGGTTGAAAACAATTATGGATACATCTTGATAGTTTAACACCACATACGTATCTTTCCCTTACCCTACTTTCAGCTAAAAAGAAATATTTCTCATGTAGACCTCAGATTTCATCTACATTTTATTACTGACAAAACCTTTGTCTATAAACCCATAATTACTTTCATAAATGTGTTAACTCACTAAAATCCTCACCAAGCAACCTTGTCCCATGAATGTCCTCTCCTGCCCCCAATCTTCCCTCACAACATTGAACTGAACCTCTGACCCTATCTCTATGCTGAGAGCTATCCCTTTATCTCGCACAATCCCCATCCGCTCAACAGATGGGTTCAGAAATGTCATTCATGTGTCTGCCAACCGACACCCTGATTCTCCTCTGCCTTGCCCTCTGTTTAGGTGAGTGAAAATGCTACCAAATTAAAATAGTAGTGGTTTACATCTGCTTTTCATTGGTGTAGCTGTCTACACAAGGTGCATGGCAGAATTAGGCCTGTAACATTTTTAAAATTACCCAAGTCACATTTTCATAGATGTTTCCATTACTTAGGAACCTAAGTCCCATTCGTACTTCCAATGTGACCTAGGCTCCTAAGTGATTTAGCTGCTTTGGAAAATCTTACCTATGTCTGCTCCTGGCAGCAGTGTAAGTCAAGAGTAACTCCAGTTTTCAGTGAAGTGTCTCCAGATTTATACCAGTGTAGGGGCAGTATTACTAGTGTAAGTGTCAGTTATTGGTGGAGATTGTCAGTGACTCTCTCCCAGGCAAAACACTTTGGGGCTGGTCTGTGATTCCCCCTTTCCCCCCTCCCCCCACTGGTGCAGCTGCATCAGCACTGCACTGATGCAAACCTCAGTGTAAAAAGTGACTTGCACTGGTGCAGCTTATCCCAGTGCATGCCACTTTTTACATTATGCTAGCTGCTATGAGGCAAACCACTCTGGTGCAAAAATGTCACATGTAGCATGTCTCTAACCCTCCTGCCTCAGTTTCCCTAAGTGTAAATGGAGGACAGTATACCTATCTACTTCTCACAGGTCCTTGAGTATTTTGTAAGGAGGTTTGAAAATGAAAAGCTTCAAGAAGCATTATCAAATTGTATGTTTAATAAAAACTGCCACTAAAACAATTCTCATTTACAGAGATAATAATCAGCAGAGAGAGAGAGAGAGAGAGGTATCAAAGGTCAGCCCACTAAAAAGGAACAACCATCTCTCATTAATATTCTGGGGATAGAATACACTAACAGGTTCTTAGCATACTCCCATTAACATACCTCTTTCTTGTCTGTGTTTAGTATTTTTAGAGTGCCAATCATCCCAGTATTTAGGGGCCAGACAGTTTTTGGTTCCATGATAACCAAAAGATAGAATCAGATTCTGCCCACACAGAATGTTTCAATAATTTCAAATTGTTTCACGCTCTGTGTATTACTACATTATAGCACATGCTATAGCCTCCATTTGTGCTTTAATGTGATCAGCAAAAAATCTGATCTAACAGAATTTAGTGATGAGGATTTGCTCATTTAAAAAAATGTTTAATTTTAAAAAAGCAAAGGGAGGGAGAAATTAACAGGTACATATGAAGGAGAAAAGAGATGTTTCTCCGTCCCTGAAATCCGATATAGCCCTAGCTTATATACAGATGTTGTACTGCTTTAGTTTTAATTGGTTTAAAACAGATTTATTGAAACTGGTGCAAACCCTGTGTAGACATTGTTATTTCATTTCATCAGTGGGTTATTGCAGCTTGTCTCAAACCTGTTCCTAATATATTTAAGTTAAATTGATATGCCAGGTTTATGTCCATCTAAGAGTGTCATGGCCTTTTGCCATGGATTTTAAGTCATACTATTACTTAGATTAGTGAAACTTTGTGTGTGGACAAGCCCCTACAGTTCATGGAGTGGGATAAAAGGAGGTTTTACAACCTGCAAAGGAGAATATTCTTGCATCGGCAGTGGTGAAATTGTGTCAAGGGATAAGGAGAAGGATTAGTGGAGGAAATAGATGGGGGGAGTAGAAAGAGGAACAAGGTCCATGTAATGGACTGGATCAAGTCTATGGAGGAATGTAATAACCAGCAGCTTTGAACTGGAATTTGAAATGAACAAGGCATCATTGGAATTATTGAAGGATGGGTGTACTCTGAATGTGTGAACAGGCAGGCAGCATATTTCAGTGCATTCTGGAGCCTGGAGAAATAGGATTTTTTATAGAGAAGGGAGCCCTAGTAGTTAAGGAGACAGGAAATAAAAGCATGGATTCAAGTTTTAGCAGGGATGAAGCAGCAGCAGGGTGTATGTGGGCAATGTTGCCATGGCAGTGATAAACAGATTTGTAGATGTAAGAAAAGGGGACAATATAGTTGAGGATCAGGGCTACCACTATGGTTATGAACTGTTGAGGCCAATCAGAGGCCTCAATCTAGAAAAATTGTGATTGTGGAGATCAGAGAGAGAAGGGGAACATGAGGAAGAGACAAGAGAAAAGGGAGCAAGTAAGGGAGTATTTTGGAAATAAAGGCAAGCCAATGGAGAAGACAACAGTGGTGGTGGGAGGAAGGGTTTGGAGAATGTTAGATTACAAGGGAGAGAGAAAACTGTGAGGTTTCCTTACAACATTCAATTGACTTTGTAACCAGTTACTGGCATGGCTGGTTCTAAGCAAGACGTGGGTTCACACAAACTTGGTTAAAACTTGAACTCGTCCTACAATTTGTTGTGCCTCAGAGAGAACCTGCACGGAATCTCATTGACCTCAGTAGGCTGTTGCATGGGTCCATACGCACAACTAGTTGCAGAGCCAGGGGCTTAGTTAGTAATCGTGGTCACTTAAGGGCATTTTGCCCCTACCTAGGCTTACACACAGTTGTCTTCCTGTAACCAGTTCAGCATATTGTATTTTACAGAGTGTACAGAATCTCAGAGCCATAGCCAGTCCCCCTTCTGTCTCATGTGATAGAACAACCCGTAGCATCTTGTCCCACCCTGGTGCTGCTGCCTTTCTCTGTGGGTATCTCTCCAGTATGCTGGCTGTTGGTTAGGCACTACAGGCCTGCCGACTCTGGGGAAGCTTTCCCTAAACTTCAGCCAGTTTTTAAATCAGTTTTAGCTGGAGCTGTAATATAGCCCAGGCTTGGGTAGCCTAAACTGATTTTACTAAACCAGTTTTAAGATGGGTTAGGAGTTTTGGTAATGATATGGCTGTGCAGATTTTCTCTACACCAATTCAATCACACCCCTTGTTCCTGTAAAGACTTATCCTTCTGCACGCAGATCCTTACTTATGCAACTTGCACTGGAAGTAGCCCTATTGAACTCAATGCTATATTTATATACCTTCATATATTAAAATTTATAAATGTACTTATATTTTAAATAAAAGTATAAATGAAATCATTGCAACTATTGTGTGTAGAGAGTACAGTGCTAGATTTTGGGGGCCTGTGCACTACAGAAATTGGGGACCCCCTCCTTTCTGTGGGAATGCAGCAAGCCTTCTGATGGTTTGGCCTTCCATCATAGGGGGAAGGGGGGGGAAGAGGATGAGGAGAATTGGCCAAATTTGAGCGAGTGGTATTGCAACCTGGCATGTGGGGTCACCATGCTACATTTTTCCCTTTAAATGAGAAGTCTTTGCAACTATAACCTCAAAAACATGAACTGAGTGAAACCGATGTAGAGATGCCTGGAAAAATTGCTCAGAGATGCCAATGGCCTCATTTATCACAATGAGGTGTTAATTCAAATGTCAATGTTGTGAATCATTTCATTCCTTAAAAGGAGTGGGAGGATCATAGAGCTGCATGAGTTATGAGAGAGACATCTCCTTTTTGGTGCCATGAGTTGATGACATTTGGAAGATCTCACTACTTGCATTTGGACCCAGGCAAGGAGAAGTCAAGCCCAGGACTATAACAGTAATTGTAATAGAGCATATTCAAATCCTAGAAAGGATGAGCCATGCTCAAGTAGCCCAGTGGCTCTCAGAGTGTACACAATCTGTTGTGTGTGATGTCTCATTTTGGTGACTCACATGAATGGAGCTTATTTTGTGGGCCCCAAGACATTTCCAAACTTCTGAAATCACATATTGCCTATTTCAGGGAAGAAGGTACAGTCCATTTCACCATATTAACTACTCTCCTGACAGAAGTAGCCCTGTAAGGAAAAAAGAGCTCTCTATTCCAAAAGCAGAGTTCTGGAACAACTGACAACACATGACTCTATCATCATTATGGAAAACAAGCACTTGGGATCCAGCACAGCAAATGACTCATTGCAGAGCATTGCAACTCTGCCTCAGGCAGAGCATTTCAACCACTGGCAAGGGACCCAGACCACTGACAGCAAGCCTCTCAGACTATTTTGTTCCTGTGTCTACAGGACAATACCGACTGGGGAGACAAGGTAACTGTACTACAGATACATACTCTTGCTCTTTGAACCATACAAGGACTGTTCAGCGCTTTGTTTTAAAGAGTTGTCCACTGATAATTAGATATTGTCTCCCCAAAGGGCCTAATTTGGGTCTACTGCCGTAAAAATGTGGTTAGGTACAAATTTGAACATAGGTGCAAACAATGAATGGACTGAGCTCATTCTTTGTATCGGAGAGCATGGACATGGCTGTCTGCTAAGGACGCTTTCAGTAGTACGACATTTGAGATGAAAATAAAATTCAAGCACTCCTAGCACTCATTACAGAACCTTAGACCTTGTCTGTAGTTTGGAGTGAGTATCAGTGGCAACCAACAGGTGTAGCAATACCTATGTAAACCCTAGATAAGGATATATTCGGATAAAGCTCAAATGGCGCAAAGTGCAGCCATTTTTCTCTATGCACAGTGTTTGTTGCAATGCTGCATTTGATTGCTAAACTGGAGCTAGGGAGGTGTGGCGTGTGCCTGAGACAAATCAGCCTGTATAGGCCCCCCCTTCACATTTTTTTATACAGGTGAAATCCGGGGTGGGGAGCGGACACCAGTGCTGGGGGGGGGTGGCGGTGAGGGATGATGTAGAGTCACAGGGTGGCACCTGTGCTGTGCTTTCCTCCCAGGAAAGGGAGGGGTCCAGTGCAGAAGGGCAATGGATGAGGTCAGCCTGGCACTGGTGAGTTCTGGCGGCGCTAGGATGCTGGCGGCCGGTGCAATTGCAGGTGAGCAAGAAAAAGATATACAATGCGCACTTTCTGCTGGTGAGTGTGGGCCCAACCTCTGCTGCCAGCGCTAGGCCCCCCACCTCCCCCAGGGCCAGCCTAGTGCCCTCCAGGCAGCCCTAGTTCCTGCCCCCCCCCGGGGCCAGCCTAGCACCCCCAGGCACCCCTAATTCCCCCCCCCAGGGCCGGCCTAGCACCCCCCGCACAACACACACACTCACTCTGAAGCATGGGGCCCCCCCAAGCACAGTGCCCGAAGTGGTCACCCCAATTTACCAGACCCAAGGGATGGCTCTGACTGGAGCTAATACCAAACACAGACAAAGCCTTAGGAAAACACTATCATCACTGTTAAAAAATATAGTACAAAGAGCTCCATCTTCACCCCAGATCTGTAGCAATATTGTGCAGATAAAGAAAGAAAAGATTGGAGAGGGTTCAAAGAAGAGCCCAAGAATGATTAAAGGATTAAAAAACACTTCTATATTAAGTCAAATGAGCTCAAAGAAGGTTATAGGGTAACTTGATCACAGTCTATAAGTACCTACAGGGCAACAGGTAAATATTTTTTATTGGATCTAC
This sequence comes from Dermochelys coriacea, assembly GCF_009764565.3. Lineage (NCBI taxonomy): Eukaryota > Metazoa > Chordata > Testudines > Dermochelyidae > Dermochelys > Dermochelys coriacea. The sequence goes on from NC_050073.1 coordinate 71,764,852, forward strand.
TTCTGTTGGTGAGAGAGGCAAGCTTTCAAGCTACACAGAGCTTTTGTTCAGATCTCTAATATCCTGAGACCAACATGGCTACAACTACAGTACATACAGTACAGACCCATTTACGCACGAATCTAGTAAACGCGCGGTAGTACCATGCCTCCCAGTACTACCTATTTAAACACATGAGACTCATTAACATGCGATACAGGAACTTGCTATGTAGCGCTACAGATTTGCTTATGAACTCACCGACATAGAAACCGACAGGAAGTGCAGAGCGAAAATGTGTTGTACATCTTTACCAATATTGGTAAAGACACATCACACAGGCTTAGTCATTGTCACGCTAGAGATATAATATATAGTAGTTATATAGTAATATATATACTACATTAGAAAATTTTAACCCTAGGACTAAAATAATGGCAGAGGGCAAGCGTCAGTGTTCCTACACTGTAGAAGAAAAGCTAGCTGCGATAGATCGAGTAAATAGTGGAGAAACTCAGGCCAAAGTTTCAAAAGATATTGGGATTGCTGAATCTACTCTCCGAGGATGGCTAAAAAAATGAATCTAAACTGAATGGTTTTGTACAAAATACTGATTCTGCCGCGGGGCTTAAGCGAAAACGTGTGCACTATTCAGGAAAACCCACAACAGACAAAGCCATGTGCATGTGGTTTGCTCAGGAAAGGCTAAGTGGGCCAATTCTTCAAACTCAAGCGATAAAATTTGGAAATTTAACGGGGGATGAATCATTGCAAGCCAGCAAAGGGTTTATAAGTCATTTTAAAAAGTGTCATGGAATAGCACAGGTATCGATTTCTGGAGAAAGCTGATTAGCCAATGAATTGGCCGTGAACGCATTTCCCACTGAGTTAAAATCTGTTTTACAAAATGAAGACTACCACGAAGAACAACATTATAACTGTGATGAAACAGTTTGATTTGCAAAACTGCTACTTGATAAGACTTTAGCCTTTAATTACGAGACACAGAAAACAGCTGGATTTAAGAAGATAAAAGATCGTGTGACTCTTCTTTTTTATAGTAATAAGACAGGCAGCCAAAAGCTTGTCCCTCTTCTCATTGGCCGCTTTCATAACCCTCGCTGCTTTAATCACCTCAGTAGAGCCAAACTGACAGTAATATATGCTAACAGCAAAAATACTCGGATGGCAAGACACGTTTTCGACGACAAGTTCCACAACAGCTTTGTTCCAGCTGTTCGTAAGCATCTGCAGTCGATGAAACTTGAAGCCAAAGCACTTTTGCTTCTTGACAATTGTCCAGCCCATCCTCCAGCTGAATCAGTGGTATCAAGAGATGGAAAAATTGAAGTGCTATACCTATCATTCAACACAACATCCAAAATGAAACCTTTAGACCAGAGCATTATTCAGAATTTTAAAAACAATTATTGATGGGAGCTGATTTTGGCAATCGTGTGATGCACATCTTCAGGCATTTCTGAATTCCTGAAACAGTTAAACATGAAGGAAATTATTTATTAGGTTAAAAAAGCTTGGGACGGAGTAAAACAAAAGTCCATTGAAAACAGCTGGATGAAGGCTTTCGGTGATGCCTTTTCTGTCAAAGACGGCTCAGACTCAGAAAACTCCAGTAGTGGTACTGATTCAGACTTTGAAGGATTTTCAGAAGGCGACATCCTACAAACATGCACGCAGACAAAAGAGGATAAAAATAAACTTCTCTTTCAAATGATAAAAGAGATTTTAGTTTGGATACGTCGCCAGAAATCATCACCGAGTGGCTGGAGATGGATGAAGATTGCCCGACTTAATATTTCTTCCTTGGACAGAAATTCTGAACAGGCTGCAAGGCTATGTCAGATCGTGAAAATGATGGCGAGGATGTCATTGAAAAGGTCAAATTTTCACCCACAGAAGCCCTTAGTGCTGTAGAAACTGTTGTAAGATTTATGGAGCAGCAAAATGTAGAAAATATCGAAATCATTCATCTGCAGCAAATGACAGACTTCATAAAAAAGAAAAAAAAGGAAGCCAGAAAGAGCGGAAAATAACGGCGTTTTTTCCCAAGTGAGTCAGACACCTTTTTCAATGTGGCCCTCTTAACCCGCAGTTCGTTAACACGCGGTCATGATGGCTTGACTCCGGACATCTGTGCGTAAACGGGTCTGTACTCTATACTGCAGACCAAGGTATAACAAGCTCCAATGGCCGGAAGTTGATGCTTGACAGATTCAGACTAGAAGTAAGGTGCAAATGTAACTGTAAGGTTATATTAACCACTGGAACAACTTATCAAGGGCTATGGTGGATTCTCCATCACTGGAAATTTAGACACATCCAATCGTGAGTTCAAAAAGATATGCTCTACTTCCAATAGGAGTAGATTCAGGAAAGTCCTATGTTATACAGGAGGTCACTCTAGATGATCACAATGATCCCTTTGGGCCTTAGAAGCTATGGCATTTTCACTGTTCATTTTGCAGCGAGTAACATAGTACTGGGCTGATTAGTTAAATAACCTACAGATCGACAGAGGGAATGAAAGCTTCAAGCTGAAGCCTACTCTTATCAGCTATAAGAATAGGAAATAAAATGAGGGGAAAAAGGTGTTGATGCTGCCTTATTTTATAATGCTAACAGAGAACTAGGAACTGTACAGAGAGGAGACAAGATCTCTGCTGCAGTTTATAGTCTAGCCTGATCATAATATTCAGCAAACACAAAGATGGTATCAACTGATTTTGTACCACAGAAAAGCAGCAGGTTTCAGAGGTCCTTGTGTATTAGATGATGGTCCTGAAAGATCTTAAAGGCGACCTGTGTCAGGAAAAATGGGTTTATGCACTCATGTGTGAGATTTTAAAATCATGTTACGTAACATGATTTCTCTTTTCACCATCTAGAGAGACACCCTTTTAAGACTAGTCATGACATTGGCTGTAGAAGTAGACGCTCTGTGGTATCAGCATTTGGGCAGAGTTTGGCCAACGTAAGCAGTTTCAATAGACTCCTCTTGGCTCACCTTGTTTACCTGCATCATTGTCGAAGATTTTGATGCATAGATAACTAATTCTAATGAAGATGTATTTATAGGGCTTCAGTTTCTTGGGGTTTGTTAATTTCATTTTTGGGTGTATTTTTAGCAATTTTTGACTTGTGTTGCTTTCTAAAAAAATTTTTTTTCCAGGATTTCCTTGCATATACTGTAATGAGTAATACATCAGAATGGCCATACTGGGTCAGGTTCATCTAGCCCAGTATCCTGTCTTCCGACAGTGGCCAATGCCAGGTGCCCCAGAGGGAATGAACAGGTAATCATCGAGTGATCTATTCCTTGTCGCTCATTCCCACCTTCTGGCAAACAGAGGCTAGGGACACTATCCCTACCCATCCTGGCTAACAGCCATTGATGGATCTGTCCTCCATGCATTTAACTAGTTCAGGGGTTCTCAAACTGGGGTCGGGACCCCTCAAGGGGTCTCGAGGTTATTACATGGGGGGGCTCGCAAGCTGTCAGCCTCCACCCCAAACCCCACTTTTCTTCCAGCATTTATAATGGTGTTAAATATATAAAAATGTGTTTGTAATGTATGGGGTGGGGGTGTCGCACTCAGAGACTTGCTATGTGAAAGGGGTCACCAGTACAAAAGTTTGAGAACCACTGATCTAGTTCTTTTTTGAATCCTGTTATATAGTCTTGGCCTTCACAACATCCTCTGGCAAAGAGTTCCACAGAGTTGACTGTGTGTTATGTGAAGAAATGCTTCCTTTTGTTTGTTTTAAACCTGCTGCCTATTAATTTCATTTGGTGACCCCTAGTTCTTGTGTTATGAGAAGGAATAAAATAAACTTCCTTATTTACTTTCTCCACACCTGTCATGATTTTATAGATCTCAATCATATCCCCCCCTTAGTAGTTTCTTTTCCAAGCTGAAAAATCCCAGTCTTATTAATCTCTCCTCATATGGAAGCCAGTCCATACCCCTAATCATTTTTGTTGCCCTTTTCTGAAACTTTCCCAATTCCAATATATTTTCTGAGCGGGAATGACCACATCTGCATGCAGTATTCAAGGTGTGGGCATACCATGAATTTATATAGCGGCAATAGATAAGACAGAAAATATCCTATCCCTTTCTTAATGCCCAACATTCTGTTCACTTTTTTGACTGCTGCTGCACATTGAGTGGACATTTTCAGAGAACCATCCACAATCACTCCAAGATCTATTTTACACATTCATGACGGTAGCATATCTTTGTAATATTCCCTAGTGCATTTTGTCATAGTACTATTTCAAACAGCACTACGGTAAATATACTAGGGAAACCTTCCTGTGTATGAGCAAGGTGTACATAGACCAATTAATTCACAACACTTTAGAAATCAGGCTGACTATTGAGTCTGCATTACTGTATAGAAGCTCTTAGATACAGGTACTGGAGCTATTTCTAGTGTTTATGGTTAAAAGTGAAAATCAGATGCCCCATGCATTTATCATGAGAGGCTAAGAACATGATTTTTTTCCAGCTCTAAGTGGATTACTTTTAATTAAATCTCCATGTTTTCCCTCTAAGTCATGCTATATCCTGAAATAGCTCTCTCTGTGAGATTGTCAAGTCAGATAGGTTTAGTATGGACTTTCCCCCGGTATGTGTTTAAATCTTTACTTCTATTAAAAATTTTTTTTAAAGGGGGTCAAACTCAGCAGTAGCTTTTACTCAAGATGTGTCTGTTTTCATGCTGTGCTGGTTTTCAGAAGTTTTGAAAGCGAGTTACCTACAAATGGATAGGGCCCAAATCTGGATATCCACACATCAGATACGGAAACAAATTTTGCATCTAGAGCCCTGCTATCTGCGGATATCCGCATCCACAGATCATTTTTGTGGATACAACTTTTGTATCCGCTCAGGGCTCTGCATCTGGATTTTGCTTCTGCATCCATGTTGACATTTAGGTTCACCTTTCCTTGCTCTCTAGGCATTTCAGGTGGTATTTACATTTTTTGTCATTGTCAAACACAAGACAATCCACCATGGCCTTCCAGATCCTTAAAAATGGGTATGATGCGTTTGTGAAATAGTTCCTGTACATTGTTTATTTGAAACTGACCTTACTTAAATTATATGTTCCTAATAATTCATTGGCTGATATAATTCTTTAGGGAATGGAATTTGGCAACAGCTACTGTTCACAACTTTCACTGACAGACAGCAAACCTCTGAGATGGAATGACATTTCAGCTACTTTGGAAATTTGGAAACATTTCCTGCTCACACCTTTTAAGTTCCTAGATCAAGGCATAAAGATTAAAGCTACCAATCAGATTTTCAAGGTAGTATTTCTATTTTCTTTGTGCATAAATATAAATGTAATTCTTAGTCTTTCATACTACTACAACTTCAATTTTGTTTCCTCCAGAGTGAATCTAGTTTGTTTTGTTACAAACACAGATACATTTCCCACCTTTTATTTGATTTCAGGATTTTTTTAAAATTTATTTTCAATACAATGTATAGTAAGTTCTCTTGCTGACATGAATGTCTGTCTACACACTGTTAAAAGTACATCATGCTCTGTACAGTAATTACAAAGCAATTAAGTGCAGCTGGAAAGTTTTTGCACTCTTATCCCCTCGGACTTCTAGCTGCAAGCTAGAGTATGTTATGTGTTGCCTTCAGTTCTAGATTTAACTTTTTGATACCCCAGAACCTGAGTTTAGTCTGGTACTTAATGCTAAAAGCAACCACATCTAGCCTTTTGCACGTCCTGCCCTTCTAAAAGAACAAAAAGGTATTTGTCATCTACGAGTTGACAGTGGCAATGGTAGAGATGAATTTCTTGAGCCAGACAGTAGGCACTCCCTACATTTTTAATTATTGTAAATAGACTCTGCCGGAATACTACGTCAAGTGTCCTTTGGTACTTATGCATTTCAACTTGGAATTTCCCCCAGGGTACTCTCTCCGCCCCCATGGGTTGTAGAAAACCACAAACTTACTGGTTTCAGAGTAGCAGCCGTGTTAGTCTGTATTCGCAAAAAGAAAAGGAGTACTTGTGGCACCTTAGAGACCAACAGATTTATTTGAGCATAAGCTTTCGTGAGCTACAGCTCACTTCATCAAATGCATCCGATGAAGTGAGCTGTGGCTCACGAAAGCTTATGCTCAAATAAATTTGTTAGTCTCTAAGGTGCCACAAGTACTCCTTTTTTTTTTTTTTTTTTTTTTTTTTTTTTTTTTACAAACTTACTGGTCTCTGTGTTAGTTTGCCTACTTCCCTTTTCTGGCAATATCTACCTTTTCTGTCTATTAGCTGCTCCAGGAAGTCAGCTATGTCAATCACATGCTCAGTCCTTTTGACCATAACTAGACCAACTATCCTCAGGTATTTGTTAGATGAGTGGCTGTATTCACACACAGGGAGTAGTTTGAGGAAGCATGCAGCAAAGCCCCTCTAGAGATTACTTTATCATGTGTAACAAATGTGAGGGCATTTGCAAGAGCTAGAGGCACATGGAATTCAATTTAGAAGTCTGTACTAAATTCTGACAACTGACCTTTCAAATAATTTCCAATGTTGATGTTTTCTATAGGTCCACCTTTCACTGAATTTCTTCTTTGTTGAACAGATTTTTGGCCTTCATATACTTACTAATTTATTTTCTATCCTACTTAATTTTTCCTTCTGTAGTAAGTGTTCATTTTTCTAATGTTTGTGAAAAATCTAAAAATTAAAATCCAAATATGAGGTTAACACGAAATTGGTTAATTGTCTTGCATGGTTCAACAGAAGTTCAAACAAATAAATCTGATATAAGCAGCTAACCTAAAAACAGACAGCTCTATAGTATGACTGCAGGTACAATTCATGTTGTACTATTTATGTACACAGAGTAATCTGGAACAGCCAAGTATTTGATTAAAACATAATAGTAACACCTTTAAAACTGATAGAGTAAAGAATGCAAGAGCTTCAAAGTAACACAGTGGTTGGTAACTTTTCAAATGTATTAGAGATTTGATTACACTTTAATTAGTAAATATTAATGCTATATGTATTCTATTCTCCAGCAACAATACTTAAATTCTGATGTACTGTTCTGAGCAGCCCCAAAAGACAACGGAAAAAACATGTCACCGGTTTAATTTCATGATAGTTTTAATCAGGTAATTGCAGAAAAACATTGAAATTGTTGTATGATATTATCTGATGTCAACTTACAAGTGTATGATGTAACAAAACAGTTACAAACATATATGCATATTTACATTATATACTCAAAAGTAACAAGCTATATTCTTATACACAGAAGAAATACATCTATGACATGAGTTAAACTAAATCATACATCGTTTAGTAGAAAGAAATAGCTGTTAAGATTTTAATGGAAATAATATACAAGTGAGGCACTTTTGAGGTCGTTAGGGTGGAAAGCAAATGGCACTAAGCAAAAGAGGAGGCAGTGTTCACAAATGAAAATCTATGTACAGATTATATTATAACTTCAAATACAACTGTTTCTCCACTAGGTAATGCTTTAGAAATCTCAAAACTAACAACAACTTTTGTAATTTAAGAAGCTTTAAGAAAAAAATGATTACGTTTATCAGTGCACCAAAGCATATGGAAGTTTTAACCACTTGGCTGCTGACTAACAGTACCATAAGGCTTCCCCCCACCCAGTAATCCTTACCTTGATATTCCTTTAATGAATATGTATGCATCACAGTTCTGTCCACATATAGTGGTGTAAATTCTGTGAAAATTTAAAGTCCAATTTAAAAGTTGTGCATTATTTACAAGTGGGTTTTCAATATTATCCTCTAAGTACACATGGAAAGATCATCCAAAAGAGAACAAGTCAGAAATGGGAATGCTACATTTGAACATGCAAAAAATTGACGCATTTTTTGAAATAGTTTATTCAGAGCATAACTCGTGCACTAAGCATCCCTCACTTTGTTCTGGACACTTGTGAATGTTATGCAACCATTTACTGTACTGTTCAACAAACAATTACTTACCATAGGTTTCTCCGTATTTTGTTTTAGTCTTGCTTAGAAGATTATAGGCACCGCACTTCACAACTGTTGGGCTGATGGCGTGCTTGTTCACGATTGTTTTTAAAAAAAAAAAGCTACCCAAAGAATTAAATTCCTCTATCTACACAAGTGTTTGTACCACCATCTTGGAACTAATAAAAACCTCAAACAAAGGCAAAAAAACCTGACCCAGTTATTCTTGGAGGTCCACTGGTAGAATACTTTTTTCAGGCATGATTTTAGCCATTATCTTGATTTTAGTGACACATACTTTTATATTTTAGGCCCATCTCATATAATCTATGGTCCATTTTGCAAATGTGTACTCTAACAAACACTTTTATTTTTAAAGTCAGCTGAGGTGGAAACACTTAAAAGGCATAAGATCTCAGGAATCAGAGTAAGGATTCTTATTCCCACTTCCAGTTTAGGATAGTTTTTACTAAATTCGTACCTCAAACAATGTACTGTTGTATTTAGCTGGCCATTTGTATGGGAGTATAGTTACAATACATGATTGGGCTATGTAATCATGCTTGCCTTTATTTTTTCCAATAGGTGGTGCCCAAGTGCTACAGTTGACCTCGTTCCCCAAGAGACTAAATGCTTTCTTTTCATAACTGTAGACTTCACCATGCCAGGAAAGTGAATCTTCTATGGCCATTTTCTAAAACTTAGAGCTCTGTGCTGCCACACGGGAGACCTGTTACAAAGTCACATGACTAAAATTTGACTTCTGACTTTTCAGAAAAAAATATTGTATTAAGTTTCCCTCTTCCCTTTCAAAAACTTGAGAAAAGATTTCAGAAGGAAAGGTAAACTTCACTTAACACTGCCACAGACAAGGGGTGGGATGCAAGGGACAATCCCTGAATGGTTTTGCAAAGTGTCTACTTTTGAATACTCAAAGTGCCTCCAAAAGTGAATAAGAACCCAAACAGTAGAGAGAGGCATAAATCTCTGTGCTCTATTACATCCAACCCATGTGTCAGTGTACATCATGTAATTCTTTTAATTAGCCTTAAATTGGGTGAACTGCTAGAAAGACCCATAGTAAAAAAAGATAATGGAATTAAGTTTTTTTTTTTTTTAAATGGATCGATTTTTTTTTTTTTTAAGAGTAAAGGAAAGGATGGGGGCAAAATTTTAGCAGCAAAGTGGTTAAATGAAAACTGAAAATATTACTGCACAAATTCAGTAAAAATATTAAAGCATATAAGTTGCATATAAAATACAGTACGGGACCTGGAGTTGCACTATGCTGAATAGTGCTCAGAGGAAATTGTTAAACTCTTATTTTCCTGAAGTATATACACAATACAATTCTACAGTATTTTCCTATAGAGCCAGCAAGTTCTTTTCTTAGGTTGTTCATACCTCACTCAATCTTGTTAAAAACCTAGCACTTACAAATATTTTTTATTCACAAGGAAAACATTCCCATTTCACTAATGAATAGTTTAAGTAACAGTCTATTCTAGGCAACCAAGTTTATCTGAAAACATGTGAAGCATGAAAATCATCCAGAGTAGCAGCTTTCAAATATATAAACAGTAAAAACGAGACTTAAGACTGCTGCTACAGTGTCATATTCTTGGACTTAGTTCATCCAATCAATTTTTAGTACAAAACTAGAAGCTCTTTCATAACTTCTACAGTTATCAATATATTTGTCTTCTTTTCAATGTGAAATAATACTTCAAGATGCTCTATGTACATAATGCTGTCAATTCGAGCTGTCATATAAATATAAATGTTTTCTTTAAAAAAAGTATTTTACAGACAGATAGTGTTATATACATTTGTTCAGAATTTGATTCCTGGACTACAGAAGAGAACTAACAAAAGCTTTAATATATGTACGAAAAATGTTACATACACCCACACTGGAAAAATGCATAGAAAATTAAGAAGGTAATTTTTAAAAAAATCAACTATGCAACTTTTTATAGGAAGAGTGTACAAAGGACATTCTTTCCCACTCCAACCCTATTGGGATATCTTCCTAAATGGATGAATGCCTTTACCTTTGTTAGAATTTTAACATGACATTAATTAAACATTATGAGTGAATGTATTTTGTTGTACCATGTAATAAGAGTCATGACAACTTGTTTAAAAATTCTCTAATAGTTAACCTGTTAGAATATTTGACCAATTGCTCTGTAAATTAAACATTTAGTAATACAAAATATATATAAAATTGACCGTGGTATTGTGTGTGTGCACGCACAAATACGCGCGTGTGCGCGCACGTATGCACACATTCTCTCACAAAAAAGTTTACTCCAAATTTTCAAGGGTTGTAAATTGTTAATTTTTTTTTAAACACAGAATAATTTTATTCTTGCCAGTTTAAATAAAAAGATTTTACAATGAAAAATATTTCAATTTTTATTATTAATCTTTCAGTTTAATCATAGTACTTGATAAACAGTTGAACATAATCTTAGTTTAACAGAAGGATAAACTGAGAACACTGATGACATGCCATTACAACTGCCTTACTGAACCTTTCGCTTTGCTGAACATTTGTAAATGCAATAAAATATTTTTTGGAAGACACCCCAAAAGAAAACAACTTGCTGGTTGAGTAAAAGAAAACAACTTCCTTTTTGCTATATTGTTGAAACCAAAGTCATTTATATAGAAAAATAAATGTTGTGTTCTTATTAGAACATTTTAGACAATTACATCTGTGCTTAACAAAAAATTGGTCACTCGAGACTATAATAATTAATATTTTATATGTTTTTAGAAATTACCAGAATGCATGGATACAACTCAATACAAACTGTAGCTGACGGGAAATAGGATTGAAAATACCAATTTATCCATCTGGAATAGAAATGCTACTAAATAAACTAATTAAATATTTAAAATACTAACATGGAATGTGACTGTAGATATGATTCATACCTACTATATAACTGGAAGGGGGAAGGAAAGTTTAATATGTAATAATTCGTACCTTACACATTTAGTTAAATATAAACATTTGTTATTTATATATAAAGTTGCTTCCAAAAATCTAATAAGTGATTTAGTTGCACTTAAATCAGTTTCATTTCTCATTTGCCAAGTATTAACTTTTCTTAGTCTTAAATCAACTGTCATTAGTGCACTTTTAATTTCCTCTCAAATCATTTGTAATTCTTTTAAGAACCCCATCACCTAAACCATAAATGTACAAAATGGCAAAAGTTAATCCCTTTTAGTATAACTGTAGTTTATATACTCATTTTATAGCCAATAATAAGAAAAGGCTTCCTTTTCCAAACTCCTTCACAACTTGCAATGAAACACCATGCACTGAAAGGAAATAGTTAGGCATGGCTACTAGCATTTGTAAAATGCTAAGGTCTGACAAGTCTTGCTGCTTCTTCCACATCAGGCTTCTCTTACACGAGAAGATTTCCTCCTGCTTGCCAAAAGCTTCCACAAATCCAAGATAGATGCTTCCTGGAAACAAAGATTTTCAGCTCTATTTGGCACTAGACTGTTCATCCAGCAGCTTTATGCTTTCCTCCACAGCACCCACACACCTCACCACAGTGATGGCATGCTCTCAAGGGGAGGTAGCAGCACATACATGGGGCAATGAATGACAAAGCTATCAGGGCTAACCATCGTAAGCAGAACTTGTCATCACTAGTGTCACATGAGCAGGGGTCAGAGAAATCTCCTTCAGAGTCTGACATGCAGTGATATAGCATGCTCTCTGCACAAAGCATGCAACTAACTTGGTATATGCATCTTTTAATAGGATCTGGAGCATCCTGACATTTCCCCCTGCCATTCTCTTCATGATTAAATCTCTCCTGGCAGTATATACAGCGAGAACGCTCACCATCCTCTTTCCTTCTTTTAGACTTTTTAAATTTTAATGAGGAAGGCTGTGTTTTAAATACCACAGAACTCTTCGGGTCTTTTAGTGAATTCAGCTTAGTCCCATCCCCACATGGATATAGATAGTCCGATTTTTTATTGTCAGACTTAGAAAACTGTATATTGGAGTCCGCCTCATCCCTCTCCAGATCATTTTTCCACATGTCAGGATGTCTGTAGTCTGCATAACGACGTATTAAAATATCACGAGGATTTATTCTAACAATTTCCTCTTCATCCTGAAAGCTGACGTGTCTAATTGATTTCAATGGGACCTGAAATAGTAAATAGAAGCATCTTGTTAAATTATGTACAGGGACACAGTTAGGTTAGTACTTCAGTTACCATACAAATCAGGACACAGAACTTTCCCCCATTGTCAGGAGATAGTGCTTTCAGCTTATATATGACCTAGCACAATCTGCATAACAAACTTTTACAAGGTGTGAGCTCAACTTATCTTGTGAGCAGATGATCAAATAACGTACAGGTAATAATGCAAAAGCCACCACCATCCATTCTTGAATGATTTCAAAATACTTTCTAATGGAGTTGTCTCTGCTTACTGAAGCAGTACTTCACAAGAAATGCATTAATGCTTATGGTGGGAGCTCACAGCCAGTTACCACAAAAAGGGTTTTTAGAACACAGCTGGCATTTAATGGAAATTTTGCTAAACCAAGATCAATATAACTTTTTCATAGTTCTATAAAGATTGGCTGGTGATGAGAGCCATCTTTCACTATTAATGAAAATAAGTTTGCTATAAAGTTTTAGTTTATGAGCAACGATTAAAAGCAAACAATCCTTTCCCATCGCTGCCAACAGCAAACAAGTCCCTCAATTATAGGGGAAGTTAACTTCTGCTGAAATACTTGAGATTCATGAATATTTAGTTGGCTCCATGGAATAAAGTTCAGAATCAGCCAACCTTGCCAATGGTAAACACACTAATATTGTAGAGCAAGATAGAGAGGGCAATTTTTGAAAAGCTGCAGGGCACAGTCATCAAAATATAGCAACAGAAATTTAAGGTACTGTAGTGGTGCTGAGTCTTTAATGGCAAGCATATATACCTGACTTCAGCCCAGAATGGGGAGTGGGATAGCAACAAATGCTGGGAAAGGTAGCACTACATAAAATTTTATAGTTCTGTCTTTAGCGCCTCATGGGAGCAGTTTGTGCTTTATGCTCTCCACAATGGCCCTAAGAAACATTAGACATAAGGAAAAACCTGGAGTGGGGCTCTCCATTAAGGCAGCTAGGGCAGCAGAAAGAACGGGCTGTGGGAACGACCTGTTAAGAGGCCTAGAGACATGCAGAAAAGAAGGCAAGGGAACTTTGGGGAGAACTATGTTGTTCAAGGTCTGAAGGTATTATATAGAAGGACCTCTATGGAAGAGTGAAGTAAACGAAGGGAAAGGCCTGTGGCAATACAGTCACGGTGTAGGCTTGAGGCCTGGCATTGGCACCTGCTTGTTCAGGTGTCTCCAACTGGGGATTCCTCTACAGCAACATACACTTCAGAGGAGGTGGAAGAAAACCCACAGTACACGTATGTGATAACTGCTCCCCAGGAAGCATGAAGTTTTATATTCTTTATGAAGTGTTTTAGTATCTACAATAGTTCTATTCTTGTTAGCCATACAAAATATCCAATCTTTCTTTGAATCTTGCTAAATTCTTGACTTCCACAACATCCTGTGCAGGGTGGATAGATTTAAATCAGAGGTGAGCAAACTATGGCCCGCGGGCCACATCTGGCCTGTGGGACCCTCCTGCCTGGCCCCTGAGCTCCTGGCCTGGGATGCTAGCCCACAGCCCCTTCCCCACTGTTCCCCCTCCCCTGCAGCCTCAGCTCACTGCACCACCAGCGCAATGCTCTGGTTGGTGGGGCTGCAAGCTCCTGGGGCAGCGCAGCTGCAGAGCCTGGCCTGACCCAAGGCTCTGTGCTGCGCAGCCACCAGCCACTGGTGCTCCAGGCAGCACGGTAAGGGGGCAGGGAGGGTTGCATAGAGAGCAGGGGAGTTCGGCGTGGTGGTCAGGGGTGTGGATGGTGTCAGGGTGGTCAGAGGGCAGGGAACAGGGGGGGCTGAATGAGGGCAGGGGTCCCCGGGGAGCAGTCAGGAAGGAGTGTGTGTTGGATAGGGTGGCAGGGAGGTGTGGTTAGATGGGGCGGGGTCCCGGGGGGTGGGGGCAGTCAGGAATGAGAGGAGAGGTTGGATGGGGAGGCGAGGGGGCTGTCAGGGAATGGGGGGGGGGGGGGTTTGATGGGGCAGGAGTCCCGGGCGGGGGGGGGGGGAATGGAGGAGGAGGACTGGGCCATGCCTGGCTGTTTGGGGAGGCACAACCTCCCCTAACCAGCCCTCCATACAATTTCCGAAACCCAATGTGGCCCTCAGGCCAAAAAAGTTTTCCCGCCCCTGATTTAAATGAAAGCAATTTAAATCACTGACGGTAGTCATGATTAAATTAGGAAGCAGGAAACTTTCATTTAAATAATTGATTTTAATCTTGCTCTGCATTTGCACTTTAGGCATTTTCCTAAAGAAAAGCTGAATCTCATTTGTCTGTAACCATGCTGATCTGCAACTAAATAGAGCCTTTGCATTAAATTTGATCCTTTTTGCTAACCAGAAAGATATACTGTATCTATACATATTTCTTTAAACAATTATATAGATGAATATATTTTTTCAGATTCTTAATTTTTACAATATTTTATAAAATGGATACATTTTTGTAAAATGGATATATGATCCATTTCTTATTTACTAGATTAATTTTTTATTTGTGATTTGTGTTGAGCTCTATTTGGATGGAAATTAGAATTCAATGGGCAAAACCAGCTTTTTTTTTTTTTTTTATTAGTTCAACCTTAAATCACATGCCAAATCCATGGAAAAAACCGCAGAAATTGGGCTTGTTTTTGGCTTAATTGGCATGAGTTGCTTGTTGGCTAGTTTTTGGCTTGTAGCTTGTTGCTTTTTTTTTTTTTTTTTTGATTGGCTCCTGGCAAGCGGGGAGAGAATACAGGGTGCATAGCAGGCCCACTGCAGTCCCAGACTGCATGCGGGGGGGGGGGGAGGGGGTATTTAGTCACATAGTGTTGGGGTTCTTAGGGATTGGCTTGTTTTGAAATTGGATTTGCTTGATTTTTGGCTTATTGTGAAAGTCGGAGTGCTTATTTACCACGTGAAAGTTGGCAACTATGATTAAATGTGCTGGAGACTTTCTGGGACTTTCCGTGATTTCTGAAGTGTCTGGTGCTGGCTCAGGGACTGCCCGAGCCGGGCAGCAGCAACCGTCTGGGTGTGTAAGAGGGGGCTCAGGGCTAGGGGCAGGGGGTTGGGGTGAGGGGTGGCGCTTACCTCGGGGTGGGTGGCTCCCCCCAGCATGTCTCTGCAGCTCCTAGGCGGAAGGGCCAGGGGGCTCCGCGCATTGCCCGCAGGTCCTGCCCCCGCAGCTCCCATTGGCTGCGGTTTCCAGCTTGTGGCAGGAGCAGCGTGCGGAGTCCCCCTGGTCTTCCCTCCCCCTAGAAGCTACAGGGACATGCGGAGTTGGGTAGAGAGCCTGCCAGCCCCACCAACCCTCCCCCCAGCACCACTGGGGGTCCTGGGCCGTGCACCACTCCCAGCCCCTCCCTCCCAGCACCAGTGGGGGTCCTGGGCCACATGCAGCCCACCTACCCAGCAGGGGTCCCAGGCCACCTACCCAGAGCATCCACACTCCCTCTGGACCATCCCTTCAGAGCACCTGCAGCCTCCTGCCCAAGTTTTAGTTAGGGGTATATAGTAAAAGTCATGGACAGGTCATGGGCTGTGAATTTTTGTTTACTGCCGGTGACCTGTCCATAACTATTACTAAAAATACCTGACTAAAATGTAGCCTTATTTATAACTGATTTATTAAACAAAAGGACATATCTGTAATTAGTGAACTGAACCATTGCTTCTGATCACTATGGCCTTCAAGATTTTAAAACTAGTTGATCTCATCCATTCACATCTAGTTTTTATTAACACATTGGAAAACAAGCTTCCTTGCTTTTTCAAATCCCAATTGGTTTCTTAACAGTCTGAAAGAAATAAATAGTTATAGAACTGAAATAGTTCAGTAAACTGACATGAAGAAAATATTCTCTCTGCCCTTGCAGAAAAGGCTACTGCTGTCAAAAGCTGGTTTAGCACTTCAACAAACTAGTTCCAGATGCTTAACCAGTAACTTTCACCCATTCAGCCATTTGAAAAAGTATTTCCTTTCATCAGTTTTGAGTCTGCTACCTTTCAGTTTCATTGGATGTCCCCTTGTGTTCGTATATTAGACATGGAGAACAGAAGTTCCTGATCTAATTTCTCAATACCATTCATTACTGTTGTATACTTTTTTCATGTCCCCTCTTATTTGTTTGATCTCTAAAGTAAACAATCCCAATATTTACAGTCTATGTGAGAATTTTTCCATGCCCCTAATCATCTTGTTGCTAGTTTCTGAACTCCCTCTAACTCTGCAATATACTTTCTGAAACTGGGGTGACCAGTACTGAATTCCAGTATTCCAGAGGTCACCTTAACCCAGAAAGGATATTGTAAGAGATTGGGACTGTTTACCATAAAGAAAAGACAAATAAGACAAAGGCATACGAAATAATGAATGGAACTGAATAAGCAGATAAAGAACTTCTAGTTGCCCTATCTTGTAATTCAAGGAGTAGGAAACATTAAATGAAAAAAAGAAGGGACCCCTTCTGCTCATGGAAGCAGAGATATCCCTAAAGATTAGGAAAGTTTCTGAACAGAAGAATTTATGATTTTAGCACCAGAACTGGATATGGATAAATCAGTTATTTTTTAAATATTTACTGCACACTTGTCATAAATCTGTTCATTTTTTCCTTAGAAGTGTATTACTCTATCACACATTTCCCTCTAAAGGGGTCCTTCACCCACACAACATGCTGAAAATGCATTCTAATTAAACGGAAATAAATCATTCCTTAAAAAAACTGGTTAACTAATAAAGCATGAAGGACTTGATTAGGGTTAACAGTCCTGAAATTTGACCTTTTTTCCTTCCCCCTTTGTTTGTAAAGCTTGTTTTTATTTATTCATTCATTCATACACATGGATACTATACCCACTTCTTCCCCAAATCACCCCCAAATCTACCACCTGCTCAAATGCTTCAATGCTGATATATTAAAAACTTGGCAGCAGTCCACCGCAATAGCAACCTAATAACAAATCAGTGGGCAAGGGAGCAGGGAAAATACCTATCAGAAATAAGTTTTAGTAGTGAACTTCCGAAGGTTTTATACATGAAGAGGATGAAGTAATTTTAAAGCTAGGTGAAACACCTTGATAGTGTCCTTTTAAATAATTCAAAAGCAGGAAGTAAAAAGAAGACTACAACAGAGTATGACCCAGGATCAGTTATGTACAAAACACTGTTGGCCAAATAAATTATGTTTACAGCGTGCCTTTCATTCAGAACAATCCCATTCTCTAACTCAATGTCAGAGTATATACTTGCACCTACATTTATATATTTCAGGATTCACATCGCCCAGTAGTGAAACATGGTCTCTTCCTAATACCATGTAGCAACACTACACAGCAGTTTGAAAAGAGAGAGTGAGAAAGAATACTATAACAAATTGGAACTCCAGCGAGAATTTCATTAATAAAATTACCCAGCTGAAAATTAGTTGGAACACTGGTGCTAATGTGCTTAGTCTTGCTAGAAGTACCAAGAGATTAACAGCTTCACTGTGGTCAGGGCCTTAATGTTGCATTTTGTTTGAAAGGCAGCACATCCAAACTAGGCTTGGACATTTGTTGAGTACTGTACATTTCCCACGTCTTCCTACACGGTGTCCCATCCAACAAAGTGGGCAGATCCAACTCTGCTTAGTTTGCAGTCAGCCTACAATGGTAGGCTGAATACACAATTATACATGAAGGGTTGGGTTATGGCTGAATTTCTTTACTCTTGTCCATTAAAATGCTTAATCATAACACTACACTAAGCAGTTTTGTATGCTATGGTCAAGAAAAAAATCTATAATTTATTCAATGGATGGTTAAAATATCCCTGCACCCCAAGAGAGTTTGTTTGAATATATGTATATATGATCAAAATAAAACACTTACTGGCATTTACCTCATTATGCAGAACGGCACATACATATTAGTGTATACATAACTGAAGCCCTGCACATTAAAGTCAGGAGAAATATACATTAATCTTTCTATAATTCTGTAAATGAAAAAATCTAGAACCAATAAAAATCAACGATATTCCACGCTCTAAATGGGACTCTTGAGGGTTTATGCTAAAGAGGGATGTGAAGGATGCAACTGGTCCTTAGGTTTGAAAGGAATGCTTTAGGAATCTAAGATTACCTCAGTTTCCATTGATTATCTACAGTTTAGATTTTAATGTTAGTACTTCATGTAAAAATCTATAATAAAGCATTTTTATAGAGACATATGTTCAAAGCACAGTAAAGACATTAAGTAATATTTAAAATACTCCTTTGATGGGGGTAGGCACATATCCCCACTTCACAACTACGGGGACTGAGACAGAAAGGTCTGGTGACTTATCAAGGAGACGATGAGTCAGCAGCAGAACCAAGACAAACTCAGAAACTCATGATTCCCAATCCTTTGCCTATTTCTCCAGATAGGACTGTCTTTCAAATCAAAGAAGAAGGTTTATTTTACTACTTTTGGGTAATTAGTCAACTCCTGCACTAGTTGATACAAGTTTGTGAAAGGGAGCGTATCTTTCTTTGGAAGAATACCTAATGTATTAGAGGGCTCCCTTCTTATGCTTTTTCCAGGGACAGAAGTACATTCTAATAAAATTCACTGAATTATTATTTGAACTTCCATATTTTCAGTACATGTTATGGACATACTCTCTAGAGTTTCCCTAGTAAAAAGTTCCCCAAAACATCTTGGCATATAGTCCTCTATAATAAATTTGTTACCCAAGTCAATAAAAATGCTTACTACTTCTATCCTGTCTATTAAAACCTTGATGATTTGACACTTAAGCAGCAGCAGCTAAATGCATACATCATATTGGAAGACTAAGGTCAGTATTTTCCTTAGTCTTAATATTGTATGTAACACTATGTTTTGGAAAGTATATTTTAACATTTGAATCAGTAAAGTGCCTTTTCCTGGGTCAGTGGTCTTTTCCTTTTCTAACTATTTAATACTATTCATGTACAATTTATATATTGTTTTCATGTTGTACCAATCATCATTTCCTGGTCACTGACTGCTTACGATGCTATAAATGAAGTTTCTCTAATAATATTAATTAGAAAAATACTCTCTGCAATACCCCCCAGGAATACATTTATTTATAATTTCTAACCAAAACAGTTTTTCTGTACTTGCCAAAAATGTTGTTTCACTGAGGACTAAGACCATGGCAAATTAAAAGTTTCAAAATTAAATGGGTTATCAAAACACAGAAATGTGTAATAAAGACTTGAAAAAAATTCAGAATGTGGAAATAATGGTTTTTCACCTAATCTGGTTAACTCAGGGATGGCTAAACAATTTTACAAAACTTAACCTCCAAAACGTCCTTTGTGAGGTAAAAATCATAGAATCATAGAATATCAGGGTTGGAAGGGACCCCAGAAGGTCATCTAGTCCAACCCCCTGCTCAAAGCAGGACCAAGTCCCAGTTAAATCATCCTAGCCAGGGCTTTGTCAAGCCTGACCTTAAAAACCTCTAAGGAAGGAGATTCTACCACCTCCCTAGGTAACGCATTCCAGTGTTTCACCACCCTCTTAGTGAAAAAGTTTTTCCTAATATCCAATCTAAACCTCCCCCATTGCAACTTGAGACCATTACTCCTCGTTCTGTCATCTGCTACCATTGAGAACAGTCTAGAGCCATCCTCTTTGAAACCCCCTTTCAGGTAGTTGAAAGCAGCTATCAAATCCCCCCTCATTCTTCTCTTCTGCAGACTAAACAATCCCAGCTCCCTCAGCCTCTCCTCATAAGTCATGTGCTCTAGACCCCTAATCATTTTTGTTGCCCTTCGCTGTACTCTTTCCAATTTATCCACATCCTTCTTGTAGTGTGGGGCCCAAAACTGGACACAGTACTCCAGATGAGGCCTCACCAGTGTCGAATAGAGGGGAACGATCACGTCCCTCGATCTGCTCGCTATGCCCCTACTTATACATCCCAAAATGCCATTGGCCTTCTTGGCAACAAGGGCACACTGCTGACTCATATCCAGCTTCTCGTCCACTGTCACCCCTAGGTCCTTTTCCGCAGAACTGCTGCCGAGCCATTCGGTCCCTAGTCTGTAGCGGTGCATTGGATTCTTCCATCCTAAGTGCAGGACCCTGCACTTATCCTTATTGAACCTCATTAGATTTCTTTTGGCCCAATCTTCCAATTTGTCTAGGTCCTTCTGTATCCTATCCCTCCCCTCCAGCGTATCTACCACTCCTCCCAGTTTAGTATCATCCGCAAATTTGCTGAGAGTGCAATCCACACCATCCTCCAGATCATTTATGAAGATATTGAACAAAACGGGCCCCAGGACCGACCCCTGGGGCACTCCACTTGACACCGGCTGCCAACTAGACATGGAGCCATTGATCACTACCCGTTGAGCCCGACAATCTAGCCAGCTTTCTACCCACCTTATAGTGCATTCATCCAGCCCATACTTCCTTAACTTGCTGACAAGAATGCTGTGGGAGACCGTGTCAAAAGCTTTGCTAAAGTCAAGAAACAATACATCCACTGCTTTCCCTTCATCCACAGAACCAGTAATCTCATCATAAAAGGCGATTAGATTAGTCAGGCATGACCTTCCCTTGGTGAATCCATGCTGACTGTTCCTGATCACTTTCCTCTCCTCTAAGTGCTTCAGGATTGATTCTTTGAGGACCTGCTCCGTGATTTTTCCAGGGACTGAGGTGAGGCTGACCGGCCTGTAGTTCCCAGGATCCTCCTTCTTCCCTTTTTTAAAGATGGGCACTACATTAGCCTTTTTCCAGTCATCCGGGACTTCCCCCGTTCGCCACGAGTTTTCAAAGATAACGGCCAAGGGCTCTGCAATCACAGCCGCCAATTCCCTCAGCACTCTCGGATGCAATTCGTCCGGCCCCATGGACTTGTGCACGTCCAGCTTTTCTAAATAGTCCCTAACCACCTCTATCTCTACAGAGGGCTGGCCATCTCTTCCCCATTTTGTGATGCCCAGCACAGCAGTCTGGGAGCTGACCTTGTTAGTGAAAACAGAGGCAAAAAAAGCATTGAGTACATTAGCTTTTTCCACATCCTCTGTCACTAGCTTGCCTCCGTCATTCAGTAAGGGGCCCACACTTTCCTTGGCTTTCTTCTTGTTGCCAACATACCTGAAGAAACCCTTCTTGTTACTCTTGACATCTCTTGCTAGCTGCAGCTCCAGGTGCGATTTGGCCCTCCTGATATCTTTCCTACATGCCCGAGCAATATTTTTATACTCTTCCCTGGTCATATGTCCAACCTTCCACTTCTTGTAAGCTTCTTTTTTATGTTTAAGATCCGCTAGGATTTCACCATTAAGCCAAGCTGGTCGCCTGCCATATTTACTATTCTTTCGACTCATCGGGATGGTTTGTCCCTGTAACCTCAACAGGGATTCCTTGAAATACAGCCAGCTCTCCTGGACTCCCTTCCCTTTCATGTTAGTCCCCCAGGGGATCCTGGCCATCTGTTCCCTGAGGGAGTCAAAGTCTGCTTTCCTGAAGTCCAGGGTCCGTATCCTGCTGCTTACCTTTCTTCCCTGCGTCAGGATCCTGAACTCAACCAACTCATGTATTATAATATGTATTATGTATTATAATCCTTTAACATTATGTATTATGTATTATAATCCTTTGACATTTCATCCAAAGAGGATATATCTACCACATTTCAGAAAGTAAGGACTGCAGTACGTACATATAGGGGCTTATAATTCAAGTGTCATCCCAGCCATACCTATGTAGTGTTGGATTAAATGACTAATATAGAATTACATGATAAGTGAAACAAGAAATGTTTCTATGGTTGGAAGCAGGGTTGGCAATTTCCTGGGAAAAAACTAGGTTAGGACAGGGCACTGGCAAATACCAGTTGAAATTGGAAAAAATAAAATTAGAATATACTAATGAAAATTACTGAAAAATATCTAGCAATTTAAATAATAGTTTTGCAGTATATATAATATTTAAAATTGAAATGAATCATAACATGTGTAACTTCAGAAAATACTGAAATAAAACACAGTCTGATGTTCAATATCATATTAAATATATTAGTTTACACCTACTCCAGTTTTACGTTTTATTTGTATAATTTTAAAATCAGTCTCCGAATCTACTGCATTAGGTAATCACAATTTGAATATGTAACTAAAACAAAGTGTAATGTGATATGCATTAACAAAACAGTCTTTAAAATAGAAAATGCCTTGAACTGGAACTAACTAGTCTTTCCCAGGCTGGTAACAACTACAGTTTCACGTGGTAAAAATCGTATCTGGTAATACCATGCCTTCCCCGGTTGGAAATCTCTTACCTGGTTGGGTTGGCTGGGAAAGTAGGCTCTTCTAGAGTTCAATTCCTCAAATGTCGAGGATCTTATATTTGGACTTTTATAAGGTTCGCTGGTTAGTACGGTTTCATGTTGGAAAAGGTGATCTTTTAATGAACTGGAAGTATCTTCTTGAATTGCCTAAAATAGAAATATTCATTTTTATTCTGTTCTTGATATGGATTTAACATTTACATAAAAATCTCTACAATATCAAACCATAAAATCTTCAAACTTTCCAATATATACATAAATATTTTACAAGAATCATGTTAGAAGGAAACATTCACAAGGTCTCAAACAATATTTTTTTTAAATCGTTTCAGTACCGACAAAGTAAATCTGCCCAAAAGAATGAAATTCCCTATCCACAGAATGACTACAGCATAGGCAGCAACAATACAAGTCTCTCTACCCCACCCATGCACTTCAAATCTGACATGGAAGAACCACTTCTAGGAGGGAGTGTTTAGTCCAGTCTCCAATACTATTTGTTCTAGAAATGTCCACAAAGGTGTTAATTATTTTTTATTTTGACAGTAGCTTGTACTGTGTGTTTGCAAATTTGTATTGCTCTCACTACAAATTGTGAAGGAAAAAAAACCTCTCAGACATACTGCTGAAGGAAAAAGTCCTGAGAGTAATGATGCACAAACAGAATTACTATTTGGGTCTCAAGTTTAGAAAGCAAGTTTAATAGATTGGCTTGCTATACAGGAAAATAAATGAACAAAAAGTGAATTTCAAAATAGATACTGGAGCTGAGTGCCACGCAGTCACAGCAAGCATACACAAAACTATTAATGATTATCCAATATTGGAACTAAGTTTACATGAAACAACTGGGCACAAGGTTAAGAGCATGTGGCAAATGTACATTAACATATCTGCAGGATAAATCCCACTCATAGCTTGAGATTGTGGAACAGGAAGTGTGCTTTGGTTGAACAGTGGTCGGTATGTGCAGACGATCAATCTACCGAACAGAATGGAGATAATCTTAAAGAATCTGAGGTGGTTAATGAGTTGGGATATATTGAGGACAGGATGTAGTGAATCAGAATGAGGCAGATCCCAGTTAGCTGCCTCCCAAAAAACAACCACCCAACATGCCATATAAAGTTCTGTTAGCACTGACAGATATAATTAAAAACTAGAATTGACTGGATGGTAAAATCTGATGTTATTGAAAAAGGTCAAACTTCAACTGTTTGGGTTAATAGTGGTCACTGTAATAAAACAGAACAAGCTAAAGATTTGTAGAGATCTAAAAAGATTTGAATAAGCCAATTAAACACAAACTACTGCACACGATCAGATGAGGTAGTCATATTTAAACTTCAAAATACATGAGAATTTTCCATTTTGGATGGAAATCAAGGGCTTTGGCATGTCCAAAAGATACAGAAAGTGCAAGACTCTGAACTTTTAACTCTCCTTTTGGTAGATATATGTTTAAATAATTTCTTCTTTAAATTAGCTCTGCATCTGAAGTATACAAAAGCATCATGTTCTGGATCTTTGAAGTTCTGGATGAGATGGAAGGAGAGGTTACTTATCTTACAGTAACTTGAGTTTGAGATGTTTTGCCCCTACAGGCGCTCCAGTGAGTGATGTGTGCACTCTTGTGCCCTCTCAACTGGAGAATACAAAGCAGTGTCCGTGGGCACTATCATAGGGCACATCACTCACCACCGGACTGGCACCCCCTCGTGGTACTCTGGGGATAATTTCGAGGCCAATGCCCATCTGTAGTTTGCACACTGTCACTCTGTCTCTGCTATCCACTTGCTGCCCCTCTCGCAGGCTCAGGAACTATAACATCCTCTTTAAAAAGAAAAGGAGGACTTGTGGCACCTTAGAGACTAACAAATTTATTTAAGCATAAGCTTTCGTGAGCTACAGCTCACTTCATCGGATGCTCACGAAAGCTTATGCTCAAATAAATTTGTTAGTTTCTAAGGTGCCACAAGTCCTCCTTTTCTTTTTGCGGATACAGACTAACACGGCTGCTTCTCTGAAACATCCTCTTTGTGGCTCAGCCCTCTGGCTGTGTCACTGTCCATGTTCCCCCCATCTGGGGAAGTTTAACTCCTCAATAGTCAGGCAGTCCCCTCACCCACTGCCTCAGTGCCACATGCCCAGTGGCTGAGAGGGGAACCCGGGCCTGCCCTCTTCTCTGGGTGCTAGCCCAGGGACCCTCAGCTCAGCAGTCTGGGCCTTCTCTCTCTAGGCTCACTGTTCTATCCCTGGTCTGCTTTCTACTACTGGTTCCCCTGCTCTTCCTGGGCCTACCAGTTTCCCAAAGCCTCCTCCCTCTTCCCACGGAGTGACTGCCTTTTCCCAGCTGCCACTTCTCCTTTCAGCTCCTGGGCTACAAATTCCTGACCAGCTGAAGTTCCTTAATCAGCTGCCTAATGGGTTAATTGTACCATCTAGCCTGCATTAAACCCTGCAGGGCGAGTGTGGGGTAGTCACCCCACCACAGGCCCATGCTTGTGCAAAAGTAGCACCTTGTGCCTCCAAAGCAGGGGATATAAGGAGGCAAAGACCCACTGCCATTCAGTTCCTTCTCAGCTGTTGAGAGCCTCCACAGCCGAGAGGAGGAGGACAGGAGGTGGAGCACCCATAGGGACAAATCATTTCAAAGACCTCAAGTTACTATATGGCAACTATCTTCTTTTTTGAGTATATGTCCTTATGGGTGCTCCACTGTAGGAGAATCCCAAGCAGTAACTTAACAAGGATGTGGATGCTGAGGAGGCACATCCAAGACAGTTCAGAAGATTGCATCACCAAAGGTAGTAGCATCCCTGAAAACAGGAATGATGGTATAATGCTCGGCAAAGGTATGAATGGAAGACCAAGTCACAGTCCTACACATTTCTGTTATGGAAACATCCTTCAATAGAGCTATATATGTGGACTGAGATCTAGTGGAATGTATTACCACTCTGTGAGGGGACTGCATCCCAGCAGATTCATAACCAGTAAAAAGATGCACCCCGAAACCCACTTTCCCAGTCTGTGTGTGGGGAAATAGGTTATCCCTTCATTCTCTCAGAAAATTATACAAATAGGAGAGGCCCAGAAGAGCTTAGTCTCATCAAGGTAGAAGGCATGGGCCCTTCTGACATGCAGTGTATGTAGGCTAGTCTCATTTGTGGAGGTATGAGGTTTTGGATAGAATACTGGGAGTTTAATCTTCTGATTAATGTGATATTCTGAAGAGAACTTTGGGAGGAAGTGAGAATGAGGGCATAGTATCTTTTCGTCATAAAAGATGGCATATAGCGGGCCAACCTTAAGGGCACCAAGTTCTCCTGTTTGTCTACCTGAGGCAATGGCAATGAGGAATGAAGTCTTGAGGGAGAGCTGGGAGAGAGAACTGGTTCAAAGGTAGGTTTCCTTAGGGCATTAGGAAACAAATCGAAGTCCCAACTGGGAGATCTGATTCTGTACAGGGGGAAACAAGATTGTTAAGATCCTTGAGGAATCTAGCTGTAGTAGGGTGAGTAAAGACTGAAAAGCCTTTGATGGGTGAGTGAAAGTCTTTAATGGTGGCCAAATGTACTCTGAGCATAGTGACAGGTTTTCAAATCCAACAAGTAGCAAGGATTTTGGAGACCAGGACCTCTGAGGCTTGAGAAGATTAAAGAGAACACCAGGAGTGGAGCACTTCCATTTTTGAACATAGTCTAGCTCCATACTAGAAATCCATCTAGAAACCACGTTGTCAAGTTCAAGAAAGAGGGATTGAAGTGGATCAGGTCCCCAAGCACTGCAACAGGAGATCCTTCCTGAGATGAAGTTGGTGAGGTCTTGCCACAAAGAGGTGTAGCAGGCTTGAGTACCACACGTATCTTTCCCAGGACAGTGCTATGAAGATAACCTTCACTCTTTTCTGATGCAGTTTGGAGTTAGGTCTTGAGGATTAAAGGTGTAGAGGTGGATAAGCATTCCGTAAGGTACAGGGCATGGTGTCATCAGGGTGTCTCCCAGTGAGTTGTGGCCATATCCTCACTTGGAGCAGAAGAAATGGCATTTTGTGCTCTTCAGAGTGGCAAAGAGATCTGCTTCTGGGAAACTCCAGGTCTGTCAGATGCTGTGGAAGACCAAGTCTTTGAGCTCCCCATATGTGGTCCTGATGGAAGTTCCTGCCCTGCAGGTTGATAGAATACATCGTTGCCATGTTGTCCAGCATAATCCTGAAAGACTGGCCCTGTATGGTGTTGAGGAAGTGCTGGCAAAGATACCTCATTGCTCTTAGCTCCAAAATGTTGATATGGAGCATGTTCTCTCGTGCAGAGCACTTGCCCTAGGCTCTGTCCCCTGGAACTAAGCACCCCACCCCAAAAGAGAAGCGTCTGTTGTGATGATTGACGGTGGGGGAATGAGAGAATGGAGTTCTCACACAAACTTTCAGTGGGTCCTTCCACCATCTGAGAAAGTCCAGAACTTTGAGGAACTGTGATACATTTGAAGATACTGTCTGTTCAGGTTATGCTCAGATCTTAACCATAGCTGAAGACACCTGAGGTGTAGTCTCGCACGAGTTCTGACAAACATGGAGGCTGACATGTATCCCTAGAGTTGTAGGCAGGACCTTACAGTTGGCAGGCTGGGCTGTATTGTCAAGGTTAGACTGGACTGAGTGGAGACTCTCTCTTTGGGGAGATAGGCTCTGGTGACTAGTAACTCTAGAGAGGCTCCAGTGAAGTCTATTATTTAGACTGGAGCCAATGTAGACTTAATTTGATGGATACAAAGGCCCAGAGTCTAAAACAGGGCTAGAGTCTTGGATGTTGCCAGCTAGACCTCTAGAGCTGATCAACCCCTGAGGAGCCAACTGTCCATGTATGGGAATGCTGCTATGTCTATGGATGTAAATGGGGTACCACTACTGAGAGAAGCTTTGCAAAGAGCCTCGGGACTATGGAAAGCCCAAAGGGAAGGACTTCTACTGGTAGTGTTCTGAGCTTATCCTGAATCGTAGAAAGTGTTTGTGGGATGGGTGGATCTCTACATGAAAGCAGAAGTCCCGAAAATTGAGGGCAATGAACCAGTCTCCGGGATCTAGGGATGGGATTTATAGTGGCTAATGTCACCATCCTGAAGTGCTGAGAAAGGATGTAGTTGGTTTAGGTTTCTTAGGTTGAGAATTGGTCTCCCAACTCTGCCCCTCTTGGGAACTGGGGAATAGCTGGAATAGAACTCTCTTCCAACTAACTCCGGGGGAACTGGCTTGATTGCCCCCAAGTGTAAGAGACTGGACATTCTGTTTCAAGAGATTTTAGTGAGAGAGGTCCCTGAAGAGGGATGGGGAAGGAGGTCTGGGGGGGGGGGAAGGGAGATAGAATGGAAGTGGATAGAATACCCCATGTTGATTACTTCCAAAATCCACCTGTCTGAAACAAATATATTCCCCGGCTGGGAAGAAGTGGGACAGTCAAGCTCCAAAGGGGACTGGATGGAATTGTTCAGCACAGGATTCAGTAAGGTAGATTACTTGAGGCCCTTGATCAAAGCATCAGAATTGTTTTAGACAGAGGTGAAAAGGCTGTTCTAGAAAAGGGTGGTCTCCCTTCTTTAGGCTTAGATCATCTTCTCTGAAAGTCAAAAAGTCTGGAAAAATCCTGCTGTGGGTTGTACTATAATGGCCTAGATCTCTGATATTTGAGACCTACTGTCTTTTTGTTACAGGCAAGTAGATTCCCAGTGACAGCAAGATAGTCTTTCAGACAGTGGAGGGAGGAGTGTCACAGATGAATAGCTCAGATCCTTCAAAAGAGAGGAGAACTGAATAGGGAGGAAAAAACATTTTGAATCCTTAAGTTAAGAATTTATCTGTAAGATGTATATATAGGAATATATACATATATATACACACTCACACGGGAATTACTGGGTAATATTAAGAAAAGCCATACACTCCCATCCCCACCAGAACTCAAAGATCTGCCCCTTGGCCTACCCAGAGGGGATTTTTATAGCACCATGTTAACTGTTACTCCTGGGGGAATTGCGCACCAAAACATTTAAAATATTGTGCACAGAATTTTTAAATTCTGCAAATTTTATTTTTTAAAACAACAACGCCAGTTTCAATTATTTTGGTAATTTATTTCAAAATACCTGTCAGCAACTATGTCTGTAACAATACAGACAAAAAAAAAATTCCCCCAGGAGTAGAGACTAAAGAAACCCGTTTCTCTGCCCCCGCCCCTTCAGAACCCAGCGAGAGGGTTGGGGGGGTGACAGACACCTCCTGCCCTCCTAGAGCCCAGCCACAGGTCCCCCCCAGCTCAGACACTCTCATACTCCCTCTTCCTCTAGAGTCCAGCGGAGGGCCTCCCCAGCTCATAAACCTGCACTCCCTACCCCACAGAGTCCAGATGCACAGCCCTGCTGCCAAGACTTGGCTTGTATCACCTATACCCCAGCCGTGCCCCCCACCCTGCCCCATCCCAGACACTCACAACCCCTCCTCCCCCAAAGCACAGGTGCAGGCCACCCTTGCCCAGATGCTTACATCCCCTCCCCCGACACTCGCACCCTTCCCCCCAGACCCCAGCTGCAGGTCCCCCTGCAGCCCAGACAGCCACACCCCGCAGAGCTCAGGATCCAGAGGGAAAGAAAGCCTGATGCTGGGTCCCAGGCTTGTGTGTGGTTTTCTACACGCTGCCGCCTTTCTTCAGGGCATGCGAGGAACTGCAGGTGCCAGGAACCCTCCAGATCCCTCCCTCTCCCACTGAGCAGTATTTTCTATTTGTGAGCTGGGGTCTGCCAGGTCCAGCAGTTCCTAGTGGCGGCCAGTAGCTCTGCAGCCCATTTCTGTTGGAGAAAAAGGAAATTCTATGTGCACATTAATTTCTGTGCAAATTCTGCATGCGCAGTGGTACAGAATTTCCCCCAGGAGTCAACTTTGCAGCTGCACCCTCAAGACCCTGGGGTAGAGTGTAGTCAGAGGCTGAAACACCAACCTGCTTGTTCTGCAGGAGATAAGCCTGCTCCACCACTTCAATTAGAACCACTCGCAGAGTTTTTCTTTCACCTGACTCCTTGCCATAGCTATTCCTGTGCTCAGTATGACTGTTTGGTTCATATCATAACTTTAATGTTACTCAGTACTTTTGTACCAGTCTAGTCAATGCTTCAATTTTTGTGCCAATTAATTTACCATCTGTGTGTCAAATTGGGAAGTCCAGGCTACTGGTGTTAGACAATTCAGGTTTGTACCTTTTTGCCATGGTAGTTTTAAAAAAATGATTCCTGCTCCGTCCTCCCCTGAAAAGTTCCCAAACAACAATAAAAGTATAGATTTAAAGGGGTCTTCACAACATACTGCAGAAATATACAGCGTTTGCACAGTATCTAGAATGCTTAAATTTAAATGAACAGAAAATGCAGTGTTAGTCCTAATCTAAGTCAGCTTTTAGTTGCTGTTACTGTAATTCTTAAGTGTTCTAAAAGCATGCATTTCTTGCTCTCCAAATCAATTTTTTTGATATTACAAATTTGGTTGATATAAGGTAATAGCATTAATGTAATATACTTAGACTTCTGTAAGGTGTTTGACAGATCATTTTGATTACAAAAAAGACTGTTACCTTTTGTAACTGTTGTTCTTCGAGATGTGTTGCTCATGCCCATTCCATTGTAGATATGCACTTGCCACATGCACTGGTACTGGAAGTTTCCCCCCCAGTGGTATCCGTAGGGGACCGGCTCTGGCACCCTCTGGAGTGGTGTGTGTATGAATCACTCAGGAATCAGGAGCCATCGGCTCCCCCCTCCCTCAGTTTCTTCTTGGCGGAACTCCAACAGAGGGGAAGAAGGGTGGGTCATGGAATGGACATGAGCAACACATCTCGAAGAACAACAGTTATGAAAGGTAACTGTCTTTTCTTCTTCGAGTGCTTGCTCATGTCCATTCCATTGTAGGTGACTTCCAAGCAGTACCATCAGAGGCAGGTAGGAGTTCATGGATGTGTCAATTGCAACACAGCTCTGCCAAATCCAGCGTCATCTCTGGCTTGTTGGGTGACGGCGTAACATGTTGTGAATGTGCATACCAAAGACCATGCCATGGCCCTGCAGATGTCCTGGATAGGGATGTGCACCAGGAAGGGAGCTAAAGACACCTACACCTTAGTTGAGTGAGCCTTTACTATGGTGGAGGCACAGCCTGTGTTAACTCTTAACAAGTACGGATGCAGGTAGTGATCCAATTCAAAATCCTCTGAGAAGACACCTGAAGGCCCTTCATCCTATCAGCTATTGTGACAAAGAGCTGGGTCGATCTGCGGAAGGGCTTGGTGTGCTGCAGGTTGAACACCAGGGTGCTCCTGACATCTAGAGAGTGTGCAGCTGCTTCTCCTCATTGGTCATGTGAGGTTTGGGACAGAACACCAGGAGGAAGATATCCTGGTCGACATGGAAGTGCGACACCACAGTTGGCAGGAAGACCAGATTGGTCCTTGTAAAATATTGTGTATGGGGCCTCTGAAGTGAGGGCTTTAATTTTGGAAACACATCTCGCCGAGGTAATAACTACAAGTAATGCAACCTTCCACGACAAGTGGGAAAGGGAACAAGAAGCCATAGGTTCAAAGGGCAGACCCATAAGCCTGGAGAGGACCAGGTTGAGGGCCCACTGGGGAATAGGGTCCCAGACCGGTGGAAAGAGTCTTTCAAGAACCTGATCAACATCTCATGCGAGAACATCGACCTACCCTGAATGTGATGATGGAAGGCAGATATGGCAGCCAGGCACACCTTGATCAAAGAGAAGTCAAGCCGTTGGTGCTTTAAGTGAAGCAGGTAATCCAGGATGGACTGCAGAGACAACTCAGTTGGGGAGATATTCTGCTCCGAAGCCCAGCAAGAGAAACACTTCCACTTTGCCATGTAAGTTGCTCTGGTAGAGGGCTTTCTGCTCTCCAAGAGAACCTGCTGTACCCGACTAGAGCTGGTTTGTTCCTCTGGATTCAGCCATGCAGCATCCAAGCTGTGAGGCGGAGAAAGGCGAAGTTTGGGTGCAGGAGTTGACCGTGATCCTGCGAGAGTAGGTCCAGGTGGCTGGGAAGTGGCCATAGGCTGCAACAGCCAGGTTCATGAGCATGCTGAATCAATGCTGGGGCGATTATAATGACCTGTACCTCGTCCCTTTTGATTTTTGACAGGACTTTGTCGATGAGCGGAACTGGTGAGAAGGCGTACATCAGGTTCTCTGACCAAGACAGGAGAAAAGCATCGGATAGTGAGCCTCTGCCGAGCCCTTGGAGAGAACAAAACTGATGACACTTTCTGTTCTGTCTGGTGGCAAACAGGTCCACTTGGGGAGCTCCCCACTTCTGGAAGAGAATTCTGACAATTTCCGAGTGAAGGGACCACTCATGGTAAGAGAAGAAGCACTTGCTGAGGCAATTTGCCAGCTTGTTCCAGACGCCAGGGAGGTGCAAGGCTTCCAGGTGGATTGCATGCTGGATGCAGAAGTTCCACAGAGGGAGGGCTCCTGGTGCACAGGTGACAATCAAGTTCCCCCATCTGTTGACATAGAACATGGAGGCCATGTTGTCCATCAACACTTGCACCACCTGGCTGGACAGTTGGGGAAGGAAGACATTGCAAGCTAGGTGGCTGGCTCTGAACTCCCTGACGTTTTTATGCAATGCAAGCTCCTTTCAAGGCCATAATCCTTGAGTCTGCTGTGTACCGAGATGCATTCCCCAACCGAGGTCGGACGCATCTAAAATCAGGGAGACCATGGGTTGTGGGATTGCGAATGGCACACCTTCCAACACCAGAATCGGGTCACACTACCACTGCAGAGAGGCAAGTACCCATGGAGGGATCGTGTTGACTTTGTCTAGGTGATGTCTGGGGAGTAGACGGATGCCAGCCACATCTGGAGGAGACACATCCCAAGTCTCGCATGTCGGACAACATACGTGCATGCTGCCATGTGCCCCAGTAGTCAGACAGACCCAGACATTGGTGAGTGGATGGGCAGTGAAGTAGCGATCAGATCTGACATTGCCCTGAACATGGCCTCTGGCAGGAATGCTCTGGCTCAGGTAAAGTCACGTACCGCTCTGATAAACTATATCCATTGGACTGGGATCAATATTTTTGTTCATTTAAACAGGCCCAGAGCTTGACAAGTGGCTTGCAACATCTCTACACTGTGCTGGACCTGGAGCAGCCCTTGATGAGCCAGTTGTTGAGGTACAGGTAAATCTGGATACCTTGACTTCTGAGGTAGGCTGCCATCACTTGACATGCATTTTGTAAACACCCTTGGTGCCATTGCTAGGGCAAAGGGAGCACTGTGAACTGGTAGCGGGTGGTCCCAACTACGAAACATAGGAACCGTCTGTATCCATGAAATAGCAATGTGTGAAAGTAAGCGTTTTTCAGATTGAGGGAGGTGTACCAGTCTCTTGTATCCAGGGAAGGAATGATGGAGGCTGTGATAAATGAAGGGGTGAGGGTAGCTACCTTTTATGGACCCAGCCAGCCAGTTAGCTATCAAATCCCTCTTAGTAGCTGTTCTCTACTTGCTTTACCTGTAAAGGGTTAAAAGTCTCACTGCTATGCATAGGTAAAAGGAAGTGAGTGGCACCTGGCCAAAAGAGCCAATGGGAAGGCTAGAACTTTTTAAAATTGAAACAAGACTCCCCTTTTGTCTCTGTAAGAAGCTTGGGGCCAGGTATGAAAAATCATTGGTATCATACCTAGAAACTACTTACTTGAAATCCCAGATATGTAAGTAGATCAGGAAATGTCTAGGAAGACACAATTAGGTTTTTCTCCTTTTTTATTTCTTTATGTCTTGTGGACTCCTCTGTGATAACCGATGCTTTTGTTTTGCTTGTAACCTTTAAGCTGGACCTCAAGAAAGCTATTCTTGGTGTTTAATTCTTATAGTTTCTCTTTTTTTTCCCCTCCCCAAATCTAGCAATAGCCTGAGTTTTCAGATTTTTTTTTTTAAATAAAATTTACCTTTTTTAAGAACAGAATTGGAATTTTGGGTCCTAAGAAGTTTGTGTACTTGTTGTTTTATTAGTTAGTGGCAACAGCTAACTTCCTTTATTTTTCTTTCTCAGCTTTTCCGTGTGTGCGCGCGCGTGTGTGTGTGTGTGAGAGTGAGTGAGTGAGAAGGCTCGAGGGCACCCCACAGGAAGGAACTCCCAAGTGCGCCTTCCTGGGTTCTCAAAGGGGTTTTGCACTTGGGTGGTGGCAGCATATACCCATCCAAGGTCAGAGAAAAGTTGTAAGCTTAGGAGTTTAATACAAGACTGAATGGCCAGTATTAATTTTTAGAATCCTTGCAGGCCCCCACCTTCTGCCCTCCAAGTGCCAGAGTGGGGAATTAGCCTTGACAGAGGCCAAGACCACCATGTGAAACTTCAACTTCTTGAGGTACTTGAGGCTCTGCAGATCGAGGATGGGTTGTAGACCCTCCCCCCCCAACCCTTGACTTTTGGGATAGAAGGTGCAGAGGGACTTCCTCCACAGCTTCCACCTGCAGAAGGCCCTGCACTCCAGAGCAAGCAGATGCTTGTGAGAAGGGTCCCTGAAGAGAGATGTGCGGGGATAGAAATAAACAGGGTATATCCCCCTGCTACTATGCTGAGGACCCACTGGTCTGAAGTTATAGAGGCCCAGGCAAGGAGGAAGGGGGAAAAACCGTTAGAAAATAACAGGGGAGCAGGAGCCAGGACACAGGCTGGAAGGTTATCCTCAGGTGTATGCTCAAAATGCTTGCTTGTTATCTGGTTGGTTACGGGTGGAGCTCAAGTGAGCTGACAGTGCTGGCTGATGGTCTTGCCGGTGCTAATAGCCCTTGCGGAAGGGTTCTGACTGAGGTTGATTTCCAAACCTGTGGGGCTGTTGCAGCTTAAACTGCTTCCTCGCTGGCCCAGCATGTAAAGGCCCAGAAAGACTCCAGGGCTACCTTGCTCTTTCAGGCCATGTCATTTACTGACTGCTTGCTCCGAAAACAGTGCCACAACATTGAATGGGAGGACCTGATGGATTGCTGAACCTCCATCAATAGGCCCAACAACTGCAACCAGGACATCCGCCTCATTGAAATTACCAAAGCCATGGTCCAGGTCGAAGAATCTGCCGCACATGAGGCCGCTTGGAGGGCTTCCCTGGCCACAGCTCTGCCCTTATCGACAATAGCCAAAAATTTATTCCTGGGCTCCTCTGGCAGCAAATCTGTAAATCTGGCCATGGACTGCCAAATATTAAATCATAATGGCCAAGACAGACCTGATGGTTGACCACTCTCAGCTAGAGGCTGGACGTAGAATAAATTTTCTAACAAAGATCAAGCCTCTTTGCCGCCTTGTTCTTAGGTGTCGATCCTGGTTGGTCCTGCCTATCATGCTCATTGGCTTCCGACACAACTAGTGAGCTTGGGGCAGGGTGGGTATAAAGATACTTATATCCTATAGCGGGGACATAGTATTTTCTTTCCGCCTGCTTGGAGATGGGGGGCAGGAAGGAGGGTGTCTGCCCCAGAGCTGTAGTAATTTTTACCACTTCCAAGGTGGCATTGCTGGTGCACAAGGAAGTGGCTGCTGCACTTAGCACATTGAACAGGGAGTCTGAGGGCTCCACCAGTTCCTCGGCTTCCAGCCCCAGGTTTGAGGCAACCCTCTTCAAAAGCTCTTGGTGGGCCCTTGCATCATCCTGGGGAACCAAGTGAGAGGGCCCTGCTATTGCCTCATCAGGTGAAGATGAGGCAGGTACAGGTGGGTCTGCCAACTCCGCTGCTTCTGATAAGGGACTTGGCTGAGGCTGGCCAGCCCTGGGGAGTCTGCTCTGACTTTGCGACCGAGTCAGGGTGCGGGCACACCAACCTATGCCCCTGTGATGGGTGGAGAAATCCCACGTGTTCCATAGTTTGCAGGGGGCCGGCCACTGGCCCTGGTGCAATGCTGCCCCTGATACCCCAGAGGGGAATGCCAATGCCCCTGGTGGTTGGCATTGGCCTGCGAGCAGGGTCTCCTCCTTGCTGTCTGAGCTTGAGGAGGGAGAGACTTGTCTGGGGGACCAGGAGGGTACCGAGGCTACCTGTCTACCCCACTCCCATCAGCTCTGGCTGTGGATATCTATTGAGGACCAGTAGAGGGGCAGTGACCCCAATGACCAATGGTAGCGTTCGGCGGATCAGTGATGGTAACCTGATGATCGATGCCTCACAAAGCGGTGCCGCTCCGTAGATTGGGAACAGGAGCGAGAAGACTGACGTGTCAGAGGCTGTCAATGTGCTCACGGTGAACTGTACTGGTGATCTGGCGACCAGGCTCCAGCATCTTGACCCTCTGGAATGGTGCTGTGAGAGCAGCTTGGGCGCTCCTGGCACTGGTGCTCTGGGCTTTGGTGCTGTGCATTAGTGCCAGACCACTGCCAATCGATGCCTAGAGCCCAAGGAATGGTGCCTAGAATCTGGGGACTGACGCCAGGGACTCCGGCAGGCCAGCTCCACATCCGGGGGCTGGTGGCGCTGTTCAGGCAAACGCTGATGGGGCACCCACTGTGGTGAGAAGCAGTGCAGCACTAATGGAGACCGCAGAAAGGGTCTCAAGACAGGTTTACCCCTTGAATGGGGAACCTCAGCGGCCAGCGTGGGCAGCACCGGAAGAGACAATGTCCTGAGTGGATGGAACCACCAGGTGCTGAGTGCCTCTGCCACTTCCTGGGATGGGGGCGGGTCTTGACAGCTCAACGGGAGTCAGAGCCTGGCCACCATCCAGAGGGCAAGAGCTGCCCCATGCAGGTCTGCTTTCCACCGGCTCTCTCCTTCCCTTTATGGGACATAGGAGAATGCCCCCTCCTGGCGTTTGCTCTTTAGCTAGTACACGGGATGGGGAATGGTGCCAGTCAGAGGTTGGTGCCGGCTTGGAGCAGAGTCCGATCTAGCCGGTTCTGGGGCCAGTGCGAGGACCAACTCTATAATGAGCGCTCGGAGACGAACGTCCAGCTCCTTTTTAGTTCGTGAGCTGAAGCTCTTGCAAATGTGACACTTGTCACTCGTGTGGGTTTCCCCTAAACACTTCAGGCAGCTTTTATGGGGATCACTGATTGGCAAGGGTTTTTTGCAACTGTCACAAGGTTTGAAGCCCGGGGACCACGGCATGCCCCATCCCTAGGCTAAGTCTCGCACAGGACTAACTATTTCTAACTTAACACTAAGGAAACTAGTAATTATACAACTTTGAATAACTATATACAACAAATTCACTATTGGACACAGTACAGACAGGAAATCTTGCGAAGCAAGGAGACGTTCCAGCACAGTCATGGGCAGTAAGAAGGAACTGAGGGATGGAGGAGCCAGTGACATCCCTTATACTGGTGCATACATGTGCCACTCCAGAGGGCACCAGAGCCGGTCCCCTACGGATACCACTGAGGGAAAAACTTCTGGCACCAGTGCACGTTGTGAGCACACACACCTATAATGGAATGGATATAAGCAAGCACTCGAAGAACTAGAAAGATATAAAATTGACACGGAACACATGAAATGGATTAAAAGCGGGCTAACAACTAGGTCTCAAATGTGATCGAAAATGGGGAATCATCATTGCACAGGTTTGTTTCTAGTGGAGTCCTGTGGGGATCGGTTCTTGGCCCTATGCTATTTAGTATTTTTAAGTAAAGACCTGGAAGAAAACAAAAAATCAACACTGAATGTTTGCAGATGACACAAAAATTGGGAGAGTGGTAAATAATGAAGAGATCACTAGTACAGAGAGCTCTGGATTGCTTGGTAAGCTGGACTCAAGCAAATATGTATTTGACCAAATGTAAATGTATACATGTATATAAATATACATATTTAGGAACAAAGAAAGTAGGTCATACTCGTAGGATACGGGACTCTATTCTGGAAAGCAGTGACCCTGAAAAAGATTTTGGGTGGAGATGGATAACCAGCTGAACATGAGCTCCCAATGCAATGCTATGGACTAAAGGACTAACGCAATCTTTGGATGCATAAATGGGGGAATCTTGAGTAGGAAGGTTATTTTACCTTTATACTTGGTACTGGTTCAACCAGCGCTGGCATATTGCGTTTAGTTGTAGTGTCCACAATTCAGGAAGGATAATTATAAATAGGAGAGCATTCACAGGAGCCAGCCAAATGATTAAAGGATTAGAAAACATACCTTACAGCAACAGATTCAAGGAGCTCAATCTATTTATTTTAACAAAGAGAAGATTAAGGGTTGACTTGATTACACTTTAAATATCTACATGGGAATATTTAATAATGGGACTCTTCAATCTAGAGGAGAAAGATATAACATGATGAGCTGGAAGTTGAAACTAGACAAATTCAGACTGGAAATAAGGCATAAATGTTTTATAGTGAGTAATTAACTCTCAGAACTATTTTCCAAGGGTAATGTTGGATTCTCCAATGACCATTTTAAAATCAAGATTGGATGTTTTTCTAAAAGATATGCTGTAGGAATTATTGTGGGAAAGTTCTAAGGCCTGTGTTATACAGGAGGTCAGACTAGATAATCACAATGATCCCTTCTAGCTTTGGAATCTATGGATCCATGCTCTGGCACAAAAAAGAAAATAAGGTAAAAAAACCTAAACGTCGGATTTATTGTGCAAATTTTGAGAGCTAAATTGTCAAACAAAGGCACCTAAGTTGTATCTACAAAATTTGCATATATTCAGCCATGTAACAGAAGTATGCAAAGCATCCATTCGTGTATGCATTAGCACAGTTTGGAGGCACATCTTAGGGTAAGTCTACATTGCAGCTG
Organism: Dermochelys coriacea; assembly: GCF_009764565.3. Lineage (NCBI taxonomy): Eukaryota > Metazoa > Chordata > Testudines > Dermochelyidae > Dermochelys > Dermochelys coriacea. Next base: position 71,803,187 of record NC_050073.1, read on the forward strand.
GAAGTATAAAATTTCTGCTCAGGTAAAATGTACACATGCTGGCTTTGAGCTAAAGTGCTAAAAAATAGTGACATACAAACAGCAGCATGGGTTGCTATAGTACGTTTTGTGTTGCGTTCCTTCCTATCATCTGTCCCTATTTGCTTGAGCCCAGCTTACCAAGCGATCCAGATCTTTCTGTATTAGTGACTTGACCTCTTCATTATTTACCCACTCTCCTCAATTCAAGGCAGGGTGGAGATGAGGAGGAAAATGTATTGGAAAATCATAAGGTAATTGAGGAAAGTAAACTGTAGAAAAGTCGACATTTTGCCTAATGACACAGCCAGTGTCCTTTTAATTATCTTCAGGTTTTTTTCCTTTTCAAAATATCAGAAATGACTATTTAAACAAAGCTGTCTACTTTATATGGGTGCAAGATAGTTAAATGAACCAATACACTTTTTTTTAGTGAACTCATAATTCAGAAATATCAAAGCAATTTTATTAAATTTGAAAAAAGCTTTACTTTGGACAGAGGATATATATGCCAAGTTTTAGTCCAATGTGAATTTTTATGGCATAGTTATGAACATCTGAGAAACAGCATTTATAATGGAAATACTGACAACTTGAAGAAGTTCTAGAAACAAACTCCAGTTATACTGAAAAAAATTCTTTAAATAAGAACCAAGCATGTAAAATTTTCCTTAAGAACAAAATTTGTTACATTAAATATATTTTACACAAACACACATGCACATCCCCCTCTTCTATTTTCCACAGCAATTACACACCGCCCACATTCAATATCCTTTTACCACAGCCTGCAAAGTTCAGCACAAGCATAGGTTAGTCAGTATCATCTGTAAAGTAATCTACGCCAGTTTTTAATGCACAACGGAAATCTGGTTTGCTCCCAGCTGCTGGTATAATAATTACTGTCCTATGGTTGCTACGAGATACTAACTTTTTTTTCCCCAAGACTACTAAAACATTTCTGTGCTCACAGGCAAAAGGATGCTGGGAAAAGCAATAAAATGAATCCAGCTGTAGCTCTCCAGTGGAATTCAAAGCCAGATGACAGCTGTAGAGAAAATGAAAACCAAAATGCTTCTCTCTTCTTCAAAGCTTCTCTCCTTACTTTTCCCTTCTCCCAGTTTGCCAGAGCTAAGCCTGGGAGAGAATTCAGCATTGTTTTGCAAACACTGTTAAAAATGTTCTGCTTTCAGTATTTAGAATGAGTATACAGAAGGAAGGATAAAAGACCACATTTCCCTTTCTTGTATTTTGCATCCATGAGGCCTGAAATTTTGCTGCCTGATTCTAACCAACAGGTGAAGATTTTAAAGTATTTTTTTTTTTTCCATTTGAGTAAGTGAAACGGATCTCAATAAATTTAAAGTAACCACCTTCTGCTTTAGCTATTTCTTAGACTGATGGAGCAATTTTCAGATTTGGCAGTAAAGCCTTCACTACAATCAATCACATGTATTTTTTTGCCTAGATTCTGAAAGTGCTGAAATGTTGTCAGGATTAGTTTGAATATTTTTAAACTGTTTAAGGAAAAATAAATAGGACATATGACATATATTGCTTCTCCTAAATCTGCTTTGCCTAACCACAATGGAACACTAATGTTTTTTGGTGTCAAATTTGGTATACAAATTCATAAACCATAACAGGAGGTGGCCTACCTTTGAAAAAGTAAGTAGGGAGAGATTAAATCAGCTAATAATTTGTGTTAATCAGAAAAAAATAGTAATTCCTCTTCCTTGTTTAGTATGCACTACTCCCCCCCCCACAGAATTGCTATATTAAATTTAAATAAGGAATATGGATGACTGTCACATTTACTGCTTTGAGTTAAACCTAATTAATTTGCCATTTCCACCGTATGCAAATAATTTGTGTAGGAATTTCTTAACCCTGTAATACATGAAACAAATGAAATTACAAACAGCATAGTATCGCTGCTGAATTAGATTGTAGTTACTTGTAAGAGGCCATAATGCTATAAATTATTTTGGTAAGATGAAAACTGAACTTACTTCATTTTCACACAAAAACCTGGACACTCATTAAACATTATCTTTACAAAAAGGAACATGACCAACTTACATCCTGTCTGCTGCAGTAAGACCATTTTAGATAATGTGCGTGAATCACAAGCCTTTTTGCTTGTGCAGGATTAAGTGCTTTGGCTAAAAACCTGAAGCGCTTAATCCTGACAACAACAATCAAGCACTTCCTTGGAGTCAAAGAATATGACAATTTTTCTGTTTTTAGCCATCAAGTTTAAATTTTCCTCTGTCTTTGCCTGCAGCAGGAAACTCAAGAACTTCCCGTATTAAAAGTACATCAAAACAGTAGTGAAACAGTGTTGGTGGCCTGTCGATCACACCAATATACTTGACCAACAAAATGGGTCAGGCATTGTAACATAATGATGTACGTATCTTGCAAGTCTCAAAATCAAAATTTAAAATAAGCATATCAATTTGAAAGAAATATGCAAGTATTCCAACAATACTGTATGCTTAGACTTCACTATCAGATGAAAACAGATGAAAAAAATCTTGATTAGTTCTTCACTTTTGGTTTATGATTCTTAACTTCTTCATTTAAAAAAAATCAAAAAATCACCTCTGTATCTATAACTTTATATTTGGTAGAAGAAAACAACTATGGCCGGCTACTTAAAACTGCAGGTACACCGAATGCAAAAACATGTACTTCAGCTGAGCCCACATGTCCTATATTTAAACAAGAAAATTTGATAAATACATGCCTCATTACTTAGCGTCCCACACATGAGCAATAAATGGGTCTGTGTGCACCCACTGTACTCTCAAGTAAAAATTTGTCCTTTAGAGTCTCTATACATGTGTTTGCTTTTTATGTGTGTATGTGGAGATTTTATAAATACACACACACACACACACACACACGTCATTTATGACTGCACTAACCTTTTTTGATATAAATTTACATTTGGAATTAATGTAGTAACTAGTTAATAAATTGTACTTAAAATGTTAAGTTGAACCTATTGTAAGAAAACTGTTTTTGAAAAATAAATAATGTCAGCTAACTACTTATGGTGGTGAATTGGTATTTTATTGTGCTAAACAATAAAAACATGCACACTGAGTGCTAGCAGTGAAACTCTTAAGATATAACACACAAGTGATTTAATAAATGGTAGTATTAGTCTCACTGTAATCAATAAATATAGCTGTACCATTCTTTCACTTAATAGTTTGGGAAAAACTGAAGTGCTGTTTTTTTCTTTAAAGTATGTTTAGGATTTCAATACTTTGCAGTTGAAAAGTAAATATTAAATTATATAGTCTGAAGGGCAAATGAAAATGATCTCAATTGAGAAAGAACCTGTTAGATTTGATTGTCAGCTGGGAATTTTCTTAAGTTTCTTCAGCATTCTTCATTTACACAACCTACCTTCTCCCTCATTAATTCTAGATAGGTATCCTTTAGCTTTTATATTGGAAGATATGAATTCATTTTCATTTTTTAAAATATTTAATTATTCATGTTTTATGTTCTGCCTTGCCTTTATTAAAATTGTGTGGCCAAACTTGCATTCTTTATACTAATAATACTCCTATGGATTTCAGTAGCAGCAGAGCTTATGCTCTAACATACATTTCTTTCATTTAAACCAAAAAGCCATCTGAACATAAAGTTACAGACCCTAAAAAAAAAAAAAAAAAAAAAGTTATAAAGCAAGAAGTTCAGTTATCACCAAACTTAGCTCCCACACATTAGAGGGATTTTATAACTGTGTAATGTTGTTATATAATATCTTTTAATAGCTCTACACTAGTAGTAGTACAAAGCGAGTCCAGAGATGATATGTAGATTTTTACTATGAATTCCTAGGGTTTTGATAGGTTTAAATAACTAGTTATGTATTATATGCTAAATATTGTATAATACATTTTACAATATTTACTACATGCTTACTATTACGATATTCTTATTGCAGATGTACACGATCCTTCTGTGGGATTTGTGTAGTACGAGATGATTTGAGAAGACTGCAAAACCTTGTTAAAAAGGTGGATTAACAGTTAAGAACCTACTACAAATATCAGCAAAACATCTCTGAAATCTCAGTGAATTTGTCTAGCATCCCAACAAACAAAAAATAATATGAACTACAGAATTCTGGTTTATGGTAAAAATAGTTGCTACTATGCTGATGTGAATTTCAGGACACTACTGTTTGTAGCAATATCTTTATAAATTTGAATACAAGTCTGCCCCTTATATTTTAACTACAGATTGCGAGGATGAACTCTGTATTGGACATATTATAACAAAATTCTGGTTTAAAGCAAGTGGATTATGCCTCAAAGATTAAAATAAATATTTTAGCATTTTCATCTCTGAGCAAAGAACAGTTCAGATTAGGTCAATTTGGGACTTAATCTTTTAGATGTATCTGCCAATATTTTAAACACGCTCCTGCTCCTTTATTCCCCCCCTCTCCCAATTTTTTTTTTTAAATTAAGGCTTATTGTGTACATATACTGAGTCATTAAAATTTAAGCATGTATCAAAAGAAAGTACTACCTAATAATTAGAAGATATGTCTGGACTAGAACAGTGGAATGGGGATGAAGCCTTTTAAGATTTAGTGCAATAAAACTGGATGAGCTCTGTCTCCAGATAGTTAGCACAGGAGCTTTTGTCAAGGAAGTGATTATAGACCTCTTCATATAGCAAACCTCCCAGAGTCCAGAGCTGGAGTACTTGCCTTGATGGAAGAGAGGTTAGGCTCTCAAACAAGGTGGGATGTTGTCTAGAGGGTTAGGGTTGAAGAGTAAGAAAATTACATGGTACAATCAATGAAGTCATCTAGTGGTGCTGCTGTTATGCTAATCCTGCAATGAATTAACATAAAAAGAGCACCAAGCCCTACAGAAGCTGTACAGAATCTGGTTGAAATTGTGCTCAACTATAAATCAGCCTAGCACATCTTCGCACGTGACAGATTCCCCAACCCTTCCAGTTCATAGAACACAGATGAATAAACAGAAAGTTCAAAATTCAGTCAGAATTTGCCCTGTGCTGCAGCTTCAGCAAGGAACTCCTCATACTTCAAAGGGCAGAGCTACCTGTTAGCAGTCAAGAAGCAATAGGGCAGAACTGATGCATTTTGTTCTGCTCCATGTGTGACATTAGTGCCAATTGTTTATGGTTATCTGCAAATTAGATTAAACTTAAACTTCTGATCAACCCAATCTGCTCTGAGCAGTGGCGGTGGTAGAACACGGAGCTGAACAAAACTTGGCAGTTGTGGCTTGTGAAGGTGGGTCCTCAAGGGTATCTAGAAGCATAGTTGGGTGGGGTGCTGCTGTGATTCCTACGGATAATGGTACTGGAAGTCAGGGAAATTGTAAGTGAGCTTGGTGCAGCTGACAGTGGGAAGGAGAAGGAGAGCACGCAGGTGCCTGAGACTAGTATCGGGCCCCTCACCTTGTGGTAGTGGTGCTTTCTCCCCAAGTGCTTCTTTCTTGCTGGGATGCAGCAAGGGGAACTGCAATAAAGGGGGTGCCTGGCTGCCTGTTCAGAGACAGAGTGGCCAAAACAGAACCTACAAATAAATGCTTGCAGCCTTCCCATAGCATAGCCAAACATGACGTGCAGGAATGTGAGACAGGGTGCCAAATGCAAGACTGCATGGAACCTGACAGTTCTGAAAGGGACTGCTAGTGAAATACCCAGAATGGAGATTATTTTTATGATACCAACTTCATACTTCCTTAACCTCCCCAATAAATGGCATCTAACTCCACCACTACTTCACACACTTTAATAACAGTGAACCACAGACCTGCTCTACCCCATGTGAGGCTGTAAGTGTGCTCTGATCATGCCCCTTCCTGCCCTCAATGCACCCTCTACTCTAGGGAAGTAGGAAACGATGGTGTAGTGCTGCCTATGCCAGCCTAGGATTCCTTCGTACTGAGGGAATCCTGAGCTGCCCAGTTAATGCATCTTTCCAGAATGTCATCCCTGGTGGCTAGAGCAGTTGCTCCAAATAATTAATAAGCCTTAATTTCCCCCTCTAATAGTCACGATTGTAGAAGTTTTGGTTTCACTAGCAATGTACAATCCTTGTCTGAAAATGTAAGTAGGGGTACCCATAAACCCGTGTCTTTTTCGGTCTCATCTGCTAAGTGAATTTCTTCATTACCAAAAAGAAAAGGAGTACTTGTGGCACCTTAGAGACTAACAAATTTATTAGAGCATAGGCTTTCGTGAGCTACAGCTCACTTCATCGGATGCATTTGGTGGAAAATACAGAGGGGATATTGATATCAATCTCCCCTCTGTATTTTCCACCAAACGCATCCGATGAAGTGAGCTGTAGCTCACGAAAGCCTATGCTCTAATAAATTTGTTAGTCTCTAAGGTGCCACAAGTCCTCGTTTTCTTTTTGCGAATACAGACTAACACGGCTGCTACTCTGAAACCTTTCATTACCAAAATATCCCTTACTTTACTATGCCATGCAGATAGAATTGGAGAAGGTTTTTTTTGCTATTTGTTTTGCCACCAAGAGACGGGTAAGAAATATGACTACAATAGGGATTGCTAGTCATGATGGCACTTTACACTGTGTGTTCTGGACTGTATGCGATACTGTACTCAGATGAATTTTATTTGTACACTAATCTCAAACTAATTGCTATGAATAGGGGTAACAACCTTCTTTTGTGAAGGCAACTGACTCTCCACTCTCCCTATAATACAAGTAATTCTATTATAAACTTGTCTAAATTATGTTAGTTTAAAATATATAAAATTTTATAAAGTGATTTCCCCTAAAAATATTATAAAAATTATTGTTTCTTCTATCTATACTTTATAACAATGTCCCCGGACTGTAGTGCGTTTCCCCTCGAAGGGGTGGGGGGCGGCGCAGAGGAACTGTTGGGGGTGGGGGGACATGCATCAGGGACCGGGGGGGGGCAGGAAGAGAGCACCACACAGCCCTGCTCCACCCTCATCTCCACTCCACTCTCAATTGCAGCTCCTCTTTGTCCCCAGCTGCAGCTCCATTCCATCCCCATTCCCTCTCTGTCCTCAGGCCAGCTCCTCCTCCTTCCCAGTTCTGTCCCCAAGTTCCTCCGCTAGCCAACTCTGCTGTATCGGACCAGAGGGTGGGCAGAGATTCCATTACTGGTAAGGGGGGTGGGTGTGACAAGAAAAATTTGGACACCACTGCTTTAAGGAATTTCCATCTTTAAATCCCTATTTTATTGTGTGATAAAATTTGATTGCTCTTGCCTATCCACTTACACTATGATCCTTCCTATACACCGGAATTATATTAGCCCCTCACTAATAGTTTGTTTCTTAACCAGGACCTCAAATTATACAGGTAGTCTGCTAATCTCTTCTTTGTCATTTTGTGCATTTTATGTTCTAGCTCAGTATATTGGTAAAAAGGCAATGTGCAGCATGAGAGTTTAACATCTAAAGATAAAAATCTTTCCTTCAAAAAGTTGCTTTAGAATACCATCAGTTGTCTGAGTGACTCTGAAGTCTTTAAAAAAAAAAAAAAAAAAAAGATTTCAGAGTCACTCAGACAACTGATGGTATTCTAAAGCAACTTTTTGAAGGAAAGATTTTTATCTTTAGATGTTAAACTCTCATGCTGCACATTGCCTTTTTACCAATATACTGAGCTAGAACATAAAATGCACAAAATGACAAAGAAGAGATTAGCAGACTACCTGTATAATTTGAGGTCCTGGTTAAGAAACAAACTATTAGTGAGGGGCTAATATAATTCCGGTGTATAGGAAGGATCATAGTGTAAGTGGATAGGCAAGAGCAATCAAATTTTATCACACAATAAAATAGGGATTTAAAGATGGAAATTCCTTAAAGCAGTGGTGTCCAAATTTTTCTTGTCACACCCACCCCCCTTACCAGTAATGGAATCTCTGCCCACCCTCTGGTCCGATACAGCAGAGTTGGCTAGCGGAGGAACTTGGGGACAGAACTGGGAAGGAGGAGGAGCTGGCCTGAGGACAGAGAGGGAATGGGGATGGAATGGAGCTGCAGCTGGGGACAAAGAGGAGCTGCAATTGAGAGTGGAGTGGAGATGAGGGTGGAGCAGGGCTGTGTGGTGCTCTCTTCCTGCCCCCCCCCGGTCCCTGATGCATGTCCCCCCACCCCCAACAGTTCCTCTGCGCCGCCCCCCACCCCTTCGAGGGGAAACGCACTACAGTCCGGGGACATTGTTATAAAGTATAGATAGAAGAAACAATAATTTTTATAATATTTTTAGGGGAAATCACTTTATAAAATTTTATATATTTTAAACTAACATAATTTAGACAAGTTTATAATAGAATTACTTGTATTATAGGGAGAGTGGAGAGTCAGTTGCCTTCACAAAAGAAGGTTGTTACCCCTATTCATAGCAATTAGTTTGAGATTAGTGTACAAATAAAATTCATCTGAGTACAGTATCGCATACAGTCCAGAACACACAGTGTAAAGTGCCATCATGACTAGCAATCCCTATTGTAGTCATATTTCTTACCCGTCTCTTGGTGGCAAAACAAATAGCAAAAAAAACCTTCTCCAATTCTATCTGCATGGCATAGTAAAGTAAGGGATATTTTGGTAATGAAAGGTTTCAGAGTAGCAGCCGTGTTAGTCTGTATTCGCAAAAAGAAAACGAGGACTTGTGGCACCTTAGAGACTAACAAATTTATTAGAGCATAAGGTGCCACAAAGTACTCCTTTTCTTTTTGCGAATACAGACTAACACGGCTGCTACTCTGAAACCTGAAGTCTTTAAGGAGAACTGCATATACAAAAAAAGAATCTTATTTAAATGTGATATCTGAAAAGGCGAAAAAGTAACCAAGATTTTCTTTGCTACAAAAAATAGTGGGACTTACATGCACATTTATAAATGAAGAATAGCACCTATGCTTTATCCAGAGGTGACATGGGTTTTTAATTATATAACAACTTGGTAGTTATTACTACATATCAATTTCAGAGTACTCAATGGTGTCTCTGAATAAAGTGCCGTAATTTTTTGGTGGCAATTTTTAAGGAAGTTTTTTTTAACTTCTAATCTCATTGTTGTCTACAGAAATTGCTCAAAAACAGTTCAAATAAAAATTAATCCTGTAATGTTGTTAGGGTCAATAAAACCTTTAAAAGATGTTTAGGGACAGCTTTAACTGTGGCACCAGCTTTATTTAAAATTATCTGAAGTTTTCCAATATGACTAACCTGTTTGGATTGGACTCTTCCCACCATTTACTCTATGACTCTTTTAGGTTGTGTTGCACACCCTCCAGAAAAAACAAACCAAACCAAAAATCACATGACCCAAATCATGCACAGTGCCCGCAGAGTATACAATACCACAATGATATTCTGGTCAGCAAATAAAACTGTATATTTTTGAAAGACCCAGGCTCCTCTGCTTTTCTTTAAATGTTACCAGAGGATCAGATTTTGTTTCAACAGGACACACATTCCCCTGGAACAGACAACAAACTTAAAAATTGGACTTTTAAAATTGCAAACCATCTCCTTGTTTAATATGTATTACAAAGATATGAGATGGGCTGGATTATAAGGTACTTTCCAAAATACTGAATCTAGGAAACTCACTTAATTAAACTTAAAATACTGTAAGTACTTGGAAGAAGCAGCAAAATAAAATTACAGAAGTCAATCAACTGTCATTTGCTCTAAATTATGCAATTGGCATAAAAGTTAAAACACTTACTTGAAAGCCATCTTCAGCCACTTCAGTGTCACTGTGCAATGGTGGACAACCTGTGGAAAAATGAAAAGGGCAAAAATAAACAACATTTGTTTTACTTCCTTCACTATGTATTGCTTCAATCATTCCATCTGAACCTCCAAAAACCACCTAGGATATAAAAACTGAACTAAATACATAGACCTTTAAATAAGTAGATAAACTGCTTTATCATTTATGCTGATGAGCCTATAATACAGGTTCCTAGTACTTCTGCTGCTCCTGTCAGCATGGTCTTCTAACCAGCTTGCAGGTCTGCTTTTCTGGTGTTCTTACCACTGAATATTTCTAGTCACCTATTTATTTGCTTTCCTCTCCTTGTCTTGTAAAAGCTTTCCCTCCACCCCAAAATCTCTACCATGAATCAGAATTAAGAAAGCACCCTTTTTGGATTAAATATTTTAAGCATTAATATATTTTGTGCTACTCCCTCATACTAGAATCTTGTAACTCCCAGAATTATGCCTTAAGCTGAATGAATTGGTGAAAAGGCAATATGGTGCACGTATCTAAAGACAAAAATATTTCCTTCAAAAAGTTACTTTGGAATACCATCAGTAAGTGCACACAGACAATACACAAGGATCAACATTAAAGGGAAAAAAGAGTATGTGCTCAAATGTTCATTGATTAGTCTTGCATTTTCTCTCATAGAGCTCAACTCATGACAAGTCTTTTTAATAGAACAAAACAATTAGAATTCTGCCTTTTACTACCATTGCTTCATGCACATAAAAAAAAAATAACCTCAGAAGGATATCTACATAGAATATCAAACTCTCCATTGTCTGACTTTCCCTTTTATACGTCTGAAAGGTACACTCCCTTCCTTTTTCATTGGCAATTTTTTTTTGCCTCCTCCCCATTTATTATGTTTCTACCTCAAAACAGTCTTTATTTTACTGTCTTTCTTATACATCAGTTTCTATGATACAAGCACAGCTCTGGGACTTTGTGTCAATTAGACCAGTGCTTAAGATTTTGCATGAGACATTTTCCCCACAGATCCTACATAAAATTCATGCATGCACTTACTTCGACAGTGTCGGCTAAAAAAATTACTATGAACTAAGCATCTCAGCAAAGAAAGTAATCTTATAGGTGTCTGACCCATTCAGCTACATAGTTCACACGTTAAGAACATATAATTTGACATGCCTCTAGAGATATTAGCGTGGATCCATTGATGTATACAAAACAGTATCCACAATGGGAATGATGGACTTGTAGTTTTAAAAAAAAAGCATAGGACTGGAAATTGATGGATATGGTCAAACCAGTTCCATAGCAGGCCTCTGGTATGATCCGGGTAAGTCACTAACCCTCTCTATGCCTCTGTTTTCTCATTTGAGAAATGGAGATAATGCTTCTTCATTACACAGGCATGTTTTGAGAATTAGTTCATTACCAAAATATTAGGATCCTTAGATGGAAAGTACTAGAGAAATTCAAAGCACTATTAAACTGTCTAACCATTACAACCATAGTCTATTGTAGAACAATGCAAATCTTTAAGTACTTAACAGCATTACATCAAAACACTTTTTACGGTGTCATTTCACAGGGTTAATATGGACACGTTTAAAAAAACAAAACAAAAAACCCCCAAACCAAGACACGCACCTTGAGAGAGATCTTCTACAGCTCTACGGATGCCTCTGTCAAATGCTCGTGCATCAGCAGGACTCTGAAATGTGAGGCCAAACTTCTTGTCATCAATCTTCCAGTGGTGAAAAGTTGGGGTAACTTTGTTGTAAATGAGGTCCTTCTTTAATGCACATTCCAAAACCACCTTCCAGAAATCAAGAGGAAAAAAAATTTGAAATTCTCTGAAAATATCGCAAATTTGTAAAGAAAGGAATTCAATATACATTTTTGGAATTTTACTTGAAAAATGACTTCTTAAATACAGTTAAGTCCTTGTTTCATTTTTTCCGAGTACAAACAAGCAGTTTCAACTAAGGCCAGGTCTACATTAGAAACTTCTGCCAATATAGCAATGTCACTGAGGAATGAGATTTTTCTTTAGTGACATTTCTATACAAGCAAGAGCCCTAGCGTTGGCATCATTTTCCAGCACGAAAATGCTTTTGCCAATATAGCTTTATTTTGCTTGCCAAACCAGTATAAGCTATACTGGCAAAAGCACTTTTTGCACCTGTATAAGCTGCATCTACACAAGGAAGATTTTGCTGGCATAGCTCTATTACAAAACATCTTAGTGTAGGCTAGGCCTAACTTGAATACTGCGTCAAAGCCATTTATCTCCACCTTCTACAGGAGAAGTCACAGGGCGTAGAAATTAATACAGAAGCAGGAATGAATATCTGTAAGTAAGCCAAACCTACTTAAAACATTAAAGAAAATTTAAAAGCTGAAAACAAGCAGGATACAGAAAGCTGTAGTTTTGCACTCTATTTGCAAAACAGCCAGAAATATCATTTAAAAAAAATCTATGATTTGTATTATACAACATTTGGAATAAAAACAGTGTTAATATTAAGAGAAAGGAGAATATAAATACAACAACATCTGACCACAAAAATACTCCATACATATGCAGGCAGTTTGTCCAGTTATGAAACAAAACAATCTTCCTATCACTCTGCCATTTTTCCGTTTTAAAGTTATCACACAGTGAAGTTCAGTTATATTACATTTGTTGCTTAAAAATATCAATAGTGAACAACCTGTAACAGGGGCCTTCTTAGCTCATGTTTTTGCAGCACTGTTTAAATTTAAAGCACTTCATAAGTTGTTACATACTATTTTTTTCCTTTAATCCTGTCATATAGTCTTTTCAGAATGCCAACTTCAGCATTTGTTTTGTACAACATTTTGTTACACACACAACACAGATAGGAAATATAAAATCTCTTATAGTAAATGGGAAATAAGGATGATTTTGAACACAGTACTTGGTTAAAGAGAAGATTCAATCAATGTTTTCTGCAGATCATTTTTACCCACTAAGTATAAATACCTCTTGAAATCAAAATTATTTTTCCTTCCACCCCCCAAGATTCCCTCATCACAAAAGCATCTTTGCCATTGGATTGCGCTATATTAGGCTCTTATGCCAATCACTGGCATTTTTCTGCAGACGAAGTCTTATATTTAAAACAGCTCTGAAATAGTCTAATCATTAATGTTGTCTATCTATATTAGCCTTCCTCTCCTCCCAATACAGGATTGTTCCCCAGTCTTTTTTTTTTTTTTTTTAAATGCTTTGTCTAGTCCATTTTGAAGCATGTGATGTGATGGAACTTCCTTTGCTTCTCTTGGGAAACCGTTACACAGTTAAGGTGAATTTCGGACTATTTATTTTCCTATTTGGCTTTTGTATTCTTTATTCATCCCACTTTTCAGAATTCAATTGCCTTCTATTGCCAATAATTATTCCTCTCTATGCAATATTAATTTTAATTTAGATCTTTTACTTTTTCCTCACATATGAATCTCTTCAGATTCAAAATTATTTTTGTTGCTCGTCTCTCAACTCCCTACAAATGGTTGATACTGAGGTACTCTATTCTAGGTAAAACTGTCTATGAAGAGAAATTATAGCCTCTGTATATCTGCCTTTACATGTGCATCAAAACACCCCCAAACCAGGGTGTGATATGGTAGCAAAAAAGCCATTGTCTATTTTTAATTTGCAGCCCACAATCACCCTATGTCACTTCTGGTACTAGTGCTTTGTAAGTTTCTTCCTCCAGCTCAATGTGTTCATTTTGATTGTTCCTCTTCTTCCCCCAATATTAATATTTCTTCTTCATTTTAATAATATATCACCAGGTCCATCTGTATTATTTGTGTGTCTTATGTTGTTCAAAATGCCTCCTAATCTGGACCCAAAATTATGTTGTTTACACTCTCATCCACAACGAAAGATGTGAAGTACAGGAACACTGATTCCTGCAGTACCTGACTGGACATCTGCTCCCATCTGTGTTAGTCTAAACACCATGAGATAAAACTAAATGAAGGAGGGGAGAGGGGAGAAAAATTAGTGCTTTAATTTTGATGCTAACATGTGAGGGAAGTCTATTTTGAGACAAACGTCCTTTAAAGTAGCATTAACCACCTTGCGCTGAAAACTAGCATTTCTGGATGGCAAGAATGCTTACACAAGAGACATTAGCACTGAGTCAACCTCCAGGCTGCCTATAAATTATAATGCTATTCACAAATCCAGACTGTCACCTGATCAAAAGAAAGGGGGTTTAGTGGTTTTTTTCTTTTGTTAAACTGTTTTATGGAATAACTATTTTCTATAGTACTCAATATATTTCTCTATGTGAAATACATATAGATCCCTAACTCAGTTTATAAACTAGGATAAAGTATAAGTTGCAAGCCCATAGCCAAATATCCAAATTACTCCTGATACCCTATGTAAACCCAAAGGCCCTGTTTTCCCCTCTGCAGCATGGCACAGAAGAATCTCTCACTTGCTCTTAAAGTTCCCCAAAAGAAGCAGAATGTCAAGAAAGTCTCCCTCATTTTCTAAAGCCCACAGATAACCCTCTGTGCTAAAGGCAAGTAGTTGGGGATTTTCAGGAGTTCCACCTCCATAAAGTGCTTAGAGATCTTTAGATGAAAAAAGAGTTATACAAACTTGTTAGGAATTATGTTCATATGAACCCATGGAGTATCTGCTTTTTTCAGCACGTGTCCCTGAAACACCAGCAGATTTCTGGATCGAATGAAGCAACATTATTCTGTTTCTATAGTTTCTGGTCTTGCCCATCCAGAGTTTGAGTTGTCTTTCAGCATTAAGTTATACCAGTTTTGCCAACACTCTGCAAATTCCCTCATCCCTCTTGTTGGATGGTACAAAGGCCAATGGCAATACATGCAGATGGTGCAGGCAGATAACCTTGACCTCTGGCAGATTTCATGGCTGGAATAAATCAGGAAGGTACAAACTGGTCCCACATCTAAAACAGTACTTAAGACGGTCATCCAAGATTTGAAATTTTCTTTAAAAAGCCCCCAACTCAATATAATGCCATGATATAATTTCCCAAAATAGGAAGAATAAAAGATTTCATCCTAGAGAAGGGAATTGCAGAGAAAGGCTCTTACAGTAATGGTTGGAGTCCAGAGAAATAGCATGCAAGAACCAAGCTTCCTTATAAATATCTTGGATTCTTCCATTCTTAAAGTGCTTATTAACCTCTCATCTTTCTTAATGCAACAGCCCTCCTGGGGTACAGGACGTACAATATTGTGCCACATCCAACAGGATATCTATTTAGGTCCCTGCATATTCTGTGGTTGAAGAATTTTCCCTGATCCATACAATGCTGCTAAATCATGCTGTAGAACTGGGGTTTCAAACACTCGGCCTGCGGAGTTATTTCCTGCGGGCCGCCACGCTCCCTTCCAGCACGCTGCATCCCTGCTCCTCTGTCTACCTCCGGGCGCTTCCCACTGCCAAGCTTAGCACTTTCCAGGAGGAAGTGGGGAGGAGCGGGGAGCCGTGCGCTGAGGGGAAGAAGTAGAGAAGAGGTGGGACAGGGGCAGGGATGTGGGGAAGGGGTTGGAATAGAGGCAGGGAGGGAACGGAGTTGGGGTGTGGACTTTGGTGAAGGGGTTGGAATGGGGTGGGGAAGGGGTGGAGTTGGGGGGGGGGACTTTTGTACCTTTATATGAAAAGGTGCCAGTGATGCAGCCCTTAGGCCAATGTACTCGTCCTCATGTGGCCCTCGTGGTGATTCGAGTTTGAGATCCCTGCCATAGAATCTAAAAGTTTTCCTTAAAATAGGTACTACCCATGTTTCTGATGATAAACTTGGTTCATTTTTCCCGGGTTACGTCAATGCAATTTTATCTTCCTAAGCCTGCAGATATCCTGAAACATGTAGTGTGGAGGTGTGAACTGGCCTGCTCATAGTAAATGATTAACTCAAACTTAAATATAAGACAGATAATCTAAATATAAATACCTATTTCTCTACTCTGCTTTTCCCACAATACTGAATTGCCTATTCTGATGCTTTCCAGGGGCACTTAGGGTTATGAGGCAGCTCACTATGACCCATCCATAGTGTAAGGATTGTGTCTGCAGTGGGTCAGCTCCATGACTATCAAGAAATTCCTGGGTCACACTTACAGATGTTGTTATGCTATCGTTTGCACCTCTAAAGTGGCTACCAAAGGTTCCAGCTTCCCTACCTCCTACTCCTAACCCTGTGTTATGCATGTCAATTTAAAAAAAAAAAATCTGTGGTATACTAAAATATGAAGATGTGGGCATAGTCCAAAAACTGGGTTTAACAGGGGCTACTGTTCTGATTATTCATTTTGATACTGAATAAAAACCCTCCACTAGAATACTCAGTTGAAGCTGATGCAGAATTCTCAATTTCATACACCGTAATCCAAGGACCTTGCTCACAGAAGTTAGGTTGCATTTGTCATATAATACATATAATTTTGCATCTATTTGGTATAATAGATTTTTTTTAAAAGATAGAAATGTCAAATGAATAATTGTATTTTTTTTGTTTTTAAAAGGATGATTTATTAATCTACCATCCCAGAAACTAAATATTTATACTTTCAGATAAGATGTACATAACTGTTTCCATGATTCTGGCCAGAAAAATGTCATTTTACTACTGTCAGCTATTGTTACCAGCCTCTAATTCTGCATCACATAATACTTTTTATTTTTCCCTAGTGGAATGTGTGCATATATATTCAAGAGACAGCATGCATGTGTACATGTGTGCTGTGAACAGAAAATATTGCTTGCTAAATTATCTTGCATCCCACCTAGTTTAGATTTTCAACCTAATTAACATTTCATTGGTTTGAATGCCATAATCTCATAACAGTTACAGCAGAGAACCTATAGACTTCATGAGAACACACAATGGACAAAACACTAAAAAAAGGCTACAGAAATAAAGCTATTATACTTTTTAAAAAGTACAAAGAATATTACTTCTGTGTAGTGCAAGTCAGAACCATTTTATATCACGAGCATATGCAGTCTCAAAGTAACAAGGTTTAGACCCTAGAAGCAGAATATTAGCAGAGATTAATAAATTGTTAAGTACAGTAACAAAATGATGTGGTTTTCCTTTCTACCATTACAAAAAGCAACGTTAATTTTGCGTGTCTTTGTTAATTGCCATTCTCAAAACTTTGCTTAAAATTGGCAAAGGTGTTTGAAGCAATTTTTGATCAGAGTAAGCAAGTCTAGACTGAAATACAAGTTACAAATTCACACGTTCAAACTGTTTATTTTACACAAGATTAACACTCAAGATACCTGTATCACTGTACAGAAAAAAATTTCAGTGAGTATAAAGAGACATTTTATTTGTTGTACACCTCCTTTTTGATAATATGATTAACTGAAAACTTCTATTAGGAAGCTAATTAAGCAAGTTATAAACTCCAATTGGCTTCCAGCGGTGCTAACAAATTATATAATTATATGTAAGTAGATACTGTCCTATAATATATCACAAAGGGCTCAACCCTGCAAACACGTATGCATGTAATTTTACTTGTATGAATAGTCCCACTGAAATCAATAGGATAAATGAAGCCCTCTATCTATTTTCAAAAAGTCACTAAAATGGGAAAGAAAAAGAAAAGCAGAGAGGTTTTACTTTTTTGGGAAATAGTTGGCACATGCAAGAGAACAAACAGTAACCCACTATGCTATTACAGCAATCTACCTACAATCATGGGCTATAATTATATGCAACAGAAAAATACTTAGGTTTGCAGGAAAGATGTCACCATGGCCAAATGTGACTAACACCAATGCCAGGACATCTTCTGCTGTGTTGCACCAGTAACTGCCACAACTGGCAGGGCCTACTTGGTAGGATCATGCAACTACAGTCTTGTTTAAAACGTGCATAGACCTTGCTACAACCAGTTAATAATTTCTAAGGACTAGAGAGTCAGACACCCTTATTCATGCTGAGCATCTTAGTCCTTGAGTAGCCCAACTGATTTCAAGATGCTTCCAATTCATGGGGACTTCTTTGGGTGGGGTGTGATTGTCTATAGTGCATTTATACAACCCCATGTAAGGAAAGGCTCATGGTTTGAAGACTGAAGCCACCTATGAGAGTGTCCCAGGGAGGGTAGGGGAAAGAGAAATCCTGTGCCAGTCTCTGTTCTTCTGTTTAGGGGACTAAAGCCTTCTGCAGATTGAGATTATAAAAAGGATGATGACAGGATGCTAAATCCTCTTCTTGGGGCTAGGATGACCAGATGTCCTGATTTTATAGGGACTGTCCTGATTTTTGGGGCTTTTTCTTATTTAGGCACCCCTTATTTCACACTTGCTATCTCCTCATCCTACTTGGGGCACATGAAGTGGGAAGACCCATTTTGGGATCCATACTTTGTTTCAATCTCCTTCAACTCTGCAGAAAATGCAAAAAAGTTGCTCTAGAAGAAAGCCCAGAGAGAAGGAAAGTATTTCCATTTGCTTCTCACATGGATTGTGTTGTAGGAGGAAAGACGTTTTTGTGGAGGAAGACAGCAACTCCTGAAGCAAGCAAGCCTTCTCTGGGTTCACAAGAAGGAGAGGTTTGAAGATTTTCTAGATAGAACAAAAAAAAAATTAAACCCTTGAGGGAAGGCACCCCCTCATGACTCCGCATTTGTGTGCAGCCTTCTCTTGTCCTCTGGAGACAAACATTCCCCATATGGCGCCACTCTGTTTTGCTTCCCCTTTAGAGTAGCCCTCCAGACAGGATGAAGAAAGGGCTCACTCCTTGCCCGCAGATTTGTATTGATGAGAAAAGCCCCACTGGGGGGGTAAGGTCAAGAAGGAAGATTCTACTGTTCCACCCAAAAAAAAAATATACCCTAAGAGTTTAGGCAGACTGTGGAGGGGCTTAAAGCAAGACATACAGACTGCACCCAAAGTGGGAGGTTTAGGCCATCTGATCCCCTATCATACAGTACTGACTCCTACTCTGGGTGCTCAGAGTAGTGCTTCCCCTATGGTCATTTTGGAAGTCGGAAATCTACTCTGTGTTTGGTAGTGATGCTGTGAACATCAATTCAGGCATCTTAGAGCAGGACTTGCTCTGGTTCTTCAAAGGCAAATTAGCCACAACCACTCAAGGGGCAGAAGGGCTTACTGAAGGCAATATCTTGTCTGAGGCAGTGTGTGCTTTATTTTGCAATGGGGAGGGGACTGAGACAAACCCCAGGGGGAAACCTGGGGAGGGACCAAGTTCCTGACCACATAAGACACAAATCTGAGTCCATCCAGACCCTGAAGGGTGAAGAGAAGTTACCACAGACTTATTACTTGCTCTTAGGAGTTTATCTGCCATGTGACAGTGAGCAGAGTATACTAGGGACTAAATTTATGGAGAGAGAATGGGGGCACCCTTGTTCCTGAGAAGGGCTCATCTAGAAGCACAGCTACCATTAGTTTAGAAATTAGTTTTGTTGCTTTAGCTGATTTGGCTCTGCAGCTGGTGCACCAAATCTGCCTTCTGACAGCTATGGAAGCAGAATAAAAATTGGCTGGGTCTTCAGGGGTTGGGCTACTTCCCTTCCTGGCAGTCAGGATAGATAAATATCCATGATTTCTAGGTGTATGTTTCTAGTTCTTCACTTTCTTCCCATTTTATTCTCTTAAATGGGAAGTTATTTTACTTGTTTATTTAATTTAATTGGTAGCAGGTTTTTAGAATTTTTTTCTCTTCACATTTAAATAAAATGCCCAGGTTTGCTAAGAAAGACAAGTCCATGGCCTCATTAAAATCTTTACTATGATAACATTAACACAAAAGACAAAACAGATTAGTAAGTGGCTTGTGCTTTGTTTTCAGCTGACACCATATGCCAATACCTTGAACTTCTAGCAGTCAAGCTGAAATACTTTGACCAGGCCATATTCATGCAGGGTTTGCAGCATATAGTCAATGGGACTTGTGCTCTTAAAAACACATGAAAATCCTACCGTTAGGTGTCTAACTCCGGGATAGGAGCCTAACATTAGCCTTCTATTTTTGAAAATTTTGGGCTATGAAAGAAAAACTTCAGACTAACGGTTAATGTATTGGAAGACTAAATAACTTTTCATTGTTAACACCAAGGCAATTTTGATTTGAAAAGCTTTTAATAAAAATACAATTATAGCTTATGATGCTGAAAACACTTATGCACATGCTTAACTATAAGCACGTGCTTAGTCTCACTGAAGTCAATTGATCTATTCAAGTAAGTAACATTATCTGCCCGCCTTAGCATTTGGAAGATTAGGGCTTTATTTTTCAATATTTTGTTTTTTATCTATAGCAGTTTTGTAGCAGTCAAGTAAGATAACCCAGCTATAGTGGTATTTTTAAAAATTGTAAATGGTGGTTTTAAAAAAGTTTTATTATACACTTTATTCTCAGGATGCAATAGAACAAATTTTCAAATTAGATTCACAAAAGCCTCAAACTCATCTAAATTACTCCACTTTGTAGTAGAAAGCTGAAGACCCACTCAAAGTTCTCTCTCATACTACTGTCCACAGATATGTTTACTAGCCAATTACAATAAACCCTGTAAAAAAAACCCATTTCCTATTTGTAATACTGTTTTCCCACAGTTGTGTATTTGCTTCTTGTTATTAGAACAAATAGTAGCATTTATTTTCTGAAGAACATTTAGTATGAAAAGATAGAAAATAAATTACATGATTTGTTATCTAGTAACAGTAACAAGCTAAATCAAACTTTGGAGACACAACCCAGTGTCCTGCTTAAAAAATTTCATTTTAGCATAATTAAACAAACTGTAATAAGAGGAAGTTACTCACCTTGTGCAGTAATGACT
This sequence comes from Dermochelys coriacea, assembly GCF_009764565.3. Lineage (NCBI taxonomy): Eukaryota > Metazoa > Chordata > Testudines > Dermochelyidae > Dermochelys > Dermochelys coriacea. The sequence continues at coordinate 71,823,831 of NC_050073.1, forward strand.
GTTCTTCGAGATGTGTACCCCTATGGGTGCTCCATTTTAGGTGCATTTGCACCCCTGCACCTCTAATTGGAGATTTTTGCTAATAGTGTCCGTTGAGCCTGTGCATGTGCCTTCCCTCCCTTGTGGTCTGCCTGGAGGCTATCTAGCACTGCGCTGGCGAACCTCCTTCACTTCCTTCTCCACCGCAGAGCCCTATAGAGAACTCCGAAGTAGAGGGGAGGAGGGCAGGTTGTGGAGCACCCATAGGGACACACACCTTGAAGAACCAGCAGTACTGCACAAGGTGAGTGACTTCCTCTTCTTCTTCAAGTAGTGTCCCTGTGAGTGCTCCACTGTAGGTGACTCCCAAGCAGTACCCACCACTGGAGGCTGGGACTTCGGAATGGAGTCTTTTACTACAGAGAGTACTGTAAAGTCGAAGACAGCGTCGGGGGCCAAATCTTCAGTGATCGCATAATGTTCTGCAAAAGTATGGGCAGACACCCAAGCCATTGTTCTACAGATTACCAAGATATCCCTATCTTAAGGTATGTAACAGAGGTAGAAATTGACCTCGTGGAATGTGTATGGACTCTGAATGGAAGCAGGTTGAGCCCTTGATAACAGTGATTAATGCAACCAGACATTTGGATAGTCTTTGAGCCAACATCATAGAGCTTTTAGATCTTTCTGTGGATGAAAGGAAGAATTTGAGGGATTTCTTAAAATCCTTAGTCCTGTCCAAGTAGAATGCTAGCATCCTTCTAACATCTAGCATATGCAGAATCGTCTCCCTGTTGTCTCCATGTGGTTCTGGGGAAAAAAACAGGGAGATAAAGCTGTTGATTCATATGGAAAGTGCAGAGAAAGTAGGGAGAAATTTGGGATATGGCCTTAGATTACTTTGTCTTTAAAAAAGGCCATGAATGATGGGTGTGCCATCAGGGCCACTATTTCTTCTATGTACCTAGCTGAGGTGATGGCAATTAGAAATACTGTCTTAATGGACAGGTATAAGAGAGAGCAAGTTGCCATGGACTCAAAGGGAGGTCTGTAGTCAAAGCCCCGAGAACTATATCTTGAAGCACTTCAGAGTTCAGTACCCACTCATGGTCGTGACAAAAATTCCGACAGACTGTTGGCTGTCACATTCTGTATCCCTGGTAGGTAGCTGAAATGAGCACATTGTGATGGATGCACCAGTTCCAAAGTTCAAGTGCTTCCTTGTAGAGTGATATGGAAGATCACTTCTGTGGAAGGCCATTTGCCCTGAACCTTGTAGATGTGTAGGTGAGCTCCCCAGCCTATTAAGGAGGAATCTGCCCCAGGGTGGGTAGTGTGTAGCGGGAGGAATACTCTCGCTTGTACTGCATCAAGATTGGTGCTGATTAACCCCTGTACAGCGACTGGAGTTTGTGTGCCGCTACAATGAAGATAACCTTGGAGAATACCTTGCGCGGAGCAGTCTGTACTGTTAATGGTCCTGCCCCAAAGGTAAACTGTAGGAAATCTCCTGTACGATGGTTGTACTGCGATATGGAAGTAGATATCTTGTAGGTGGAGGGCTGAAAATCAATCTCCCTGCTCTAGAGCTGGAAAAATGGCTGCTAGTGTGACCATCTTGAACGTCCATGCCGTCCCGTATTTGTTTAATGCCTTTAGATCTACAATGGGCTCCAACCTCCATTCACCTTGGGGAAATCAGGAAATGATGAGAGTAAAACCCCTTGCTACTGAGTTGCACCGAGACTGGTTCAATGGCCCCTAGGCACAACAAATGATACATTTCTTGATGAAGTAGATTCTCATGAGAAGGATCCCTGAAGGGGAATGGGGAAGGAGAGTTGGAATGGGAGCCACGATGAGGGACCAGGGAAATTACTTATTCCTGGCCACTGTCAGACTCGTCTCTGGACAAGGGTAGCACTGACTGGGGTATTGATGGTACACGGCCTGATGACAAGAATGATTCTGGGTGCCAGAATGTGCTCGGTACTGGGGCCCTGGTACCAAGTAATGGGGATTGCAGTTGTTCCCCAGCCATCATGTCTCCAGGGTACCAGAGCTCATGCGGTACGATGGGCTCACTTGGTACCACGGAGGGGTGTCTACGGTACTTTTTTGGTACTGGTGGTTGAGAAGGTGCAGAACACTTCCTGGATGAGAGTTTTGTTGCAGCTGGTACAGAAAGTTTAGTTGGTGCCACTCTTTTAGAAATAGTATGGAATTGTCTTTCCCTGGGTACTGGGGCCACAGGTCTCCAAGATACCAGAGCTCACTTGGTACCGCAGGCTCACTTGGTACCGCAGAGGAATGTCTGTGGTATGTTGTCAGTACCAATGGTTGGGAAGGTGCAGAGCACTCCCTACATGGGAGTTTTGTCGCACCTGATACCAAAGAGTTTCCTCGATGCCGTTCTTTTTGAGACGGTACAGTAATGGTCTGCCTCCTTAGGGGGCAGTACCATTGCCTCAGAGCCTGACTGCCTGAGCCCCTGGCTTCTCCAGGCAGTGTAGCTGGTGCCGCAGAGCAGACCTCATAGCGGAGGCTCCCTTCTGGGTACCGTGCTTCAGAGTTGTTGTTGCTGTCAGTACCGAGGTGACCGCCCTGGGGAGCCGCTCTGGATGGCCAACTGCTTGGAGCCTATGTGTTTCCGGTGCCATTGGTACCGAAGTGGCTGCACTGGGGAACCCGCTGTCTGGCCAATGACTCAGAGTCCTTTTTATGAGCCTTCACAGGGAGAGTCTGCTGTTTTTTTTCACAACTCTATCCCCTTTCAAGTTAAAGGCTCTGGGGATGATCTGGGTTCAGCACCAGAGTCTCCTGGAGATTGAGGTACCTTCGCCATAAGGAGGAGTTTTAACTTCTACTCCACAGTTCCTACAAGACTGCCGTGTTAGTTGTGGCAGGTGAATCACTTCTGTGAGACTCTCCCAGGCACCAGACACTGTGTGAGTGTAGGGCTGTTACAGGAATTGACTCCTTGCAGGAGGAGAGGTGCCTTTGGTGCAGGGACAGCCAGGCATGCCCCTGGGCAGGGGGCTATCATCCTCTAGCAGTGAGGAATGCAGAAAAAGGTCTTTACTCCTCTTCTTCTCCCCCCCACCTTTTTTTTTATACCGAAAAAAACTTAAGAGGCTACTAAATACCTGGGGGTAGGGGGTGGGGATACTCTCAGGGCAGGAAAGTAAAGTTCTTTTTCTCTCTTCTTAATTTCTCCTTTAATCCCAAAGGAGTATATATAAAAAGGAAACACTAACTATTAAGGAAAACAAAAATCAAAAACTACATCCGATGAAGTGAGCTGTAGCTCACGAAAGCTTATGCTCAAATAAATTTGTTAGTATCTAAGGTGCCACAAGTCCTGCTTTTCTTTTTGCATAATTAAACAAAAAACCAAATTAGTTGTTACGCATTCTCATTTAACAAATAAGATTTACAGAATTTGAAAACCTTGAAGCTTTATGCTAATATATATTTAATGAGAAATAGGTCTATCTTTACACAGGCCAACAGAGAAGCAGACCTGACCATGTTAAAGTGGAGTGTAATTGTTCCAAGTAGTTGTTGTAATTGTTCTGGATCGAGCCAGATCTAGGTAGGTGATTAACAAGCAGTCCTCAGACTTGCATGGGATGCCACTTGCAACGCATTTCAATTGACTGCCTGTTTCACCCCTACAACGCTTGATTTGCATAAAGTTCACTTGAAATCACCTCCTGATTGTTTTATAGTAGTACTTGTGGCACCTTAGAGACTAACAAATTTATTAGAGCATAAGCTTTCGTGAGCTACAGCTCACTTCATCGGATGCATTTGGTGGAAAAAACAGAGGAGAGATTTATATACACACACAGAGGACATGAAACAATGGGTTTATCATACACACTGTAAGGAGAGTGATCACTTAAGATAAACCATCACCAGCAGCGGGGGGGGGGGGGGGGGGGAAGGGGGGAAGGAGGAAAACCTTTCATGGTGACAAGCAAGGTAGGCTAATTCCAGCAGTTAACAAGAATATCAGAGGAACAGTGGGGGGGGGGGGGGGGGAAGAAATACCATGGGGAAATAGTTTTACTTTGTGTAATGACTCATCCATTCCCAGTCTCTATTCAAGCCTAAGTTAATTGTATCCAGTTTGCAAATTAATTCCAATTCAGCAGTCTCTCGTTGGAGTCTGTTTTTGAAGCTTTTTTGTTGAAGGATAGCCACTCTTGACCAGAGAGATTGAAGTGTTCTCCAACTGGTTTTTGAATGTTATAATTCTTGACATCTGATTTGTGATTTTTGCGAATACAGACTAACACGGCTGCTACTCTGAAACCTGTCATTATGCAAGGCACTGAATTTAGCCGTATAGAGTGGAAATCTGTCAACTTCATGAAAAAACTCGCACAGATACAGACAGACATCATCTTCCTCTCCAAATGCAAACAGATGGACATCATACCGAAAGGACTGAAGGTAAAAAATCCATTACAATCTACATACCACACAGACTATGCTGACAGCTTGTGCCACACACTCTCAAAGAAACTGAGGAACCACCTGATCAACATCCTCTACAGCAAACAGGGAAAGATTAAGAATGAGCTCTCAAAACTGGATACTCTCATAAAGAACCAACCTTCCACACAAACTTCCTCATGGCTGGACTTTACAAAAAGTAGACAAGCCATTTCCAACACATACTTTGCTTCTCTATAAGAGAAAAAGGACACTAAGCTATCTAAACTACTATATGCCACAAGGGGCCACAACAGTGGTCCCCGTAACCCACCCAGCAATATTGTTAATCTATCCAACTATACTCTTAGCCCAGCAGAAGAATCTGTCCTATCTCGGGGCCTCTCCTTTTGCCCCTCCACCCCCACGAACATGATACAGTTCTGTGGTGACCTAGAATCCTATTTTCGACGTCTCAGACTCAAGGAATATTTCCAACACACTTCTGACCAACATATTAACCCACAGAGACCTTCCTGCCAACACTACAAAAAGAAGAATTCTGGGTGGACTCCTCCTGAAGGTCGAAACAGCAGCCTGGATTTCTACATAGACTGCTTCCGCCGACGTGCACGAGCTGAAATTGTGGAAAAGCAGCATCGCTTACCCCATAACCTCAGCCATGCAGAACACAGTGCCATCCACAGCCTCAGAAACAACTCTGACATCATAATCAAAAAGGCTGACAAAGGAGGTGCTGTCGTCATCATGAATAGGTCGGAGTATGAACAAGAGGCTACTAGGCAGCTCTCCAACACCACTTTCTACAAGCCATTACCCTCTGATCCCACTGAGAGTTACCAAAAGAAACTATAGCATTTGCTCAAGAAACTCCCTGAAAAAGCACAAGAACAAATCCGCACAGACACACCCCTAGAACCACGACCTGGAGTATTCTATCTGCTACCCAAGATCCATAAACCTGGAAATCCTGGACACCCCATCATCTCAGGCATTGGCACCCTGACAGCAGGATTGTCTGGCTATGTAGACTCCCTCCTCAGGCCCTTCGTTACCAGCACTCCCAGCTATCTTCGAGACACCACTGACTTCCTGAGGAAACTACAGTCCATTGGTGATCTTCCTAAAAACACCATCCTAGCCACTATGGATGTAGAAGCCCTCTACACCAACATTCCACACAAAGATGGACTACAAGCCGTCAGGAACAGTATCCCCGATACTGTCACGGCTAACCTGGTGGCTGAACTTTGTGACTTTGTCCTGACCCATAACTATTTCACATTTGGTGACAATGTATACCTTCAAATCAGCGGCACTGCGATGGGTACCCGCATGGCCCCACAGTATGCCAACATTTTTATGGCTGACTTAGAACAATGCTTCCTCAGCTCTCGTCCCCTAATGCCCCTACTCTACTTGTGCTACATTGATGACATCTTCATCATCTGGACCCATGGAAAAGAAGCTCTTGAGGAATTCCACCGTGATTTCAACAATTTCCATCCCACCATCAACGTCAGCCTGGACCAGTCCACACAAGAGATCCACTTCCTGGACACTACGGTGCTAATAAGCGATGGTCACATAAACACCACCCTATATCGGAAACCTACTGACCGCTATTCCTACCTACATGCCTCTAGCTTTCATCCAGATCATACCACTCGATCCATTGTCTACAGCCAAGCTCTACGATATAACCGCATTTGCTCCAACCCCTCAGACAGAGACAAACACCTACAAGATCTCTATCATGCATTCATACAACTACAATACCCACGTGCTGAAGTGAAGAAACAGACTGACAGAGCCAGAAGAGTACCCAGAAGTCACCTACTACAGGACAGGCCCAACAAAGAAAATAACAGAACGCCACTAGCCATCACCTTCAGCCCCCAACTAAAACCTCTCCAACGCATCATCAAGGATCTACAACCTATCCTGAAGGACGACCCATCACTCTCACAGATCTTGGGAGACAGGCCAGTCCTTGCTTACAGACAGCCCCCCAATCTGAAGCAAATACTCACCAGCAACCACACACCACACAACAGAACCACTAACCCAGGAACCTATCCTTGCAACAAAGCCCGTTGCCAACTCTGTCCACATATCTATTCAGGGGATACCATCATAGGGCCTAATCACATCAGCCACACTATCAGAGGCTCCTTCACCTGCGCATCTACCAATGTGATATGTGCCAGCAATGCCCCTCTGCCATGTACATTGGCCAAACTGGACAGTCTCTACGTAAAAGAATGAATGCACACAAATCAGACGTCAAGAATTATAACATTCAAAAACCAGTTGGAGAACACTTCAATCTCTCTGGTCACACGATTACAGACCTGAGAGTGGCTAGCCTTCAACAAAAAAGCTTCAAAAACAGACTCCAACGAGAGACTGCTGAATTGGAATTAATTTGCAAACTGGATACAATTAACTTAGGCTTGAATAGAGACTGGGAATGGATGAGTCATTACACAAAGTAAAACTATTTCCCCATGGTATTTCTCCCTCCCACCCCACCCCCCACTGTTCCTCTGATTTTCTTGTTAACTGCTGGAATTAGCCTACCTTGCTTGTCACCATGAAAGGTTTTCCTCCTTTCCCCCCCCCTGCTGCTGGTGATGGCTTATCTTAAGTGATCACTCTCCTTACAGTAAGAAGAAAAGGAGTACTTGTGGCACCTTAGAGACTAACAAATTTATTAGAGCATAAGCTTTCGTGAGCTACAGCTCACTTCATCGAGCTCACGAAAGCTTATGCTCTAATAAATTTGTTAGTCTCTAAGGTGCCACAAGTACTCCTTTTCTTTTTGCGAATACAGACTAACACGGCTGCTACTCTGAAACCTCTCCTTACAGTGTGTATGATAAACCCATTGTTTCATGTTCTCTGTGTGTGTGTGTGTGTGTGTGTGTGTATATAAATCTCTCCTCTGTTTTTTCCACCAAATGCATCCGATGAAGTGAGCTGTAGCTCACGAAAGCTTATGCTCTCTCTAAGGTGCCACAAGTACTCCTTTTCTTTTTGCGAATACAGACTAACACGGCTGCTACTCTGAAACCTATTATAGTAGTATGGAGCTGGCAGAGATCGCTTCTGATTGGCTTTGAGGCAGCAGGGTAGCTTGTTGCTGGGTAGCATTGCCACTTGTTTTTGATTGGCTGAGTCTCAGCCAATCAGAAAGCTTGAACAGTGATTGACTGAGGCTCAGCAGTGTGTTGTACTCCCTGCCTTTCTGAGCCTATGTTGCCAGCATTCTGAACAGCATATGTGAGTTTATATGTTTATTTGAATGCTGTTTACAAAATACAGTGTACAGTAAATATATTGATGTTGCAACATTAGTCATCTAGAATTCATTTAGTACAAAAATCTGGGTTATTGTGGTGAAAATAGTGTATCAAGTCTTTGTTGTGGAACCAATCCCCTGCTTCATACCATTGATTCCTATGGGGAAAGCGGTTCTGACTTACAACGTTTCGACTTACAACGTAATTCCGAGGAACGAATTGTGCTGCAAGTCCGAGGTCTCCCTGTAATAAAGGAGGAAGTATGTAATTATGTCTAGGGTATTTTGTGAGACTACTTTACATTCTGAAAGAGATCTATACAAGCTGGGTAAAGTTGTCCAGTAGCAAGCCTCCTTTTCCTCTCCTAAATTAAATCAATATTCTTGTTGCCACCACTTTGACTTCCTTCCTAAACTACTATCATGCCGTTTGTCAATATCATGCAACATTTTAAACATATTATTTAGAGAGTCTGCACTAAGTTTCTTAAAGTGACCATCACGTGCAATTCTGAAGGCTCTACATAGGATCCAGCTAAAGTTTGTTCATCACTAATCTTTAAGTTCTAGAGTAATTAAAAGGATCTTCAAAGTTAAGAATTCAGTTCAGAATAATCAGTAATTGCTTGCTAAATGCTCTCTATTTAGTGAGGTTATTTTAAGAGAAGCTTTCCCGTCTACAATTTAATTGGTCAAGCCACACTCACAAATAACCCTAACAATGTAAATCTTTTAAAAAAATAAAAATCAATCCAGGCTGCCTGCTAGAAATACTCACAATTCAGACTGATCATATATTTATGCTATCAATAAATGAGTTTCAAGTTAATAGCAAATTACAGACAAAGCAAACACTCTCTAGCCTGCTTTAAATCAGAAGATAAAAATGAAAATAAGAATTTCATGGGAGTAAAACAGAAGAAGATTGTAATTTAGGAAGATCTGTATATATTCATGAAGGTAAAAAAAACCATAAACTTCTGAAAATTCTACTTTCCATAGACCAAGAATTCATATGGGTAGGATGGGAATAATATTGGAAAGGAAGCCATAGTCACTTGTGCCCCAATCCTGAAAAGACTTACACAAATGTTTAAAAACTTTAAGCACAAATAGTCCAACTGAATCTTATAGGATTACTCATATGCTTAAGTCTTTGCAGAGTTATAGCCTTAATAACCAAAACATTACAGGACGTACTATGCAAAGCTAAAATAGTTAGTCTTTCCCAGAAATTGTAGAGACAGACTAAATAAATATATATATTTGCTAGAAGAAAAGGAGTACTTGTGGCACCTTAGAGACTAACGAATTTATTAGAGCATAAGCTTTCGTGAGCTACAGCTCACTTCATCGGATGCATTTGGTGGAAATCTCTCCTCTGTTTTTTCCACCAAATGCATCCGATGAAGTGAGCTGTAGCTCACGAAAGCTTATGCTCTAATAAATTCGTTAGTCTCTAAGGTGCCACAAGTACTCCTTTTCTTCTTGTGAATACAGACTAACACGGATGCTACTCTGAAACCTATATATATTTGCTGTATCCAAAGATTATTTAAAAACAAACTGAAAATATAATTAAGAGGCCCACTTTAAAATTAAAGACTAAATATCGTATTGAAGAGATTCAGGTTTGAAGATCTCAGCTGCAAGAACACAAAGTGAAATTTTCTTGGAGACACTAATGTCATTCAGTGACCATATAAAGTAAATTTTGAAGTGTATAAAACAATGCTTCTGGAAAATTTAAACTAATTTGCTTTGTGAAAAGAACTACCATCTTGCGTCCTATGCAGCCATTATCATAATTATACTTTTATATAACTATTTCTCAAAATCAGAAGTTGATAAGGATATTCTAATTTATATTAGAAAAAAAAGATTTTGTGCAGGATCCCTATGTCACTTGTTCCACTTTGTGTAACAGTGGTCTCTACAGGCTCTATTGTGGAGGAAGACTGAGGCTTTCTCCATTCCTTTGACTTTAACAGTTGTGGTGTCCAACTTTCTTGACTTAAGGACACAGTTCTGTTTCCTTTCAGAGCACTAGCAAATAACTTGATAGAGATAACACAAAAATCTCAACTCTGTTCAGATTTAAAAACGAAACAACACACTTCTTGTCCATTTGAAGAAAAGAGAAGAGAATGGGCCAAGACTTATATGCTTGAACATAGAATCTACAATAAGATCCTTCAAACTAGCAACTACACAAATTTTAGCAACGTAGGAAGGAGGTTAATCTAACAGCTCTTAGCATCATTCGTTTGTTCTTTGACTCTAAGGGTATGTCTACACTGCAAGTAAGCCTGTGCTTGAGCCCGGGCGGAAGCCTACCCCCCGCATCTACACTGTAATTACACTAACCCAGGACCCGGCAGGGCTGGAGAGTCCAAGCTCAACTTAAGCCACTACCCAGGGTCTGAGCCCTGTTGCTTTGCAGTGTTGACGCAGCCCCATTTGACTTGGATCCTGGGAGTCAGCTGGAACTATCCCACAATTATATAGGGAAACTTCCTTAGTCCTCTCTATCCCAACAATCGGAAATCCAACCTATTGAAAACAGAATAGGTTTTCCACCTCCGCCCTTTTGCAAAGAGCAGCAGTTCAAGTCAGCATTAACTCATTCTCTTCTGATCACTGATCTGAAAGCTTACTATCAAAGAGCTTCCTGGTTTTGCAATGGAGAGCGAACTGATCAAGACTTTTGCTAAGTGAGCTGCTTCCTGGTACTGTGCAGGGAGGGCAGTCAAGTTTCTCACTCCCAGGGCTAGAGTGGCCACATTTCCAGGGGCACTAGGGACTCTGGGATATGGTTACTTTGACTTGGGTCTGTGCATTGCAACATAGACACCAGAGCACTAGGTTCAAGCATGGGTTAGAGAAATCTTAACATAGGGTTAAAATAAAACGGAGATGCTCAAGCCCAGGGTCACCTAACGAGGGTCAGCTGACTCAAGCCCCGCTAACCCTGGGCTTACATTGCAGTGTAGACATACCTTAAAAGGCTGTCTTACAGCATGCTATAGTTCCTCTGATGAAATATCGTTGTCTGAGGATGTCCCCACCTACCCTAGCTACTAGCTGGATATGGGGTCGTTTATTTTATCCGAACAGTTATCCTAAATCAGATCTTTCCGGTTGAGTCACCATATTAGCTTTTGATTACCGCAGCTTTCCTTTGAAGTCAGGGACAATACAAATGTACAGCTTTCTTATACTCGCTTACCAAACATCTATCCCCATAATTAGCTACACTGCAACTCCTTTTCCAAGCTGTATCGGTATCTGTATTTTACAGGAGCTTCTCACATTGTTTGCTCAGACTGTATTGGACACAAACTTCTTGCCTGCATTCTACTGAGGCACCTTCCCTAGAATTTAAGTAACATCTAAGTACAGGTGTGGTCAGGGGTATGGCTGTAGTACAGAAAAAAAATATAGTATTGAAATTGGGGATGGGGGCGCGCGCACACACGCGTACATTCAGAACAATCAACTTTTGGTGGATGAGATTCCAGAAAACTAGATAATGGATCTGCCCTCCAGGACCAGAGCGTGCTCATGCCAAATGCAAAAGCTCACTACCTTCTCAGTGAGCTGGATACCAAATAGATCCACATGAGGCAGGAACCAAAAAATTTGGTTCCCCCCCCCCCCAAAAAACAAAACAACAACCAAAACCCCTAACACACAACTGATTTAATTTCCAGCCCCCCCACCTCACATCACCTTAGTAAGTCTGCCCATTTGCTACTTTTGAAATGGGCTTAACCAATTCGAAAGGTTGTAGTTTGATGTTTGAGTAAATAATAAATTTGCACTTTATTTTCAGTTTGAATACAGAGTAATTAACCAGTAAAACAGATTTCCAAGGGATGTGGTGAATTCTCCATAATTTGGTGTACTGAATTCAGTATTAGATGGTTTTCCAAAACACATGCTTTGGTCCAACCACATGATGCTGGGTACATTACAGGAAATGACCTGTGTTATGCAGAAAGTTCAATTATATGATCATAATGATACCATCTGGTTTAAAAATCTGTGATTCTACAACATGAAAAACTAGAAAACCAAAACAACAACAAAACCCCAAAACCAGTACTGGGTGAATCTTTTCTTTTTTTATCCCTCCCCCCTAAATTCCTGAACAGGAACTAAAAGACCTCTGTGCTCTAGAACCAAAATAATGAGAGAGAAGGTCAGAGAGGATGCGTCTTGGGATTGCATGAGGAATCTCCCCAGTTTAGAAAGCATAGCTTCTGGACATAGTACCAGCAAAGGAAGAGAAAAGTTTCAGACCTCCTATGTGTTGTAAAAGAATTAACAGACCTCTAATTTCTAAAAGAACTAACAGACCTCTAATTTCTATGGCTTTGTAGTAGTCTGTCCTGGCCTTGACTCGTTGTTTGGCAAGATAAGTAACTTATGAAAAAGACCAGGAGCTAGCAAAATTTTGTGTAAACATGTTATTGCAGGTGAAGGTTAGGTTTAAATACAACAACAACAGGTTTTACCCATTGGCTGCAGGACTCTGTGCATGAGGATAACGGGACCTACTGATTCGTGGAGGGGTTCGGGCACGAGGACTGCATGCATTACCCACTCATATATATATGGTGTGTAGACAATGCATAGGGTCCCCCTCTGACTAGCGGGGGGCACCACGCTTGAGCCTAATAAACAGAAACTTTTCAAAGATTGATGAGTTGTGACTCGTTTATGTGCCTCAGCCTAGACCCGATTTGTACGTGACCTATGTGGCGTTAATTCGCTACTCTGATAATAGCGGGGCTCTGTGGTTTCAGACCTCCTATGTGAGGAACAAGTTTTGAGATGTCAGGATTTTGGAGGAGAAGCTGTTTCAAATGTAGCCTCTGTAGCTCATGAAACTGGCAGCAGGGGATAGAAAGGACTGTTCAAGCAGAGACTATGGCTGCTTGCAAAGCCAGAGAAAAGGATTCAAAGATTCTTGTAGCAAGCTCTCCATTATCTGGTCCGCAAACAACTCTTTGGAGATGCTCCCTGCTCCAGTCACTTCAATGGAGATTTTTTTTTGTGTTGAGGGAAGTACTGATTGAGATAAGGAAAAGAGTCATTCCTGCAGTCTGAAGATAAACTGACTTGTCCACATGAATATAGTATGGCTGGATTAACTTTGAAAATGGATTTTCCCTTCTGAGTGGATCATTGATTTCACAATCTTTATCAGAGAATCTAAGATTCGGAACAAGTGCTCTGATCTTCCTACACATTTTTAAGAGCTTCTTTAGATGAGAGAGCAATGGGCTGAAGGCTCTTTATTTGTTACGGGGAGTGAATAAGATTCACCAAGTTTGTCAGCTTCAGTACTGGTATTCACCAAGATAGTCAACTTCAATACTGGTACCTTTTCCTTCATGCTGAATTAGTCCAAGGATGATGGGGAAAGTTTGCCCTCTTCCACTGATGACTTGGGCGATCCATCTGCTCTTCAGAAGTCAAAGCTCACCAAGAAACTCCTTTTCCCTTTTTGGTCACGTCACCCCCTTTTATCCAATCAAAACAGCACGTGGCAGAGAGGGATCTGGCTGACAGCCTAAGCATGTCACAGGTTGCATTGTGCAGGGGAAAAGGAAAAAAAAAAAAAAAAAGAAAAAAAAAGACAGTGCTACTTTGATGGAATTTAGCACCTTATTATAAATTTAGAGTTTATGGCAGTCTGGTCAGAGGCTGGTTAGGACTAGGAAAAAAGGTTTGTGAGAAAAAAATCTAAACAATATGGGATCACTAATACCCTCAGCTTCTGAGCCTGCTAAGTGCTGGACAGTGGGAGGAGGAAGAGGGTCCAAGGCTTTCAACAGGGTTTGGGAACCAACCACGACTTGCCATGGGGACGGTGACAGCAACATAGGACCTCCTTCCTAACAGCTGAGATAAAGGCAGAAAAATCATCAGTATTGATGAAGGAGCAGGTATTCACATGTGAGAATTAGCAACAGATCTAAAAAGCAATTCTGTCTTTTATCCTAGAGGGAAACTGCATATTTCATGCATGTAAGAGATGAAACTCTTTTAAAGAGTTCATAGTCCTGAAGTTCGGACTGAGGGGTGTAAAATGCAGTGTGTGCTAGCATGCTGTGCTGTAACTCTGCTTGGTGGTTTTCAGGCAATGCAATGTTTTCTAGTATTTTATCAGAGTCCAGACAGGTTATTTTCAAGCAATAACTAAAGAAACTGCCTTAGTCCAAGTGCAAAATTTGACCCAGAATAAAATGTTTATAGTTCAAGAAGGAATTCCTTCTGGATTTTGTTTTTTAAATAAAAACTTCAAGAATGTTGCATGCTTGTACTTTTCTACTTTCCAGCACTTTGCTGACTTCACTGATTTTGCCAATGCACAAACAGAAAAGAGAGGTTAGTTTGAAGCTCTATTAGAAAGACAGAGGGGAGAAAAACTAATTGTTCGCCAAAAAGTGCATTTTTGAACTTCTGAATGGGCAACACTTAATTTTGGAGATACAGGAAGAAAATTTAAAGAATCAAAAAATAAAATACTTGCTCTTTTAGGCATATGAATATTTAGACAGTGTAAAATACGCAAAAAAGAGTGGAAACAACTATGGCTAAGAAGTTTAATTATTCTGTAGAACATGATGTAAGTGTTACTTTTAGGCTCTATCAAGTTATACATATGTTGTATTCATAATGCAATTTGTTACCGTTTTATCCCTGAGTCGTTCTCCATGGATAAGGAAGTCAGCACAGCTGTTCTCTTCCTGATGAATTACTTTGAAGATCGTAACACAGCTTAGTCCACCCCCTCCAAGTGGTAACCATCCACCACTTGAGTCATCCCGGGTCATCACCACAGCTCGCACTCTTGCATAACTATTACTGAAAGAGATGCAACATGAACAAATTAGTTTTTCCATTAACACAAAATGGCTGAGCATCCAATCTTATTTGAAATACCAAGACCACATTAATAAAAAATAAATGGCTGTTAAGTGCTTTCTAGATTCACAACTGAAAAGAGCAGATGCTACAATCTGGAAATCTGCCCAATATTAAAAACTAACTTTTAACATGTTTTTATTTTAAATCTAAATTTAAAAAATTGTTTTGTATGCCTCTCCTTTTCCGTGGGCACTTTCAATACAATTTCTTGTTGTGGTAAATATCTGGTGATCAGAGACATTAGGAAAGAATTCTTACCAGCCAGTCTTCAGTAAAGACACAAATGGATTTAGAAACCATATATTTAATGGTCTAACTATATCTAGGAAGCATCAGCTTCTGACTGAAAGACTAATTATAAAAAGTGAGTCAGGTTTCCACTATCAGTTGTACAGAAAAGTAAACAAATGAGAGAGGGCTTGATCCTGCTCCTACTGAAATCAGAGTAGGAACAGGTCCTAAACTAGGAAACCTGGTTTTTTTTTTTGCAGTTTGCTTTACAAACCATACGTTTTCACCAGTTTCATAAGTTATGTTTATAAGCAATAAATAAATAAGTAAATAAATAAATAATAAAAGTAGTGTGTATACTATAGGGTCCCATGAAAAAAGAAAATCTTAACTGACAATAGATATTTCTGCTGATTGAACTACGCAATTGTTATGAACACCTAAAATTACTTCTTGTACTGAAGTGGCATTTTTAAGAGTACTAGACTTATTTTAGGACCATTTGCTCCCAACATCATCTTTTCTGTTTGATACATGATGAAATTTACTTACATTTTACATAGCTCTTTTGAAATACTGTAAAGCAGAGAAATGCTAAAAGTTGTAATTTAAAAAAGCTCACTATATTAATTTTTCAGAAGTCTGACAACTTGTTTAATTTTTCGTTTTTAAAAAATGGAAATGCTAGTTTATGACCTCCAATTTACAACTTCTTGTGTTTAAAGGAATTAAAGAGAGCACATGGTTTACTCAGGAACTTGTGAGATTGTCCCATTTGCACAATCATTTATGCACTTTATAAAGAGCTATCCACTATTTTACAAGAAATGAGGACCATATGTCTGGCTTACACTGGGTTTCAGAAATCAAGTTTGCATAGTTACGCCACCTAAATGATGTTATATGAACTATAAGAATTGAACTAGAAATTTACAAAAAGATATCTGTACAAGAGTACTATTTATAATCAAATGCATCTTTTTGGGATGTGGGAGAATATTTTATTTCACAAACAGTTAAAATTTAACACATTAAGAATTTCTGATATTCCATGCTGATCTTTTCAAACCTTTTAACACACCAGAAGTCATTGTTGGGCTTTCCTGCTTTAACTTGTAATTCAAATAAATAAAATAAGCATTATAATGTAAATATCTAATGATCAAATATATAAAGTTGTGCAAATGGGGCTGTACAAACTGGAAAATTAAACAAAAGTTCACAAGATCATTTTAGCTTGGGGTGACAAATGAAATACAAGTTGTTCACTGAACCTGTGTCTTTCATTGCTAAAAACTGGTAGCTCAAGTAAACATTTGCTGTGGTCTGTGTAATGACACCAATGGGAGCCATTTTAGCACCATTATCAATTAGCAGCCTCTCCTTCAGCAGGAACATCCCGAAAAGCATCAAAGAAGCACTGCCGTGCACTCACTCATTCTTATATTCCCAGAAGCAGCCAGATGACCAAGTATGAGTCTCAAACTTAATTTTTCACAGTGCAGTATTACTACGAGTCTAATCATTGGTGTCAGATCTAGATTAAGAGAATTTCAGTTGTACAGACAAGTTCTTAAAAGTGTCTGCTTATACATTTAAAATCCATTTGCTACAGACTTTCCCTGGTCACTGCTCCCTTGGCAGCATATAAACTGCTCCTTCTGAAGGAAATCAAGGGTATTAGGGCTTCCCTGTAAATAAGGGGGGGGAAGTGCGCAATGCCACAATCTTGTCTGACAAAATTACATTTCTGCTCTCTTTCCACCAGGCCAACTTCAAATTTAATGTAAGGAAACTGAAGTTCACAAACCAGCAGAATGCAGTACCTTGAGAGGTTTCAGACTAAATTTTAGTACTTTCCTTTGTATGTTTACAGAAGTACTCCTACTTCCAATGTTACTAATTTGTACTTTTACTATATCCCCAAATATAATTTACAGAGATACAGAACTTCCCTTTGTCCAAAAGCTCTCCAAGTTACAAGTAACATCTTCACATTTAACCTTATGCTTAATTGTACCATCTAATCAAGTATATTGAACTATGACAACATTCAAACCTTAGACATTTTGATCAACTACTGTGAAATCCATTTACACAACTGATAAAGGCCAATTAGTGCAAGATTCCAATATAAAAATTCCTAACACAAATAAAGACGGTACAGTACATTAACAACCCCTTCATACTAAAATGAAGAAAACTTCTCATCCAAACATCAAATGAATAAACTAGGGCTGTCAAACTATTTTAAAAAATTGTGATTAATCACAGTTTTAATCGCACTGTTAAACAATAATAGAATACCAATGTAAATTCATTATAAATATTATTGGATGTTTTTCTACATTTTCAAATATATTGATTTCAATTACAACACTGGATACAAAGTGTATAATACTCAATTTATATTTATTTTTATTACAAATATTTACACTATAATAAAGATAAAAGAAATGGTATTTTTTTCAGTTTACCTCATACAAGTACTGAAGTGCAATCTCTTTATTGTGAAAGTACATTATGTGGGGAAGGGGGAGAGGGGGCAATTACAGGTAGGACCCCGTAAATGGAAACAAACTTGTATGTCTTAGCGATTGGCTGAACAAGAAGTAGGATTGACTAGATTTGTAGGCACTAAAGTTTTACAGTGTTTTATTTTTGAGTACAGATTAAGTAACAAAACCAAATCTATATTTTTAAGTTGCACTGCAACCACCAAAAGGTTAATTTTTCAGTATCTTTTGCAAATACAGCAGAGATGGCTCTAACTTTCTGCCACTGGAGCTATTAGTCCCTAAAATCTTTAACACTTCACACGTTCATGTGCCCTAGAACTCAATCTACACTTGGGAATTTTAGGAACAAATTACTACCGGGTGCTACCACTGGCTTCTGTAGACAAGATTCCAAGATCTTTCAGAATTACCACCAAGTCAATTAAACCTGTGACATGACAATTAAATCTTTGACAGTCTTTAAAAAATGGCATAGTGGTAAATATAACTGGAAGTCTCTACTTAGTCTCACAAGAGCTATCATAAACAGCTGAAAAGGGATAGCAGCTTTATCAAGTCTTTTCTAAAACTCCTTAGTGTGACCTTTGAGTCAAAGATCAGTTTACATCAATTATGAACATATAAATTACACCTACAAGGACTGGATGCCCTAGGTAAGAAAAAAAGAATGCAGTTATCTGAGAGAACACTGAGCTACAGTTTGTGAATTAAATAGAAAAGGTTATCCGAGAGTACAACTATACTCCCTTGGCACTAAATTAAAAGCTACTAGTTTCACAGAGTAGAACAGGTTTCCCGATCGGATCTGTAACCTATCTGCTGTACACACATTAAATTGGAAACAAAATTTGTTTTAATACAGCATATCAGTAATTTATAAAAAATGTCTTGAGTTCTGACTGGATAAAAGTTCAATGAAGTCTGACTGCAAAATAGCATCCTTCATTTGTAGTACAAGATACTTCTGAAATTACATCTGAAACAAAAGATAGCAGGGAATAACTAGCATGTCAAATATAACTATTAGTGGACAACAACAATGCAGATATAAATCCCAGCCTGATCAAACCTTATAAAAAAGTTACCTACCTTTTGTAATCGTTGTTCTTTGAGATGTGTTGCTCATGTCCATTCCAAGTAGGTGTGTGCGCTACGTGCATGATCGTTGGAAGGTTTTTCCCTAGCGGTACCCTTTGGGTCGGCTGTGGGGCTCCTGGAGTGGTGCCTTCATGGCCGCGTATGTATGTCCCTGCTGACCCAACACCTCTTCCGTCTCCCCTATGTCGGAGTATCCAGCAAGAAGGAACTGATGGGTCTTAAAAACGGAGATGAGCAACACATCTCAAACAACAACAGTTACGAAAGGTAGGGAACCATTTTTAATTCGAGTGATTGCTCATGTCAATTCCAAGTAGGTGACTCCCAAGCAGTCCCCTGGAGAAGGAGTCGGAGTTCAGAGTTGCAGATTGTAGCACAGCTCCACCAAATGCAGCATTGTCTCTAGCCTGCTGCATGATGGTGTAGTGCGACAAAGGTATGAAGAGACTACCATATTGCTTCCCTGCAGACGTCCTGAATGGGGCCCTGCACCAGAAACGCTGCAGATGAAGCTCAAGTTTTCATGGAGTGCTCCGTCAATGCTGGGGCTGGTATCTTTGCCAGGTTGTAGCACATCTTGATACAGGAAGTAATCCAAAAAGAGCTTAGTTGGGGATGAGATAGGCAGTCCTTTCATTCTCTCAGCAATGGTGAAGAGGAGTTATGTTGACTTCCTGAACGGCTTTGTCCACTCAACGTAAAAAGCCAGTGCCCATCTAACATTTAGGGAATGGAGCCTGCATTCCCTATCATTAACATGAGACTTTGGGAAGAACGCTGGTAAAAAAGATGTCCTGATTTGCATGAAATGGCAAAACAACCTTAGGGAGAAAGGCCGGGTCTGGCCGCAATTGTACCTTGTCCTTGTAAAACACAGTATAAGGGGGTTCAGACATTAAAGCTTTGAGCTCAGACACTCTTCTGGCTGATGTTATAGCCATGAGAAATGCCACTTTCCAAGAGAGATAAAGGAGAACCAGTTTGCTAGAGGTTCGAAAAGGGGCATCATAAGCCTTGAGAGGACCAGGTTAAGGACCCAAGGGGGACCAGTTGCCACACCTTGGGGTACAGTCTGTCTAGCCCTTTAAGGAAGCATCCAACCATGGGGTTAGCGAATACCAACTGCCCGCTGCGTGTGGGTGGAAAGGGGAAATAGCTGCCAGGTGCACCTGGATTGATGAGACTGCTAGCCCATGCTGCTTTAAGTAGAGTAAGTAGTCCAGTATAAAGGGGATTGAGGACTGCAGCGGCAGGGTGCCCTTCTGTGCAGACCAAATAGAGAACCTTTTCCACTTGGCTAGATAAGTGGCTTTCTACTGCCAAAGAGAACTTCCCTAACCAAATCAGAGCACTGGAGCTCTAATGGGTTTAGCCATGGATTTTCCATGTGGTGAGGTGGAGAGACTGCAGGTTGGGGTGCAGAAGGCAGCTGTGGTCCTGCGTGATAAGGTCTGGAATCAGGGGCAATATCATGGGCGTGTCCACAGAGAGGTTCAACAGCCTCGAGAACCCCAGTGTTGGCAGGGCCACGCCGGCACTATGAGAATCAGCAAAGTCTTATCCTGCCGGACCTTGAGGAGGACCTTGTGGATTAGAGGCAACAGCAGGCATGCATACAGCAGGCACCCCATGCATGAGAGGATAAAGGCATACATGATTGAGCCAGGGCTGTGATTCAGGAAAGAGCAGAACTTCTTGCACTTCCTGTTGCTTCGTGTCATGAGATCCCTACCTCAAGAAGATACTGCGGATGATGTCCAGTTGGAAAGGCTTGGAAAAATGTACTCTCACACAGACTGACTGTGAATCAAGCCACCTCAGGAGGGACTCGAGAGCCCGAGGAGAAAGCATGACCAGACTATCCTGATGGTCCCAGTTTGGTCTGTACGATTGGGCCAGGCATGCCTGGAGGGGATGGAGCTGCAGCCTTGCACGCTGCACCACATAAGTGCACAGTGCCATATGCCAGAGTAATTTTAGGCAGTTTCTAGATATGGTGGTGGGAAACCAGTGGAGACCTTTTATGATGGCACTCATGGCTAGAAAACGAGACGTGGGCAGGAATGCCCTGGCCTGGGTGGAGTCCAGGAGGGCCTCAATGAATTCTATTGTTTGAATGGGAGCCAGAGTCAACTTTGCCATGTTGAAGATGAGACAGGTTGAGGAATTGTATGTACCAGGTTCACATGTTCCTCCACCTGGGCTTGAGACAGACCCTTGATGAGCCAGTTGTCTAGATACGGGAAGACTTGCACCTGACAGTTTTAAGGAAGGCCGCCACGACCGCCATGCACTTGGTGAACACCCAATGTACTGCTGATAGGCCTAAGGGGAGGACCATAAATTGATAATGCATGCTGCTGACCACAAACAGAAATGGTCTGTGGGAAGGGATTATGTAGATGTGGAAGTACATGGAAGTCCTCAAGTTAAGGACAGCGTACCAATACCCGGATCCAGAGAGGGAATGATGAAGGCCTGGGAGACCATGCGGAACTTCAGTTTTTTCCATGAATTTGTTGAGGTTTCACAGGTCTAAAATGGGCCTGAGCCTGCCTTTGGCCTTGGGGATTAAGAAGTAGTGGGAGTAGAATCTCCTGCCCCTAAAATCCAGAGGAACCTGCTTTACCACCCCCAGCTGTAGGAGCGTTTGCACCTCCTGCACTAGAAGTTGCTTGGGAGAAGTGTCCCTGAAGAGGGACAGGGAGGGTGGGAGGGAGGGAAGAGAATATTGCAATACTACTGTGCTCAGGACCAAACGATCTGAGGTTATTTGAGCCCAGGCACAGTAGAAATGAGACAGATGGTTCACAAGGGAGGGGAAGGATACGGGTATTGAACTGGCGCTCTGTCCTCAGGCACACCTTCAAAAGTTTGGCTTTGAGCCTGAGGTCTGCTTAACTGAGCGCTTCCCTTGGCCAGAGGAGGACTGAGATAAGTGCCTTCTTCTGCCCCACTTCCTACTGTAGTCCTGTATAGGTAGGCAGGATAAAATCGTCGGGTGGTCTGGGGCTTAAATGCCTTTCTTTGTGCGGCTGGTGTGTGCAGCCCCAAAGACTTAAGGGTCACTCGCGATTCCTTAAGGCTATGCAGCCTTGAGTCTGTCTGTTCAGCAAAGAGGCTGGAGCAGTCGAAGTGCAGGTCCTGAATTGTGACCAAGAGCTGCATCTCATAGTTATGGCTGTGCCATAGACTGGAGTCAGCTCAGTCCAGGTTGGCCAGAAGAGAGATCCAGACGACCTCCTTTCCCTCCTCCAGAACTGCTCCCAACTCCAAGTGGCAGTCAGCTGGGAGCAATTCTTGGAATCTGGCCAGAGAGCTCCAGGAATGATAAGTATAGAGGATCAGGACTGCTTGCTGATTCACTGTGTGAAGCTGGACCCGTTCCAGTGGAGTACACTTTCCGACTGAAGAGGTCCAGCTTCTTAGCGTCCTTGGATTTAGGGGTAGGCCCTGGCTGCCCCTGGTGCTCTTTGTGATTCGTCGCCTTTACCACCAGGTCCCCAGAGGTGCTCATACCCCTTAGAAAGCACAAAGTATTCGTGTTCTGTATCCTGGGCTATCGGCAGGAAAGAGGAGGGTGTGTGCCACAGCGCCTTGGTGGTATTCTGTATGGTTTTAATGAGGGCCCGAGCCACCCTTGAGGGCCCTTCAGAGACCAGTATATCCACCATGGGATCTGTATCCTCAGAGACCTCCACTGAATGCAAGTTCAGGTTCTTGGCCACCCTCCTGAGCAGGTCTTGATGGGCCCTGGTGTCCATAGCGGGCAGAGTGGTGGAGGTGCCTGCCATCACCTAATCTGGGGAGGACGCCCTCGGAGGCACGGGGTCTTCTTGTCCCTCCGGCTCACGGGGATCCCCTTGCGCCACTTGAGAGGGTGGGAAATGGCAGTAGCACCCAGTACCGCAGCCACATCAATGAAGACATCCTCATCAGCCTGGCCTTATGCATCCTTACCCCAGGGAGGCTCCCAGGCTACAGATGTAGCCGATGGAGGGATTAGTGCCTCCGACTCCACCAACAGGGACCTGGAACCCGGACCCTGGACTTGGTGTCCAGAAGGGCCACTGTGTCAGTCCCTGCCACTGCAGAGGCCAGGACATTACAGGCACCGGCTGCCCTTCATCTTGCCTAGGGAAGTGCCAGGAATGGTGCCGGCTTCGCCTGGAAGCATAAGAGTCCACCTTCGCCTCCAAGGAGAAATCCGAATCTGACCAGGGCATTACAGATCGAGACTGTGCCGGAGATCGGTGCTGTGCTGAATGCAATTGGCACTGCATCATAATGGGCTTGCCCCTATACCAGATCGGCATTGGTGCCAACGATGTTGCCAGTGGACCTGCTGGCGGAGAGATGAACTGTGCCATCATGGCTATCAACTCCCTGGCCCCATCGAATGTAACCGGCATGGAGGGAGCATCCAAGTCCTCCTCCAAATCTTCCCACACCAGGGAGTCCACTGTGGCTGGACTCAACGGACCTTCCCCGAGAGGCCGGAGTCAACGGCGCCAGTCTAGGTGGACCCGACGGGGTATGCACCTGACTGGCACCCGCCTACTCAGCTGCCAGCAGGGTAGTGCCCCGTCAGCTCTTTTTTTCTTGTGTGGCACCAGCGACTGTGAGCAGTGCCTTGCACTAGACCTGGTCCTCGGTGCCAAGGAATGGCGGAGCCATGGCCCTTTGGATGAGTCCTTCCTCGGTGCCGGGGCTTCCCGTACCTAGTCTGGCACGCTGCATGCTGAAGCACCTGGGGTCGGGATACTAAGCCACTGGAATATACTACTAAACATTAACAGAGTTCTTCCATCAGCATTGCAAAAGTTTAAGAACCTACTGCCATGCAATTTCAGGGAAAGAAAAACACACCACCTTTCAGTTTCTATAGTATTCCACTTTTGAAACTACCAGCGCCAATATTCTGTTCTCACATTCAGCATCGCTGTGCTTTTATTTAACCTCATACAACCGTCTATAAATTGGAACTGTAACTCAAAGAAATAGTAATCACGTCTAAAGTCACACTGTGAACCTATGGGTAGAGCAACTACCCTGTGCATATTAGAACTCATGCAAAATATTTTTCAGCATTTTAAAACTATAAAGTCACCTCCAAAAGTTGGACCCACAACTGGAATTACTAACTAATGCATGTGACACTGGCTACCATCTAGGATTTCATTTATTTTTTTAGACATGTAAATACTTCCCCCTAATTTGTTTCAATATTGCTAAACTTTCTATTTGGAAGTATGTAACTAAAATGTCTTAACAAAATTAACTTTTTGTAAATATAGCTAACATAGTACAAGATGAATTCCCATAAATCCATGGTCAGTATATTAAGGCAAAGATACTTGTTATATTGGCTAAGCAGTCAATTTGTCAGGGAAAAGTCAATTTGAGCAATGGAGTCTCTAACAGATTGATACATTTTCACAATGTTGGAAGAGGAGAGAAAAGAAACTTGTATTATAAAAGTCTACGTGCCAACTACAGGACCACTATATAAAAAAAACCCCTCCGTCATGCTCTAGGTTGGCAGCTCAGAGTGAGCTCTTCCTGGATCCACATTCCCTACCTCAGGTTGGTGCTTTGTAAGCCTATTTTAAAGTTTTTTGTTTTTTTTTTGTTGGAGGGAGAGGGCAATATAAAATGCTTTTGTTTGCTCTTTGGGAGAGACTGCAAGAGCTATTCTTCTGCCACTTACAGTACCCGATATTCAAACAGGAGAGCACTTTATGCTTGCAAAGAGACAGGGCAAGGCACGGGAGCCTTTATGTATATATAATTAGAAACAAGATAAAAATGTGTGTATTACATAAAAGGTATCGTACTAAACACCAAAATAAAGTCAGACAAATCTACGGTTTAGGTTAGGTGAATATCTGTACTTATAACAGGGTGCTAGTCCTTCGGGCACATGTGTGGAACGGGATGTTTGCTTTAGGTATGTAGCCCTCTGAAAATGGAGTTTTGGGAGTGGCAGCCTCCAGCTGGAGGACATGACTAAATCCTAAGGGAGATGCCGCTTATACCAGCAAATAAACTGTCAGGATAGCTGCATCTTCCCAAAGCCTTTTGCTGGCCCTAGCTCTGTTGGTTACTGATGTGATTTCCTATTTCCCTCTCTCCCCCACCCCTGGATACACATTCCTAACTGACAAAACTATGCTGGCAAAATTTTTAAGTGTAAACATAGCCTGAGAAGAGTCATGTGACTGCAGGATGAAAGCAAGACCCTTGCTATAGAAAAGGCAGCCTACTCTCAAGTAAGGGAAGAGACCAGAGTCTTGGCAAGACCTGGGGAAGTGGGGATCTGGACAGCAACCAGGCCTGGGAAATGGAGACCTCCAGCCAGACCAGATCCAAGAATTCTTAGAAGGGAGTACAGAAGGAAACCTGAGGAAGGGTTAGGATAAAGGGCCTAAGAGGAAGGCCAGGTGATAAGAACAGGAAATACCTCCAAATGTTGCTGATGGACAAGGCTGAAACGGATGACTGCTTCATTATTTAGGGTCTTGGGGCTGGAGAGCCCCACACCTTGGGGCAGAAAGGACTCAGCCTGGAGTGTAGAAGAGAAGGACTAATTGTGAAACTACTGACCAGTGAAGGAACTGTTTTCATCTTGCAAAGCCAGGAGAACTGTTTATTGTATTGTGCCTTAATAAATCAGACACCAGGAAAGGAGATACTCTAAAATGCATTGAGAGAGAGTTCTGAGGCATGAATGACTACTTATTCCATTCCCAGAACCCAGACAGTGCAATATACTTATGTTTTCTTGAATTTTATTAATAATGATTCCTTGAAAGCCAACTGAGCAGAATCACTAGACCTAGGTTTTCCTTATTTAAAAATTATGTAGATTTGATATTGTGAGCATAAAAATGCTTTAGTGCTCTTCTGCTCCCAACCTCCCACTTGACATATTAGAAGCCCTTACAGTATGACCTATAACAAAACACTGTTAGGTCCATGATAAATGGAGAATTGGTAAGAAACTGATCTGAATTCAAGAGATTATAGACAGCAACCAGGCATTTAAGAAACATGAAAAATATTTTGACAGTGTCCTTTTAGTAAAAACTATTCCTTATTCAGGTGTGTGAGTGAGAGAGACAGAAGGAAGATGGTTTTAACAGTTATTATTACTTTTCCCCCAAAAGGCGTGTTTAAAATGGTAGCCATTCAGAAGGTTCAATCACTGGAACATACTCAAAAGCCACCTCCAGCAAGAGAGTAAACAAACCCAAACAAATGAAATAAAAGCTAAAGCTCCTCATTTAGGACACAGTAGTAACTACAAGGGCAAAATGTACTACAAAGCCAAGTATTTATGTTTGAAGCAAAGAGTATTTTTCTGTTCATTATGCTTCTAATGTCCTCTGAGAATTTGTTCACCCTCCTGTGCCCAATTCAAAGCCTTCTAAAACCCACTTTCTCCTCTACTTCCAGGCTTCGTAATGCAATGTATGTAACCAGTATTCCCAACTCTCAAAATTGTATTGCCACTCTAGCAACTTTTGGGTGTTTTATTTTAATCTGTCTCACAAAAAGACGAAAGGCTGACAACTCACAAATTTTTCATTCTTCAAACTAGCCACCACCTTCAATTACTATCAATGGGGCTGAAGCCAGCACTATGGCCACCATTTCTCTACAGTCTATCTGCATAAGGAAGTGATGTTGTCCTTAATAAAACTGACTGCCACCTCCCACTGTTTTCAATGAGACTGAAGCCATGTCCACAGGCAAAATGATTCCACTCTGGTTCAAAGGGCTAGACAAGAAACAGGGTATGTGGGGAGCAGCAGAGACACTGTGAAGGTGGATATGGAAAGTGAGGGTGAGCAGGCAACTGCAGGGAGCCAGAGGTGGATTTAGTGATTGCAGGGTGTGGCAGGAGAGAAGTGTGGGGAGTGCTGACCAGTCTCAGGCAATGTTTGAGCAGAGAAGGGGTAGAGGGTGTCAGGGAAGTGTTACTTTTTGCATAAGGCTAAACCAATTCCATATTTTTATTGTGACACCATTGCTTATATGAATGAATAAATTCTTTATATGTATATGGAATTCATCAACCCTAAAAAGGTAATGAGTTCTATGTGAGAGTGTAAACCAGGGGTTCTCAACTGGGGGTCGGCACCCCTCAGGGGATTGCAAGATTCTTACATGGGTGGTCGCAAACTGTCAATTCCATCCCAAACTCTGTTTTGCCTCCAGCATTTATAATAATGGGTGTTAAATATATAAAAAAGCATTTTTAATTGTTGGGGGGAGTGGGGGAAATTGCACTCAGAGGCTTGCTATGTGAAAGGGTCACCAGTAAAAAAGTTTGAAAATCACTGGTGTAAACCATTATGCGTTAATTAGGTCAGCGGTTCTCAAACTATTTACCATCCAGCCCTTTTTTTAATCAAAGGAAATAAACTAGGAGGGGAGAAAGTCAAGACAGTGTTAGGAAATGGATAGCAGTTCTCCTTTCTGAGGTGTGAGGAGAGGGAAAGTGAAGTCTCCATCTGAGTAGCCAGGGAGAGGCGTGCATTTTTGTGTGCATTAAAGGTTGACTTTTCAACCTAAAATCATCACACACATTGGCAGAGGAGCATAAAGGAAAGTTAAAAATCAAAAGACAGACTTAAAAACTACGATTTGATGGTTTTTAAAATCTGATTCTTTTGGGGTCCAATCTCATCATAATATCTGATGTCCTAAGGTTGGCAATACCATCTACCAAGAAATAAGAACAAGAAAACTGAACTATCAGGATGTATATTAAAGCCAAAAATATGCTAAAAGGAATATTAAGGTTGCAAAATTAAACACTCAAAGTTAAGAAATTCAGCTTCCCTGTTTGGATACAGTTTTAATCACATCCTATTTTCCCCCATAGAACCCTTGTCTCATTCAGTTACTGAATACTTATTTTTTATCCTTCCCACTCAACGTGTTGCTCCAGTCCTTATTTAACATACAACACCCAAATCTAGTACTGAATACAAAGTTATTCATTTTTTTCTGGGATGTTTCTATGGTACTCTCACTAGCACTTAATTTATTCTTACAACACTCCTATGAGATTAAGTGGTAAAATCCCCATTTAACAGTTGCAGAATTGAGGCACAAAGAGATTAAGGCCAAAATTCTCAAAACTCTCCACTCATTTTGGATGTGTAACTTGGAACATCTAGGGCCTAATTTTTCAGAGTACTTGGCATACTTTATATGTTCAAAGCAGAGCTCCCATTTACTTAGTTGCAGGCTTTGGGTGTAATATACTAATTTAAAAAAAAAGTGAGAAACAGAAATTCTATCATGTTGAACATGGGCACACAATATATTTTTTCCTAACCTCATTCTTGAAAAACAGCTGAGCAGTTATAGCTGAAACTTAAAAAAAGTAAAATAAAATAAAAAGCCAGAGGCAGACACCCTGTATGGGAAAATTCAGCTCAAACAAGTAAACTTTGCCAAAGCTATAAGCAACTGAGAGAACAGGATCTTATAATGGAAAGTATTGGAAAACCATAAATATAACCAGTGATACCGGTTGTGTCTGTAATACTATTGGTTACTGAGCAACAACAACAACAAAAACAAACAAAACCTTATTGCCATCTTCGCCCCTTACATTATCTACCTGCCTGTCCGATCCTTACTTACTGTGCCACATCAAGTCAAAACTGTACACTTTTAGGAGCAGAGACCAATTTGCCACTTGTGATGTACCTCCACCAGAATGTTTGGAAAAAGAAAACCCAAAGAAAGTTTTACAAGACCTTTTAAATAAAAGCAGCACTAGAATAGTTTGGTATTTTGTCTGAAATGAAGTCTGAAAACACCAACATTTACAAGGAAGACAGGCTTTGTAACTTTTTCAGCCAATTCACCAACCCTAGGACAAGTATAGGTATGTATCCTAAGGCAGACTTAACTGAATCTTAGATGACCTGACACTTAAAAAAAAAAATAAAATAAAAATTTTTTAAAAAAAATGCAGTCAGAAAACACCCAGCCTCCAAGGAAACAATTCTGCAACATTTTATAAAAAATGCAAAAATAAAGTTTGGAGTCAGCAGTGGCTTTGGTTCTCTCTGGAATAGCACTGGTTATTACAATTTATGATAAAATATTGGCTTAATAGTAAACAATTTTCAGTTAGTGTTTGTATCTGAACAAGCTAAAGTTCACTAATTTACAATGATTTAATTTTCTCAAGGCCAGATTCTGCCATCCTAGGTATATATAGACCATATCACTTTAGTAACTGGACACCTCCAGGCTTTGTGAGTGCAGTAAGACAACACACAGTCATCTTGGTTAAGGATGGCAGAAATATCACCCTCAATGTGCACACTGAGGTGTGGACACGTTTGGAACAAAATGAATTGTTGATTAATTCTTGATAAATCAAATGAGACAGGAATACCTAAAATAACTATAGTAAAATTTTATGTGGAAGTGTGGCTGCTAAGAATTCATTAAAGTTTTCAAACAAAGTACCTTTGTGACTTCTGCTATTCTGCCCCTCACGCTTGAGAGAAACTCTGTAAACATCCACAAAGCTACTTCGTTTTCAACCTTCACATCCCTAACTTTGCTGTGATGCCTTCAAAACAAAACAAAAATATACTATACCCCCCACCACCATTGCACACTTGGCAATGGTTAGAGGTCTTTGATGTGCTAAGACCACTACCTATCATGCCAACCAGTATTGTCTTACCGTTTCCTTGTACTCCTGTGTGTAGACATGTTATCTCTTGTCTTTTACTTTTGTTCTGTCTTTGTGCAGCAGCTAGCACAATGGGGTTCCCACCACTAGAGAAACACTATTACTAACAACATTCCAGATCCACCTCCTCACATGGGTTGTGAAGCTCTAAAGCCAGCAGTACCACAGGGGCAGGTTGCAGCTATGATACACAAGTGGTCTCTGCATCCCAGTGCCTCCAGCTCTCTGTGGCAGCTCCTTCCACAATAATTGTCTGGGATATTTAGTTCGACCAACTGTATAGCCACCGACAAATTCCACCACCCTTTCTCCCCAAGGAAAAATGGCAGTCCAGACCTCAATCCTTCAATTTATACCTATATTCAATAAGCTTATTCTTAATTCAAACGGTTCCACATGAAGTAGAGAATCACAGAATTAAGGTAGTTAGATCCTACCTTTAGTTTAAACCTACCTTTCCACTCTTATATCTGTTTACAAAGTCCATAATATTCTTTGTTTCCCTTCCCACATGGGTTGGGTGGGAAATACAGGCAGAAACACATCAAATCAAGCAGTCCTGAGCAAATACATAACTAAATAAAACAGAGAAAAGAATTTTCATTTTTTTAAAAAAGTCAGTGTCAATCTCTAAATGGACTATGAACTTTGTGTTTAAGTAGTATTATGGATTATGAAAATATGCTGAACAAAAATGTACAGTGTTTTATAGCACCTGAAAGTATTACAGTGATGTTTGTGTGAACAATTTGCATTTATAAAGATTGACTTCTAAAAAGAGGTAAGTTGGTTATATAAATTTGCCCCTAAAATGAAAATCAGTAGTTAAGAGTTTTAGCTAAAGCTATCTTAAAAAACAAGAACAAAAAAAACCCCACAAAAATATCCCCATCATTTTAGATATTTGTATTAGTAACTAGTAAATTTTAGGGCTGTCAAATGATTAAAAAATGATAATCATGATTAATCGCGAGATTAAAAAATCAATCAGTTTTAATCATGCTGTTAAACAATAACAGAATGTCATTTATTTAATCATTTTGGGGGTATTTTCTACATTTTCAAACATTTTGATTTCAGTTACTACACAGAATACCAAGTGTACAGTGCTCATTTTATATTATTTTTATTACAAATATTTGCATTGTAAAAAAGATAAATCAATATTTTTCAATTCACTTCACACAGATACTGTAGTGCTATTCCTTTATCATGAAAAGTGCATTACAGGGTGGGGAATCACAGCTAGAACCCCATAAATGTAAACAAACTTGTTTGTCATAGCAATTGGCTGAAGAAGTAGGACTGAGTGGACTTGTAGGCTCTAAAGTTTTAGATTTTTTATTTTTGATTGCAGTTATGTAACAAAAACAAATCTACATTTGTAAGTTCCACTTTCATGGTAAAGAGATTGCACTAAGGCACTTGTATGAGGTGAACTGAAACATACCATTTCTTTTGTTTATCTTTATTACCATGCAAATATTGGTAATCAATAATAATATAAAGCAAGCACCGTACACTTCGTATCGTGTTGTAATTTAAATCAATATATTTGAAAATGTAGCAAAACATCCAAAAATATTTATCATAAATTTAAATTGGTATTCTATTATTGTTTAACAGTGTGATTAAAACGGTGATTAATCATGACTAATTTTTTTAATCCAGTTAGTTTGTTTTGAGTTAATTGCAATTAATTGGAAGCCCTAATAAATTTTTCTAGTTTCAAAACACAGAAATGACTTTGTCCCTTTAAGTGGACTACTAGCTTGCAATCTTTCATTAGATTTTCTTTTCAACAGCAAAAATATGTAAAGGAACAGTATGCAAGTTAGATTCAAATTTTGATCTAGCTTAAAAAACCCTATGAAATCTAAATACCAATTTTAAATCCACCACTCAGTGAATAAAGAGAAGCTACACAATAATTAGCATTCAAGGCTTCCTATGCTGATTTGCATTAAGTGTTCAGCTATTTTCACAACTGCATACCTTTCAGTAGAGAGACCATAATGAGGCATACAGGTAATAAAAGAAAAATGCACAGGCTTCTATGTAAGCAGTCCTTAAAAGAAGAGAGGAACTGTTTGATGCAGGGTTGTTTTAGTGGTTTTGCAGTTGGTCACTGGTAAGAATCCAGATAAAGTCAGTAGGGAGCCAGAAATGATTTTTAAGTAGCCTATGTGCAACTTCATGATTCATATTTCTACAATCCCAGTCATAATTAGCACTGTTCTTGGCAGTCTCAAATGCTTCAAAGTGATTGAAAGGAATGGTGACAACTATGCTCTGAATACTCCCTCAACTCTCTGAATTAGAGGAACACTGGCAGGATATCATAAGGAGAGCCTTTGACAGCGACCACTTAATTTTACTAGGCAAGTTTGTTTCCAACTACTGCCAAGCTATCATCATCATAGAATATCAGGGTTGCAAGGGATCTCAGGAAGTCATCTAATCCAACCTCCTCCTGCTCAAAGCAGGACCAATCCCCAACTAAATCATCCCAGCCAGGGCTTTGTCAAGCCTGACCTTAAAAACTTCAAAGGAAGGAGATTCCACCACCTCCCTAGGTGATCCATTCCAGTGCTTCACCACCCTCCTAGTGAAAAAGTTTTTCCTAATATCCAACCTAAACCTCCCCCACTGCAACTTGAGACCATTACTCTTCGTTCTGTCATTTGCTACCACTGAGAACAGTCTAGATCCATCCTCTTTGGAACCCCTTCTCAGGTAGTTGAAAGCAGCTATCAAATCCCCCCTCATTCTTCTCTTCTGCAGACTAAACAATCCCAGTTCCCTCAGCCTCTCCTCATAAGTCATCTGTTCCAGTCCCCTAATCATTTTTGTTGCCCTCCGCTGGATGCTTTCCAATTTTTTCACATCCTTCTTGTAGTGTGGGGCCCAAAACTGGACACAGTACTCCAGATGAGGCCTCATCAATATCGAATAGAGGGGAACAATCACGTCCCTCGATCTGCTGGCAACGCCCCTACTTATACAACCCAAAATGCCATTGGTCTTCTTGGCAACAATAGGACACTGCTGAATCAAATCTAGCTTCTCATCCACTGTAACCCCAGGTCCTTTTCTGCAGAACTGCTGCCTAGCCATTTGGTCCCTAGTCTGTAGTGGTGCATGGGATTCTTTCGTCTTAAGTGCGGGACTCTGCACTTGTCCTTATTGAACCTCATTAGATTTCTTTTGGCCCAATCCTCCAATTTGTCTAGGTCCCTCTGTATCCTATCCCTACCCTCCAGCGTATCTACCTCTCCTCCCAGTTTACTGTCACCTGCAAACTTGCTGAGGGTGCAATCCACGCCATCCTCCAGATCATTAATCAAGATATTGAACAAAACCGGCCCCAGGACCAACCCTGGGGGCACTCTGCTTGATACCGGCTGCTAACTAGACATGGAACCATTGATCACTACCTGTTGAGGATCTTTCACAAGGACCAAGTTATGGAAGGTAAAGTAGGGTTTCAAGTGGGTGTGCATAAATGAAGAATACGTACAACAAAACAGTAAACTTGTATCTTAGTTCAAAGGAATTAACTGTAATGGAACATTATTTGCTGCTGGTCCATGTAGTTCAGCAGCAGCCAAACATGTCAGAAAAAGTTGAGAACTTCCCTCATCAGTTACACAATAGCACGCAATTAATTGTGCAGTATGCTTTTGGAGGAGATACTTTCTTCTTGAACAAAGATAAAAGCCATGAAGCTGAGTGTATTATTCTGAACTTGCATGCCTATAATATTAGTTAGCATAATCATCCAGCCTGTTTTTAAAAAAAAAAAAAGCAACGGCAAGAGGGATCCACTATATACATTTTTACACATCCTTATTTTGACAACAGCGAAGTGTTACAAACAGAGATCATGAGATGGTTTGTTACGCCTGCATCTTTTTGCTTCCTCTTTGGACTTTTTAAAAAAAGATTACACTTATTAAAAACAAAGGTTGGCTGAAATTAGCTGAAAGAAATTCTGAAGAGGAATTCAAAAGGAAGCAAGTTGAGCCTATATTGCATACAGGATCAAGCAGTCTGCTCCAGCAAGTGTGCTCAGCATGAGAGAATGTAAACTTCACATTAGGTAGCTGTTTTGCTTAGTAGGTAGATATACTGAATGGTACTAGCTGACTTGGATACAAGAGGTAAAACCTCACCTACAGTTTAAGAAGAATGGGACGTTTGCGTTGTTAGGAGAATTAGGGAGTTTCTTGCTACAACTCCATTTAAGTTACAAACTTTTATTAGACAATATAAAAACTAGCAAATTCTAAGAAACATTTAACTAGTTTTCTATTAGTCAGCTTACTTCTTAAACAGGATGGATAAAATCAATTCATTTTTAAAAAAGTTATAAAGTCTATTTGATCTAAAATGAAATTTTATTTAAATAAAAACCATATGGTTTTGGTTTTTTTTTAAAAAAAAACATTTAAAATTATGGCAACCTATGTTAAATTCCAAATTATAATCTATTTAAATAAAAAAAAAATGATTGAACAATACCTTTTAGCTGCCAAGTTTTAAAGAAAGTAAAATCACTGAGCTGGTGGAAGTCAATGCCTAAGCACCTGGAAGCGAGTTTAGCACTTTAACAAACTAGGTTTTTGAGAGCAGCTTCTGCAGGGGCTGAGAGGGTATTTTCTTCTTTTCCATTTATTCAACTTGTTCCAGTTTATTCAACTAGTTCAGTTTAATGACTAGTTCATGCAAAATTAAAAAAAACAAAAAAACAAAAAACCCAAACAATTGGGAGCTGAAAAGGCAGAAAAACTTGTCTTCATCTTCCAATCTAAGAATAAAAACCATGGCTAACAGGATGAGAAAGACTAGTTCTAAAACTCTGAAGGACATGGTGATCAGACAAGCAGTTTAATAATTCACTACCTACAGAGAATACTTCCTTTGTTTAGTAAATCAGATCATATTTTTCATTTAAAACTATGTTTTGATCATTTCTTCTTATGTCTCCATGCATTTAAGGTAGTTTAATTTATTTTTTAAAAAAATCCTTGTTTTGTGAATTAATTGAATTTGAATTGCCATCCAAATATAGCTTGACAAAAATCACAAGTAAAGAATTAATCCTCATCTTTTCAGTAAGATATGTATCCATTCACCATTTTCTAAACACAACAAAAAACATGCAAAAATTAAAAATCTGAATGTTAAGCTATAAATAAATACATGTATTGCTTAAATAAATATGTATAGATACAAGATATTCTCCTGGTTAGCAAAAATACAGTGTAAAGTGTATATTTAGTTACAAATCAATGTTTTAATAGTTACCAACCAATGAAAATGACCCTTGCTTAGGAAAATAACTAAAAAGCACAAGTGCAAAACAAGATTAAAAACTGTTTACTTAAATCATGGTTTAAAAATCAGTCCAACCTGTTATTACATTTCTACTTATAGAAAATATTTACAAAATAAGGGACCTTATTCAAGCTGTGGAAGTGTATATACATTAGTTTCCCTCTCTATGACCACGTAATTCTGTCTTCCCCCATCTACGTAGCTACCATAACCTAGAGAAATTGCATCTTTCAAGTGATTTTTGACAATGTCTTAAAAAAAAATCTCCAATAGAGTTATAAAAGCAGGGACCTTGCCTACAGGAAGATAAACATGCCATCCAGTTTCTCATTCTGAATATTTGATTCCTAACTGAAGCTGTAGATGGAAAAGACCAAGGAATAAGAATCCAAACAGGGCACAGCAGCAGCAGCCCAAAGAGGCTCATATGAATATTTACTGTTGCCTCTTTTTTCCTCATGATCAGAGATGCAATCTGTGTCTCGTGGTTAGAGAAAATAAGCGTGGGACGAATATTAACCCCCTGTAGATCATCTTTGATATTAGGTGAACAATCACTCTTCTGTGTTACTAAAAATGCCCAAGAAATCCTAGCTGGATTCTGCTGGTTGTAATGCCGGAATAGTCCCAGTCATTGAGGAAAGTGGGAAGTCATAAAAAACTGGTGTATTGTCAGAAGCAATGCGGCCATCATCATCAGGATTTTATTAAGCTTCCTTGGAGCTGAGACCAGAACAAATGTCAAGTGTGTACTACTTCAAGCGGAGTATTCTAATGATGACCCTTCAATACCTCTAGTAACATTCACATAAGCATCTTGTAAATTTACAAGCATAAAATTCCTCATCTGCTGCAAATCCTACCTTGACTCCTCAACGCGGCACAGCGGCGACCCTGGCTGCATGACAGCGATGGTAGTGGAGTGCATCCTCTGGCAGGTCTAACCATGCTAGCAAGATGTTGGACTGTCAGCCCAGCGAGGGGGTTGCTTCCTCTGTGGAGGGGCATATAATCCCTCTTTCTGAGGCTGTAAACTAGCTAAATTGAGGAAATAAACGTGCCACTGACAGCCCAGCCAGCGGGTGGCTGAAAACAACGGCTAAAACAACATGGAAAACCAAGTCTCAGTTCTCTGCACATCCCTCAATCCCCACTCCTGAGGCAGTGAGGCATTCGAACGACGAGAGCTTGCAAAGAATCTCAGGTGCCAGGTTGCCAAAAGGAAACCGGACAACTCTCTCAGTGTGGACTTATAACTGCAGAACGCTGACGAGGGAGGAATCGATAAACCATCTCATGGAGGAAAAGGCAAAAACAGCCTGCGATGTACTGGGTGTTTGCGAAACACAACGAAAGAACGAGATGGAGGTCAGCTGGAGGGATGGAAGCACGGTCATTCTAGGAAAAGGAGAAGGCAAGAGGACAGTTGGAGGAGTCGGATTCATCATAAACAAGGAATGGTCTTCCAAAATTGTCTCATGCTATTTGAAGTCATTGCGTATCGGGGTGCTTTACCTCCGATTGAACTGAAATAGTACTCTCAAAATCATCCAGATCTATGCTCCCTCAAGTGCATGCAAAGATGATGATGTGGAAGGATTCTATCAGGAATTGGAGGAAACCCTCACTCAGAGTTCCAAATATACGATTGTGATGGGAGATTTTATCGCCAAGGTTGGAAGAGGGAGAGAGGGCGAAAAGTTCATGGGAAGGTACAGTATCTGAGAACGAAACGTGCGAGGAGAAAAACTAGCTATTTTGGCAGAGATGAGAAGAATGTTCATTGGTAACACCTGGTTCCGAAAGAAGGCCAACAGAAGATGGACCTGGATCGCACCAAATGTGAAGACAAAAAATGAAAGATTACTTTCTGATCGATAGACGATGCATCGTGCAGGATATTTCAGTAGTGCCATCGTTCAATATCGGTAGCGATCATCGCCTACTGAGAGGCAGACTCAAGTTCACTGTGAAGGTGGAGAAAAAGGCACTGTGTGTGGCAAAAAGACACCAAACGGTAGCTTTCGACGAGGCAATCCTGAAGGAAAACATTTCTAGGGAAGATTGGAGTCTCCTGGATGACTGCAATGACAATTATGACAACTTCAGTAAGAGACTGAAACAGTGTGTGAAATCAGCTGAGTGTGAAAGACCAAGAAGAGCTAGCGGAAGAATCTCTGAGAATACAATGACTTTATTGGAGAAGAGGAAAATGAAAAGAAATGGCAGAGACAGGCTTGAGTACTCCCTTCTCTGCAAGCTCATATGACTGAAGTTGAAGGAAAACTTCGAGAAATTTCAAACCGAAAAGTTCCTAAAGGCTGCTGAAAATCGTAAAAGTCTCAAAAAATGCAAACGGGAACTGGTGTTGTACAGGCCATCATTATCAGCTTTGAAGAACAGCACAGAGAATCAGTAACTGATTGAACAGAGATGGAGGCAATCTGCAGGGATTTCTATACCCAGCTGTTTGCATCCAGTGTAGACGTCCCAATGCCATCACTTCAACAAACCGATGAACACATACTGCTGGTTCTCATCAGCGAAGTCCGTCACATAGTCCATCAAATGAAAGAGGGGAAGGCTCCAGGCAAGGATGGTCTGACAGCAGAAGTGCTTAAGGTGGGAGGTCAGGAACTTTGGAAAGCTTTCGCCCAAATGTTCAGCCACTACCTGGAAAACCAGAAGTTACCGTCCAGTTGGAAAGAGCCCAATACCATCTTGCTGCATAAGAAAGGTGATAGAGAAAAACTAATGCCCGATCTGCCTGCTTTTGCATATCTAAAAGTTGTTCACTAAAATAACAACAAATCGACTGTCGCAAAACCTGGATGAACAACCACCTAGAGAGCAGGCCGGCTTTCGAAGGAATCACAGCATGACAGACCACTTCACTCTAAACCAACTATTAGAGAGTTCAAGAGAATACAAGTTCCCTTTGTGTATTGCCTTCGTGGACTACAAGAAGGCGTTTGACAGCGTAAAGACTAGATGTTCTTGAAGCTCTTTCAGAACAGGGCATCAGCGTGAAATATATCACATTACTAAAAGGAAGCAAACTCTGGCTGCAGCACGGACATATTGCTGTTCGATACTCCCCTCCGAATCCCCATGGAGAAAGGTGTGAAACAAGGAGATACAGTTTCACCAAAATTATTCACAGCCTATCCTGAATTGGTTTTTCAACGAGCAGACTTGAAAGGCGGGATTAATATCAATGGCGAGCAGCTAAACCATCTCAGGTTTGCAGATATAGTGCTGATAGCTGAAAATACAGCCCAGCTTGAGAGAATGCTTAAAGAACTGAACATGAAAGTTAGTCAAATCAGATTAAAAATGAACCAGTCGAAAACAAAATACATGAGATCAGATGGTCTGCCAAGAACCCAAATAACTCTTGAAGGAGAGCAGATCCAAGAGGTTGATAAATACATTTATTTGGGCCA
This sequence comes from Dermochelys coriacea, assembly GCF_009764565.3. Lineage (NCBI taxonomy): Eukaryota > Metazoa > Chordata > Testudines > Dermochelyidae > Dermochelys > Dermochelys coriacea. Next base: position 71,861,892 of record NC_050073.1, read on the forward strand.
GGAAGTCAACATGCGCCACGATCAGAAAGGTGAACTGTTGTGCAGAAAAAAAGCTGGATAGTACGCAATAACATCAAGGACATCCTCCAAGGAAAGATCAGCAAAACTGCTCATGCGAATCTTTTAAACTTGACCGTGCTTCCAGCGATGTTATACAGCAGCGAAACACGGTTGCTGACAAAGATTGAAGAACATCAACTGTGTCACACAGAGGGTGAACATTTTTGGGTATTTTGCTCCGTGATCACATCCCCAGCGAAATAATTAGGCAGCAGTCTGGAGTCCAAGACGTTGTTGAAAGCAGGCTCAGCAAAATGTGGTGGGCGAGACATGTGGCCCAACTCAGCGACAACAGATGGACTGCAGCTATATCCAAGAGGTATCCGCCAGAAGAGAAATGGCCAGGCGGTCGGCCTCCAAAGACATAGGATTATTTCCTAACAAGGAGATATGGACAAGCATGGCAAAGGATGGCCAGAGCGAGAGAAGATTGGAAGACATGTTGTGATCGGCTCAGTCTCAATTGATGAAGGCCGACAGTCTACACAGTCTACCCATAATTCCTCATACTGATTTAAGACGCTAGGACAGATATTTACAACTCTATTTTTAAGTTCTGGCTGTGGACAAAGGGTAACCTATTTTGGGTCCAAGACAAGTCATCTTTCTCTGGTCTTTTTTCAGACATGAAAGTAACAATGTATTTGCCACATAAGAACTGCTGTACTAGAAATATAGTTCTTATATCGAGGAGATAATACTGCTTTTGAGTACAGTGGAGGAAACCGCATCACCACCATTCTTCAAAGGGAAGAAAGAACAGTTATGAAATATTCCCTAGACACAAAACTCATCTATATAACTCAGGGAGTATGGGGTGAGGTCCCAGAGGATTGAAGGGCAAACATAGTACCTACTTTAAAAAAAAAAGGGGGGGGGAACAAATTGGACCCAATGAATTATAGACCAATCAGCCTCACTTTGATACCTTGAAAGATACTGGAACAAAATTATTAAACAATCAATTTGTGAAGGGTGAAGAAGCTTGGTCCTGCCGGCTGCTGCGGCAGGGCAGGCAAGGTCCCCCTCTCCCCCGCCATGCTGGGTTCCTGCCCCTCCTCCTCTCCCTCCCTGCTGCTGATCAGCTGATGGCCCTTGCGAGGAAGGGGGAGAAGCGGAGCCGCAGCGCACTCGCTGCTCCAGGGAGGAGGCGGAGAAGAGGTGGGGACGGGGCCTTGGGGAAGAGGAGTGGAATCAGGGCATATCCCCTCCAGCTCCCTGCCATGACCCGCTCTGGGCAGGAGGCTGGGGGCACTCCCACGACTCTAGCCCACACCAACATCCCCAGCCCTCTGCCCTGACCCCTGCACCCCCCCACATTCCCAGCCCTCTGCCCTGATCCCTGCACCCCCCCACACACTCCCAGCCCTCTGTCCTGACCCCTGCACCCTCCTCACCCCCCCGTCCTATGCCCTGACTCCTGCACCCCCCACGTTCTCACCGCACCCTTGAGCGCCAAACGGGAGCTCCTGCACGCCCCCACATTCCTACCTGCACCCCTCGCACCAAATGGGAGCTGCCCTGGTAAGCACTCCACACCCAAATCTTCTGCCCCAACCCTGAGCCCCCTCCCTCATTCTAGCTCCTGGCCAGACTCTACACCCCAACCCCCATGCTCCTTCACCCCCAGCCCTGTGCTCAGTGCACTCCCACCCTCAGTTCAGTGCAGAGAGAAAGAGAATGGGCTAGAAGCAGGGAGAAGGTAGGTACCCACTCTATGTGGGCAGGGCCAGGATCCCAGACCGGCAGAGGGCTGAGTAGGGCTGGCAGCTAGGACCCTGGCTGGCAGGAGCTGGCGGACGGAGCCCCAGACCAGCAGCGGGCTGAGCGGCTCAGCCCACTGCAGGTCTGGGGTCCTGGCCGAAGGTCCCACTCGGCCTGCTGCCAGCCTTGGCGAACGGAACCCCAGGCTGGCAGCGGGCTGAGTGGGCCAGCGGCATAAGATCAGCATTTTAATTTAAATTTTAAATGAAGCTTCTTAAACATTTTGAAAACCTTGTTTACTTTACATACAACAATAGTTTAGTTATATAATATATAGACTTATAGAGAGAGACCTTCTAAAAACGTTAAAATGTATTACTGGCACACGAAACCTTTAATTTAAGTGAATAAATGAAGACTCGGCACACCACTTCTGAAAGGTTGCTAACCTATTATCCTCTAGATCAGGGGTCATCAGGAACAGCCATCATGGATTTGCAAGAATAAGTCATACCAAACCAACCTAATTTCCTTGTTTGACAGAGTTGCTGGTTTAGTGGATACGGGGGAAGTAACAAACAGAATCTTGATTTCAGTAAGGCTTTTGATGCAATCCCACATGATATTCTCAAATCAATTAGGGAAATGTGGTTTTGATGAAATTACTACAAGGTGGATGTACAACTGGTTGAAAGGCCATACTCAAAGAGTATCAATGGTTCACTGTCAAATTAGGAGGGCTTATCTAGTGGGGTCCTGCAGAGGTCTGTCCTGGGTCTGGTACTATTCAATATTTTCATTCATGATTTGAATAATGGAGTACCAACTATGCTTATAAAATTTGTGAATGACAAAAAGCCTGGGGGGAGGGGGGATTGCAAGCACTTTGAAGGACATGATTAGATTCCAAATGACCTTGGCAAATTGGAGAATTATTTGAAGTCAACAAGATGAAAGTCAATAAAAACAAATCCCAGGTACTTCACTTAGGAAGGAAAAAAATTCAGAATCACAACTACAAAATGGGGAATAAATGGCTAGGTGCTAGTACTGCTGAAAAAGTTTGGGAGATTACAGTAGATCATAAATTGAACAGGAGTCAGCAATGTGACTTGCAGTTGCAAAAAAGGCTAATATTCTGAGGTGTATTAACAGCAGTATCATAACACAGGCATGGGAGGTATTTGTCCTGCTTTACTTTGCACTGGTGATGCCTCAGCTGGAATACTGTGTCCAATTCTGGGTGCCACATGTTAAGAAAGATGTGAACAAACCAGAGACAGTCCAGAAAAGGTTTAGAAAACCTGACCTCTGAAGAAAAATTTAACTAATGGGGCATGCTTAGTATTGAGAAAAGAAGGGGGGGGGACTTGATAATAGGCATCAAATATGTTAAGGGCTGTAACAGAGAGGACAAGGATCAGTTGTTCTCCATGTCCACTGAAGGTAGGTAAAAAAGTAATGACCTTAAACTGCAGTTAGGGAGATTTAGGCAAGATATTATAGTTAGATTTTTTTTTCCCCCCCTAAGAGGTAGTTGATTAAGTACTGAAACAGGTTTCCAAGGGAGGTTGTGGAATCCCAATCACTGGAGGTTTTTAAGAACAGGTTAGATAAATACCTGTCAGGGATAGTCTAGGGCTGAGGTCTCAACACTGTGGGGCACGACCCCCTACGGGGGCACGGAGGAACGTTCAAGGGGGCACAGAAGGGCCTGGGCCAGCCCACACAAGTGATGGGGAAAGAGCGCCACCCAGCCCCACTCTGCTCTCACCTCACCTGCCGCACCCCAACCCTTGACCCCGTCCACAGCTCCTTTCCCAGCCCTGCTTCCACCCCCAACCCCGTCCATGTTTCCCCCTTGCCAAGGACACACAGCCCCGCTCCTGACCCTGGCTTTGGGTAGGGCATGACCCTGAAAAGTTTGGGGACCAGTGATCTAGGTTTACTTGGCCCTGCCACAGTGCAGGCGGCTGGACTCGACCTCTCGAAGTCCCTTTCTGCCCTACATTTCTACAATAAGATTCCAAGATTGTCACTGTGTGTGTCAACCTGAAGCTTACAATGTCTGCTGAGTCAGTGCGAAGTGACAGAAGCAGCTACAACCATGGTTGAGAGATCTTTTTGTTTAGAATATCAGCAGGTTCAATTTCACTGGGATTCAGTCTGTTATCATCCATTTTGACTTTATGAATTTTACACAAGCGGTGTACAGCTATAGTAGGGCATGCATTTATGCCATACCAAGAGTCCTAAACCATTGTGATACCAGAGGTAACTCAACCAATCACCACACTTACTTTACAGCTAATATGAGGAAGACTGCACAGATGGTGGATTATTTGGCACAACAGGCACCACCACTTTGGGATGGCATGGGCTTTCAGCTGATAGTACAAACACAATTCTCATCCATTCTTCCCAATATTATAAAAGTCTCCCTTTTCTGACAAAATGTTTGAAAAGACAGCAAGTGAACAGAGAAAAAACCCTTTCCTGACATTTTGGGATGTTGGAGTTATAATCCAGTTTATGGAAGGAGTTGTTCATGCTTATTTTGTCTGCATTTTAATGTATATAGTCTGCCTAAGAAGCTTGGTGGCCAACATGGCCTCCACTCTGGGACATTTAAAATAAACATCATGTGAAAAGTGTTAATGAGTCCTCAATATAAAAAGGCAATCTTTAAATAAATAGAGCTTATGTCCTCTTTAGCTTCTTTATGATGAAAAGTTTTTGTCAACAGAAGAAGTTCCCCACATTTCATCCTCAACTGTTCCTTACATTAGAAATTCAAATCTGGTATATCCTGGGACATTAACATGACTCAAGAATAAGTGGAATTAGGATCATCACAAAAGACTGAAATCTCAGTAATTGAGAGGGTAAGAGTCTTATATCAAGGTATAATGATTTAAATCACTCATTGTAATCCTGATTTAAAACAGCAAACAGGAAACCAAAATTAAAATTGGTCATTTAAATGAAGTTTTGCTTTTGTACTGTAATTATTTTTCCTAAACAAAAGATAATTCTCACTGGTTGGTAACCATTAAAATATATTGATTTGCAACTAAATACGGCCTTCACATTAAATCTGGTACTTCTTTTTGCTAGCCAGGAAGATACAGTGCATCTACCTACATTTAACATATTTATTCAAATTAATTTTTACTTTATTGTTAGAACATGGTGAATGACCTCTCTTATTAACTAGGGTTTTTTTAAACTCATGATTTGTGACAAGCTGCACTAGATGGACATTGGAATGCAAATAAAAAAATAAAAATCAACACTTAAAATAGTTTTTATTTTAACTAAGATCAAAATATGCTTTGCATTTAAAACTGATCAAACAAACAAAAGTAGTATTATGTTCAGTTAGCAAATTGGACAGTTTCCTTCAGCATTGAAAACTTGCAGAACTCATCCTCATATATCATAATTTGATTCATAAATTGGAAGAGGAAAATAAGCTTTCCTGCTTTCTCAATTTCTGTTTGGTTTCTTAACTTTGAAACAAATTAGTCATTAAACTGAACTAGTTGAATAAGTTGACATGTAGAAATTCTCACTGCACCTGCAGAAGAGGCTACTACTGTCAATAGCTGATTTAGCACATCAACAAAACTGTGGTTTTAAGTGCTCAACCAGTGACTTCCACTAGTTCTGTGGTATTGCTTTGTTTAAAACTCTAGCAGAAAACTTTTTATTTAATTCAAATTTTAATAGATTATAGTAAATTTAGGCCTTAATATATGTTGTCATAATTTTAAGTAGATTTTAAAAAAAGAATCCTGTTTTTTATTTAAATAAAAACAATCAATCATTTTTTTTAATTTATTTTCATCCACTTAGTTTAGTTTCATCCACATCTATTCCTAAGGCCTTGTCTTCACTGGTAAAAATAAGGTTTTTTGTTTGTTTTTTTTAAACCTTGGGGCAGCTAACATGTCTGAGCTATCCTAAGCAAGAAACAAATGAAGACAGGGCACTTTAAAGTTTTACACAAGGTAAGTTATGCGAGGTCAGCCCCAGACAGAAAGATAATGCTGGCGTAACCTGGTTTACCTTACAGTAAAACTTAAGTGCCTTGTTTTCACTGTGTTTCTTGCTTGGGATAGGTCATGCACAATAGCTTCCCCGAGGTAAAATTATATTTATAATACACACACACACACACACACACACACACACACACACACACACACACACAATTATATATGTACACCACCCCCCTTTTTTTTTTAAATCAGTGATGACAAGGCTTAAGAGCCTGTACTCCATCCACTACAGGTAAGTTGCTCACTCCTGCATAACAGCACTCACAAACATCTTTCACACCACCATCACTAAGCTGTCAACAAACCCAGGGAAGACCAAATTTCATTCTTGAATATTTTTAAGATTAAAACAAGCAGGAAAATAAAATTTACTTTTCAGGTCTTGTTTATATAACCACCAGCACGAAAGGGCACAACACTAGTTTTAAAAAAATCCTTTGCCGATCACCTTCCAAGGGCAAATTCTAGAATATTTCCAGGCAAGATCCTCTAAAGGACAGTGACACGCTTTGTATGGAAAAATCCCCTATGCCGAAACAAAAGAAAACCAAAATCCCAACTAAACAGACAGTATGCTAAGACTAGGTCTATACTATACTAGCACTTTTGCTGGTTAACAAACTTTTGTCACTACCCTCCCACCAAGGTAAGTTTCACCGACAAAAGCACCTGTGTGGACAATGCTGTGTCAGCAGGAGATGCTCTCCTGTTGACATAGCTACTGCTACTCAATGGGGGTAGTTTAATTATGCCAATGGGAGAGAGCGGCTACACGGGAGACCTTACGGTGGTGCAGCTGCAGCAGTACAGATGTGCCACTGTAAAGTCTGTAGTGAAGCCATAGCCTAACTCTCTCCCCTGAAAAGGCACAGGCAAAGTCCTTCAGGTCAAGCAAGAAGCGCTAGTGTTAATGGTGATTAGTTTGATGTAGGTCCTCAGGAACATCTCTGAAGACATTAATTTGAAAGCTTCTTTGTTAGTACTTATATTTCCTTAAATTATAGATCTGCTGTTTAATGTGACTTTTTAAAAAAAATATATTATTCACTACTATTTTTAAAAAGTGAACAGGAGATGGGGCTGCTTACAAATAAGAGCTGGTGCTTCAAAATAGGGGATAAGGGTGCGGAAACAGAGAAGCCCCTGAGCCAATCTGTCTCCACCTAAAGAATCTGGGGTAGCCATGTGAAGGGAGATGAAAGAGAAAGAAAACAAAACATTACTGCAACTTTACCTGCAGGAGCGGCAGCTTGAGAGTGAAGCACATCAGAAGAACCTGGGTGGCCCTTGCTTAATATACACACAAACTGGTGGGAAACATGTGTCTTATTTGTGTGTGACAGAAAAATAGATAGCAAACACCTAAGCTTTACTGCGTAGTTCTGCTATTTTTCATATATTAACATAGTTTTTCTTCAGTAGCTAACCTTTAGATGCATTTGAAGATGTGCTGATTACTTGAAATACATTTTGCGTTTAAACACCACAGAAGAAGAAAAAAGTGGATAGTCTGGGACTAGAGTTGGAAAAGAATGAGAAACACTAGTGTAAGAAATCTGTAGTCAGACAGAAGAACAGATGGCACAACCATCTGAATTACTGGGCATTTTCTGCAGAATGGAATCCATGATCCCATCAGCTTCTACAGTCCTTGACTTCAGAAGTTCTTCCTGTGCCGGGAAGAAATAAGGATCTGAAACATTAAGAGCCTCAAGTCTTCATCTGAAGCCTAGCTTCTTAGATGTGAAATCAACTGCAGAATAGAGTGCCATAAACTGCACATCCCAAACGAGGATTCTATCAATTTTTTCCTAATATTCTTTGCTAGAGTTAATTAGATAAATTAGAGTCCAGTTGGTAAAGCACATATGACTGTTACACAAAAATTAAACCTCTTTTGTGTGACTAAAATACACAAGGAAGAAGCAAAATTGGTTCTAGAAGGGGAAAATGAGGAGGGGAAAAAAATCTGGTAGCAGAAATACAGACATTCTGGCCATTGTGAGAATGATTTATCCAACACTCTGGTAACAACTGGTTTGCAGGGAAACTGTTGATTCCAAACAAATCAACTGAAAAATTTATCCCAGACATTTAAATATTAGCAAATCTAGCCGTATAGCTTTCATCTTCAGTGATAATCACTACTTGGATGGCTGCAAATATTGTACAATATTTCTATTTACATTTTCAAAGTTAAATAATGAAGTTATATAACACTGCACAGCATACTTAAACACTGATCAAGCACACTGGGTCAAAACTTTGGTCCAGTTATTTTTTATATATTTTATATTATATATATATTATGGTAACACACAAAAGTTCTAACTAGTTTTGAAGCACCATTATACTAGGAACTGTACAAATGCATAACCGAAAGTATTTATAGGCATGCACTTTGTAGATTAATCCTGGTAGTAGTTTATCTAGTGCAACAGATGCTCCCAAACAGATGAGTCCCTATACTAAAACGCCTTACGAATTCACCAGGAACAGGACTGGACCTGTGGTTATTTTAGCAAAAAACAAATTACTAACATATAGAAAACTACTAAGCTTCTGAAGTTCCATTTCTGATTCAATATGGAGATATGGAAATACAATACCACATGATATTCATGTTAATATGTTGGTGGCTACCAAAAACAGATAGATTATTAAAACCACAGGGTTTTTTTTTTTTGTTTTTTAACATGCTATATTTTTGTTGTCAAAATACAGAATGTTCACAGTTTGCTATCCTGCAACGATTTAGGGGAGTGAAAACAGTAGCAAAGTTCTCTCTACACTACCGAGGCCTAAACACAATTTTATCGAGCTATAAGACTCAAATCTATTGCCCTACATTCATGGCTTTCTGCAGCAGAGGTAAATATTCAGAACTTCCACCAGCAATTATTTTCAAACGAGTTAATACACACAGATGAATGTGCTCTGTCTAAATAGACCCGCAGGTTGATGCATGTCAAAGCATTTTTCTGTCACTTACATTAAAAGAAATCACATAATGTGCATCACCAAATCAAGAACTAAAAAAATAAAACAGGTTGGCTTTTCAAGCCTCAAAGAGGTACAAGTGATGATAAAAACTTTTCAGCATAGAAAAGTATCCACTGTGAAGAGTGCTGAAACCAGTCGTTCTTTAAACAGCCATCTTAATTAATTATAATGACACTTTTACTCTACATACTTACACTTTTATTAAGCCTGTTAATTTAGCTTGTACAATAGTATGAAAACCTTATATAATTTTAAATGCAACTACTATGGTCCTGAGGACCCTATATAGTCCTCTATAAATTTTACTAATTTATTAGTGATTGTGATTCTTCATATTTCTCCAACTATACGCTGTACTTATCTGCATTTATTTGCTCTTTTTGGCAACCTTTTTCCCCTTTAAAAAAATCTATTTTAAATATAAAGACATATACAGGAACACTACAAGAGTTCCTGGAATTCCTCCCTTACAAGGATCCCACTATTTAAGGTGAGGATCCCCGATGATTTATCTGGAACACAGAAAAATGAAGAGATCCGAAAGAAGAGCTCTGTAGTGCTCAAAAGCTTGTTTTTTCCACCAATGGAAGCTGGCCCAATAAAGGATATTACCTCATCCACCTGGCCTCTCTCAGGAATCTGAAATTGTAAGTTTTAATGCTGGGCTCTGATAATACTATCTTTTGAGGATAAGTAGGCTCCATATTCCTGAAATGCAGGCATTTCCATATGAACAATCTAAACATTTTACAGACGTACAGTGACAGTACTAAGGAGTCATGTGGTAGAAATTCCTCTGCCTAGTGCAATCAATATCAACCTGGGCCATACGCCTGCAAACACCGAAGTACCTGCATAGGTTTACTCACATGCGACGTCCGGTCATATATGTGAATTTCCACACATGTATCAGTATCTTCTATGTTTGACACACTGCCCTGTAAACTTTGTATTACACGTAATGATTTCTAGTTCATATTTTACTAATCTAAATTTTGTATTTCAGATACATTGATAAGCATTAAGTTGGATAAAACAAACTAGAAGGTCTATTTATTCTAACAGCAGCAAAAAAGGCTCTACGTACACATGGACAGATTTCAAAACGATATTAGAGTACTGATGTGCAAGGCTGGAGTAAGGGCTTTTCTACATGGTGCTGCAATAGAAGCACACCAGAGAGGAGTGATTTCATGCTATGCTCAAACTACCCCATCTAGACCCTGCTGGTACGCTCTAGAAGGTTCCTCCACAGAACTACCCTAACGTGAACTAGGCATGTCTTAGAGCAGTGGTCTCCAACCTTTTTAAACAAAAGATCACTTTTTGAATTTAAGTGAAACCCAGGATCTACCTCAAAGAAAATGTAGAAACCACACAAACCCAAACACCCTCACCCTGCACCCCTTCTCTGATGCCCTGCCCCACTCACTCCATCTCCTTCCCTTCATCACTCGCTCTCCTCCACCCTTCCTTACTTTCAGCAGGCTGGGACAGGAGGCTGGGATATGGGAGGGGGCCAAGAGGTTCGGCGTGTGGGAGGGGCTATGGGCTGAGCCTGGGGCGGGGGTTGGGATGCAGGCAGGGATTAGGGTGTGGGCTCTGGGAGGGAGTTTGGGTGCAGGAGGGGGCCCAGGGCTGGGGCAGGAGATTGGGGTGCAGGAGAGGATGTGGGGTTCTGGCTCTGGGAGGGGTCTCGTGAGCGGCTTAGGGTGCAGGGTGTGGGCTTTGGAGGGGATGCAGGGCGGGGGGGGCGCTCAGGGCTGGGGCCAGAGTGCGGGTGGGGTTCAGGCTGTGGGCAAGGTTTAGAGTTGCAGGCTCTGGCCAGGTACTGCTTATCTCAGGCAGCTCCCGGGCGGCAGCTCAACGGGGCTAAAGCAGGCTCCCTGCCTGCCCTGGCCCCGTGCTGTTCTCCGGAAGTGGCCGGCATGTCCAGCAGCAGCTCCTGGCGGGGAAAGGGGGTGTACAGGCGGCTCCACGTGCTGCCCCCATCCACAGGCACTGCCCCTGTAGCTCCCATTGACCGTGGTTCCCCATTCCCGGCCAATGGGAGCCACAGGGGCAGTGCCTGCAGGCGAGGGCAGTGTACAGAGACAGACACTCCCTCCCCCCAGGAGCTGCTGCCGGACTTGCCAGCCGCTTCTGGGTGCAATGTGGCGCTAGGGCATTTCAAGCTAGACCAATAAGCCTATTTACAATAGGGATGTAGATACCCATTTAAAAAGTTAAACTATTAAAATTAAACAGTTATGTAATTTAATTAGTTAACCAATTAAATGGAGAAGGCCCTGGGGACCAGGGTTGTGCTGGCCGTACCCGGGCATTAACCGTTAGGGTTGGTTAACCGGTAAGACTGATGCTTACCGGTTAACTGTTTAGTATTTTACATCCCTAATTTAGACGTTTGCCCTTTGATGGATATGCTCCAGCTGTATCCAAGATTCTACTGACTCACTGTACAGCATGTAGTAGTTAAATGATTAAAAACTGATATCCACTAGAATAAATTTCTGGTGGAAAATGATAAAAGAATTCATCGCATTGCCCAACGTTCTATCCAGAAATCTGTTCTCCTTCTCGCTTCCCCCTCCTGTCTGAGACTCTGGGACAACAGTAGGGATTAGGAGTTTGTCTTCCAGCTAGTAGCGTACACAAACGTCAGATGTCCATCTGTCATGGTCCTTCAATCTGACAGAGGAAAAAGCAGCACATTCTGAAAAGACCCAAATGGGGTAGGAAATGTAGATGCCTATGTTCACATTTCTATTAGAAACGTGAGCCAGAATTCGTTATATGGAGCACTAAACTTGTATACAAAAATCTGGCAGTAAACAAAGCAACAGCATATAGAACTACTAGATCAAATTTGCAGTATAGAATTACAGAACTCTGGGATGTTAGTTCCATTCAACTGTGCTTTGCCTTTTAATTAAATATTGTACTCCAATCCTTCTAATGGGCAATGAAGCTACTTCTAGACCCAGAGACAATTAACATCAGAGAAACCTGTAAAGCACAAAGCCTATATACACACACGCGCGCATACATATGCGCATGCATATACACTCGCACACACACACACACACACACACACGCGCACTCTTATAAAGCCCTTTCAACTGAATTTTAGAAGATGGAATCTATTTTACAGAAGTTGTCTATCCAAATAGGGTAACTCTGGAAGGAAAAAAAATGCCTCAAATTAAAGTCAATCTGTAGCTGGAACTTGCATTTTAGATTGCCCTCACATGTGCAATGAAGCTGGCTGCCTACATGTGATTTTGACTTCTCTAGAGTTAAATCAGAAAATTAAAAGCATAACCCAACACTCAGGATCATCATATCAATCTGACACTTGTGGCTTGGAAGACTCTGGGACCCAACCAATTAACATATTACATGATAAACAGTATTTTTTGATGAATGATGCCGGCAGGCAACTGTACTATTAATAGGTAAACAATATCCAAAAAAAGAAAGGCTGAGGGAAAAAAAAGAGGGACAAAATAGTATAGCACCCTCCATCCCCACACCTACAGCACACAGGAGACTGAGGTAGGTAGAGCAGTAAAGACATACCCCTTCAGAGGAAGTGGGGTGTGGAGCACAGCACAGTAGAGTTAGGAGGGGAAAGGAGAGAGATTCTCCGCACTTCCAAAGCTGATGAGGGAGAAGGGTCTGAGTTTTAGAAACTTAATAGCTGAGATGGAAGAATCCCCCAACGAGGCTCAGAGACAGCATGTGGGTAAGCATATCCTCTTCCTTAGCAGAAAGGGTGGGAATAAATTTCTCACAAGGGCATAGCCCCATGACTTATAAAGTCAAAGCAGTGTTTTGCTCTAGGATTATGTGATCAAATGCACTGGAATAGGATTATGTTCATTTCCTTTCCTTGACAGTTTAACTAGAGATGTCAAGAAGAGCTTATTTCCAGTCTTTTTCAAACTATATCATCTTGCTTTACAATTCTGGTGCAAAGACTATATTCGGTTTTTAATAGCAGGGCAAATTTGCAACATCACAGTTAAAATCCTTATTGCTTACATTTTAATTAAAATTGTTTAAGTGAATGTGAATTTAAGTGAATTTACTTGAAACAAAAAACCAAAACCAAAAAAAGCAAGTCACCTTTGCCCTGTGCTCATAACCCCACATGATTACACTTTTTAACAGAAATTTCTTGCCCTAGACCATTTTCTGCGAGTAAGGATAATCAAACCTCGTATTGTCATATGACAAAATAATAACTGAATGAATTACCTTGCCCTGTTTTCTCCACTCCATTACTTTCCCCTGTAATTATATGTACATTATAATAATACTTTTATAATAGTAATCAATTATAATAATAAGTGGGCCTGTTAAGAAGGAAAAGCTTATGAACTCAAACTAGCTCCAGCACCTGCACATTCCCCTCTGGAAAAGCACACAGACAGCTACTGATTTCATCATATTAAAAACTGTATATGTAACTATGCATAAACCATAAATACAACATAATTCACTCACATTCATAAAAATCTGCTATTAAATCATTATGCACTACCTATTTATTACCAGTTGTATGCTATGTAAACTGACTTGCCATTTGAGAGCCACATGTAATATTGTCTCATCACTCCACAAGTGTCTCAGTAGTCCAATAAACTGTATTCAAAGACCCACAACAATTTCAATACATGAGCATGTGGCATCCATTTCAACTTTTTCTTCAGAAAAGCAAGTCACTGTAGCTGCTTTTAAAGATTTTGTGTTTACAGTAAAGATATATTAGAGCTTTAAATCTGGAAAAACATTTCAGAACAGGAAAGATTACTTACTGGAATTTCATTGGTTATAACTGATCTGAACATTCAGATTCATCATGGACCAAATCCTTATTTCCTACCCACAATTAGGAAGTTAATACAATTCTTACTGTTGACACAGAGAAAAAGCTTCTATCTATGGAAAAGCAAAGGGAAAAACTTAACTCCAGTATTTTTAAATGATATTTGTGAAGTCCTAAAGGATCTGATTGCTAAGTTATTAAAAATAAATTCAGCATTTTTCTAATGACGAAACCTCCACACAAAAAGTCTTAACATTTCACCACATACCAATGTTATAAGCAAGTTAGTAGCAGTGGTCAATTATATCTCTGTCCTTGCCGAGCATTCACTGTCTCTCCCTCCCCCTCGCAAGATTTAAGCAAATTATTTACACACACACACAATTGCTGTGATAGAATAATTTTAATTGCTAAGTGACATCAGGGAAAGAATTTTTTTTCCTACTGAAAACACTGTACTTTAGTACAGACAAAAATGTCATCTGCGGGGTTTTGTTTTAATGTTATCCTCGTAACATCTGATTTTGCTTGATTTGATACCTAGCTACTAGAACAGCATAAGCATTTTTTAAAATTTTTTTGCATAGTTTTATGGAAAAAAAAAGATGTTAAACACCCCTGCATCCTGAACTTTACAGGTTTCAATGTAGCTGTGAAGTGACTGGAATGGTGAAAACTCTTCCTCATTTTGTCTTAAATTTGATGCCCAAGTAATTTAAGGATCCTACCAGTCTGCACATTTTCCACAATACTTACCCTTTAGTCTTGCTGATCAAGATAATCTTTCTAACTTTGAAATTTCTACTTAACAATGGTTTAAACAAAAGTATAAAATCTTCCATTATGATATAAACTGCAATTCCTCCTTAAAACCAGGTTTTATAATCCTAATATTAACTAAAGCTTAAACTGTCCTGGCAAGCACTATTATTTGTTAAGGACTTTTCTCATATGGGTTATGTGTCAAATAGATTTAACCCCAGAAATGTAACATGATCTTATAATTATTATGACTAAATTACAAGTTTTAAAGTAGACAGACATCAGAGTAAGGAGACCAGGCAATCATGGATTCAGGTTATGTACTCAGTTAAAGGGAAATTAATAGAATACAATAGTTTTTTCCTCTATCAGGAGAAAATAACTGACTTCATTTCTGTTTTAACAACTGACACTATTTGACTAATCAAGTTGTATTTTTGTTTCATATGATGAAACTAACCCATCCTCTGTAACAAATGCAAAATAACACACTTAGCAGCTGTGAGGTGAACAGAAAAGCTGCTCTATTTAGTAGCCAGGATCCGCACTACAGGCCTTCTTCTAACACTGAAACTCATTTTCTACTGCAGAATGATGAAAAGACACTGCACAGTACAAAACCACAGATTTAGGATTCAAAGATGCCCAGGGAAATACATTTTTATAGGAACAATAAATTCTTATGAGGAGGAAAAAAGAGGAGCTGTAGGAGTTAGAACAAGTCACAGGTAAATTAGAGATTGTCACCTTTTTCAGCTCTAATCTTTTTAACAGAAAGAAGCCCTTAAGACTCAGAATAAGCTTCCTTAAAAAAAAAAAAATCTTCCCCACATGTACCTGCATTTACCATTAAGTATTTTATTAAATTTAATAAACCCAATAACACTTTGTACCACATTAATGCATACAATAGAACCCTTATTTTATGAACTAACTGGGGACTGAGCTCATAAAAATCAAAACGTTAATAAAACTGGTCTGAAAATACAATAGATATGCTGCACAAATTGCAGTATGGACCTTACAATAATGAAGAAATTATATTTTGCTATCTGGCCCATTTGTTGTTGTTCCAGGCTGACTGACAATGGGATTTTTCCTAGCTTGTGATAATGCACTAGGATGACAGCTTTACAAGTGGAGTCCTAAAGATTTTCATTAAACCAGCCAAAATCTCTTGGGGAGAACCTGGCCAGGGTCTTAGTTTCTTAACTAAAAATAAAACCCAAGGAAATAAGTAGTCTATTTAACAAGGAAACAAGCTTAAAAATGGCTATTTTGAAGTCATTGTACAGTAAGGTGTCTAACAGCAGAAAGGCTTGAAATGTAGAGATACACATTATGTGTTTTATCTTAAGAGTGGCCAACAGGCTTGGAGTTTCTGGAACCCAAAGACTACGATTAAAAACTGGGAGGAAAAATTTAAATATCGTAAAATGCTACTAGATTTTTCTACCAAATGCTACCAAACCCACAAATCGAGATAGAAGGTCAAAGAAAAAAGGGGAAGGGGGGGGAAAAGAGAGATAGACCTGGTTTAGAGAAGTGAAAGCAACAATAAAAAACATATATAACAAATGGAAGAAAGGAGGAAGTTGATAGTAATAAACATAAATCAGAAGCTTGAACTTGTAGAAAATTGATAAGGGAAGCAAAGAGACACAGAAGGCGAAACCTATGGTCAGCAGAATTGAAGACAATAAGAATGATTTTTTTTTTTAAAGTACATTAGGAACAAAAAGAATACTAACAATGCTATTGGTCCATTACTAGATGGAAATGTTAGATTTATCACTGATAATGCAGGAAAGTCAGAAGTGTTAAATAAATATTTGTTCTGTATTTAAACAGACAGATGTAGTCATGCCACTCTTTCCATTCCACCAGTATCTCAGGACAAAGTTAAACAGCAGCTACTAAGTTAGACATTTTTAAATCAGGAGATCCAGATAACTTGCATCTAAGAGTTTTAAAAGAGCTGGCTGAGGAACTTGCTAGACCATCAATGTTGATTTTCAATAAGTCTTGGAACAGAGGGGAAATTCCAAAAGGAAAAATGGAATGACCTGGATAATTACAGGCCTGACAGGCAAAAAAACCTGAAAGGACTCTATTAATAAAGAATTAAAGGACGACAATATAATTAATACCAATCCATATGAGTTTGTGGAAAACAGAACCCGTCAAACTAACATAACATTTTTTTAAATTTTTTTTTTTTTAAGTTTTTGACTGATAAAGATAACTGTGTTGATGTAATTTACTTAGACTTCTATAAGGGCATTTGACTTGGTACTGCACAACATTTTGATTAAAAACTAGAAAGATAAAATTAACACAGCACACATGAAGTGGACTAAAAGCTGGCTAACTGATAAGTCTCAAAATGTAATTATAAATGAGGCGTTATTAACAAATGGATGTTATTCTCTAGTGGGGACCTGCAGGGATTATCAGTTTTCAGCCTTAAGCTATTTAACAACCTAGAAGAAAAGAAAAATCACTACTGATAAAGTTTACAGGTGAATAAAAATTGGGAGAATAGTAAATAATAAAGAGGTCAGGGGATACAGAGCAATCTTGATCTCTTGGTAAACTGAGTGCAAACAATATGTTTTAATTAGGGCTGTCGATTAATTGCAGTTAACTCAAATTAATCACAATTATTCGAAGTTTTAACTGCACTGTTAACCAATAGAATAACACAATATTTATTAAATTGTTTGGATGTTTTTCTAAATTTTTATATATATTATATTCTGTGTTCTAATTGAAATCAAAATGTATATTTTTTTATTACAAATATTTGCACTATAAAAATGATACACAAAATAAATGGTATTTTTTCAATTCACCTCATACAAGTACTGTAATGCAATCTCCTAGTTGTGAAATGCAACTTACAAAAAGTAGATTTTTCTTTTTTTTGGTTACATAACTGCACTCAAAAAAACACTTCAGAGCCTACAAGTCCACTCAGTCCTACTTCTTGTTCAGCCAATCGCTAAGACAAACAAGTCTGTTCACGTTTACAGGAGATAATGTTGCCTTCTTCTTATTTACAATGTCACCAGAAAGTGAGAACAGGCATTTGCATGGAACTTTTGTAGCCAGCACTGCAAGGCATTTACATGCCAGATATGCTAAACATTTGTGTGTCCCTTCATGCTTCAGCCAGCATTCCAGAGGACATGCTTCCATGCTGATGACGCTCATTAAAAAAAAATAATGCGTTACTTTAATTTATAACTGAATTCCTGGGGGGAGAATTGTATGTCCCCTGCTCTGTTTTATCCACATTCTGCCACATATTTCATGTTATAGCAGTCTCGGATGATGACTCAGCACATGTGGTTCATTTTAAGAACACTTTCCTTGCAGATTTCACAAAACCCAAATAAGGTATCATTGTGAGATTTCTAAAGGTAGATACAGCACTCAACCTAAGGTTTAAGAATCTGAAGTGCCTTCCAAAATCTGAGAGGGACGAGGTGTGGAGCATAGTTTCAGAAGTCTTAAAAGAGCAACACACCGATGCAGAAACTACAGAAGACAAACCACGAACAAAGAAAATCAACCTTCTGCTGGTGGCATCTGACTCAGATGATGAAAATAATCATGCGTTGGTCCCCACTGCTTTGGGCTATTATCAAGCAGAACCCATCATCAGCATGGACATGTCCCCTGCAATGGTGGTTGAAGCATGATGGGACATATGAATCTTTAGCGCATCTGGCACGTAAATATCTTGCGATGCCAGCTACAACAGTGCCATGAAAACACCTGTTCTCACTTTCAGATGAAATTGTAAACAAGAAGCAGGCACTATCTCCTGCAAATGTAAACAAATTTGTTTGTCTAGCGATTGGCTGAACAAGGAGGAGGACAGAGTGGACTTCCAGGCTCTAAAATTTTAGATTGTTTTATTTTTGAATGCAGTTTTTTTGTACATAATTCTACATTTGTAAGTTCAACTGTCACGATAAAGAGATTGCACTGCAGTATTGGGTGAACTGAAAAATACTATTTCTTTTGTTTTTTTACAGTGCAAATACTTGCAATCAAAAATATAAAGTGAGTATTGTACACTTTGTATTCTGTGTTGTAATTAAAAATATATTTGAAAATATAGAAAAAATATTTAAATAAATGGTATTCTATTATTGTTTAACAGTGCAATTAATCACAATTCATTTTTTAAATTGCTTGACAGCCCTAGTTTTAATATGGCAAAATGAAAACGTATACATCTAGAAACGAAGAACGTTGGCCATATTTACAGGATGGGGGACTCTATCCTGGGAAGCAATGACTGAAAAAGATTTGAGAGTTGTGGTGGATAATCAGCTTAAACATGAGCTCCTAGTGTGACGCTATGGCCAAAAAGACTAATGCAATCCTTGGTTGCATTAAACAGGGGAATCTTGAGTAGGAGAAGAGGTTCTTTTATCCCGGTATTTGGCACTGCTGTGACTGCTGCTGGAATATTGTATCTAGTTCTGGAGTCCACAATTCAAGAAAGATATTGATAAATTGGAGAGGGTTCAGAGAAGAGCCACAAAAGTAAATTAAAAGGATTAGAAAACATGCCACAGTGTCTCAAGAAGCTCAATCTATTAAGCTTAACAAAGAGAAGTTTAAGGTGTGACTTCATTACAGTTTAAGTATCTGCATAGAGAACAAATATTCACTAATGGGATCGCCAATCTAGCAGAGAAAGGTATAATATGATCCAGTGGCTGGAATCTGAAGCTAAACAAATTCATACTATAAGTAAGGCAGATATTTTTAACAGAGAGTGTAATTAACCACTGGAACAATTTTACCAAGGGCTGCTGTGGATTCTCTATTGCTTACTTTTAAAATCAATATTGGATGTTTTTCTAAAATATATGCTCTAGCAATTATTTTTGGCAAGTTCTGTGGTCTATATTATAGAAGGTCAGACTTGATGACTTTGGAATCTACAAAAAATGATCAGGAGATAGAAGGGGGGGGACAGAGTGCAGAGAAGAACTTTTTAGGCTTGTATAAATGGGAAAAGTTACCAATGTACAGTGTCTAGAATAAGAGTGTCCAAACAGAGAGTTGATCTTGAATAGCTACAGCACTTTAAATAAGGTAGCCCTCTACCTTATTCTGGAATAACTGCTCCATGTACACAAGCCCCTGTTCAAGATATTAATTAGCAAATGAAAATGTAATGATTTTCACCTTACTTCATAGCAACTAACATGGGTGCATTCTATCTTCGCTGCATTAGAAGGCAGACATATTAAAATCAAAAACTAGAGACTGATAACAGTACACTTAATATTCCAACAACTTAGTAAGGGGCAAGGTACATTTTAAAACAAAGGGAGGTGTATTTTTGCATTAAAGACAAACATACCCATAAAAAAAAAAAACTTAAACGAGCATCTCCCTTCACACCAATGCTCTGTGCTGATTGCCTATAATACAAACTATAGGGCAACAACATATTAAGAATGTGATGCAGTAACACTGTTCCAACTTTTTTGGCTATGGTTTTCAAACAGAAAAGTATCACTGCATAGAATACTGAAGTGTCTATAGCAAATGGTAGAGCATGATTCCCCAATCTCTAAAATGTTTCTACTACTTCTAGTTAGTAAGTGCCTTTTATTGTTTTGTAGCCTCAATTTTCAGTGCCCCAGGCAAGTACTTAACTGATTTGTGAAAAGCCTCCAATACCTAACACGGGCTTCTTAACATGCAGAATTATTTTCCACTGCCATAGCAACACTGCATGAAATGTTGAGGGTGGGGAGGCTGAGGGGTGGGGAGGAACAGGTTCTACAAGAGGATGTTTAAAGTTTATGATAACATAGTATTGATATCTTAGCTTTTTTAAACTAGAGAAGTTCAGGATAACATTTGTTACTAACCTACTAAAAAATTAAGTTTCCTGAAAGATGGCACAGGTGAAGGGGAATTAAAATTCAGCCTGCTCATCTGCAGGACTTATTTTCTAGTTATTTTGTATGCATCAAGGGCCTGATTTTTAGAAGTGTTGAACATCTGCAGCTCCCATCAGCTTATTCTGACCCCTTGGGTGCTCACCATCTCTTAAAAATCATTTCAATATGCTTTCACTGATCTCAGTAAAAAACAGAGAAAGGCCAAAGTTTTCAAGCGTGTCCACCAGTTTTTAGGATTTCCTTTAAAACATCTATTGATCCATCTTAGAGACGGTGAGCACCCCGAAATCTCATTTACTTCAGCTAAGGTGCTTTGTACGTCGTGGGGGGGGAGGGGAGAAGAGCAAAAAAAAAAAAGCCTGGCACTAATTTTGTAGAGAGCCCAATAAATGAAGCACCAAATTAGTGGACACCGTAAAAGACATTGGCCCTAACCCTTACCTGTAAAGTGTGCTTCTGTCAGGTGTGCACTACCAATTAGGCAGAAAGACAAAGTTCAAATGTTTATGCGATTCTCCTCATCATGCTAATGTTTTAGGAAGACTAAGAAAAGAATATGACTAAAGCATATTTAAGAGTAAAAATTTTCCCTCACTGAAAGAGAGAGGAATGGGTGAATATGAGAGAGACTTCCAAACTGATATGTAATAACTCAGCTTCCAGGTAAGTATTAAAATATCCTTTTATGCACAGAAAAAGTACCATCAAGCCAAAGAGTTTTAAGAAGCAGTTCACAACAATCCTGGCTAGAAATATTATAGGGTATTGTACAGACTTGCCCAGGAGTAACACCACTGATCTCTGAAAACTGTAGTAAACAAGAGACCGTTTGATTAGTATATGAAGCAAAGAATCAGAGTAAAATTCTATCTAAATTACATACAAAAAACCATTAGGACAAGGTCAACGTTTCAAAGTACATTACTCAGAAGTTTGATAGTGTCAGAATTAAGGCTAGAAACCCTATTTGCCCTTTGACCATAAGCATGATAGTGTAATTGTATGATCACATGCTATTTGTTCTGCTCTTGCCTCATTCTGTCAGCAGGACGAACAGTGAAGGAGGCACAGGCTGCAAGAAGAGAAAGGATGTTTCCTTGTGTTTAAGGCATTGTACTGGAGGGTTCTATTCCTGGCTCTGCAACCCTGTCAGAAGTCTTTCCGCTTATGCACTTGCACTAAGGTTAAAAAAGCTAATGCTGGCATTTTCAAACTTTTGAGTGCTTGACTTTGCAATATTAGTGTTCTTTGGACATATTTTTGTATGCCATTTGCAAGTGTTTTTAAAGACCCAACTGAAAATACAAAAATGCCATAATGTGGAATCACAGTAACTGCCCACATGGGCTGGAGCCCAGGAACTTTAAAAGCCACAGCACAGACCTCCAACACGTGAGCTACATGGTGTACCTTGTAACGGAAGTAGGCAGTTATCCTCTGGACACCAAAAAGGGATTTAGGACACACTTTGCCATTGCCTTACAAGTATTTGATAGAGGAATGAAGGGAATTGGGAATTTTGGATTCTATTTCTTTTTGTGGGGGTGGTGGTGGTGGGAGGAAAATAGCATTGCCAAACAAATAGCTTCATCATATTCATTCTCAAAAGGCAGTATGATTAAGTATTGGATAAATCCTACTGGAGATCTGTGACCAGATTCTAATCCCTGCTACTACCCCTTTATAACATTCCAGATGTGTAAGGAGCTATAAGGGGAGAAGAGGGGCCCACAGAAAGAATCCCCCAGCATAGAGCTGGCATGCATACCACTATGCTGCCCCTCCATTGTGGCCTCAACATAGTTGTTTACTGGGAGAAGGAGTGGAAGCACCAGAGCATGGAGCACTTCAGTAATTCTGGACTGCAGACAAGCCCACAGGCAGCCAGATAAAGATGCCATAAATTAGAGCAACCTGAGTGCTCCCCTTCCCTACTGCCCTTTTTATCCACTGCCTTCCTGAATGTCAGTGGCATGGCAGAAGCCATTCCTGCTGCCATTCAGGACCTGCCACTTCACAAAAATAGGGTTGTGCTTTTCCAGAGTTGGAAATCACAGGCAGTGTATCATGCTGTGAGCCACACCTTATTGATTCTCTTTTAGCCTTTTAAAAACAGGACACGTCAGTTTTAAAAATTATTTTAACAAACTTTTGTGGCTATATTACTAACAATGATATAAATTAGTAAGAATTTTACAAATCCAATTTACTCTTATTCTTGTTTACTCTCTGCATTAGTCTCAGCTCCTGAAAAAAAAAAAAAATCAAATAAGTCAATTTCATTTCTGTTCATAATCAATTTCAGCTTCAATGCCAGGGTGTTACACATTACAGGTGAATGTTTGTTTAAAATTGTTCTTTATTGAGTTATTTTAAAATGGACAGGGAAGCATTTCTACAGGTTTTAGAAAAGCTTGTTCTTACAAAAATTAAATATGGGAAAAAATGCAAGTTGACAATATTCCTTTTAGTGTTCTAAATAGAGAAATATTTGGCTTTTCTAAAAAATGCATATACTAATTAGGAATTTGGGGTAGAACCTTGTAAAGGGTGGTGAACACATCTGTTTTTACTTTTATGCATTTATTCTCATTTCTGAAAGCCTCCTTCATCCTCTTTCTTTAACTAAAATAAATGATATTTCAAATTCTGTTACTGTTTGTGACTTTCTTCTGTGACATACATTGGGATCATATTATTTGGTCATTTGCATTGCTCACTCAACTAAAATCTGTGCTTGTCAGAGGGGAAGAGAACAACTACTTACATTTCTGTGGCATCATATCACTAATTGCTTTATTCAAATGTTATGTTGTCAGAAACAATACATTCTTACAGAAGAGTCACTAAAATGACAACACATGGACTTTTTCCTTTCAAGTTAACACAAAGATCATGAGATGAAACAATATAGTTGTAATGTCTACTTGTGTTAAACTCTAATGCTATTTTAAAGTAAATCTTCAAAAGCAAGTACATCTGAGCTAAACATCTGTGGCACAAAAAAAGTGTTCTGTCAATACTAGGAAGCAGGATATAGTTAAGACATCTGTGGTTTTTAGTCTATCTGCCTGTAAAGGAATTAGTCCCAAACTACTGAGTTTAAGTGCAGCTTTTTCAAGCTTGCTATACACTTATTTAATCTATTTTTAATGGATCTGTGGTGGCACTATGAACCAGTGGAATAGAAGCTTTTAATGTTCATGTGTTCTTTTCTATTTCCGCACAACTGACAGAATCTATAAATACAATGATCATGATTTATTACTTTGGGAATGACTTTTTTTTCCCCCCTTCTTCTACTACTTTACTTGGATTGAGGTGGGATTTTATTCAGCACTGCAATCATATGCAGGAAACCACTCACTACTGAACTAAAGGTGCTTTTCATAGTAAACTGCAGTGTTTAGAACACTTAAATGCATTTTCCCCCCTTCAAGAACATACTTGAAGAAACTGATATTAATTCTTGTCTACCTTAAAAGAGGGCAAGAGTAGAAATAAAATTGTATCCAAGCCACCATTTTTATAGCTGATAAACTGAAATAATAGACCAACAATATGGGATCCGGGGGTCATAGTGGATCACAAGTTAAATACGAGTTAACAGTGTAACACCGTTGCAAAAAAAAAAAAAAAAAAAAAAAAAAAAAAAAAAAAAATAAAAAGCAAACACCATTTCAGGATATAGCAGCAGGAGTGTTGTAAGAAAGACAAGAAGTAATTCTTCTGCTCTACTCTATGCTGATGAGGACTCAGCTCGAGTATTGTGTCCAGTTCTGGGAGCCATGTTTCAGGAAAAACGTGGACAAATTGCAGAAAGCCAAGAGAAGAGCACCAAAAATTATTAAAGATGTAGAAAACATTTCCTAAGAGGGAAGACTGAAAACATTTGGTTCGATTAGTCTGGAGAAGAGAAGACTCAGAGGGGACAACACTTTTCAAGTACATAAAAGGCTGTTACAAGGAGAGAGAAAAATTGTTCTCCTTTATCCTCTAGGGTAGGACAAGAAGCAATGGGATTAAATTGCAGTAAAGGCGATTTAAGTTGGATGTCAGGAAAAACTTCCCGTCAGGGCAGTTAGGCGTTGGAATAAGTTTCCTGAGGAGGTTGTGGAATCTCCACTATTGGAGATTTTTTAAGAGCAGGTTAGACAAACACCCAACAGGGATGGCCTAGAATCTAGATAATACTTAGTGCCCTGCTCTCATGGTAGGACTGAGCTAGATGACCTCTCATGGTCCCTTACAGTCTTACGATTATGAGAATGATAGGTAAGGATTAGATTAATTCAAGACCAAAAAATGTCATCTTGGTCTCTACATTGATAAAATGTGTTCAAAGCCCTCCCTAGATCTAGAGGTTGGTCTTTATTACAGATCCTTCTTGATAAAGACATGTAGCATATTCATGTTCCCAGTGGCATACATGAACAAAAGCCACTGGGAGATATGGGCCAGCAATTTTTAATCACCAACTGCTTCTTCTTAAGCTAATGTCTTGAGTCAAAAACTTGTTCTCTTCTTATCCAATACTGGATACATGAAAAGGAGAACCAAGGTGATCCATATTTTGCCATGCTACACTTATGCAGGAGAGCTGTTTTTATAAATAAGCTATTCCACCTATTACTCTCAGTTGCTTGATAAGTAAGCTTTTCTAGTATACTGTGCTAAAGGTTTCTTTATTTCCTCAGGAAAGGGATCTGTGCTTCACTGCAAACAGATCAATGAAGACTTCTGCTCCGTGTGAGGCAGCGGTCTAAAAAACCTAACAAAACGTTAAGCAGCATGAAGAATGGGATTGTGAATACTACATTTAAAATGCTTTTTCTACATCAGTGGTGGGGTCTCATCTGCAACACTGGATATATTACTCACCATCCCATTTCAAACAGGATACAACAGAATTAGAGTGGGTTTCAGTAAAGAGCAACAGGAGTCAAGGATATGGAAACGCTTCATACGAAGCAAGGATGAAGTGCTGGGACTGTTTATCTTGGAAAGGGAGATGATTAAGAGAGGACAAGATAAAATTATATAAAATAAAGAATGGCATAAAGAAAGTGAATTAGGAACTTCTGTTCTCCCTGTCTCATAACACAAGAACAAGGGGACATTCAATGAAATTAATAGGTGGAAAATTCAAATGCAATTCAAGGAATTGCCATGGAAATCATTGCCACAGGAAGTTGAGGCCGAGAACAAGATTCAAGAAGGGATGTTAATATCAAGAATATCCAAAAATTATCATAATTGAAGATGAAAATTGTGTGGAAGGGATACCGTGCTTCATGGCTTAAACAAACTTAGAATTATGATGAGACCTAATATGGGGTAGAATATTCCACAAGTACCTACTGTGGGATTCTTACACCTACCCCAAAGCATCTTGTACTGGCCACTGTCAGAGAGACAGTACTAGAATAGATGGACTTTAGGTCCGATACAATATGGCAGTTCCTGTGTTCTCTCCAGATTCCCTGAAACATACTTAACCCAGGGGGAATCTGCAGATTATATTTGCATATTTAGGCCAGCACAAAATTTCATACTACTTTATATGATGTTTTTATGTCATTTATGTCATGTAAAACTCTACACATACTGTAATTTCTTTCTGATTTTTTTTGGTATAAATTAAATGTATTGTCCCTTGTCTTAGAAATACAAGATCACTTCTCTGCAGGGCAGATTCATTTAAATCAAAGCAATAAAATCACCAACTGTAATCCTGATTTAAATCAGGAAGTAGGAAACATTTATTTAAATAATTAATTTTAATCTTGTTTTGCAATTGTACTTTTAGTTATTTCCCCAAAAAATGGTTGATTCTCATTGGTTGGAAACCATTAAAATATACTTATTTGTAACTAAACATAATCTTTATGCTAAATCTGGCCTCCCCTCCACTTCCACTAACCAGGATGATAAAAGGTATATAATTGTAATGTCAATAATTACATATTTTAAACTTAATTTTAACCAGATTCTCAATTTTTACATTTTTATGTTAGAAAATGGTGAATTATGCATTTCTTATTTACTAGATGATTAATATTTTACTTCTGATTTGTGTTAAGCTCTATTTGAATGGAAATTCAGATTAAATTACAAATGCACAAAAACAGCATATTTTTTATTAAACGTGCTGGCTACATAAGAAAAAAGGTTTATCAAAAATGTTACATATAATGCTGATTTTTTTAAACAAAGGAAGAATTACTTGTAGGTAGTGAGTTGAATTGACTGTGTCTAGTCACAATACCCTTCAAGACTGCAGAACTAGTAGACCTCATCCTATTAGAAATAGTGCCTACAAGTCAATTCAATCCTACTTCTTGTTCAGCCAATCACTAAGACAAACAAGTCTGTTTACATTTACGGGCAATAATGCTGCCCGCTTCTTATTTACGTCACCTGAAAGTGAGAACAGGCATTGGCATGGCACTTGTGGCCGGCATTGCATTACATACTACATATGCTACACATTCATATGTCCCTTCATGCTTCAACCACCATTCCACAGGACATGTTTCCACGCTGATGACGCTTGTTAAAAAAATAATGCATTAGATTTGTGACTGAACTCCTTGGGGGAGAATTGTATGTCTCCTGCTCTGTGATTTTACCCATGTTCTGCCATATATTTTGTGTGATGGCAGTCTTGGATGACGTACCAGCACATTATTCAATTTAAGAATGCTTTCACTGCAGATCTGACAAAATGTAAAGAAGGTACCAATGAGAGATTGCTAAAGATAGCTACAGCATTCGACTCACGATTTAACAATTCAATGTGCCTTCCAAAATCTGAGAGGGATGAGGTGTGGAACATGCTGTCAGAAGTCTTAAAAGAGCAACACTCGGATGCAGAAATTACAGAAACCAAACCACCACAAGGGAAATCAACCTTTTCTTGGTGGCATCTGTCCCAGTTGATGAAGGTGAATGTGCGTCAGTATGAACTGCTTTGGACTGTTCTCAAGCAGAACTAGTTATCAGAATGGAAGCATGTCCTCTGGAACGGTGGTCGAAGCAAAGAGTTACTGCTTAGTATTATTTTTGGTATTTAACCTAAAATAGATAATAAACTTAGGCCTTAACATAGGTGTTCAATGTCCAATTTTAAAATAGGTTTATTTTTAAAAATAGCCTGTGAATTTAAGTTTAAGAATTCATTTAAAAAATCTACTAATTTTTAATCCATCCTTATTCTCTGCCCTTTTTGCTTTCCGTTTTAACATTGTGATGTATTATTTTTCATCATTTCCTGAATTAACTTTTCACACTCCTATCTCTAAATTCTGTTAATCTATTTACACTGACATTGGCTCTCCCTAATGAATTCTTTCTCCATGTCCAATTCCAGATTATCACAATAAACTAGGCAGAGAAGTTCCCCATCCTGCTTTTGTAAGCAGGAAAATTAGAACAGTATCATATGTTGATCCATAGTGAAATTAGGGTTTTTAGATTTACTTGATACTCTTTCAGATTGTTAAAATTAAATTATAAACCTTAAATCTTTAAACTCAGTGTTCACTTTTTTAAGTAAATGCATCTCCACGCACTTATACATACACATTTCAGTAGCACAGCAGAGATGCATGGACATAGACAGTAATTGTATGCAGAACAAACAGCATATACACAAATATCTGTCATAATGAACTAATCTGCATATAACTTTATAGATGTGCAGAAAATGACTAAAGGATAAATTAAAGAAGATCTGCAAAAAGAGGCTTAGGTCCTGCAGACACAAATCATATACCTAACCTTTATTCCTTAATAGTCCCCTCTGGGCATGATCAGGGCCAACATTAATACATTTAATTAATTTCCAAAATACATACTGAATGTCCCCACTATTCAGTTCAACTGTTGATGTAACACAAACAACAACAACTTTCTTTAGTTTCTCCAAATAATGCCACGGACTCCAGCTCTACTACAACATCCCAGAATAATTTTTTCTGTGATATCACAACAATCAAGGAATGCTGCTAAAGCTGACCCATAAGTGGTTTTTCTTGACTTTTCAAATTATTATGTAACCTGAAAGTTCATTTGCCTTCAGAGTAATAGCTGGGACATAAGGCCAAACAAAGAGTATGAGAGAGCCAATAAAATTGGAACGGACTCTCCAGGACTCCTAAACAAACTATGCCCCAGAAAGAAACAAGTTATAAAATGGCAGTGACAATCTAATTAGTGAATTCAGAAGGGACACTATCAATTTACGTTTTTAAAATCTCTCATTTTATATACATCCTACTTGTACTACAAACAAACAGACTATTAAAAGGGACAGATTTTTAGAAATCTAAATTCTTTTTCCCCTCCCCCTATTTAGAGTGCGTTTGTCCTAGCTGCAAAGATGCATTAAAAAAAATAGAACAAAACAAAAATCCACCAATGAAAACAGACTAGTTAGTTTCATTTCCAGGATCAAGGTCTCGTATTAACCTAATCATTCAATATTTTGGCTGGAAATACAAGGGGATACTTTAAAATAAAAATGCAACAGATTTAATCTTTAAGTTCTAGGAAAACATTTGCATTGGTTTTAGATTTTGTACAACCTAATTTTATTTTTAAACAGCTAGTCTAGTTTTGGGGGGGAATATATCTGACCCAACATTTTTTCCTTCACACTGAGTCTTCCGTGTGTATGTCTTGCAATTGGATAGCTCAGATCTGCCATGAAATGACAGATTGATATACCTCTCTGATAACACGGTCCTCTCATTGTCAAACTATGGACAGCAACATACCTCCACCATAAAAAAATTTTTTTAAAAACATTTAACAGGGGAAATATTTGACTTGATAATTAAAGGAAATGAGAAGGCTATATGAACATAAGATCACATTTCATCCATAAGAATCTCAGAACAATTTACAAATCAGAGCCTAAATATACAAGCCTACAATATGCACAAATGACCCCCAAAATTGAGTTCAGGGGAAACAGTAAAGAGGGCTTGCAGAACCAGGCACCACTTCGCCCAGTGAAAGGCAACCTGCAACTAACATACACAACAACAGGAAATAATAAAAAAAAACTGCTAACAAGATGTCACTTTGCTGTTTTGGGACCCATTAGTCCAAAAAGTTTGTATTACAAAATGAGTTTAATAATTTCATCCAAGGTTAGTGGTTATTTGTCCACATAAAAAATGCCACTTAGTTTTAACGGTCATATGCAGTGTTGGTCTCAAGATATTAGAGATACATGGTGGGTGAAGTTGGCTCAATAAAAGATATTACCTCACCCACCTTCTCTCTCTGTTTTGTAGTAAATTTATTCTGTTCAACGGAGGCCCGGTGGTGGAATTATTGGGGTGCTTCTGGTCAAGAATGGAGGTACATACAGGAGAGAGTAAAACTTTGCAAAGTGCCTGTTCACGTTATGCATAGCTCAAACCAGCATTATTAGCTCACGTCCAAGAGCATCAAGAAAAATCTTCACCTTTCACTATATCAAACTGACAAAAATGAATCATTATTTTTATTGTCCATCAGCCAAGGCAAACTGCCATGAAAACAGTACAAGCCAGGCCCAGCACGGCACACACAAAAAAAATCTACTTGTTTACCCTTTACCATGAAGATGAAAATTAAAACAAAAACTAATTACAATACCCTGTCCATAGTAAGCAGAATTTTGTATGGCTGCCTTCTACATATTCATTTAAAAACACAAGAAGCAGTGACACCTGATATAGCTTTTAACTTTCACGCCCTTTTATTTTACTGACATGATTTACAGTAAGATACAATATATTCTTAGATGAGATCAAACTCTAAACAAACACATTGTCCAATCGTTAGTCCTTCTGCATGAATGGGAGTTTTGTAAGCACAAAGAATAATGACCAAGCTTCAACCAGAGTTCTCAGTTACTTACATTGCAACAAAATGTCTTCCAAGTACCTGTATTTGTCTTTACTTGATGAGAAATTTGTAGATGAATACATTAAGGCAACAATGTTGTTCTCTCCTCTGTTGCTATGTGAAAGACACATACAAACAGATGAAATAGTGAAACTAAGAGCTGTCAAGCCATAAAGTAATGAATGAAAAATGAAATGAAAAAATTAGAAGTTGTTTTAAATTTTTCAGTTAGTGATCTTGAGCGTTACCTGCAACCATAGTAGGTAAAAAAAGCTTTTCTGTGTGAACAATGATCTTTAAGTTGACAGAGCCTTGTAAGTTTTTATGTTAGTCTTCTGTTTACATTCAAGCACATAGAAAAATTAAAAATGGACTCAAACTGAAATACCATAAGCAAATTTTCACCCCTCATTTCTGATAAAGTGTTGAAATCACTCAAACCAAAATCATTCTGCTGGTTTGTTAAACAACAAAACTCCCCCATCCCTCCAGAAAGCATCCCTGTCATATATTTCTTAAATATACTGTTTGGATAGTTTATCACTGTACATAAGCATTTTAACACAGCAACCCACTCAGTACTCATAACAAGGGGTTCAGATTCAATTTGTTTTGTGGCTGGGTAACTAGAATCTAACAATTAAGTGTCCTTGAATATTTGATTTTTTTTTTTAATTGGGATGCTCAAAATTTTTTAAACACACAAATTAAAAAAATATAATTTCTACTACAGCATCCTCTACATTGGTTCAATTTTTTTTAAAAAAGTGTTCTGATCCTTTGATATTTAAAAAGATCTTTTCAGCAAGAGAAAAAAGTGTCTAAATATGAAAGTGACAATACACAAGTGCTGTAAAATTCACAAAAAGAAAAATATTTCCTTTTCACTGACTTTTCAATTTTAGCGATCTAAGGCATTAGTTAACAGAAGATACAGCATTATCTGAGATGTGATTTTCAAGTCAATATCATCTCATTAAGGTTAGACTTATTAGAAACACTATCATCTGATATTCCTTAATATAGAAATAAATAGTAGTGTTCTACTGATAACAAAAAATAATTTGAATTGTTTATTGCTATGGGAATTGGCAAAATGGTTAATATATTGTCTTGAAAGCAACGCAACAAAATGCACTGATAAATTTGGTTTTTTGGTATTTTATTTCTGATTCACTGTTCCTAAAGATGAAATTACTCTATCTTCTTAACACTCCTTTCCTTAATAAATGTTGAAATTTAATAAAGAAAGTGATTTCTGGATTAATGTCTCTCTTTGAATGCAATCTTTATTTTAAAAACAAAAAAAGAAAACCAGCAACAAGTACAAGTTTCTCCAGGCTCCCTAGCAATAAGCAGTCTTTCTCCCACTGCACTCTAACATAAACCTCTTAGTCTCTCTCTGTCTATGCAGATCTAATCTGCAAGTCTGTTCAGTACAGACAGTGTACTGCACTGTGAATGGACAGCCAGGTATTTTATGAATGGAGTAGATCACGTGCTCCCAGCACCTCCCCGAGCTGATATTTCCCACATAATTCTGTCAACAAGCAATTTAAAATATATATATATACACACACACACACACACAAGTAGACCTGGAAATCCTAACGTTCAAAACTTCCTACAACAACCAGTCCGTTGACGTGCAGGAAAAGGCCTACACAATTTGAACGGCAGGTTTTGTTGAATGTCAATGGTGATGGTTTATTTTTTTTTTTTATGAATGGAGATTGTGGTATGCAAATTAGAACGATTCACAAAAAAGAAAACATGGCGACTGCTTCTGCCTCGTTACACTGATACTGAAGCAATTCTCCTTCTAAACCACCTCAGGGTAATGCTTCGTGCTTTACAGACTGGAGCTCGGGAATTCTCAAAACTCTTGTTATCCAACTTTGAAAATGTAGTCGATGTTTTAAAAAGAAAAAATGCTTTTCCTTAAAGAGGTATATCTTAAGGAATGAAGGTTTTATTTAGAGGAATGTATGCAAATGACAATCTGCCTCCCACTGCCAAGGACATTTTTGTCATATAAATTAACTCGCTATTAAAAATATTTTTTTTTAAAAAAACACACGACGGTTATTTTCCATCACCAAGAGTTGTCTCTGCACTATGACGAGCCACATCACTCGTAAAACAAATGACTAAACTATAAATCATTATTCTGGAAAGGATTACACAGCCTGCAGCAGTCAGAGCCAACACTAACCCTCACGCACTTTATACTCTTAAGTGTTTCTGATAAAGACTGAGATCAACCCACCGCAAAATACTTTGCGCTTCTGTTTTTGAACGCCATAAGACACATTTACTAGTAGAATATTATTTCTTCCACTCCATCCAAAAAGTAAGTAAGTAAGTAAGTATCACAGACTAATAGGAAAAATAGGTAGGACAAATATCTAAAAACCACATGAGACCGACTGAGTTCATCCAAGCTAGGTACATTAAAAATGTAAGAGATTTGCTTTCCCCTTAAATAAGAAGTCACAGCAGCTCATTTAAAAACCAAAACAACAACAAAAAAAAGCGCTAGGGAAAGGTTTAAACTTTATTTACATTGACTGAGTCATCCAATTAAAATTCAGGAGCAGTTTCCAGCAGGATGAAGCTCGCACACCCTAGTTTCCATGTGCAACATCTAGGAGATAAGATTTGATCCCAGGCGGCCTGTGGAGGAGCGGGGTGCACAGTCAGTATGTTTGCACATTAAACCCCCACCGTTCCCCACCTTCAACATGCTACCTGGCCACTTTTTTGTCACGCTGTAATTGCACCGCACTTTCATAGAGACTGGCTCCCAATCTTTATGAAAGAAGCTCCTCAACCACAAGAAGAGACCCTCGGGGTCTCTGTACGGGTACGGACATATGCGCAATATACACACACGGGCACAGACCATCCAAAAAAGCTAGAGCAATGCAGCGCTGAACCGCCAAAATGCGAAGGCAGGGGAGCCAGGAAACAGAGGGATCCGACGAAGAGTAATCGTATTTGCTTACTCGTTGTTAGAAGTCGCCGTCTCTTCGCTCATTTTTTCCTCACCGCGATCCGACAGCGAGATGGAGCAGCAGCAGCAGCAGCGCCGACGCAGCCAGGGCGCAGCAGGAACTCACCAGAAACCTCACCATTGTTAGCCCCCGGATCTGCCTCCCCAAGGAGAAGCACTGGCAACGCGGCAGGGGCAGGGGCAGGGGCAGGGGCAAGTCTTTTACCCGAGAGCCGCAGGGGCTTGGCCGTCCGGGGCTGGAGCGCAGCCCCCTGCCTCAGCGATGGTGGTAGCCGCAGCCCCTCCGGTCTTCAATGGGCACAGGCTGGCGCTGGGGGAAGAGGAAGGCTCCCAGCAGCAGTGAACTCCGCGCCGCCGGCCTGCTGCTGCAGCTCATTTCCCGCTGCAGCTCCCGTCAGTGCCCTCCGCCTCCGCCTCGCCGAGCGGGCTCTCCCCTCGCAGCGCGCCCCGGGGCAGCAGCCGCGGCAGCAATTCCTCCGAACAGCAGCGGCTGCGGTCCGGCGGCGAGAGAAGGAAGGGGAGGGGGGGGGGGGGCAAGTCACCCACCCCTCCCTTAGCGAGCAGCAGCCCGGAGAGGGGAACGAGCCGGGCGGCCCCGGGGGGTGGGGGTGGAGCGGGGAGGCGCCGTGAGGCAGCTGGGGCGGCGGGGTGCGTCACGGCTGTTTGTGTGAGGCGAGGGGGCGAGCGGGGGGGGGGGGGCGGGGAAGGAGCCGGCGGGCGTCCCGCGGAAGGGAGAAGCCCCCAGCCGGAGCCGGCGATAAGTTCAGCAGCCGCGTTCCGTCCCTGGCAGCAGCAACTCCATTAGCCGCAGCTCCGCGCTCTCCTCCCACCGCCTCCTCGCAGGAAAACTGGGCGGAAGCGTTGACTTCAGGCTCCTTCCGCCGCCACAGCTTAATTCCAAATAACCACGGGAGGAGGACGGGGGGGGCGGTGGCAGAGAAAATAATCCCCTCGCCCCCCCCCCCCCCCTGCTCGCCGCTAGAGAGGCCTGCAGCGCCTCCCCTCGCCGTGTCTCCAGGGCAAGCTAGTTTCCTGAAAGTAGTTCCTTCCCTTCCACTCACTTCCCAAGGAGTTGTCAGTGTCACACACGCACTCGCAGGGGCGCGGAGGGATCTATACAGCACTGCAAGCGACCCCCCCCCTCCCCCCCGCAATGTGCGTGTGTGCGAGAGCCTGTGGCTGTATGTATGTGTGCGAGGTTGAACTGAAGAGAGTTAGCAAGAGAGCTGGAGCTGCTGCCTGACTGCCTGCCCGGTCTGGGAGGGTGAGGGCCCAGAGGCTGCAGGGCTGTAACGCAACCCTGGCACAGTGCAGGCAACTCGCTTCCAGTCCTGCAAAGTTGGATCGGCCGGTTCTGTTCCCTTCCTGTACGGGCTGGAGTCGTTGGCCGGCAGGGAGGCTGCCCTGGTGCAGCACAAAGCGTGTACATGGCACACACTCATCTGATACTCTGCACATAGAGTGGGCTCTGCTGCCACACTGCAAGGGGGCGGACCGGGTTAATGCACGCAGCGCTAGTGCTGAGGTTGCATTGCTGCACCACAAAACATTGCACGGTATTCATCTAGTGCTGCTGTGCTAAACTGTACTTGCTTCTATTCACGAAGGAGGGAATGGTTAATCTACAAGGAGCCTGCTCCCATGGAAAGCAATGGGATTTTTGCCATTGAGTTCAGTGGGAACAGGATGCTGCTCCGGTTACATGTCAATAGCTGCTGCAGAACATGCTCATTGAATGCATTAATCTTCTTGCCAATGCAAGGAATCAATATACTGTCTGTAAACTTGAGCCAATGCTTTTCTGTCCATTCAATCAATATTTTAATGCATGGATTTGTTTCTGACATGCTTGGAGGGGGTTTGCTAATAAGCACGAGGTGTAAGATTGCAGACATGGAGGAATGCGGGAAGGGATAGTGTTTGCCGTCAGAGGTTGTTGAAGCGTGGCCTGACACACTTCAAACAAATGCCTCTCCTATAGTACACGCAGGAGGCCTGTGACTGCAATTTATCCTTACTATCCGAGTTCGCATAGACACATGCAAAGTGTGTTTAGTGAAGCGAACGTTTCCTCGTTAAACTCTCTTATAGGCTTGGCAGGCTTCTTTACCAATGTGGATGTAACTCTGGGATATCTGCAACAACAGCACCAATGTCTCTTTGTTTTGTCCCAGGGAGAGGAGGAGGCGACTAGCAGAGGACAGAACTGAATCTTTAGTAGATTATTTTCAGTATGTGCTCTACGTAATTCTTTATTGATGCTGCTTTTAGGAACAACAATAGAATGGAAAATCTAGAAACATAGTTGCATTGTTAAGGATGTGCTATGCTTGCCTTTAATACATCCAGTTTAAATCCTTGTGGATGCACTATCCATAAAATGCACATTACTCACTGTATCCTTTCAGTTTTGAAGAGAGCCCCCTTTATAATTTGTTTCTTAATTGTGTAAGTCTGGAAGCAGTTTACCTGTATAGTTTACATGATGACAGAAGAGAAACGGTATTAAAAGGTATATATACAGTGATGGTGTAGCTGTGTTGGTTCCAGGATATTAGAGAGAGAAGGCAAGGTAATACCTTGTATTGGACCAACTTATGTTGGTGAGAGAGAGACAAGCTTTTCCACTTATGCAGAGCTGGGAAGAAGAGCTCTGTGTGAGCTTGAAAGCTTGTCTCTCTGACCAACAGAAGTTGGTTCAGTAAAAGATATTACTTCACCCACCTTGCCTCTCATGAAAAATAAATGAAACACAGACTTGGCCTCCTCTCTAAAACAAACACACAATAAAATGAAAGTACTTGTAACTGTTCCAGGATAGGTATGCAGGAGGAGGTAGGTTTAAAAAAACCCAGCCCTAACCCTTTTCAGGACCTCATATAGTAAACATTACCGTAGAAGAGCTTCTTTGCCTGATTTAACTGAAAATTAGAGATACAATGAAACTTGCACTAAAGGTTATCTCTCCCTCTTATGGGGCCACTTATAATTATTCCATGTTTCCAATATAATTTTGTTTCACTTCTGTTGGTCAAACAGTTTCTTATTGGCCACCTTGGGTAGTTGCTTAGGACAGGTTTCCCTTTCTCAGTAGATGTGGTACCTTTTGTGTTCAAGTTTCAGCAGTTGTTCCCAGAAATGTTTTTGTGAGGAACTGTCCTTTGCTCAATGGGTGAAGCAGTCCAAGAAGATGCTACAATGAGAGGTATATTATATTTATTTGTATTACTATAGCTCCTAAAAGGTCTAGTCATGGACCAGGACTCCATTGTGCTAGGAACTGTACAAACATACAGCAACAACGATGATCTCTGCCCCAAAGAGCTTACACTTTTTTTAGTTTGTTTGTTCCTTCTGTCAAGGAACTTCAATAGAACCATTTTTAACTAACACAGGATGATGTATTGATGCAAAAAGGTTCTTCTTTTATATATATATTAAGTTCCTTATAATATTCCTACTGATAGCAATTTTGTGTGTCTAAAAAGAGTTCTAACTTAAATATAATGGAACAATTACCGTAAACTGCTATCACCCTTTCTCTAATAATGGCCTTTAACACATATCTCAAACATGCTGTAATAATATTGTCTTCTTTCTCTTAGAAGGATGGTAGGAGGAATAATTAGTAATTGTTAGAATAATTAGTTTTTAAACCATAAGGCATTTACAAATGTAACAATTTATAAAATGTTCTGCCAAAGACTAGATCAATCATGTGTGGCACAATTCCATTTCAATAAATAAAAAATGTATCCATTTTTGTACATGACGTTTACAGTATAATTAAGCCTTCTTTGGGGGGGATTTATAAATTTCACTGGGGGTTATTTTTAGCAATTGTTAAATTTTATGTAGATGTCCAGAAATCAGGAGTTTTCAGGGCTTTCTCTTTGTATATACTGTAATGAATAATCTCTTTATAATGTTCTAATTTTATGTAGTGCTGTTTTGAACATTAAGGCGAAGTAGGGAACCTTTAGTGCACACCAGTAGAGCCTACACGGACCAATTAATGTGCAACATGATAGCGTGCTTTAGAAATCACATTTCCATAGTCTGCATTACTGCTCTGTGCAGACAAACCCTTACATACTAATAACCATTTCCAGTGTTTACTGGATAAACATTCAATTTCTTGGGGTTGTTTTATCGTTGTTTATCAGTTAAAACTGAAAACCAGAAGTCCTAAATATAATCTAGCGGAATAAAATTATTTGTATCACAGCATCTGTGTGAAAGAAGGAAAATATTTTTACTCTGAGCCATAGACACAGGATTTATTCTAGTTATCTAAGTGACAGTGTTTTTCAGTTTACTTTCTGGTTTGAGACTGGCAGATATTGTGATTTCCTGTTAATTTAATCCTTGTTTTATACCGGTTTCAAAGTTTAAATGGCTAAGATCCTGTAAGTTAATAGTTTACAAAGATAAGTTGATTAATATGTGCCAGTACAAGAAATGCTCAGGAATCAGTTCACTTTGTCAGATGATGATATAGCTCTGTTTAGATCCAAATGCAGCAGAGACAGAGGCTCATGAAGTAGAAGAGAATATTTGGAGAGGTTTTTTTTTAATTGGGTTTTTAAATATGTTGTTTCACTGTAGTAGTTTATGAGATGAAACATTTTGCAGAATATCATGAAGACACAAAGGATTTCAAATAACTGCAACATACTAATCTTCATTTCCCAGAATAGTGGTGTGGAACCTGTAACCTTTTAAACAGGGGCATTCAAGGATGTGTCTTAAGAAGAAAATGTGAGCTGCACCTTGCATCTTTTAATCTAAGTGTTATAATGTCAGTACATGGAAGAAGTAAGGGATTCCAGGTCCTCCAATGCCTCCCACCATTTCTTCAACCACCTATGCCAGCTCTGCTCCTGGGAACATTCCTATGCTGGACATTCTGTAGCAGGAGATGTGTGTGTGATTTACAGAACCACTAACCCAGGAACCTATCCTTGCAACAAAGCCCGTTGCCAACTCTGTCCACATATCTATTCAGGGGATACCATCATAGGGTCTAATCACATCAGCCACACTATCAGAGGCTCGTTCACCTGCGCTTCTACCAATGTGATATATGCCATCATGTGCCAGCAATGCCCCTCTGCCATGTACATTGGCCAAACTGGACAGTCTCTACGTAAAAGAATGAATGGACACAAATCAGACGTCAAGAATTATAACATTCAAAAACCAGTTGGAGAACACTTCAATCTCTCTGGTCACTCGATTACAGACCTAAGAGTGGCTATACTTCAACAAAAAAGCTTCAAAAACAGACTCCAACGAGAGACTGCTGAATTGGAATTAATTTGCAAACTGGATACAATTAACTTAGGCTTGAATAGAGACTGGGAATGGATGAGTCATTACACAAAGTAAAACTATTTCCCCATGTTATTTCTCCCCCCCACCCCACCCCCCACTGTTCCTCAGATATTCTTGTTAACTGCCGGAAATAGCCTACCTTGCTTGTCACCATGAAAGGTTTTCTCCTTTCCCCCCCTGCTGCTGGTGATGGTTTATCTTAAGTGATCACTCTCCTTACAGTGTGTATGATAAACCCATTGTTTCATGTTCTCTGTGTGTGTATATAAATCTCTCCTCTGTTTTTTCCACCAAATGCATCCGATGAAGTGAGCTGTAGCTCACGAAAGCTTATGCTCTAATAAATTTGTTAGTCTCTAAGGTGCCACAAGTACTCCTTTTCTTTTTGTGAATACAGACTAACACGGCTGCTACTCTGAAACCTGCTCCCTTAGGCAGTGTCTGGGAGAGGCAAAGAGAGCAGAACAAGGCAGGGAATCTGCCTCTATGTGTTGATTGTGGCACCTTTACTTTTTAAAAATAATATTTTAAGCCCATGGGGTAAAAAGGTTGGACATCACTGTCCTAAAATATTTGCAAGGCCTAAATGATCCGGAAAAAGAGGTAAACAGTGAGGTGGCAAAATTTGCAGATGACATAAAATTACTCAAGATAGATAAGTTCAAAGCAGACTGCAAAGCATTACAAAGGGATGTCACAAAACTGGATGACTGGGCAACAAAATGGCAGAGGAAATTCAGTGCTGATAAGTGCAAAGTAATGCGCAATAGAAAAAGTAATGCCAACTATACATACAAAAAGATTAGCTGTTACCACTCAAAAAAGAGATCTTGGAGTCATTGTGGATATTTCTCTGAAATATCAGCTCAATGGGCAGCAGCAGTCAAAAAAGCTAACAATGTTAGGAACCCTTAGGAAAGAGATAAGATGACAAAATATAATAATGCCACTATATAAATCCCTGGTATGCTCACACCTTGAATACTGTGTGCAGTTCTAGTTGCCTCATCTTAAGAAAGATACATTAGAAATGGGAAAGGTACAAAGAAGGGCAATAAAAATGATTAAGGGTGTGGAACAGCTTTCATATGAGGAGAGATTAAAAAGACTCATACAATTCAGCTTAGAAAAGAGACGACTAAGGATGGATAAGATAGAGTTCTATAAAATCATGAATGGTGTGGAGAAAGTGAATAAAGAAGTGTTATTTACTTCTTCACATAACACAAGAACCAGGAGACACCCAATGAAATTAATAGGCAGCAGGTTTAAAACAAACAAAAGGAAGTACTTCTTCACATAGCACACAGTCAACTTGTGGAACTCATTGCCAGGATATTGTGAAGGCCAAAACTAGAACTGCGTTCAAAAAAGAATTAGGTAAGTTCATGGAGGACTGGTCCATCAGTAGCCAGAATGGTCAGGGATGCAACTCCATGCTCTGGATGTCCCTAGCCTCTTGTCTGCCAGATACTGGGAGTGGATGACTGGGGATGGATCACTCGATGACTGCCTCTTCTGGTCATTCTCTCTGAAGCACCTGGCATTGGCCACTGTTGGAAGACAGGATAGTGGACTAGATAGACCATTGGTCAGACCCAGTATGGCCATTCTTACGTTCTGTTTGGAGCAGAAACTAGTGGTGCTGAGTCAGGTATTGTCTTAGTGTAATTTATTTATTTACAAATTGTACACAAGTCCTGTTTCCTTGAACAGCAGTGCTATCAGCCTGCACACAAGCAAACCCCTTTTGTAGATATTTCAGATAAGGCACCACTGCTCTGTCACAAGGGGCTGCCTTGAGCTTGTGCCACTTTCCAGGATTCACACAAAACACAAACAGATCCAACTGCTTAAATACACTCTGCACTTTACATCTGGGAAACCCTTAGTCCAAAGCTCCCCTCCATCTGCAGGGTCTGGAAAAGATGAATCCTAACTCGCAAGCCATTAGAGTCTTGTACCATAACAATATATATGTCTAAGATATACCCCCACTTTATTACCAATATAAGGATGGATCCTCAACTGTGGCCAAGATACATTTGGTGCAGCTGGGCGATATGGGGCAGACCA
Source organism: Dermochelys coriacea (assembly GCF_009764565.3). Classification (NCBI taxonomy): domain Eukaryota; kingdom Metazoa; phylum Chordata; order Testudines; family Dermochelyidae; genus Dermochelys; species Dermochelys coriacea. The sequence continues at coordinate 71,902,590 of NC_050073.1, forward strand.
AGGGTGGCTTTGTGGCTGGGTTCATGCTGGCCACAACTGCTGAAATGTATGCCTGGCTGCCAATGGCTCAAGGTGCCATTTTGGCATCCAAGGACCGTCACAATGCAAGGGTGCTCTGGCCTCAGTTCTTTTCATGGGAATCCATCCTATGACACGGATTAGGAATGGGGGTGGCATGAAGCCATTGATAAGATAAAATAAAGAAAATGTATTTCATTAGTAAGTCATAGAACAGACAAGAATATAATCATGCAAAGTATCATCAAGTTTTCTGCAATCTGTTCCTTTTACATTCACAATTTTAATGTAAACTGACCTATCTTAAACTGGCCTACCCTCCCCTGAACCCATCTTTGGCATTCTCAACTGCTCAAATATTTGAACTGAAAGTATTCAATTGACAATAAATTATTGTGGTGTGGCAGCAGTCCGGTACATCTTGCAAAGGTTACTTAGTTGGCAAGAGGGGAAAAATTAAACCAGGAATAAATTTGACTCAATATACATATTTAGCTCCCCTTAAAATGGCTTACATTTTTGCTTGTGAATACCTCTAAAGAAATAGCTGAAGATAGAAATTTCTATTTATTCACATTGGTTGGTACACTTCTTACATTTACGATTGGGGAATTAGATAAAGAGTGGGAATTAGCTGGTTTGAGTGCATAACTCCTAATCAGCAAGGGATTCACGTTAAAAATGCCATCCCAAGTATTCATTCCAGGACTGTTTAATTGTGGGGATTAAATCAACAACTCTGAGTTTAGGTTTTAACTCTAAAATAATAATTTGGATGTGTTCCCCCACAAATCACAATAAATTATGATCACATCCAGATATTAGTGGTAGATTAATTAACCTAAAACTAAAGTATCATGGATGTTAAAATTTTCTTGAGTTATAGCATTTTGAGGAAAATTGTTCAAAGTAATTATCTTTTTTTGGGGAAGGAGAGGTACTGTTGCCCATTTTCTACAGTCACAATCCTAGTGCTAGTTAAACACTGGGTGGTCATTACACATATCCTACTAATGAGGATTTAGCTGAATTGAGCTGATTAAATCTATATTAGTACTTCAGCAAAGTCAGATCTTGTTAACTTCTAAACAAGATTCCAGATACATACAGAAGATACAGAAAGCTGCCTTCCTCATCAGAGACTTTGTATATTAAAAATAGACTTTTTCTATCAAATTACAAGAACAGATTACAACCAAATGTCTGTAAACTCTTGCATGATCTAGGTGGATGTGACTCAAACAATCTGAATTTCAGAAGTTATTCCAGTGATTTGATGTGTATTTAAAACAATTTATACCACAGAGAAAAACAAATACTAGCACTAGCTTCTGTGTGTAGGCGATATGGAAGCCCAAGGCGGGGGATGGGTTGCCAGGTTTTAGTTTGTTTGGTCCCTGCAATAGTGGTCAAAGGGAGACAAGACAGGAAGACATTCTGTGTTAAGTCGTAAACCTGAGCAGAGATGTTTAATCTCAATTCTGTTTGAATTGCTGGTAATTATTCCTCAGGAGGATATGGTAAATGAAGTTTGGAGAGAATTTAATGTCAATTTGTGAATAAAGTTACATGGGTTTGGAATGAACTGTCTGTTTCTGAGCAGGCACCGGACAAACACTAATTCCCAACTTGAGCACTGGCCTGTGGTCCTGAAGTACTGGAGTTGTTGGATATATTAGTTCTATAGTCTGTCCTGTTTGGAAAAGGCCAGTGAGGAAGAAATGGGTTCACTGGTAAAGTCTTGAAACACTTCGAGGGTCGTATGTTGCCGGTTTCACTTAAGAAAGTTATGTACAGTCTCGTCTCAAGACAAAAGCATTTCTGGATTCTGACAGTCTAATAAACTATTGCATTGTAATATTGCATTTTAGGTTAATATCACTGAAAAGTCTGTGATGAGCCAACTCTCACAGTAACTTGCTGCCTCAGAGCTGCTTGACCCTTGTCAGTTGGGATTCTGAGCATGGTCCTGCATGGACATTGAACTGGTTTGCTTAGTAGACATTGAATAATGAGCACATCCAGGACTGGATTTAGGGGAAGGCAGCCGCCTGGGATGCCAGGTGTGGGTTGCTGATTTTGTTGTTAGCAACAAAAGGGAAAATAGAATGTTTGAAGTAATTCTGTATGTGGATTCATTCTTCACTAATCTCCTGGAATGTTCTGGACCTTTGTAGAATCTTGTGGAACCTTCCAGACTTTCTGAAAATACAGATTTACAGATCCTAGCATGCAAGCTTATTATTTTGTATGACAAGGATAAATCATGCAAATCGTGTATCAAAGTCATGAAATGGGCTACAAATGCAATTTTAAAAAAGGTATTTAAAAGTTTAACAAATTGGGTGGGGGGGAGGCGCCGAAGACGCTCCTCTCCTGGGGCACCATTTGGTCTAGGGTGGCCCTGAGCACATGTACATGTTGGTATTAATAGATCAATCAACTGCCTTTACTGTTGATCATGTGGCACAATTGACTTGCCTATGAATTCACAGTGGGAGCATCTGGAGGTTTGCCCTGAAGTAGCTCCATTCCTTTCTTGCTGAGAATATTCAGAGAAAGCTTTTGAGCTACTGTTCTTTCTCTTTGAGGTGCTCTTGTGTGGGTTCCACACTATTCAATCTTGTCTCTCTTTTTTTCAGTGTGTAGATAAGGCTGACGGGAGAGTTAATGAGGAGATGTCTTCAGAATGCTGCTGAAACTCAACACTATCTGCTATTTCCTCCAGCTAAACCACTGCAGCTGAGCATCTTATTCAGAGTCTGGGGCAGGGATGAGAGCTAGCTGAAAGATTCAGTTGGGATAAACCAGAAGTGATGCTGTTTGTCTGGAAGAAGCAACCAGAAGATATGATGAAGAGTATATTTGTCCTTTCGATTGAGGACATGTATCTGCCATTTGCAGTCAAGTAGTAGTCTAGTAGTTCCCTGGCTATTTTTAGATGATAAGGTAGCAGTAATGACCAAGATGGTTTTTGTTCATCTATGTTGTGACCATTTCATTCAGATGTAGACACCACCACCTCAGTCCAGGCCTTTGTCATTTTGAGATAAGATTAGTAGATTATAAAACCATAAAGCATGACTGTGATCATCCCATCGGACCTCCTGCCTAACACAGGACTTTCCTGAATTAATTCCAGTTTGAAATTCTTTTAGAAAAACATTCAGTCTTGATTTAAAAATTGCCAGTCATGGAGAATCGCTTCATAAGTTGTTCCAACGATTAATTACCCTTACTGTTTAAAAATTGTGCCTTATTTCTAGTCTGATTTTCTCTAGCTTCAATTTTCAGCCATTGGATCTCGTTTTACTTTTGTCTGATTGATTGAAGAGCCTATTATCAATTTTTTTATTCCACATCTAGATACTTATACACTGTGATCAAGTCACCCTTAATCTTCCTGGGTAAGCATCTGACTCTCTCGCCAACTCTTCTCTTGCTGGCTGGGAGTAGCATAGTGACTCTCCCCCTGCTTTGGTTCCCCCTACCAACAGCCGCTCTGTTCTTGTGGTGGTCTATCTCTTCCTGTGACTTGGTCCTTTGGTGGGCCAGGTTATTCTTACTCTTGCCTCTTCCGGAGAAACCTGAGTCTAACAATGCCACTGGTCTGGCAGTTTCATACCACAGATTCAGCTTAATTTCAGGCTTTTGGGTTCATGATTCAGGCCCATGGTTCCAGGGTCTTCATACCCCCACCATCTATGGGCCCAGAGAGGAACTCAGGCTTACTCTTTAACCTGGGATCCAGCCTAGGGATACTGAATGAAGCAGATAAGGTCTGTTCATTCAGATGTTCTGCTCTATCTTTGGTCTGCTTCCTTCCATGGCCTGCAGCTAGGCTTTTCTCTCAATCACTTGCCCGACTGATGCTTCTGCAGCACCCAAAATCAAGGGGATCCAACCTAGCTGAGGAACTAAAAGAAACAAAAAGGTTCTGGCATCCGACCTACCTGCCCGAAAGGGGATCTGACACTTGGGAATCTCTAGTTAGGTTCCAGCTCCAGCTGATACTTCCAGGCAGCTTCAAGGCTGTCTCCAATTAGGATTTGGCCCCAGCCAGGCCTTCCTTCAGAGGACTAGCTCAAAAGGTCTACTCTGCCAATTAACTATCACTGATCTGGGCTTTTGACACCAATTGCAAGTGTAGCAGGGTGAGGCTGATTATGCCACAGATTCTTCTTAACCTCTTAAGGCCCAGTGGAGGGTTGGTACACCCCATCACACTTCTCTTTGATAAACTGAACATATTGAGTTCCATGAGTTTATCACTATAAAGTATGTTTTCTAATCCTTTAATTATTTATATGACACTTCCCTGAACCCTCTCCAATTTATCAAAATCCTTCCTGAATTGCAGACATCAGAAATGGACAGAGTATTCCAGTAGCAGTGTCACCAGTGCCAAACACAAAGGTATACCTTACACTCCTACTTGATATTCCCCTGTTTATATATCCAATAATCACATAACCCCTTTTAGCCAGAGCATCACAGTGGGAGCTCATGTTCAACTGATTATCCACCACAATTTCCTAGTCTTAATCAGAGTCACAACTTTACAAGATAGAGTCCTCCATCCTGTAAGTATGTCCTACATTCTTTATTCCTATACGTATGCCTTTACATTTGAACAGTTTTGAAATCCATATTGTTTGCTTAAACCCAGCTTACAAAGTGATCCAGATCGCTTGACATCAGTGACCTGTCCCAATCATTATTTACCAAACCCCCAATCTTTGTGTCATCTGCAACCTTCATCAGCAGTGATTTTATGTTTTACTCCAAGTTATTGATAAAAATGCTAAATGGCAAAGGTCCAAGAATAGATCCATTCAGGACCCCACACCAACTTGGTGATGATTCCCTCTTTACAATTACATTTTGAGATCTATCAATTAGCCAGTTTTTAAACTGTTTAATTATACCATGTTTATTTTGTATCATTTTATTTTTTAAATCAAAATATCATGCAGTACCAAATCAAATGCCTTGCAGAAGTCTATTACATCAGCACTGTTATCTTTATCAATCCTGGAATCTCATAAAAACTATATCAAGTTAATTTTATAGGATCTATTTTCCATAAACCCAAGGGATTAATTGTATTATCCTCTTTTAATTCTTTATTAATTGAATCCTCTGACAGCTGTTCCAATATTTTTCCTGGGATCAGTGTTAAGTTGACAGGCCTATAATTATTCAGGTAATCCTAATTACCCTTTTTAAACATTGACACATCATTAGCTTTCTTCCAGTCTTCTGGAATTTCCTGAGTGTACCAATAGTTATTGAAAATCAACATTAATGGTTCAGCAAGTTCCTCACACAGCTCTTTAAAAACTATTGGATACAAGTTATTCAGACTTGCTGATTTAAAAAAATGTCTGATTTATTAGGTGCTATTTAACATCCTCCTGAGTTACTGTTGGTATGGAAAGTGTTTCATCATCATCATATGATATGACTACATCATCTGAAATACAGAACATAAATATTATTGATGACTTCTTCTTTTTCTGTATTATTATTGACAATTTTTACTATTTCCAAAAGTCTTGGGTCCACCTATATGAGATAGTGCCTCTCTCCCTGGATGATACTGCTGCAACTAAAATCAGCACAGCGCTCAAGCTGGAGCCCCTCAATTTAAAAATTGAAAGAGGGTCTGCTAATTGGATATTTTCCATGCTGAACCCTTGACTTTAAACTTATTTCCCCATTGTTTCAAAATAGGCCAAATCTTTTGTTTCATAGATTCCAAGGTCAGAAAGGACCATTGAGAACATCTAGTCTGACCTCCTTTTCACAAAGGCCATAGAACTTCCCCAAATATATTCCATTAAGAAAAAAAAATCCAATCAGAATTTTAAAAATTACCATCAATAGAGAAATCCACCACCATCCTTAGTAAATTGTTCCAGTGATTATTTTCCCTGATTGTAAAAAATGTATGCCTTACTTCCAGCCAGAAATTGTCTTTGATCTTTCAGATTAGCCCATCCTTTCTCCCAGGCTTCGCAGAATGGGGAGTATAGTGAAGGATAGAATTTGCTGGAAAGTAGGAATGTTTCTTTTAGTTCCTCCCTCACCTCCCACCATGGGGGGATCAAGCTATACAGGTGAATTTATTATTAAGGATGTTACTTCAATATTTCTCAGACATTCTCTCCCAAAGCCTAGGATAGGTGCTTTTATTATTTGTTTCAATCAGAACAAATTAGACTATATAAATATACATATTTATAAATATATAAATATAAATATACATATTATATATATGAATAATGGCAAACAGAGGAAAAGTTTGCAATGATCTACAGTCAAAACTTCAGCGCTGTCCTTTGAAGCATAATGCAAAAGCAAGTGGGTAGTAGGAAGAAAACACAAATAATCCAAGCACAGTAAAAGCCATTGAAATCCGATAATTTTTAAAAGAGTTACATTAAGAGGCCTGTGCTCAATGTAGACTACACAGGGATCTGTCTCTGTCTCCCTTATTCGAGGTTGAATATAATCTACCCCATGTCTCTTCTTGGTTTTATTTATCCTTATCCTTTATCAGTCCTGGAGAAGCGGGCCTCTAAATCTTCAAAAGGAACAGCAATAATGTCCTAAATATATTCAAAAATTACAGCATTGCCTGCAGGCCAGCAACATGGAACAGATAAACAATTCCCACAGTCTGCTCCAATATACATAAAAAGGAACTACAGACATATTTTTGTTTCATCTGCAAAAGCCTGTGTTGTTTAGGGGAAGTTGTGGTCTAGTGCACGGAACACAAGACTAAAAGTCAGCAGTTCTGACTTCTATTCCCATTTGCTACTCTAGTGTTGTTTGATCTCTGACCAGTTATTTAAAATCTGTGCCTCAGTTCCCTCATCTGTAAAATGGGGATGATAATGCTTACCACCCTTTACAAGGTGCTTCAGAGATTGAAGGATAAAAAGTGGTACATAATTGCAAAGTATTATTTTTCTCAACCTCTGTGGTTCCAATACAGGGAAGAAGCAAAGAAAAATGAACAAGCAAAGTCTAGATGTAATTTTGTGCACTTAGCTTGAGTGACAGTTGCAAGTATTGTTGACTGAGGCCATGTCTACACTACCACTTGTTAGTAAAATATATATTGCTCAGGGATGTGAAAAAAGCACATCCCTGAGAGACAAAAGTTTCACTGGCATAAGTGGCAGTGTGCACAGTGCTATGTCGGCGGGAGAGTTTCTCCCACTGACATAGCTACCACTGCTTGTTAATTAATTATGTCGACGGGAGAGCTCTCTACATGAGAGATCTGCAGCTGCATCGGTACAGCTGTAAACGTAGCCTTAGAAAAGGCCATGTGTATATCACCGGAAGGCGAGTAGAAATTGCCAAAGCAAACATGTACAACAGTACACAGGGATCATCCAGTTACTTCCACAGAGCATGTCTGTTTACTACCAAGGTGATAGTTATCAGAATGGAGAATCTTGCATAAATTTTCCTCTTCTGGATCCACCGCAGATATGTTCTTGCCTCTCTTCAGTTATAGGATGACATGATGATGAAAGTAGTACTAATATTTTTGTTCTAAAAGAGCCCTTTTTCATCCATAGATTTCAAAGTGCTGTACAAAAGTGGATGAGCATTATTTTGCCATTTTACAACAGGTAACTGAGGTGGAGGCTCAATTGTACCTCGATGAGCACAGTACTATGTTGGGTTGGTGCAAACCACATTGTATTAATCCAGCACCAGGAAGTATTCTGCTTCAGGGAAGCTGAATGCCTCCCATGTGCAGGGGAAGCATATCCACTGGTATATTGTTCAGGCTGAAGCACATTGTAACCAACCCCATGACAATATGCCATTGCAAGAGGTTGTAGTATGCCAGCTCCTATGTGTCTGGTAGTTGTTCTGGTGTACCATACATTCAGAGTGTAAGTGCTGTAAGGACCCAAGCTCTAGGCTCTTCAGGGTCTAGCCCTCAGTTTGGTTCCCAAGGCTCATACACTTACGAAAAAGAGGAATTTAGTATCACAACTGCCTGAAATGGCACAAAACACCCAATGGATAACTTCTAAAACACTGTAAACTATCAGAGATAACACAGCACATAGCAGTTCCAAGTCTAGGTTTGCCACTGGGCTGTTTTTAACTGGCCTTTTTTGTTTTTTTTTACTGCCTTGACTCCAAAAGATGCATGTCCCAGGGTGTGTGTGTGTGTGGGGGGGGGCAGTTTGGGCCTCTCCCTGCTCCTCCATCCTGAGGTGAAGGGTGAGGAAAATGCTCAGCAAAGACTTCCCATGGCCTATCCCTTTAGGAGCCAGGTCTCCCTTGGAGAGTTCAGCTGCCTTCCCCTCCTTCGCAGCATGCTCCAAGGTCATCTGGATCCTCTAGCTGCTGTCTTGTTAAGAGGAAGGGGCAGGCAGGTTCGTTGCTGTGGGGTCTACCTTCCCCACTGGCTGTTGTGGATTTGACAGTGATCTGGTGCCTCCTTCCTTTCCGGCCAGACAGGGCGTGGAGTGCAGCTAGTGGCAGGGAAGGTAAGATGCAAAGAGGCCATGAACTGCCCTCAGTCCTGTACTTGCAAGCTGCACCACTACTTGCATGAGGGGGCGTGGGGTTGAGAATCAGACTGCTGGTGGTGGTTCAGTGCCTAGGGTTGCTAATTTTGATTGGATGTATTCCTGGAGTTTCATCACATGACATCATCTTTAATTAAAGGTTAATCTTCAATTCATGGAGACTCCAGGACAATCCTGGAGGGGTTGGCAACCACATGCCTAAGAGGAAGAGCAAGGTCAGGCTGGTGTGTGTTGGGAGGGGGGTAGTGGCTGTTTTTTCTGCACCTTGGAGGTGGCAGTCCCCAAGGGCAGACTAGTGTAGAACACTAATAAGATAACAGTGTGACTGTACTGCCTCCACACCTGTCATCCTGCCTGCAGATTACAGCTGTGTATCCTCTGTTGCAGATACTGCTAGACTCCTGCTAACAACAAGGTGTAACTCTGTTCAGCTTTGAGACCTTCCAGCCCCAGCTCCCAGACTGCCTGGTCTTCAGCCTTCCCTTAGCAGCCACCTCCCAGGTGGCTGCCCCCAGCTCAGTCACCAGCTCTGAGTCATGTCCCTTCTGATCTCTGGATATTACTTCTTTTTCCTTGCTGAAGGAATTGTGGAGGCCTCTCCGGGAGAGTAACAATGCCCAGTAAGGAGCCAGCATGTGCATTACAACGATGTCCGTGTGCAATCTTCTTTGTTGGTCAGGCCAGAAGAGAGTAGAGCTGTGTCCCCAACTCCTCTGGGGAACTGCGTGTCCACAGGGGAGCACAGAAGAGAGAACATCCTGCATTTAGCTAAAACAGGGATTTCAGTTGTACATATTATATATATATCGGCTTATATCGGCTGCTCAAAGTGCTGGGGAAAGGCTCTTTGTACCTTCCCCCATTGTTAAAGGACCAAGGACAATGTGGCCTTAAGTGACTTGTCTTAGGTCACTTCGTTGAGTCAGCGGCAGAACTGCTAACATCCAGCCTTTTTTCACTCTGCTAGATTGCACAGGGATGAATTAACCTTTCCGTGACTTGTCACAATATGTCATTAACATCTGACATCACAAAATCACGACATCCACACAAAATGCTGTGCAGTGGAGACTCCTTTTGAACATTAGGTCCAGTTCTGTGACTCTGTCTTTACTTTGCCTTCAGTTTAGTTTAATTTATTTTTCTGTGGAGTAGGGGGTTAACAGTGAGGTGACAACATTTGCAGATGAAACAAGATTATTAAGGTTAGTCAAGACCAGAAAAGACGGTGAGGATCTCCATAGGGAAATAAACAAAGGGAGGTGAATGGACATCAATGATAGCAATTAAAGTGGGTGTTGACAAATGGAAGGCAATGTACGTTGGCAGGAGTAATTTGAACTATTTCTACAAATTGATAAATTCTAATTAATTGTTACCACTCAGGAAAAGTAAAAAAAAAGCAAAAGAAAATGTTAGGATATATAAAGAAAGTGAGAAAAAAACAATACTGAAAAATATAATGCCATTATATAAATCAATATAATGCCTTTATCTTGGATTACTATTTTTCAGTTCTAGTCTCCCATTACAAAAAAACATAGCAGGAATAGAAGGGATCCAACATAGTCCCCCCTGATTAGAAGCAGGAACAGATTCCTCCTTTGAGGAGAACTACTGTTTAATTTAGAGAGGAGATAAATAAAAGGGAGAACAATAGAGGTATATAAAATAATGAAGGTTTCAGAGTAGCAGCCGTGTAGTCTGTATCCGATGAAGTGAGCTGTAGCTCACGAAAGCTTATGCTCTATAAATTTGTTAGTCTCTAAGGTGCCACAAGTACTTCTTTTTCTTTTTGAAAATAATGAAGGTCAGTCTTGCCCCCCTGTTTACCCATTCTTATAGTACAAAAACAAAGAGCCATCCACTGCAATTAAAAGGCAACAGTATAAAATTAATAAAAGGAAAGAGTGGGCCAGATTCTTTGGGAGCAATTAGGGAATGTGTTATGACATTCTGATTCTGTGCCCCGCCCCCATCTCCTGTGCATTTTAGAGCAACCCAGTGGCTGTTCTGACATATGCTAGCTGGCATTTTTCTCAGGGACCATCTGCCAGCTAAGGCTAACCAGAGCAGAGTGTCCTCCACTGCTCCTCCTCCCACTCACAACATATCCATCCCTGCTCCTGACATGCCCTCTGTGCTTGGAGCTGGTGGGAAGGTGGTATAGGACCCAGCTATGCCAGCTCTACACCCACTGAGAATGCCCAGCTAGGGGTTACAGCAATTCTGATCCTTTGCGTGCCTGAGAGGCACAAAGGCAGCGATGCAGTTATGTTTTATGTAATGTATAACCCAAGGAACTAAATACCGTCAAGATATCAATAGGACCAACAGCTTTGGTTGGATTAAACAAAGATTGACCAGTACATTAGCAGAATTACAGAGGGACTCTGTGATGCTAGTTGCTGTGATAGCGTTCAGCTGGGGTGTAAAACCAGGTGCTATTAAGATTCATTAAAAAATCTCATGGCAATTTTCACACAGGCAGGGTATGGATAATCACATCAACAGTTACATAATTAGGATGAACATTGCTAGGAGATATGATCCTTATGCTTCACAAGCTGCCTGAGTTTAAGAAGAACCCTCTCCATTACATAATTTTCAGCATAGGGGTTTCTTTCAACCTTCCTCTGAGCATCTGGTACTTGTCAGCCCTTAGAAATGGATCCTATAGACATATTGGATAGCTAATCTGAACCAGTATGGCAATTCCTATGTAATCTAATCGTTTTTGATAATCATGTCACAATTTCCACTGGTATAACTGTTGAGTTCCTAAGGTTATTTAAAAAATGTAATGCCATATTTTTCCATAAAAGTCCATTTTTCAGCTGTTTGATGTACCACGATATTGTGAAGGAAATGTGTATAGATGTGTGCAAATGAGTGGGGTTGTATGCATAGGTGTGATTGTGGGTGACTACTTTAAGTTTATAGAGATAGCTGTTCATGAAATAGCAATGCATCACTAGCAGAGAAAGTGGGAGGACTATTACATAAGTTAGAGCTATCCAGGGATATCTTTTACTCACTCTCAAGTGATTTGTGCATTTCTCCCTTCTTTGAAGAAAAGGGAGAACAGGTGTGACTAGTTCTTTTGGGCCAAATTATACATCCTCCCTACAGCACTGAGTCAGTGTTCTTGTCCCTGATTGTTCCCAGAGATATAGCACAAAAATGCTACCAAAATGCTTGTTAATAATTTGAGAGAATTTAAGCAAGAGACCTGCATTACAGGACTGTCACTTATCTGAAGGGAAATTATAGTAATTTTATGTTTACATAATGTCTTTAATCTCAAAGCACTTTTCATACTATACATGGGAACCTCTTTACCTGCCAATCCAAGTAGCAACTTCTGGGATGGAGGTGGCTGTTGTTCAAGGCAAGGCACTGGAGCACATACTTTTATATAAGCATGTGCTTAAATCCCATTAAAATCATTGAGAATTAAGGCACATGCTTAAAATCTAATTAAGCATGTGCTTAAGTGTTTTATTGCATAAAAAGGGATTACTCACTTGCTTAGAGTTAAGCACGTTTAAGTGTTTTGCTGAAGCAGGGCCTTATAAGTACAGCAACTTTACAAAACTTTTAATACAGGATGCTAGAAATATCATATCCTATTAAAACTTAAATGACTTTAAATAAAAATTAAACTCACCACAGTTAGGTGTTACATGCATGTTACTGAGAAACAGTATTTAATGAAGCAACTACTTTTTAAAATCTCAGATTAATCTGAAGCTTTCTAAAAAATAGACTTTGCAAAAAGCTCTCCAAGCAGTTCCATCCATAGCTGGGATTTCCAAATGTATCAGTTCTTTGTCTTTCTCTGGTGCTCAGATTGCAACTGTCACTGAGTCACACAGCTTGCTTTAGGCCCACAGCCAATTTGATTACAACAACAACAACTTGTGAAACATAAAAAGGTAGTCTTTAGATCCACATCGAGCACTTTGCTAGGGAGTTGAACTTTGCTAAACAAGTCCCAGCATGGCCACCTAATAAATCTGGACTCATCCAGTAGGCTCACAGATTTAACACAAAAGAAAATTGGAAATTCATTGTGAAATCACCTCCCCCAGTCCATTAAGAACTGTCACAAACTAATGGGATCTTGAAGTAATCTGCAGTTATAGCAGTATATGTTAGTGCTCTTATGGCAGAAGTTCTAAATGGTATAAACATCACAACAAATGCATCAGGTCTTTTTGATATATTTTCAAGTAACCTGTTTGTGAATGAAATTACTATCTACCAGCTTTTCAACAATATCTGCCTTCTTCAGGGCTTACACAATCAAATGTGTTCACTTCACTTTGGCACCTCAAGAGATCTCCTTTATCCAGGGGATAGTAAAGATATCAGGAAAAGAATGACCATGTAATCTGTTTCCTGGACTACGGTAGGAGCTATTATCAGTGTGTATACGGTAAACCCTTTTGTCAGTATTTTTCAACTTGATTGTAAAAGTTCGCTCCATGCTTCCCAAAACATACCAGGGCTCATACAAGACAAGAACAACTTAATCTTTTTTAAAAAAAGTTCAGTTCACATTGCTCCAATCTGCTTGCTTTAGTTACATGAATTCCGAAGGGGGCATTGAGGGTTGCAGTTTTAAAAACTTTTTGCACCGCAGTAGTGGACAACTAAATTGTCTGTCAGTTACATTGGAAGTTTCTTACAAAGTAAGACAGCACAAGACTGTAATTTGGCCCATAGCTGCAGAGGGAAATACATGAGCATAAGGGCTCCCCCAACTCTCATACATGGCTTACCCAGATTGCCCCTCTGAACACGGGGTGAAGAGCAGATGACCTGGGGCCACTACACCCAACCCTATGCAGGTGGGAAAATGGATGAAGAGTGGGTAGAACTTTGGCTCTACCTCCCATCCTCTTCCTGGCCGCTGCTGGCCAATACTGCTCAACCAGCATGGGGGAGAAGTAATGTGCTTCTATTAAAGAGATGGTGAAAATTGGAAAAGGAATTCTGATTCTCTGAGTTCCTTCCCTAAGGCAGTGCAGCTGTTCACTGCCACTTACACAGGGCTAGACATAAGGGCTCAGGGCATATCTTCACTTCCGGGGAGATTGACACTGCTGCAATCGATACAGCAGGTGTTGATTTAGCAGGTCTAGTAAAGACTTGCTAAATCGATGGCAGAGCACTCTCCCCTCAACTCCGGTACTCACCTCTCCAAGAAGAGTAAGGTAAGTTGATGGGAGAGCATCTCCCGTTGATGCAACACAGCGAAGCAAAGATATCACGGTAAGTCAACCTAAGTGATGTCGATCCCAGCTACATGATTCACGTAGCTGGAGTAGCGCAACTTATGTCGACTTACCCTGGTAGCGAAGATAACCCCTTAGTCTTACCCATATTTGGTTCTTTCACATCTCTTTGCTCTCTGGATCAATTTATTGTATCTTGTCCATAAATTTCTCAATAAAATTACATGACAAGCAAATAAGTGTTGCAAGTTGGTATGTGGCCCAGAGTCCTTGTGTGTAATTTTTAAAATGTAAAAATCAAGATATTCAGAATATTTGTAGAGGTGGGAGGAAGAGGCATTGGGTGGCTCATGTTTGGCAATCAGAACCTTTCAGTTCTTGGATTTGAATCCAGATTACTAACACTTGCAGTCAATTCACTGGCCAATGTGAAATGAGTTTGATGGTCTCTGTTCAATTCTTGGTGGACATCAGTCCTGTAAATTAAGGCCAAGGAAGTGAGGTTTAGATATAGGTATAAACTCGTGTTTAGGATTCAGATTTGAGACCACATTAGGTTTTGAATTCAGATTAGGTGGAACTAAAATTATCTATAACTCAAAGTAGACAATAAGCCCTTCCCATTATGGATACAACTCCTGAATCAAAGTTGTAGGGAGGTTAGGGATTCAGATACAGGGATTCAAATCCATATCCCTTTAAATCTGAAGACAGTAGTTTTCAAGGTGCTGCCTTTGGTTCATATCTAGTCTCCACATCACAAAGCCACCATCGCAACTATCACTAATAGGCACATTTCTTGACAGTCTCAGCAGACAAGCTAGATTGTGAATGCTAAACTAACCCCTACTAGCTGCGTCCTCCCATTATTTATATAATACACTCTTCAGGGCAGGGATCATCTACTACTTTGTGGTTGTTCAGTGCCTAGCACAATGGGGCCCCATTTTTGGTTGTCTTTTGGCACTACCATAATAAACATGATTAACAATAATAAGTTAGGGTTAACATGCATTTTTGGGGAGGTGTGGGAAAACTGCTTTGCCATCAATGAATCAGTAGTAATAAGTTACATATTTCTTATCCTCCTCACCCTTTAAAAAACAAACAAAAAAATTCATTAGAGACAAAGAAAATGAATTTAATTGCACTAAGAACAATGGTAAAGTAATGTAAATGGTCCGATTGAATTCACAAAAGTGAAAAATTCAGATTAAGGTCTTTCACACTATTCTTAAATCACACCATCATATGATGTATAAGTCTTTGGATACATCTATATTATGAGCTAGGACAGTGATTCCCAACTCACGTAGACTTACTCACTCTAGCTCTCATCTGAGGTAACTCATGAAAAATAGTAGTGTAGCCACGGCAACATGGATAACAGCAGTAGTGCCACGGGTTAGCAGCTCTGAGTTTGTACCCATAGGGTTCATGCAGGTTTATACTCAGGGCAGTTAGCAGGTGGCATAGCTGCCTGTGCTACTATGGTGATGCTACTATTTTTAGCATGTGAGCTCAGATGAGAGCTAGCATTTACACGAGCTGAGACTCACATTCCTAGCTCATAGTGTAGACTTAGCTTTAGATCTCTGCATTATCTTAGGAAAGCAAGGGAATTTAAATTATCTTGAGTTTGTGGGTTTAACAAAAATGCTTTAACATCACTGAACTGTTCAGGTGCAAGTTGTCTTTATTGGGGAGCGAGAGGGAGAGAATTTCTTCTCTTCTGCCAAATCTAACTTACACTATGGCAATTTACCCAAACAGCCTATTTTCATTTAGGAAATGGGTGGCAGTCAAGAAGCATACTGCTCCTCTTGTGATCTGGAATACTGACAGAGTATTTCCAGTTATTCATTATAAATAGCAAATTTATACAAGTACAACATAGAACACGTGGTTGGAAATGTGCTCTGTGTTTTTGGTGGAATTCTTCCATTACTAAGTCACTCCTCTCTTAAATGTCTGCAAAGTGCCATTGTTTTTTATACTATGCGTCTCTCACCCCCACCCGTTATTTCTGAAACCTGAAGCATTTATACCAATAGACCTTGACAGTTATAGCTAATGTGAAAATATTATACATTTCCAAAATTAGAATACATATTAGGTTATGCTATTATTAATAATTATATTATAGTCAAACCCAGAGGCCTCAATTAGATCTGGCCCCACCACTGTACATACACATGGGAAGCAATAGTCCCTAACCTGAAGAAGGTACGGTCAAAATAGACAAGACAGACGAAGGGTGGGAGAAAGTATGGTTACTGATGGGGAAAAGAGGCATAGCAATATTAAGTGACTTGCCCAAGGTCATCGAGACAGTCTGTGGCAGAGACAGGAATTGAACCCAGATCCTTTAACTTGTATTTGCCTTGATTAGCTACAACACAAGGAACACCTGAAGCAGCATGAGATAGTACTGCATAAGCATTGGACAAGTGTTTTGGAAAATTAAAGTGGTTTAACAAAAATTAGTGCTTGATCATGCTCTCATTGAAGCAAACAGCAAAGCTCTCATGGAAGTAGGACAGCCCCTGCCCTTCTTTTGCATGTAGGTTGTATAGATTACCATCTGATACTGAAGAACAGAGATGTTATTAGTGAAAAAGTGCCAATCTTTGTCGATAGTAAAGATAAAGAAACAAGCTATAAAAGGATTTTTTGAACAGACCTCCACAATCGTGGACTCTACCTCAGAGATAAAAGGAAGAGAAAGAGAAAAGCTTTCAAATACTTAACCATAGCAATTGCATCACTCTTCTTCAAGATCATTTTGTTAAGACACATTTACTACATGGAGGGGGACATGTCAAGCAATGAGCTATTAAAGACCCTGTTCTGAGAGGACCTGCATGCAGACTTAGACTAAAAAGGTTCGACTCCAAATGGATTAATCCATTCCTTGGGTCACTGGGAAGTCTCTGAAACAATCAGGCACATCGTCTACCAATCTGTTTCCATACTGAGTATCACAATTTGATTGAAATGGTGAAGGGAAAGCAGAAAAATGAAATAAGTGGGGAGAACCATGAACCTAATCTTTGAACTCAAAGCTTTAAATTTTTAAGTGGGAACTAAAAGGCATGTAGATAAGAAATACAAGGCATACACAAAGGATCAGTCCCAGTAGCCAATTAGTGACTTCCATAGGAATCTTTAGTCAGTTCAGCATTTAATTTTATGTATCTCCTAAGTATCCAAAGGGTTGATAGGAATGATGTCTTGTTTCTTTATCCATTTGACAAAAGATAAAAAGAAATTTGCTCTTATACGAGACCTTCACTCCATGCAAAGGTACACAGGGCCATTCACTGCAAAGTATATTTATAGGGTGAGGTGGGGACTCTTATATCTCACCTTTCTTTTTCAATGGAAGACTCAAGGTATCTTCTACTTGCCTACATTTTTCTGTAAACTTCTACCATTTTTTAATGGATTGCACTGTATGCCACAGTACTGAACTAATGTCTCATTCTTTGGGAGCCTTTGAAATGAGAGTGCAATAGAAGTAGTAGCAGCAGTAATCAGAGTGTAACATAGGTGTCCTCCTCTAGAAGATTACCATTTGCAGTGAATGGGAGGGTTGACCTATTTATATTCAAGTGGTCATGTTTTAATTTTTGACAGTATGAGTCAGGTTTGGGCATCAAGATTAATGTTGTCATTTTAAATGAAATAGCTAGTTGTTTAGTTTGCTTCTCTTGACTTGCTCCAAGCTACCCAACAGCATGCTGTAGAAACAGGTTCACCTAAATCCTTCATGCCTAAATGCAGAATTATGGAGTCCATTAAGAAGTTTAAAAGACCTTTTTGGAAAGGTAGAAATCCAGAAAAGCTTCTAATTTTTCCATGATGACTGATTGATTTGGAGCACTCTTAAGGGGTGGCTGCATAATATTAAGTGTTTAGTGTGTGCCAACCTTGCCACCTTACGTGAACCCTGTAATTACCTTTATTCAAACACCACCTTCAAAAACCATCTGAGCAGCTCACTTACAACGATAGTAGTTTTCAAAGATTTCAGGCTTCAAAACAGGGAAAGAAGGAATTTGGCTCCAGGAGTGGGGAGGAATCAAGCAATGCTCATCTCACTTACTCATCTGTTTTATGTCACTTGATGTACGGAAGCTGGCAAAGAAGAATCAGGCTGTGGGGTGTTTTATTATGAGGTGATGCTAGGGAATCAAGGACACCCTTCAAAAAGGTCTAAAAACATCCAATAATGGAATAAAAACCATGGTGGGCGAAGTATGAAAAGCTTATCTTGATTTGGTGATAAAGCTATTATTTAATACTTGCGTGCTTCCAAAAGATTGGATTTTGCATCTCGTGTTTTGCTGTGTAAGACTCAGACACAGTGTCTAACAATATACTCTTGCAGTTTTTCAATCAGTCTGTGGTTTATGTGGTCTACATTGACAGCATCAACTAATGGAGTTACAGTCAGTGATTGTGCACGTCATAGAAACATACAATTCCTTTATGTGTTTTCAAGCGCTATGTCATATCCTCCAAAATCCTATCCTCCATCTTAATACTTAAAGTTAACAAATGCTGCTCATATCATTACCAAGTATACATATTGTTGCTGTGCTTTTTAGGTTTCACATTCAGAGAGTATATTCTGTTTTTATAAGACCTGTAAAGGATTTTGGGCCAGATTTACACCTGATTTAAGTGGAAACAACTTCATTGATTTCAGTAGAGGCACATTGGCATTCACCAGGCCTGAATTTATATCAGATTTAAAGAAAGCATCTTCCTGTAGATTAAAGCAAATAGTCTTTACAACATTCCCTCATTTTAGCAGGGCAAAGGGCATTTCCAGGGGAAAAGGACTGGGGCTTCTATGTAGCCAGACCCTCTCCAGATGCTGGAACACCTCATTGGACCCAGATACAGCTGGATACAAGTTTGAGTAGCTTGGAACCTGTTCTGATTTACACTAGGATTCCGCTCCAGGATTGGGGGATTGTAAAATTAGTGTACAGCTACCTTTACCTGTCCCCAGCCAGTTTTGTGCCGAGTTCTGCTTGGATGGAGGACAAGATCTGGCTTTTAATCTTAATCTTTATTTTCAAGACTGTTTTTCCACTCCCCTTATACTAGCAATAACGTTTTGCTATTAGTAATATATTCACAATCAACATCTTTCATGGCTGGTGAGCATCTGGGATTTGCTTTGGTAATATCCCAACCTGGCAGCCACTTACTGCCTCATATTTTACTCATGACCACACTTACTACTTAAATAAATGTCAGTTAAAGTATTGTGATAATAGGACATTGAGTGAACACATACTAAGAGTTCTGGCCCTATCATTCTTAACCCTCTGTGCATAGATCTCCTGTGGTTCACCTACCTCAGTGTAGTCACCAACACCTCACTTTCAATTCCCCCATAGAAGGGTTTTCATCAGACTTGTCATCTGCATGTGGGGAAGGGAGCATAAGGTGAAGTTCAATGGGAGATGTATATTGTATCATCCCAAATTCCACAGGGAATCTTGAAACAAGATGGTAACAGCAAAAGGCAAATCAGTTCATAATTCCTTCTGTGAGAAAAACTACTGCAGATGACAAAGGACAGATCTGTCAGAATTGCTGCAGTAAAATTACATATGTTTGTGACCAAAATGTTCTCATGGGAGCTGCAGAAATGTTAGTATATGCTACTCTTAAATTGCTTACAGAATTGCTGGAATAGTCACATTATTTTTTAAACATTGTTCTGAGGAAGTTCCCTTTCCTTTCTGTGCCATGTGGGCATAAATGTTTTAACCCTCCACATCACAAAACCTGTGCTCTTTGCTTGCTGCCTTCGCTGGATCAGGAATCTCCAATCCACAATTCTGAGTAAATCATGCAGTGGTTCCTGTCACCATCCTTGTGACTGAAGTGGTGCTAACATCTCAATTCTCTTTGATAATAATCAGCTGGAAGGAACGTTATTTGGTATCAAGCTGAAAGCCTATATCTGTCAGCTAGCCAAGGGAAAAACAGCTCTGAGCCAAGGTGTTGATTCTATGTATAATACTATGGCTTTTTAAAATGGGCACAATGAAAGGGTAAATGAGTAATTATTCCTACTGTGATTTTTTACTTAAATGGCAATTCTCAAACTCTGCATAGGAACTCTTCAAAATGCGATCAGCTTTTCAAGTGGAACCCATTTAGTTATCTAGTCTGCAGAAAATGTACCAAAGAGAGATACAAGCAAACAAAGACATGCACCCTCTATCCACGTCTGTGCCCACTTAAGAGCTGCTTTTCCAGATTTAAACATTCTTCACAAACTGCCTCTGCCCTCTCTCTGCTTTCACATTCTGTTCAGCTGCCCATTCATTCTGCTTTCCAGTCTAGGCGCGCTCTCTCTCTCTCTCTCTCTCTCATTGCCACATCCTGTTCTTCTGGGAGTCACTCTTAACACGGCTGCTACTCTGAAATCTTCCATTTGTGCTGCCTTATCTCTAAATCTCATCTTTCTTCTCTTGGAACAATTGACTCACTTTAGCACTGTAAATCTTGCCTGAAAACTAGAGCCTAGTCAATAACTGGAAAAATGTGTCCATAAAAATGTTACAGAATTTATTTCCCACTTCTTGTCAAAATTTTGACATTTTTCTCAACAACTCTGCTAAAACCTTCAATTCCACTTGACAGAGAGGTTACAGTGTATGAAGGATGCTATATAAAACCATCACATATTTACTGCAAAACATATGAACAAATGAGTCCCTAATGGTCTTGAAGAGGGATTATTTTGTTCAAACAGAACGCAATATGCAGCCCTTATTCATTTAGATGAGCATGTATACCAGTTGTCACACTGACTTCAGTGGGACTACGTGCATGAGTAAGCCTTCTCCAATGTGACTGAGTGCTGCACAATTGCACAGACGATATTCCCACAAAGCATCTATGTTTTATACTATACCCATCATGTTATCCAAATATAGCCATCAAATTTTTGAGACACGACACAACTCTACCCAGTATATACTGTATGGCTTACTGGAAAAGGTTTACCGCATGATCTCCCTGAGTCTCTCTCATCAACTCCTTAGGACAGAACCACATTTGTGTTTTTGTTCTGTGTTTGTACAACGCCTAGCACATGGGGTCCTGGTCCATGACTAGGGCACCTAGGAGCTACCATTGTACAAATAAACTCAAGTGAGAAAACAGTATGGGAACCACATTTGCCAATTTCTGGACACCACTAGTAAGTGTATAACATCTATTACAGGCATTCCTTTATTATAATCCTGTATTATTTTGACAGAAAAATGCCAAAATACAAAAGGCTACTAAAAACAACCACCAAGTTGCAAGAACAAAATGCTGCGGATACCAGTGCTCCGTTTCGTGAGGAACTGCTAGCAGTAAAATACACTGATAAAAAGTAACAATGTGTCCTCATTCTTCCTTCTCCTTGATGAGCACCCACTTGTAGATTCTATCTGAGATTAGAAAACACAAAAACAAACCTACATGTGCAACTAATTACGTTAAAGACATGGGAGGGGTGAATAAAACAGATCAAATACTGAAACCATATGATGCCACAAGGAAAAGCATGGCTTGGTTTTAAAAAAATGTAGGCCATATGGTCTAATTAGTGATGTACAATGCCTTGGTTGTCTACCAAATATGAAAAGCTGTAACTGGAAGTATGTTGTCCTTTCTGGACCTTCAGATGTGTGTGCTCTCCAGCTTCCTATTCCTGCTAGATGTTCAAGGGCAGTAACCATAGCTTTCAGAGTAGCAGCCGTGTTAGTCTGTATTCTCAAAAAGAAAAGGAGTACTTGTGGCACCTTAGAGACTAACAAATTTATTAGAGCATAAGCTTTCGTGAGCTACAGCTCACTTCCGATGAAGTGAGCTGTAGCTCACGAAAGCTTATGCTCTAATAAATTTGTTAGTCTCTAAGGTGCCACAAGTACTCCTTTTCTTTTTGAGTAACCATAGCATGTCCCACTGAGTACCATTTCATTACAACACTTCCCCCTTATTCAAGGAATGACTGAAATGGTGCTTGACTTTTCCCCAATTCAGATTCTTTGAGAGAAGTAGAAAGAGACACACAAGATACAATTGCCCATGATACCGCAATGAGCCAGGTGTCCACCTAGAGGAGTGCTTTAAACAATGCCATTCTTCTTTTGACTACTAGAGGGATTCTATACTAAAACTGTGCAATCATTAGGAGAACCTTCGTGTTGAGCTGAATGGCAGGGAAACCTTCTTGATTGTAGGGATGTATTAGGCTGTGGAGTATTTTTCCAAGAAAAATGGGTTAAGCCCCATCATTTTGGGCATTTAAACCTGGACAAAACCCTTGAAAGTATACCTTAGGGCAGTGGTGTGCAAACTTTTCCAGTCATATCCCCCTTACCATGTAAGGAATTTGTCATGCCCTCCCCTCCACTGCCACCCTTATTCTGTGCTGCTGCTGGCGGCGCCACTGCCTTCAGAGCTGGGCGGCTGGAGAGCAGCGGGTGCTGGCCAGGGTATTCATGTTATTTGCAGTGCAGGACTACTTTTTTAATCCAGGTACCATCCCACCCACAATACCCACTCTATTTTTATCCTACTACCGCTATTACGGCAGCAGGTCCAGTTTCTTCATCCCCTCACCCACCCAAGAGAACCTCTTGTGCCCCCTCCCTGGGAGGGGGGGATGAGTCTCCCAGTTTGTGCACCACTGCTATAGGGAACAATCCTATATTGGCAGAAAGATGGACCCAATTATCTTATATTTTACCTCCTGACTAACTTTTGAGATTCCGTAATCTGTGCAGACACTGAAATCCTCAATTTTTATAGTCTCAGAAAATAGAGGGGGCCAAATCCTGAGCTAAAACATGAGTAGGGGGCAGGGGAGGTGCAAAAATAGCTTAAAGTTAAACCATAGTCAGGGATGAGCATGGCACAGGGGTCTAAACACCCCTTTCTTCCAATTCTTCTCCTGTCCCACCCTATCTGGAGCAGTGTCAAGCTAGCACGATCCTACTGGGGCTGCACTGATGGTGTGGCATGAAAACAGCTGCACCGCTCTTGAAACTCTTGCCATAATGTACATGCACCAGGTTCTCTCACGGATTCTGTTCTTCATCACTCTGAAAAATAACTTTTATTCACAATATACTTGGTGCTTGAATAAGGGTGAGGCATACATATTTAATATTGTTGCAGGCATTTTTGGAAAGCTCTGTTTGTGGTAATTCCCGCTGGGTTCAGGATCCTAGTCTGCTCTATAAAACTTGGATTTTTTTCTGGGCAGTCACAATTGCCAATTTTAAATAATTAAAAATAAAATATATTTTAAAATAAATAATATCTCAGTTATTGGATCTTTCCCATCTCAAAATATACAATTTCAATGCCATTCTAGTGACTTCCACTTAAATCAAATAGTTTTTAAATAAAAAATTCAGAATCAAGTAATTGGCATAAAACAAACAAAACATACACACTTAATTCTTCCATTGATTACTGTGATAATTTTTCATTGAATTACTCCATGTGGATATAAAGGAAAAATTGATGCTGGAAAGAGGTCATGTGATTGCTCAGGAAAGTCAAAATTGAGAACAAGACTCCCGCCTACACAACCCCCAAAGCCTGAAATATGAAGTTTAAAGAGCTGTATTAGTCAGATCTTGAAAGATGCAGCTTAGGCAGGATGATGCTTGGCCTTCCTGTTGTGGGTATAATTTTTCCACCCATAAAGGGCTTTGGCCTGTACAATTGATGTGAGCTATGCCTATAACTTAAATGAGATCAAGACTGAATCCAAAAAGAACTGTGGACACAAATCTGAGCAGGTGCACCTCTAACACCTGATTTTTGCCACAAATCAGGTCATTAGCATTTGCTAGATTTATACCTGCAAAAAAGTGACTATCCTTCTTTACCCCTTTAAGGACTGTCCTGTGTTATGCTAGCTGTGATAAGAAAAGGAGAACTTGTGGCACCTTAGAGACTAACAATTTATTAGAGCATAAGCTTTCGTGAGCTACAGCTCACTTCATCGGATGCATTAGCTGTAGCTCACGAAAGCTTATGCTCTAATAAATTTGTTAGTCTCTAGGTGCCACAAGTTCTCCTTTTCTTTTGCGAATACAGACTAACACGGCTGCTACTCTGAAAGCTAGCTGTGATATGCACCTTGGTGTTCATAGGCATAAACAAGATTAACTGCTTATTTCAGGCAAATAAGAATTTGACTGGACTTGATCAACACAAGGTGCTATAGGTTTCAGAGTAGCAGCTGTGTTAGTCTGTATTCGCAAAAAGAAAAGGAGTACTTGTGGCACCTTAGAGACTAACAAATTTATTAGAGCATAAGCTTTCGTGAGCTACAGCTCACTTCATCAGATGCATTTGGTGGAAAAAACAGAGGAGAGATTTATATACACACACACAGAGAACATGAAACAATGGTTTATCATACACACTGTAAGGAGAGTGATCACTTAAGATAGCCATCACCAGCAGCAGGGGGGGGGAAAGGAAGAAAACCTTTCATGGTGACAAGCAAGGTAGGCTAATTCCAGCAGTTAACAAGAATATCAGAGGAACAGTGGGGGGGTGGGGTGGGAGGGAGAAATAGTTTTACTTTGTGTAATGACTCATCCATTCCCAGTCTCTATTCAAGCCTAAGTTAATTGTATCCAGTTTGCAAATTAATTCCAATTCAGCAGTCTCTCCTTGGAGTCTGTTTTTGAAGCTTTTTTGTTGAAGTATAGCCACTCTTAGGTCTGTAATCGAGTGACCAGAGAGATTGAAGTGTTCTCCAACTGGTTTTTGAATGTTATAATTCTTGACGTCTGATTTGTGTGCATTCATTCTTTTACGTAGAGACTGTCCAGTTTGGCCAATGTACATGGCAGAGGGGCATTGCTGGCACATGATGGCATATATCACATTGGTAGATGCGCAGGTGAACGAGCCTCTGATAGTGTGGCTGATGTGATTAGGCCCTATGATGGTATTCCCTGAATAGATATGTGGACAGAGTGGGCAACGGGCTTTGTTGCAAGGATAGGTTCCTGGGTTAGTGGTTCTGTGTGTGGTGTGTGGTTGCTGGTGAGTATTTGCTTCAGATTGGGGGCTGGCTGTAAGCAAGGACTGGTCTGTCTCCCAAGATCTGTGAGAGTGATGGGTCGTCCTTCAGGATAGGTTGTAGATCCTTGATGATGCGTTGGAGAGGTTTTAGTTGGGGGCTGAAGGTGACATAGCCCAGCAGAAGAATCTGTCCTATCTCGGGGCCTCTCCTTTTGCCCCTCCACCCCCACGAACATGATACAGTTTCTGTGATGACCTAGAATCCTATTTTTGACGTCTCCAGACTCAAGGAATATTTCCAACACACCTCTGACCAACACATTAACCCACAGAGACCTTCCTGCCAACGCTACAAAAAGAAGAATTCTGGGTGGACTCCTCCTGAGGTCGAAACAGCAGCCTGGATTTCTACATAGAGTGCTTCCGCTGACGTGCACGAGCTGAAATTGTGGAAAAGCAGCATCGCTTACCCATAACCTCAGCCATACAGAACACAGTGCCATCCACAGCCTCAGAAACAACTCTGACATCATAATCAAAAAGGCTGACAAAGGAGGTGCTGTCGTCATCATGAATAGGTCGGAGTATGAACAAGAGGCTACGAGGCAGCTCTCCAACACCACTTTCTACAAGCCATTACCTCTGATCCCACTGAGAGTTACCAAAGAAACTATAGCATTTGCTCAAGAAACCTCCCTGAAAAAGCACAAGAACAAATCCGCACAGACACACCCCTAGAACCCCGACCTGGGGTATTCTGTTACCCAAGATCCATAAACCTGGAAATCCTGGACGCCCCATCATCTCAGGCATTGGCACCCTGACAGCAGGATTGTCTGGCTATGTAGACTCCCTCCTCAGGCCCTTCGTTACCGGCACTCCCAGCTATCTTCGAGATACCACTGACTTCCTGAGGAAACTACAGTCCATTGGTGATCTTCCTAAAAACACCATCCTAGCCACTATGGGATGTAGAAGCCCTCTACACCAACAGTCCACACAAAGATGGACTACAAGCCGTCAGGAACAGTATCCCCGATACTGTCACGGCTAACCTGGTGGCAGAACTTTGTGACTTTGTCCTGACCCATAACTATTTCACATTTGGTGACAATGTATACCTTCAAATCAGCGGCACTGCGATAGGTACCCGCATGGCCCCACAGTATGCCAACATTTTTATGGCTGACTTAGAACAACGCTTCCTCAGCTCTCGTCCCCTAATGCCCCTACTCTACTTGCGCTACATTGATGACATCTTCATCATCTGGACCCATGGAAAAGAAGCTCTTGAGGAATTCCACCATGATTTCAACAATTTCCGTCCCACCATCAACCTCAGCCTGGACCAGTCCACACAAGAGATCCACTTCCTGGACACTACAGTGCTAATAAGCGATGGTCACATAAAGACCACCCTATATCGGAACCCTACTGACCGCTATTCCTACCTACATGCCTCTAGCTTTCATCCAGATCATACCACTCGATCCATTGTCTACAGCCAAGCGCTATGATATAACCGCATTTGCTCCAACCCCTCAGACAGAGACAAACACCTACAAGATCTCTATCATGCATTCCTACAACTACAATACCCACCTGCTGAAGTGAAGAAACAGATTGACAGAGCCAGAAGAGTACTAGAAGTCACCTACTACAGGACAGGCCCAACAAAGAAAACACAGAACGCCACTAGCCATCACCTCAGCCCCCAACTAAAACCTCTCCAACGCATCCTCAAGGATCTACAACCTATCCTGAAGGACGACCCATCACTCTCACAGATCTTGGGAGACAGACCAGTCCTTGCTTACAGACAGCTCCCAATCTGAAGCAATACTCACCAGCAACCACACACCACACAACAGAACCACTAACCCAGGAACCTATCCTTGCAACAAAGCCCGTTGCCCACTCTGTCCACATATCTATTCAGGGAATACCATCATAGGGCCTAATCACATCAGCCACACTATCAGAGGCTCGTTCACCTGCGCATCTACCAATGTGATATATGCCATCATGTGCCAGCAATGCCCCTCTGCCATGTACATTGGCCAAACTGGACAGTCTCTACGTAAAGAATGAATGCACACAAATCAGACGTCAAGAATTATAACATTCAAAAACCAGTTGGAGAACACTTCAATCTCTCTGGTCACTCGATCACAGACCTAAGAGTGGCTATACTTCAACAAAAAAGCTTCAAAAACAGACTCCAAGGAGAGACTGCTGAATTGGAATTAATTTGCAACTGGATACAATTAACTTAGGCTTGAATAGAGACTGGGAATGGATGAGTCCCATTCCCCATGGTATTTCTCCCTCCCACCCCACCCCCCACTGTTCCTCTGATATTCTTGTTAACTGCTGGAATTAGCCTACCTGCTTGTCACCATGAAAGGTTTCCTCCTTCCCCCCCCTGCTGCTGGTGATGGCTTATCTTAAGTGATCACTCTCCTTACAGTTTTCAGAGTAGCAGCCGTGTTAGTCTGTATTCGCAAAAAGAAAAGGAGTACCGGTGGCACCTTAGAGATTAACAAATTTATTAGAGCATAAGCTTTCGTGAGCTACAGCTCACTTCATCGGATGCACGAAAGCTTATGCTCTAATAAATTTGTTAGTCTCTAAGGTGCCACCGGTATTCCTTTTCTTTTTTCTCCTTACAGTGTGTATGATAAACCCATTGTTTCATGTTCTCTGTGTGTGTGTGTGTGTGTGTGTGTGTGTGTGTGTGTGTGTGTGTGTGTATAAATCTCTCCTCTGTTTTTTCCACCAAATGCATCCGATGAAGTGAGCTGTAGCTCACGAAAGCTTATGCTCTAATAAATTTGTTAGTCTCCAAGGTGCCACAAGTGCTCCTTTTCTTTTTACAAGGTGCTATACTGTACTATAAAATCGTAGGATTGGAAGGGACCTCGAGAAGTCATCTAGTCCAGTTCCCTGCACTCATGTCAGGACTAAGTATTATCTAGACCATAGAGTAGTTCAATCCCTAGTTAATTTTCAGTTTGTAAATCAAAACTATGTAACAAGCACAAAAACACCCAAAATGTATACCTGCAAAGGTGTAAATTCTAAAGATACAACTTCAAAACAGCTAAGCTTATTTAAAAAAAAAAATCATTGCCGTAAAGAATGTGGTCCCTGGCTGAAACCATTTATACCGAGTTCAAGTGCACAGGGAAATTTATAGCCACATGCAAACCCACTGTAAATCTAGATTTATAATGGAAGTTTCAGAGAAGGTCTGATTCTCTGCTGCCTTAAATTTTGTGCCAACTGGGTGTAAAGTGCTACCGTTCTGCTCTGAATTCTGGCATTTCACACTCACTTGGCACAGGTGTAAAGCAGCAGGCAGGCAATCAGGCCCACACTTAATTTACAGGTTTTAGAGTAGCAGCCGTGTTAGTCTGTATTCGCAAAAAGAAAAGGAGTACTTGTGACACCTTAGAGACTAACAAATTTATTTGAGCATAAGCTTTCGTGAGCTACAGTTCACTTCATTACAGCATGTTGGGCTTAGAGTGATCAGATAGCAAGTGTAAAAAAATTGGGGGGGGGGGGTGGGGGGGTATAGGTACCTATAGAAGAAAAAGCCCCCAAAATTGGGACTGTCCCTATAAAATTGGGACATCTCATCACCCTAGTTGGGCTCCACTATAATACAGTGACTATAAATTAGAAGTGTCATCATTTTGTGTTCATCAGTCATTTTGTGTTAATTCATCCTAAATAGAATATGATCTGGCTGTATATAAAAGTGTCACTAGAATCTGTGCAAGTAGATTGTTTAAATAAGGAACATCTTAAGTGAACAGGACTCTTGATAATTTCCTCAATATTTATACTACTGTCTAAAGGATTTGAACCAAGTCTGGAAGGTTTACTTCCCTGTTACATAAATTGGAAGCCCCTGATTATTCCATAAATCAAGACTTTCAAAACACCGTGTAGACCTCTAAAAATTTGTAAAGGAAGCACATTTTTACATTCTTGGAGACCTTTATTATAAAGTTTTCTTAATGACTCTCTGAATTTTGCATTTTGTTTAGAGATACATTTGCTTCTGTATCATATTATTATGATTATTTATTATTTGAATTACCCTAATGTACCTCAATCATGGACCAGGACCCGTGTATGGCTTATAGGGTTGTCAACCCTCCAGGATTGTCCTGAAGTCTCCAGGAATTAAGATTAATTTTTAATTAAAGATAATGTCATATGATGAAACCTCCAGGAATCCATCCAACCAAAGTTGGCAACCCTAGTAGTGTTCTGCCTCTCCCCATGCCAGCTGACTTTTCCTTTTAGAGTTCCCATTTAATTATTGAAATAATTTCCATGGAAATATTTCATAAGGAGTGCATCTGTTCCAGCTGTTTATTCCTCACCTCAAGGTTGCTCAGTTCACTGTTTGTGACATCATTTCCTCAGCGATATCACAAACAGAAACTTAGGCCTTCAGATGAATAAGCATTAGAAACAAATGAGCTCCTAAGTCAAAAAGCCAATCCTGAGCATAGGTCCAGCTAGAACAAAACCATGTGTTTATAACTTTGGTTACATTCTGTATATATTCTATTCCTGACAGAGGGGATTAGCTCTGATTTCAGTTGAGGGTTCTGCACACAGAAAACACAAAACTAGTAGCTGTACAAAAGTCTGATATATTAATCTAAGGTAGAAAAAGTGGAGTTGCTAAGGTGTTAGGATTTTGAGTTTATGTTGCTTCTCTTGGAGCTTTATCTTAAGAGAGTGTGGCAGAGGAATCCACTTATGTTTATTGAAGGAACAAGAGGCCTGTTTGGTGTCTTCCAGTCTGAGTTAGGGCCCTGAAACTTCTCCTTCCTAGCAGAGATCATTCAAGCTGGTTGTAGTTCTGAAGTAGGAAGATGCTATAAAGCTAGGCACCCATTTGCAGCTAGCGTATCTGAACATTAGGCATGTTTATCAATCTTCCACTTGATGTATTTTGTGTATATATTTCATAACATTCATTTCATTGCCATGAGTTATTGTTATTATGCAAGTACTTGATGTGAAACTCTGCATACAAACGGTTAAATACAGAGAACCCTATCTTAAGGACCCCATGAGGACTAGCTACAATATTACCACAATTAAGGAGATCGGGTGTGACATGTTGTGACAATAAGGGTGTGACATGAGAGTCCAGAATAGCAGTTTTCCCAGGTCAGGGGACAGAGAGTTGCTATGGGCAGGACAGAAAGACCGTGGGTTAGTGAATGCTTGTTTCTAGCTAACGGACTGGACATAGTTTCATAGATTTTTAAGGCCAGAAGGGACAAAGAAGATTATCTAGTGTCACCTCCTGCATAGTACGGATCACAGAATTTCACCAGGTGATTCCTACATCAAGTCAGATAACTTCTGCCTTAGCTATAACACATCCTTCAGAAAGACATCCAACCTTGAGTTAAAGACTTCAAGTATTGAAGAATCCACCACGTTAATTACCCTCACTGTTAGAAAATTTGTGCCTTTTTTCTAGTCTGAAATTTGTCTAGCTTCAGCTTCCAGTCATTAAATCTCACTATTCAGCTGATTAAAGAGCCATCAAATCTTCTCCCCATGTAGATACTAATAGACCACAATCAAATCACCTCTTAACTTCTCTTGGATAAGCTAAATAGATTGAGCTTCTTTACTATCTCATGGTAAGGCAAGTTTTCCAGACCTCAAACCATTCTTGTAGCTCTTTTCTGAACACTTTCGAATTTTTCAACATCCTTTTGGAAGTGTGAACAGCAGAACTGGACACAATATTCCAGTAATGGGCCCACCATTGCTGTCTACAAAGACAATACTACCTCCCTATTCCTACTCAATATTCTTCTGCTTATACATCCCAGGCTCACATTAATGACCTCCCAGTGCAATGCAGTAGCTAAGAAGGCATGTCAAGTTTGTTATCCATCACGGCCTCCAAGTCCTTCTCATAATCACTACTTTCCAGGATACAGTCCCCTTCTGCTAGGTGTGACAATACATTCTTGGAGACCTACATTTCTAGACATGGTGATGTGTTAGTTGAGGTTTGTGTAAGCAGAGTTCCCAAAGTCCTCAGTCAGGATGGTGGCCCCATTGTGCCAGACACTGTTGAAGCACAAAGGAAGACTGGTCTCTGCCCAAAGAGTTTACAGTGTTATTAGAAAGAAAATAGAATAGTGAGGGTAACAAGTGATAAGAGGGAATTGAGGAGGGAGGAGTAGGGTAGTGATAATAAGATGCATTATGTGCGCAACTTGATAGCGCCAAATTATCTGATGGTCCCTCCCCCCCACCATTTTATAATTATATGAAGAGAAAAAACAGCTATTTTCAATTGCCACTCACCAAAGCATCACAGCAGAAGTGGGTCTCAAGGAGGAATATGCCAGAGGAGAAGGAGGAGCTGAATCTTTATTTCTGGTGATTATGTGGGAGAAGGAAAGAACACAATTTTACCTTCACATCCCTGGGGTGGTTTGCAGTGCTGCCATTTAGGAAAAAACAACAACAACATCCTCTTATTTGTGAGTGGAGAATTTTTGAGTCATTGACACAACATAAATATAGAATCCCACAATGCCATTTTTATAGTCCATTTTCAAAGCAGAACCACAACATTTTAAATCTAGGCACAGATATGTAGATGTGTGTTTCTGAAGTGCAGACCTACAAACAATTTCCACAGCCAAACTTGCCCTAAGTGAAAAAGGAATAAACTCAGAAAAGTTTTACTTTGCTTGATATCTGCAATATTTTCAGCTAATACATTTTCTTTTCCAAAGGGCAAGCATCTGGCCCCTAATACCTTGGTACTTATTTTAAGAACATTATTTTTAAGGGTCCAGTAAATATATGCTAAAGAGCCTGGAGCTGGTAACAAGGTTAATTTTAAACAGAAACCCTGCAATTCAGCAGTACTTTTCTCCAACAGGAGTTAGAGAACATAGATGGTACATTTTTGCTAATTCTGTAACCATGATAACATTTACAAGTCTTCATTTTATTCCTATAATTCACAACAGGGCAACTATTTTCATAACACCTGATTTTTCACAAGTTGGTGCCCATGGGAGTGTGTTTTTCTTGGTAGTTAAAGAGTCCATGAAGTCAGATGCATCGTTCCCAGATTAGTGGCTTAGTACTTTTCACAAGAAAGAAAAGTGGAGACACATAAAACAAACATATACAAAACCAAAAACCTCTCCGCTATAACAATAGACTTATTTTAACCCTGAAAGGGGTTGCTGAGCTGTTATTAGCGCAGATGCATAAAGAACATTTTAATGACTTTATGGATTCACTATATGTTGCAGTAACAAAAGATTACTAGAATTGGACAATGTACACAGATATGTGACCCTGAAGAATTCATATAATGGAAGGCAACGTTGTCTAATCATTAGAGCAAGGGCTGGGTGTAAGATCTTTGGGCTTGATTCTGATCTTACTTACACCACTTGACTCCAGTGTAAAGTGGCAATGTGTTGTAGAGAACAGAATCAGTCCCCATGTTTTTATTTCCATCTCTGCACCTTAGGGCTAGTCTACACTGGCAACGCTAAAGCGCTGTTGTGGCAGCACTTTAACATGGCTTGTGTGGTCGTGGCAGAGCACTGGGAGAGAGCTCTCCCAGCGGTCTTAAAAAAAAAAACCCACCTCCACAAGGGGCATGGCTCCCAGTGCTGGTGCACTGTCTACACTGGCACTTTACAGCGCTGAAACTGAAACTTTTTCACACCCCATGAGCGAGAAAGTTGCAGCACTGTAAATTGTCAGTGTAGACAAGCCCTGAGTAAAATTTTCTCCTTTGCCCCAGTTATGTTCCATGCTGGGGTTGTCCTTGGAGTCCACTGATGAAGTGGCCAGACCAGGATGCCTGTGCCCACCTTAGTCACCACTGATGAAAGGGTCTTTACCAGCCCAACATAATCTGGCCAGGAATGCTGCAGTGGAGGTTGGCCCAGGGAGAGGCTGCATATCAACCACTATATGGATCCAATAACCCCAGAACCCTGCACAAAGAGCATGGAGAGACCTAGAGTAGCAGTCATGGTGGGAGCAGTAGAGCAGCCCAGCACTTGGAGCAGGAGGGGCTGGATCACTTTGTATGGTGCTCTCATTGAGCTTAAATGTTTAGGCTTTCTATGAGTAGAGTATATTTTTCTTTGTATGACCTTAGACAAAGAATTCAGCACAATGGGGCTCTTTGGATGCTACATTAATATACTTACTACATAACCTCTCGTGTCTGTCTTCCTACTTCATGCTGGTGTTGCAAGGCTCAATTAATAATGTTTATAAAGTACAGTAGACCCTCAGAGTTATAAACACCTCAGGAATGGAGCTTGTTCGTAACTCTGAAATGTTCACAACTCTGAACAAAATGTTATGAACTCTGTTCAAAAGTTTACAACTGAACATTGACTTAATATAGCTTTAAAACTTACTATGCAGAAGAAAAATGCTGCTTTCTCTTCATTTTTTAGTAGTTTACGTTTAACACAGAACTGAACTGCATTTGTTTTTTGGGGGAGTGTAGGGTTGGGATTTTTGTCTCTACTGCTGTTTGATTGCGTACTTCCAGTTCCAAATGAGATATGTGATCAGCAGAACTCTCAGGGTCTACTGTACTTTAAGGTCCTGAGATGAAAGGCACTATGGAAGTGAAAGTTATTGTTATGATCTTATTTATTTTATGATTCTTAAACAGGAATTCTGAGTTATAATGCCAACTCAGTGCAGACTATATCAGCCACTTAAAAAAGAAGCATCTAAATTCTCATTTCCTTTTCTGTTTTCACTAGCATCAGGAACTTAAAATTTACAAATAAATCCAGATTTAGAAAGAGTGCTACTTTAAAAAAAATATATAAAACTGAACATGTGTAGTTTTTTAAAATAGTAATTGGATATGAAACTGATTTTCAATTTTGTTCTTTTTCAATTTAAACTTAGAATTCTTTCTTAATTCCAGTAAACAGAAACTTTGGCCCAGTGTACCTATAAGAAGATGAAAACTAAACAATAAATGGCATGAAACAATATTTTGTTTTGTACATCTTCTTGCATCCCATACAGTATGCATAATTAGCTAAATAATTCTTGCCTTGTTCCTATAAAAAGTCACTTCTCACTGGACTTGACATCTCTGAGGGCCCAGTTCAGTGCTTAATTTTTGCCAGGGCCAAGCCCTGGCACCTCTAGGCTGGCAGTTCATTGCACCAGCACCTTTGGGCCTACTGAATCAGTTATAAATGTAAAAAAATTGCTTGAGCCCTGTCATCTCTTTCATTACAAATTAAGCACTGGCCCAATTCTTTGTTGTTCTGCACCTTGTGTAGTGATTTACATTGGAGCCAAATAAATGCAGAGACTGTAAGATGTTACCATTCTGATTTGGTAACATTTTACACCTTCTTTGGAATTACTTGGTACTTGCACAATGACTACACAAGATACAGAGCAATAAAGAAGCAGGCCCTTAAACTCTATAATACGAACATTCCTGGGTAAATGTATGATTCTTCAAACTGTTACTTGAGTATTTCCTGCTCTTCTGAGTAGTTTCACTGGCCTCAGTAAGACTATTTACATGAGTACAGATTATTTGCATGAGTAAGGGGTTGCAGGACTGGGCCCTAAATTTGGTCGCTCTACCTATACAGTGCTTGTAAAATAATAAAGTGATCGTTTATACAGATTGCCTTGGCCTAACACAATGGTAAAAAGAAAAGGAGTACTTGTGGCAAAAAGTGACCTTGCTCATTTTATATGTCACAGGCAATGGGGCCCTGTGTGCAGCTTCATTTTTGCCCCCCTCCACATGATCCAGTCAAGAAAAAGAACATTCTCTCTTATCTTCTCTCCAGTGTTTCATTCTTTTTTTCTTCATTCTCCTCCTATGTTATAAGTAATGGGAAGTACATGAAAATAAAATGAGGTACCTTGATTGGGGCAGAGGGTGCAGGAGGGATGTGGCAGTGGGCTCTGGGAGGAAGTTTGGGTGTGGGGTGCAGGCTCTGGGCTGGGACAGGGGTGCGGGAAAGGGATAGGGGAGAAGCACTTACCTTGGGTGGCACATCTCCCAAAGCGACCGGCACACACACTCCTCCGGCAGTAGCTCCTAAGCAGAGGGGCCAGGTGATCTCCGCATGCTGTTGCCTGCGGGCACCACCCCCACAGCTCCCATTGGCTGCAGTTCCCAGTTAATGGGAGCTGCGGAGTCGGCGCTCAGGGCGGGGGCAGCGCATGGAGACAACCTCCCCAGGCGCCACAGGGACACGCCGGCTGCTTCCAGGAGCGAAGCGACGCAGAGGGAGGGAGGCAGACAGACAGAGCGGGCAGGGAGCCACCTTAGTCCCGCTGCTGGCACATCTCTGCATGCCCCTTATGGGAAGGGGAGCAGTGGGTCTCCATCTCCCCCTCACCCCGCCAGGGATGTATGGAGATGTGCCAGCAGCCAGCTGCTTCCCAGAGCGGCGTGGGGCCACCAGCCATGGCATGCAGGCAGCTTGCATGCCCAAGCCCTGCTGGCCGGAACTCCGGGGCAGGTTGTCAGATATTTGTCCTGCATTTTGGGGTCCCCCTGTCGTTGGGGGCCCCGTCCCACCACACGGTTTGTTTCATAGTAAATCCACTCCTGGTCACAGGCCACAAATTCAGCTGTTGTATGAAATTTGTGCTACCTGAGCCCCATATTTAAGCCTATATAGGAAAAAAAAGTAATTTCATAATGTTGTTTAGTGGTTGATAGTGGATCTCCATCTTTTCTGTTTTTAAAAAGTTATTTACATTGGAACAAACCCCATTCCTAATGATCAGCCCAAGCAGCTGCACTTGTGTGGCCTGGGATCTCTACAGGGACAATAGGTAGAAGAATCCCATCACTCCTCACGTGCCGGGGAGTGGCAGCAGAGGTAAAAAAAAAAAAAAAAGTTCTGAAAATGTTTTAAAAGATTTTTGGTCCACATTTTCAACTAGTGCAAACTGGCAAATCTACAATGAAGTTAATAGAGTTGCATCAATTTACAGCAGCCAAGGATCAGTCCCTTAGTGGTTAAATAGGGCATATTCTACAATTATCCCTACATAAACATCTTTTTGCCATAAGCTCAATGTAGAAAGACAGGTCACATAAACTGTGCCTTGGTATGAAAAAGACTAATCAGTTTGGGACATTTTAATTATAGCTTTTATTCTAGACTGGATGCTTTCTACGTAGGTCATACAAAGTTCAGTCCTAAATGAGAAACCTTTTGAGAGTTGTGTTGAATTACAAACCAATAATTTAGGTCAGAGTAACTGTGTGGTTAATTTGTAAGGCAGCATGATGCAAGTGCTGGATAACTGAATTCACCACAAGAACTGTAATTTTTTTTTTTTTTTAAAATAGGCAGTAGAGCCTTTCACCTTATGCAGTCATTTACATCTGTGCAGAGGGCTATCAAATCCCAATTCTTCACTCAAACCACACCCCCCTTTAGATATATAGTTGTATAGTAAACAACTGTGCAAGGCAATGGAGAATTGGCTCCTTATTTTTAGGGCTTGTCTACATGGCCACACTCAGGAAAGTTAATCCACATTAACTTTTAGTGTGGATTAGTTAAGCCACATTAAACTCATGTGTGCACACTCAGAAACTGGGATGTGGGCAGTCATGCCAATGGTCAGAATAGAAGCCAGGCAGCTACACATAAGAGCCCAGTGTTAGACCCAGAATCAGAAGCAAGCTGCCAGAGCCAAAGTTACAAATCATAGCCCCAGGTCCAAGCTAGGTTACCTGCACTGAGGCAAAGCAGGAGCAGTGCCGAGTCCAAAACAGGAGCAAAGCTAGGAACAAGCAGGAACTGCCATGAGCAGTTACTAAAATGCTCTTCTTGCTGGGTTTAAGAACTGGTCTGCTAACTCTTCCCACCAATCAGGCAGTGTAGCCAATCAAGCAGCCTGAAACAGCCAGCTGCACTCACTGGGTTGCAAGGAGACTGGCTCTGCTGCAAGGCCTGATTCTTGATTGCAGCCTTAATTTGGTTTATCTTAATTCACTTCCAAAAAGGATTAAATTTAACCGAATTAAGGCCACTTTAATTCCAAATAAGAATATCTACAAAAGGGTTTAATGTGGTTTAACCCACTTTAAATTTATATCTTTAGTTAATTCAGATTAATTTTCTTGAGTGTGCCTATGTAGACAAGCCAGTAGCTGTTATTAAAGCATCTCAAAGAACTGTCAAATGGCAAATTTCATT
Source organism: Dermochelys coriacea (assembly GCF_009764565.3). Lineage (NCBI taxonomy): Eukaryota > Metazoa > Chordata > Testudines > Dermochelyidae > Dermochelys > Dermochelys coriacea. Next base: position 71,939,778 of record NC_050073.1, read on the forward strand.
TAAGGGTAACGGTACTTGGTTATTAGAAGAAATCTTATTTTACACATTCTAACCCCAATCTTGCAAACAGATGCACTAATGTGGACTGCTGAGAAGTCCTGTTAACTTCAGTAGGACTCCACATATGTGCAAGAATGCATGCTATTTTACCTGTTTGCCAGCTCAGGGCCTAAAAGTAGAAATTTGACCATTGCAAATATTTTGTTTGAACCAATAAGTTACACTACTCTAGTGTGCTATACTTTGGCTAACAAACCCATTTCATAGATTGGTCAAAACTAAGGTTAAGATTTTGTCCCGTCTGTAACATTTACTAAAAATAATGGTGGGGCATTGGAGAGGAGGGGATGACTGAAGCCTGAGCCATGTGGGGTTGGGGGTGGGTGCGAATGAGAGCCTGAGACCCACTGTGGGAGGAGCAGCACCTGCTGCTGCTGCAGCTGACAGGTCCAGGGCTCCCACTGCCCATGGCGGCTTGGGGTTCTCAGGCTGGCGGCTTGGAGCTCCAGGGCCCCGCCAGCGACACAGTGGCTTGTAGCTCCAGGGCACTGCCAGCTCCAGCCTGCCACCCCAGGGCACAAGGTTGAAGGCAGAAAATGTCATGGAGGTCTCTGAAAGTCATTGAATCAGTGACCTCCGTGACAAAATCTTATCCTTACTCATAACTTCCTAGTTGAAAGTAGCTATGGAATCACCTTCAGTTCTTCATTCAACCATTTGACCTACAGGATAGTAATTTACAAAGTGCTTCCTCATTACTTGGACAGAGCTATATCCCAATTTTCAGCTACTAGTAAACTATTTGATAAGTATAATTACAACATGTAGCTTTTTATTTAAAATGTACTGCAAAAATAAGTAAATAATATTTTGGAGTAGTCAATAGGATGGATGACATGGAGGTTTTCAAAAATTGACCCTGATCCTGCCGTCATTTGCCTATTTCCAAACTTTTGGTGAAATAAATCATTTAGGGTAACATTTTTTAAAAATTAGTGCAGCACAGCATTCATAATAATAATATTCAAATCTTATACAGCACTTTTCAAAGTAGATAAGTATCATTTCCCTATTTTACAGATGTGGAAATTGACACACAGAGAAGTAAAGTGACTTGTCTAAGGTAACCCAACAGGCTAGTAGAAAAGCCAAGAATAGAACCCAGGTCTTCCGTGTCCCACTCCAATGCTCAGACCACATTCATGAAGAATTCAAATTTCTCTGGACACAAACCAACACACTGGATCCAAACATTCTCAAACTTTGGTACTGTGATTGAAATCTGAACATGGATTTTGTTTTGAATTTTGCAGTTAGGCAAACCAAAACTCTGGATCTAAACACTCCCAAAACTGTGGGTTTTGAAAATCAGATCTAGATTCGGCTGCTGTATTTTGCATTTTGGACCAGTTGACCAGCTGATCTATGCATCTATCATAGCATCTATGATTATTTGAGATTAGCTCTAGTTTGGAACAAGAATAAACTGTATATCATGCAACATAGTTATGGGGTATGTTCCCAGCTATAGCTAAATTTGACGCATCTGAGGAGGGAGGGTGGGGCCATGGTGGATTAAACGCATATTTGTGTTCATCTGACTTTGGGGCTAGCTGGAAACTTTCCAGTCCCATGTGTAATATAAAGCAGCCTCAGAACTGCTCTAAGACGTCTGTAACCCACATTCCTTTTGCATGATAGTATTTTATTTGTTCAGAGACAGAGAGGGAGGCAGTTGAGAAAACAATGTATTTATGTTGATTTGTAATTGATCTTCCTCTGTCTCCTTAGACGTGTCCGTGTGCACATGAAGAGAGACAGAGCAAGGCCATTTACCTGAAGTGCAAAGAATCATCCGGAAGAAAGAGCTGGTATCTGCTAGGTAGATAATTGTTTTTCCATGATGTAGCGGGGTTGTATTGGAAAAACCCGGGAGGTGGGCGGGCGCAAGCCCACCCACTGCTAAAGGCCCCTCCCCCAGCCTAGCAGGAGGGACCACTGGACCCAGGGACCAACTGATCGCGGGGAACAACTAATGAAAAAACAGGGATCGGAGCGAAGGTCAGAGCTTCAAAATGAGGATACCAGATGGAGACACCGGGCAGAGAACCCCGGATAGCGCCCACTGCTCCTCAAAGCTGTTGAGGGAGCCAGCGGACGCTGCCCAGTGAAACTTTGCTGGATACGTAAAACTAGGGAGGAATGCAAATAGGCCCCACAGTCACAGAGCACCCCCTCGTCTAACATCCTCCTCCTGGTATTATAGATGGAGACTTTGGCCAGAGCCAGGAGGAGGCCTCGCAACTTCGTGGAGCCACGGATAGGGTGTGCAAAGAGGAACAAGTGTGGGGAAAAGTGGAGCCAGAATCTCAACAAGAGGTTCTGGAGGAGCCGGAATAGGGGCTGCAACCTGGCACATTCGAAACCGGACTGGCTGCAGAGTACGCAGCTGGCTCGGAGTGTGGGAGCGGGGAGGCCGGGCGGGGGGGGGGGGGGGTTCGCAGAACAGGGGCCCTAGAAAAATGTCTGGAGGGCCAGGGGTGAGGGGTGGTCGGGGAACGCCCTCTCACAGGGCTCGCCGCAGGAAAGTGAGAGAATCGGGTGACAAGGTGGCCTTCACCTCCTGGAGTATGCGCCTAGAGGTCAGAAGGGTGGAAAGCCCCATGCATCATCCAAGTGTGCGGGGCTCCACCCAATCCCTCCTGTTGTAGTCCAGGAGGTCTCCAACTCTGGTGGTTTCTGCCAGGACCAACCTCCGACACACCAAGGGAGACTCTGTCACCTGCATGCGTAGATTGAGGCTGTGTATCAGGGGCTCCGCGAGGAGATCTGCTCCCTTGGTGGCCACAAATGACCGAAAAAAGCTTCCAGATCCAGAGGAGGTCCTGGTAGAAGACTGGCAGCTCCGAGAGGTCTCGTGGAGGGCCTCTCGGATGGAGAAGAAAGAGCTGACGGTCATATCGGAGCCCTTGGAGGTGGGGGCGGAAGGCGTGTGCCAATGTGCTCCACGCTGGACTACCTGCACCATAAAAAGGAGCCTCTGCAGGGCCCGGAGGTGGAAGACATGGACCTGGCTGTGCAAGCAAACCAGGCCCTGTCCTCCTTCCTCCAGAGGAAGGCTCAGAGCCCCTGCAGAGACCCAGTGCAGCCGTGGTCAGAAGAACTCCAGAGCCATCCTCTGGAGCCTGGCCAGGATCCTCGGGGCTTGGTTCAGGGTGTTGAGTCTGGACAGGACCAATTGGTTCAGCACCAGCACCCTCCCTCACAGGGAGAGACACCAGAACAGTCCTGTCCATCTCCTCAGCCACTCACCCACCCTGCCCTCCAAATCTTGCCAGTTCTCCGGCGGAGAATGATGCGTGGCGGATAGATAAACGCCAAGACAGAGCAGTGGACCCGTGCTCCATTGGATGGCTTGAAGTGCGGGTGGGAGGGAACTCGCCTGCCACCTGTCCCCGACTACCAGGCCAGAGCTCTTGACCCAGTTGACCCGGGCAGAGCAGACCGCCGAGTAAATGGCCTGACAGGCCTCCACCCGCACCAAGTCGTCCGGGTCCTGGACCACGAGGAGCATGCTGACAGGCCAAGCTGCAGTTCCGGCTCCCGAAGCGCCAACCCCGTCAACCTCTGGCAGAGGAGATGGAGGAAGGGCTCAATCGCCAGAGCATACAGCTGGCCCGAGAGGGGGCACCCTTGCCGTACTCCCTGCCCGAAGCTGACCGGCTCGGTCAGGGTCCAGTTGAGCCCGACCAGACACTCCACATCGGCGTACAGCACCTGAAGAAAGCCCACAAACTGGGGCTCGAAGCCGAATGCCCATAGGGTGCCCAGGAGATACCCTTGGTCCACCCTGTCGAATGCCTTCTCCTGGTCCAGGGACAGGAGGGCGAACGACAGACCACCCCTACGCCCCAGCTCCAAGAGGTCCCGGACCAAATACAAGTTGTCAAAGATGGTTCGGCCCGTGATGGTGTAGGTCTGGTCGGGATGGACCACATCCACCAGCATGGACCCCAGCCGCAGTGAGATGGCCTTCGCTATGACCTTGTAGTCCGTGCTGAGGAGCAAGACGGGACACCAATTCTGTAAGTTGCGGAGGTCCCCCTTCTTCGGCAATAAGGTGAGCACAGCTCAGCTGCACGAGAGAGGGAGGACCCCGCTTTATAAGGACTTGGCCCAGATGATGACAAGGTCCGGGCTGGGGACACCCCACAACACGCAGTAGAACTCCACGGTCAGCCCGTCCATGCCCGGAGATTTATTAGTGGGCATGCGACGGAGGGCTTCTGAGAGCTCGGCCAGAGAGAGAGAGGTAGCGCCAGCCAGTCTCAGTTGCCCGCACTGACCGTTGGGAGTTTGGTCCAGAGCACCCTGCGGGCATCAGCATTGGTTGGATCTGGGGAGAAAAGGTTAGCGTAGAAGGCCCTGGCCCTTCCACGCATCTCCTCCAGATCCATGAGGGGGGTCCTGTCCTCCGCCAGGAGGCAGGTGACATGCTTTTTTGGCCCCCTCCTTTTCTCCAGGGCATAGAAGAAGCGGGAGCCGCGATCCATCTCCCGAAGGAGATTGATGCGGGATTGAACAAAAGCGCCCCGGGCTCGATGGTCCTCCAGGGCCCGGAGCTCCTTCCATTCTCCCAGTACGCTGTGCGGAGGGATGGATCCTTGGTCCAGAGGCAAGACGCCTCTCTAGCTCTAAAACCTCCCGCTCCAACTGCCCTATCACCACATCCCTCTTCCGGGTGGCGTCCCGGGTGTAATCGTGGCAGAAGAGCCGTGCGCACACCTTCCCCACATCCCACCATCACCTCGCAGAGGGAAAGACACGCAGCTGTTCCTGCCAGGCCAGCCAGAACTCCCGGAAGGATGCCACGAAGCCCATGTCCTCCAGCAAGCTGTTATTAAAATGCCAATCGGCCGGCCCCAGCCTCTCCGGACTGAGAGAGGCTGTCACAGTCACCAACTGGTGATTCGAGAATGGGGCCGGCCGGATGCCGGAGGCGTAGGCTTGTGCCAGATGGAAACGCGAAATATAAATGCAATCCAAGCGGGAGTGGTACGATCGATCCCCCTCCACCTGGACATAAGTAAAGGTAACATCATCGTCTGGATGGTGGTCGCGCCAGACGTCCACCAGGGAGTGGTGATCCATGATCTCCCCAAGGACACTCACAGCTGCCTGGGATGTCAAGATAGCTGAGCGGTCCCAGTCATCGAGGGTGGTGTTGAAGTCCCCGCCCAGGACCACTCATGAGGATCCAGAGTGCCGAGGAAGGCTGACGCCTGCCGATAGAAACACACTCGTTCCGGGCCCACGTTCGGGGTGTAAACATTGACCAGGTTTAATATCAGCCCCTCCATGCAGGCCCGGACGTGCAACAGGCGACTCGGCTACCCCCAGCACCTCGGGCCATAGCTCAGGGGAGAACAGGGTGGCCACCCCAGCCAAACGGGTGCCGAGGTTGCTAAAGTAAACCTCGTCCCCCCACTCCAGCCGCCAGCTAGCCTGGACGGCTGGAGCTGTGTGGGTCTCGTGCAGGAAGATCACAGAGTACCCCCCGTCCCGAAGGAAGGGGAGCACCTGCTCCTGCGGAGACCTATGCTACAGCCCCTGGTGTTCAGCGTAGCAAAGATGGTGTCCTTCTTAGGGAGGGCTCGGGGGAATCCTCCTGGGCAGGGGGATTGATTGGTTCTTGCGGGGCCTGCTGGAAGCCATGTTTGACCCCAAAGATCATCAGGGAGTCGCAGAATTTACGGGCCCACCGGTAGGCTGCAAGGCTCTGCCTCCCAGTCCCTCACCCCTCCCCCAAATGGCCCGGAGGATGCGGTGGAAGTCTCCCCAGTGCTGAAGGGCAAGCTGCACATTGCCCTTTGAGCCACGGGTGTCCAGCAGGAAACTGTGCAGCTCTTCCTTCAGTGCAGAGGGGGATGCGGCAGCCAACCTGCTGCTGTCCTCTGGTGAGGCCCCTAAAAGATCTTCGCAGCCTGCAGAGATGGGAAGCATTGAGTAGAACCCCGGCGCAATAGCGCCGGGCAGCCTGTCCCCATCCCCACACGAGGGGGCAGTGGAGGGAATAGTGCAGCCCCCAAGATGTTGGGAAAAGGGGACACGAAAACCGCCCCCTGACAATTGTCCGTAGACAGAGGAAACGAGACAACCTCAGGGGTGGCAATAACCTGGGAGATGGTGGGTAAGGGGGCAAGCGACTCATTGGGAATGGAAATAGGATCAGGGGCGGGGACGGGGCGGGGCCAGGGACGAGGACAAAAGAAGGGGCGGGATCAGGAACAAGGGCCAATATTGGGACCAGGGCAGGAGAGGGACCGGGAGCCGGTGTAGAATCAGGAGCGGGAACACTGATGGGTTCACAGTCCCCGGCAGCCGGGCTATTGGAGTGCGGCTCCTCTTGGCCGGGATTGGGGGACAAAGGGACAGGGGTTAGAGAGGGGCCTTCACTGACTCCAGGCACGGGAGCTGTGAGAAACATGTCACCTGCAGCCATGGCATCAGGCACTACGGAAACTTCAGTGGGACTCCCCTCTGGAGGGGAAGCCAACCGCTCCGTCTGGGTGGTAGAGGGCACGCCCACAGGCCCAGGCCCAACTGCTCGGCATCGGCTGTCGCCTCTGTGGGCTCAGTGGCCTCAGGTGAGGTGCCATCTGTGGCCAGACAAATAGGGAGAGTGAGGGTCGCCGGAGGACCAGAGCAGGGGCTACAGCTGGGAGTGAGGGACAGGGAGAAGGAGGAGGGGGTGGTGGAACTGAGCCGCCGCCCAGATCGAGGCCCGCTGGCGGGGTGGGGGGGGTCGTCCTCCCTCTGAGTGACCAGTTTAGACCCAGGGCCTCAATCTCCTTGAATATGGAAGTAAGTTCAGTCCCCGCGGCCCCAGAGTCCTCCACGCCAGGAGCCAGGGCAGTAATAGCCCCACTATCGACAGCGGTGGGGGGCACAGATGGCAAAGGGGCCGGGGGAACTCCTACAGAGGCCTCCTCGGGAGGGGACTCAACAAGGGGGGCGGTGACGTCTCCATCCGCTGCCATGGACGGTGTCTTCTGCTGGGCTCCATCCGGGGGCACGGCAGAAGATGTAACAGCATCAGCCCCCCACAGCATCTTTCGGGGGCCCCCCTCTTCGTTGGAGGGGAGGGATCGAGCCTGCGATTAACGGGCGCTGCGCTTCCCCTGGATGAGCACCCAGCCCTCCAAAGTGGCGGTGGAGGGCCGGTCAGCAGGGGCAGGGCCAGGGTGATCGTTTTGGGGCTCAGGGCGGTAAGGGCGGGACAACAGGAGGAAGAAAAACCTCCACCTAGGGGCGGGCCCTCTCCCTCAGCTGGCAGAGGTCTTGCTGCCCTCTCCTCCATGGGAGGAGGGGCAGTGGCAGTGGAGCCAAGCTGCCAGGGTCGCTGGTGGTGACAGGACCGGAGCCCTCTCGGGTCTTGGGGGTCCCGGACGCTCCACCGGGCCAGGCCGGGGGTAGTCCCTCCGGACGTACCCCGTCGCCTGGCAGAGAAAGCACCGGGCCTTCCCTATCAAATAATGGACCCGTAATGGGCCCCCTGATAGGGCACCAAGAAGGACTCCTTGAGCGCCTCCCTGCCACACGTTGCTGGCGGCACTTGAATCTGCACCTGTTGGCGTAAGGACAGAACGTGGCGGAGGGCGGGGTCCTTGCAGCCCAGCAGGAGAGGGCTAATGATGGAGATGGATTTCCCCAGAGTGGAGAGGGCAGGCAACAGGGCAATGTTGGGCAGGAAGGGCGGGACGGAGATCAAAACCACCTGTACGCCCAAGTCCTCCAGAGGTTCTAGGGGAACGAACACGCCCCCTCCCCGCCATGCCCTTCACTACCGCCTCCTGAGCGGCGGCCTCTGACGCTAGGAAGAACACAACCTTACCATACATCTTGGAGGCCACCATGATGGCCGTGGGCCCTATCACCCTCGCCAACGCCCGTACATACGTTTCAACGTGGGGCGAGGCGGACACCAGGGGGCAACGGACACCGTGCCTCCTGGTCAGCGAGGAGAAGGGGCCCCGGCCACCAGGAACGGTACTGGAGGCGGCAGTCGGGGCAGATGGCACGGCGGCATTCAGGGAGGCGGCAGCCACCTGGGCGTGTGCTCTGGGGGCTAGAGATAGAAAGCCCCCAGAGCTGGTGGGGGGGGGGGGGGGAACGGCTAGGGAGGAAAGGGCTGCGGCAGATGTCGGGGCTGCAGCAGGGAGGGCAGCCCTGCCAACAGAGGTTTAGTTTTCTGGGCGGGGCCTTTGCCCTTTTTATTCCCCTGGCCCTTTTTGCCGGTGGAAGGGGCAGCCATGGTAGTGGCGGAGTCTAGGCTAGTGGTGGCCGATAGGATAGCCACTGGGGTGGACAAGGGAGGAACTATGGGAGCAGCAGGGGCAGGAGCAGGGGTGGGGCCAGAGGCAGGGTCCTCCTCCATAGTGGAAAGAGGTGGGAGGAGGCCCCAAATCGGGGGTGGGACAATGGACAACTGCTCTTCCCCACTAGATAACAGGCAGGGGAGGAGGGTCCAGCAAACAGGGTATTGGGAATAGGGAAGGTGGGACAGGCCAACCACTCCTCCCTGCTAGACTCTATGCAGGATGGAGGGTACCAGCGTGGGCAGGAAGGGGGAATATGGGGGGGGGCACCGGGGGAAGGGAAGAAGCAGCCACTCCTCCCCACTAGGCTGCAGGCAGGGGAGGAGGGTGCCAACAACAGAAGGATACAGAGACAACAAAAGGAGAGGGGGACAATCATGGGCACAGGGTGGGGTGCCGGCTCCTCCGGCTGCACTCAGACAGGGAAGGACGACAATTGCATCAGGGGAGGTACAGTGACCAGGATAAACAATTTAAAAGAGGGGTGGGGAACAAGCGCTTCGAAAGGGGACATGGGCACACCAAACTGCGGGTTGGGCGGGGCAGGGGCCAGCGGAAGTCAAGGGGAACAGCAAATAACTGAGGGCGGGGCAAGTAGAGCACAAGGGCAAGGGGGAACCAAACTCCTGGAGAGGGGCGGGGCAGGCAAAGTAACAAACTTGCAAGGGTTTGGTCGGGGTAGGCACACTAACAAACCCAGGAACCTAGGATGGGGCCAGGGTGGGACAGGCAAACAACCAGGGAAAATTTTTCCGGGGAGCTACAGGAGGAAGGGAGGAAAAAAACTGGGCTGAGGGGTAACAGGGAGGCCCTGCACCCAAATGCAACTGAGGGAGGGGGGCCAATTCCAAACAAAAGAGGGGGGGAAGTGCACCCATGAGCGCTTGTGGGGCTCACTCCAGTCCTTGCTCGCTGCTGGAAACGGTCCCAGATGGTAGCGGGCAAAGAAGCAAACAGCCCTGTTGAGGGGCGAGCAGCAGGTGTTGATGGTCAGCTGGGTTGGTGGAGGGGGCGGTGGCAAAAAGGGGTGGTGGTGAAGGAAGATGTGCTGGGGGGCAGGAGAACCACGCCTCTCCTCTGGCCCTCCACAGCAGCAAAAGGCTAGCACCACCCCAGGAGCACAGCTGTTAAAGTCACTCAGTCCAATAACTGACCCCCTCCACAATTCCTCGCAGCGGTCTTCCTCCTCCTCGAGGAGGCAGCAAGCTCAAGAGCAACAGCAGCAGCAAGCGGGCGTCGGCCAGGCAGAAGGGGTGACAACAGTGGTGGTCGGGTCCTTGCTTCTCCTCCCTCCAGAGGGGTGGAGATGGGGGGGGCAGGCCAGCAAGGCCCCCCCAGCAGCAACAGCAGTGGCTCCCAGAAGGGGTTTCAGCCAGCAGCGGCCCTCCAGGAAGCAGAGAGCTCCAGCCAGCAGCAACAGCCCAGGGAGGGAGCTCCAAACAGCAGCAGCCCAGGAAGGGAGAGAGCTCCAGCTAACAGGGCAACCTGAACAGACTGACTTCTCCTTCCTGTAGTGGGGTGGTCACCTACTCTTGTCCTGAAGGACTTGAAATCAGCCCTGGGAGCGGGCTAAGGCTGCGAGAGGGCTGCTGCTAGGGAAAGCAGCAAGCCTCGGCTGATTGGGGAAACAGCCACATTTGTGGCCATGCCCCAATCAGGCCCCAGCTGGCCTTTATAAGAGGGCAGTGGGCCAGGATGACAGAGTCTCTCTCTCTCCAGATGTTGAGAGGGAGGGGCCTGCCTGCCTGGAGCTGAGTAGGGTACTTATCAGTGGAGCAGGGCTGGGCAAAGGCCAGAGGAGCTGGGAAGCTCCAGCCTGAGAAACCCCCAGGCTGCAGGCCTTGATGAAGGCCTAGGAAAAGGGTACTGGGGTTGCAGAGGGCAGCCCAAAGTTAAGCAGAAGCAGCAGGTCCAGACCCTCCTTGCCGATGATGAGTGGCAATTATACTGCAGTCTGCCCCAGGGAGCTGGGGCTAGATGGTGACTGGCAGTAACCAAAGACTGAGGTGAGGTGGGGGTCCCCTGGTGGGGGGGGGCAAATCTATGAGGGTACTGCCAGGGGGCAGCACCTGATGTGAAAGAGGCACCTGGGTCCTGGAGGGACTCAGGGCCCAGCGGCAAGCAGAACACCGGTCTGCAGAGGGCGCTCCAGAGGCTGGAAACGCTAATTTCCTGGATGAGCAGCAGGAGGTGCCACAGGGGTGAATTGTGCCCCACCATACATGAGCTGAAGAGTAAGTTGTCAGGGTGGGTGGAATCATAAATATTCATAATTTGAGAACTGAACAATTGATGATCAGGTAGGGAGAAGCTATGAAAAAGGAGTATGAGGCCACCAGGTGGGCTTAGTGGATGAGCCTGATTAGATACATAATAGTGTCTCCTGGAGTCAGTGGCTAGGTCCCAATGCCGGTGGTGAATTTGCCAGTCTCTTGCACCCAGTAATGCAGTCCATGGGTCCCTCACATGATTAAGCCCTTAATACAATACATGCCCTATTGTGCCATATTAATTAAATAATGACAATACTACTACTTTGGAAGGAGGAGACTGATGAGCATAAATTACGTTTCATCCATTTCTAATGACTTTTGAATAGCTACTTGTTTATCAAACTCATGGGTTAAAACTGCATTGGTACCACACTTGAGATCTCCCACCATAACAAGCCCTGCTGTTGTTTCCATTTTCAGAGGTTTTTGCTGTTATTGCTGCTACTACTATAGAAGGAAAAACTGCTGCCTTTACTTGCCTTGCTTTATTTGCTACGTTTAAGGCATGCTGACAGACTGAATGACAATCCTGCTGCCTCCAGTTCCCAAAAGAGGAAGCCCAACTTTAGTGCACATGTGAATCAAACACTATTGCCAAAAATGGAAATTATCTCTTTTGGAGCAGAAACTTTGCAGGAAGGATAATATAACAGCACTGAGTATGGAACGTGTTAAGAGAACTCAAGGCCAGATTGTGTCCCTTACTTCTGCACATGCAGAAGGACCCCTTCACTCACACACACGTCTCTCCTCTCCCACACAGAAGGCATTATCAGCTCATTTTACAACATCATCACCACTTTCTTCTCTGAAGATGAGTATCTGAAAGTGGGAAAGGGTAGACAGGGAGAGAGCAGGGGCAGGTTGGATGTGGCTCCCCCAAAAGTGCCAAGGGGAATTCCTTGATGAATAAATTCAGTCTCATGCTACATTGACTTTTTGATGGCCCCCTTGTACACTACTGGAGACGAGCTGCCCCAGAGTGGAAAGGACAGGGATTCCTGGTATATGTACAGCTGCATGGCAATCCATTGGTTTCATCGGCAAAGTCCTCTGTTCAATCTGTAGAGGTAAAATTCCATCCTCCTCTGTGAAACAATCTAGGGGAAAGTCTTTAAGGGGAGCCTTGGGATTTTCCTCCCTCCAGGATCCCCTCCCACAGAGTTTTTCCATAGGTGGGATGGTGGGGTAATCAGGTTAGGAGACAGTGCAGGTGAAATTTAGGAAGGACAAAAATGGAGGACGGGGGAGGAGTAAAGCTGCTGAGGTCATATCTAGTGACAATCACTATGGGTAGGGAAAAATTAGCGACTATTAACATTTGTATAAATACTATTATTACTTGGGGTCTAGGGACCACAGCTATGGACCATGACCCCGTTGTGCTAGGCACTGTACAAACACAGAACAAAAAGGTGGTCTCTGCTCCAAAGATCTTACAGTTTAAGTAAAGCCTGACATTACTGAGCATAAGAATGGTCATACTGGGTCAGACCAATGGTGCATCTAGCTCAGTAGCCTGTCTTCAAACAGTAACCAATGCTTCAAAGGGAATAAACAGAGCAGGGCCATCATCAAATGATTCATCCCCTGCCAGCCAGTCCCAGCACCTGGCAGTCAGAGGCCAAGTGACACCCAGAGCATAGTGTTGCATCCCTGACCATCTCAGCTAATAGCTATTGATTGACCTATCCTCCATGAACTTATCTAGTTCTTTTTTGAAAGAAGTTATAGTCTTGGCCTTCACAACATCCCCTGGCAACAGGTTGACTGTGCATTGTGTGAAGAAATACTTCCTTTTGTTTTAAACCTGCTGCCTATACATTTCATTGGGTGACTCCTGGTTCTTGTGTTATGTAAAGAAGTAAACACCACTTCTTTTTTCACTTTCTCCACATCATTCATAATTTTATAGAACTCTATCTTATCCACCCTTAGTTGTCTCTTTCCAAGATGACTAGTCTCAGTCTTTTTGATCTCTCCTCATATGGAAACTGTTCCATACACTAAATCATTTTTGTCGCCTCTCTCTACCTTTTCCATACCCTTAGTAATAATTTCCGTTGCCCTTCTTTATACCCTTTGTTTCTATTATATCTTTCTTGAGATGGGGCAATCAGAACTGTACACAGTATTCAAAGTGACTTGTCTAAGGTAACCCAACAGGCTAGTAGAAGAGCCAATGGAACCCAGGTCTTCCATGTCCCACTTCAGTGCTCAGACCACATTCATGAAGAATTCACATTTCTCTGGACACAAACTTTGGTATTGTGATTGGAATCTGAACATGGATTTTGTCATACCATAGATTTATATAGTGGCATTATGATATTTTTTGTCTTGTTATCTATCCTTTTCCTAATAGTTCCAACATTGTTAGCTTTTTTGACTGCTGCTGCACATTGAGTGGATGTTTTCAGAGAATGGTAACAGCTAATCTATATCCAATCATTTTGTATGCATAGTTAGGATTATGTTTTCCAATATGCATCACTTTGCATTTAACATTGAATTTCTGCTACTATTTTGTTGCCCAGTCACCTAGTTCTGTGAGATCCCTTTGTAATGCTTTGCGGTTTTGTGAGATCCTTTTGTAATAGTGCTGTGAAGTGATTAAAAAAAAATCAATCATGATTAATTGCACTGTTAAATAATAATAGAATACCTTTTATTTAAACATTTTGATGTTTTCTACATTTTCAAATATATTGATTTCAATTACAACACGGAATACAAAGTGTACAATACTCACTTTATATTTTTTTGATTAGAAGTATTTGCACTGTAAAAAACAGTATTTTTCAATTCACCTAATACAAGTACTGTAGTGCAATCTATTTATCATGGAAGTTGAACTTGCAAATGTAGAATTATGTAAAAAACAATTGCATTCAAAAATAAAACAATGTAAAATTTTGGAGCCTAAAAGTCCATTCAGTCCTACTCCTTGTTCAGCCAGTCACTCAGACAAACAAGTTTGTTTACATTTGCAGGAGATAATGCTGCCCGCTTCTTGTTTACAATGTCACCTGAAAGTGAGAACAGGTGTTTTCATGGCACAGTTGTAGCTGATTGTCAAAAGATATTTACGTGCCAGATGTGCTAAAGATTCATATGTCCCTTCATGCTTCAATCACCATTCCAGGGGACATGCGTCCATGCTGATGACGGGTTCTGCTTGATAACAATCCAAAGCAGTGTGGACCGACCCATGTTCATTTTCATCATCTGAGTCATTTGCCACCAGCTGGAGGCTGATTTTCTTTTTTGGTGGTTTGGGTTCTATATTTTCCGCATCAGAGTGTTGCTTTTTTAAGACTTCTGAAAGCATGCTCCACACCTCATCCTTCTGAGATTTTGGAAGGCACTTCAGATTCTTAAACCTTGGGTTGAATGCTGTAGCTATCTTTAGAAATCTCACATTGGTACCTTCTTTGCGTTTTGTCAAATCTGCAGTGAAAATGTTCTTAAAATGAACCACATGTGCTGGGTCATCATCCGAGACTGCTATAACATGAAATATGTGGCAGAATGTGGAAAAAAAGAGCAGGGGACATACAATTCTCCCCCCAGGAATTCAGTCACAAATTTAATTAACACATTATTTTTAATGAGCGTCATCAGCATGGAAGCATATCCTCCGGAATGGTGGCCAAAGCATGACGGGGCATACAAATCTTTAGCATATCTGACACATAAACACCTTGCAAATGCCTGTTCAAGTGGAGTGCCCCAGGGGTCGGTCCTGGGGCCCGTTTTGTTCAATATCTTCATAAATGATCTGGAGGATGGTGTGGATTGCACTCTCAGCAAATTTGCGGATGATACTAAACTGGGAGGAGTGGTAGATACGCTGGAGGGGAGGGATAGGATACAGAAGGACCTAGACAAATTGGAAGATTGGGCCAAAAGAAATCTAATGAGGTTCAATAAGGATAAGTGCAGGGTCCTGCACTTAGGATGGAAGAATCCAATGCACCGCTACAGACTAGGGACCGAATGGCTCGGCAGCAGTTCTGCGGAAAAGGACCTAGGGGTGACAGTGGACGAGAAGCTGGATATGAGTCAGCAGTGTGCCCTTGTTGCCAAGAAGGCCAATGGCATTTTGGGATGTATAAGTAGGGGCATAGCGAGCAGATCGAGGGACGTGATCGTTCCCCTCTATTCGACACTGGTGAGGCCTCATCTGGAGTACTGTGTCCAGTTTTGGGCCCCACACTACAAGAAGGATGTGGATAAATTGGAAAGAGTACAGCGAAGGGCAACAAAAATGATTAGGGGTCTAGAGCACATGACTTATGAGGAGAGGCTGAGGGAGCTGGGATTGTTTAGTCTGCAGAAGAGAAGAATGAGGGGGGATTTGATAGCTGCTTTCAACTACCTCAAAGGGGGTTTCAAAGAGGATGGCTCTAGACTGTTCTCAATGGTAGCAGATGACAGAACGAGGAGTAATGGTCTCAAGTTGCAATGGGGGAGGTTTAGATTGGATATTAGGAAAAACTTTTTCACTAAGAGGGTGGTGAAACACTGGAATGCGTTACCTAGGGAGGTGGTAGAATCTCCTTCCTTAGAGGTTTTTAAGGTCAGGCTTGACAAAGCCCTGGCTAGGATGATTTAACTGGGACTTGGTCCTGCTTTGAGCAGGGGGTTGGACTAGATGACCTTCTGGGGTCCCTTCCAACCCTGATATTCTATGATTCTATGATTCTATGGTTCTCTCTTTCTAGTGACATTGTAAATAAGAAGAAGGCAGCATTATCCCATGTAAATGTAAACAAATTTGTTTGTTTTAGCAATTGGCTGAACAAGAAGTAGGACTGAGTCGACTTGTTTTACATTGGTTTGTTTTTGAGTGCAGTTATGTAACAAAAAAAATTTACAATTGTAAGTTGCACTTTCATGACAGAGATTGCACTATAGTGCTTGTCTGAGGTTAATTGAAATATGCTATTTATTTTGTTTATCATTTTTACAGTGCAAATATTTGTAATAAAAATATACACTGATTTCAATTAGAACACAAAAAAATATATGTAAATGTAGAAAAATATCCAATATATTTAATACATTTAAATTGGCTTTCTATTGTTTAACAGTGTGATTAAAATTGCGATCAATCAAGATTCATTTTTTAATCATGATTAATTTTTGAGTTAATTGTGTGAGTTAACTGTGATTAATCGACAGCCCTGTTTTGTAATGCTTTGAAGTCTGCTTTGGACTTAACTATCTTGAGCAATTTTGTATCATCTGCAGACTTTCCCATCTCACTTTTTACCCTTTTTTCCAGATAATTTATGAATATGTTGAATGGAACTGGTCACTGTACAGACCCCAGGAGGTCACCTCTCCATTCTGAAAACTGACCATTTATTCCTACCCTTTAT
The DNA here is from genome assembly GCF_009764565.3 of Dermochelys coriacea. Lineage (NCBI taxonomy): Eukaryota > Metazoa > Chordata > Testudines > Dermochelyidae > Dermochelys > Dermochelys coriacea. The sequence goes on from NC_050073.1 coordinate 71,955,816, forward strand.
TTCCTATCTTTTAACCAGTTACTGATCCATGAGAGGACCTTCCCTCTTATCCCATGATGGCTTACTTTGTTTAAGAGCCTTTGTTGAGGGATCTCGTCAAAGGCTTTATGAAAGTTCAAGTACACTACATCTGCTGGATCACCCGTGTCCACCTATTTGTTGACTCCCTCAAAGAATTCTAACAGATTGGCGAGTCATGATTTCTCTTTATAAAAGTTATGTTGACTCTTCCACAACAAATAATGTTCATCTATGTGTTTGTTCTTTACTATAGTTTCAACCAATTTGCCTGCTACTGAAGTTAGGCTTATTGGCCTGTAATTGCCAGGACTTCCTCTGAAGACTTTTTAAAAAAATTGGCATCACATTAGCTATCCTCCAGTCATTAGGTACAGAAGCTGATTTAAGCAATAGGTTACATACTGCAGTTAGTAGTTCCGCAATATCATATCAGAGTTCCTTCTGGTGAATGCCATCTGGTGACTTATTTCTGTTTAATTTATCAATTTATTCCAAAACCTACTCTAATGACATGTCAATCTGGGACAGTTCCTCAGATTTGTCACCTAAAAAAGAATGGCTCAGGTGTGGGAATCTCCCTCACATCCTCCATATCTATTCAAAAAGAGCTGTTTTTCCAGAAGGCAACTGAAGGATCCCTCTGAAGGACTAGACAGGAAGACATAGGACAAAAGTGTACAATGTGACAAAAGGACACATTCATATCAGAAATGCTTTCACTGATCCCACTCCAAAAAGGACAATCACAATTAAAGCTCTCTATGCTGGTGTAATACTCAGAGGTTTCCTTATTTGCAGTCCTCAGGAAGGCATAGCCTTTCCCCCTCCCTCTTTTTAAAAATGTAGATGAATGAGGTATAAGCTATAAACTCTTCATGGCAGTGAAAGCTCCTTGTCTGGTTTAGCCCTTTATATATTTAGGGCACTATATAAATCATCATCCTCATGCAAGAAAACCTCTAATTAGGAGCAGATATCTGAAATTCAGAGTGAGGGCACGAGGACAGCATGGATCACAGACTGATGAAATGAAGGAAAAGCACAGCAGTATGGTAGGGTAGTTTATTAAATATTCAGCTACAGAACAATGTAGCTGAAAAATGTTACTTGTCAGATAGATTCCTGCTTTAGCATTCCAGATGTTATGGGCCACAATAAGTATGAATGGCATATTCTTGGTATGCTAATGGTTAGCAAATATTCATGCCATAATTTAGACAGATAAACAGTACAATCTGATTTGTTCTGTATATAGTCTGTCATCTAAAATACCCACAAAAGGCTTCACAGACAATTATATACTGTACGTGCAAACTGAAGAGGATGGAGGTTACCATATATTCCATAGTTAACATCTGTACATAGAGCACAACAGAGGTGAATGAATGAAGATATAATGGGAAGGTGGATGTTTGTAAACGGGATAATTAAGCATTTATCAGGATGTCACTATGTACAGCAAGCCATCATACTACACAAAGGCATAATAATGTGCGCAAGCTCAGCTGCCACATCTTATCAGAATGGTGGTTTTTGTGAAGACATAACACTACACATTGCATTGTGCTTCATGCTGCAGCAGTAAGATATTTAGTGACAGGATATTGCTGTTGTAGATCATCGCTGCTTACATTTTTTCTGTATTAAAGGTGGTTAGAAAAGTGTCTTCTATTTAAAACATCTTAATATTAGGCAGAGTTTTGGAGCCCACTTAATATGGATAGAAGGCAAGAGATAAATGTAAGCTATTATTATGATAAAGCATTCTCCAGGCTGTGGATAGGAATGGATGGTTTTTAGAGCATAGGGGAAATAGCTGCATAAGGGATAAACATCATGCATTGTTGCTTGACATTCAGAACAATGTATAAGAAGGAAATGACTATGTGCTTATGTGGTATATGAGATTTGCACTACTAGCATAAGTATTAGAGCCTTCTGGAAACTAAACTTTGGTCTAACTCTGGTTGTGGGGCTTGGAACAGAGGTGGCTGGGTGGTGCTGGTAGCCTGTGATACACAGGATGTCAGACTAGATGAAATGGCAGTCCCTTCTGGCCTTAAACTCTATGATTCTAAGTCCATGATTCTTTGAGCTGGTGAAGTGCAGCACGTGTAATCACCTGTTTATATGCCAATATGAGGAGCACTCTCTTTCCCTTCCATCCTTAGAACTTGACCCAAGTGTCAATAACATAGGACTCCCATATTCTTAGCCATAATGAACACTTGCCCCTTCTTGCACACCAGTTGGCTACGGCTGTAATGGCCAGGGTGTAGGTGGCTGGCCCAGTAGTGTCCACTGGGCTGGGGTTGAAGGCAGGAATTGAGACTAATTACCAAGCTGAGTCAGGAGATGAGTAGTAAGATCAAGCTGGGCTGGGGTCAAAGGCAGGAGACAGGAGCAAGATAAGGCAAAAGATGAGGTCTGTAGCACTAGCAAGCTAGTAGAGTCTAGACTGCTGCTCAGACAGCTCCCTGGGCAACTTCCTGGTTTAAATAGTTGGTTCGGACCAATCAGGCAGCCGCAGAGAGCTGTTATTCTGGCCTCGTTGGGTGAAACTTCTGGGGCTGCCTGGCTTTCCAGGAATGTTGGAGGCTGTTTTGCTTGGTTCCCCAGTGGTGATGTGGAGGCATCAGTCATCCAAGATCCCACAACCCCAGGTTCTAGGTCCATTGATCCTGACATCGGCTATCTGTACCTTACTCTGAGACAGATACTGGCTACCTTAACCCTTTTCCATATGATTTACTCCATCCAGAGCACCATTTTTACAGTCAAGGGCTGACTGGGAATTTTTGTAGCCCAGCAATGTTGTCCCTTAATCAGCCAGAAAGGGTACTAGTGTGTAATACAGAGCACTCCACCTAGAAGTCAAACAAAACTGAGCCAAAATTTTCGTGATAGCTTAGCCTTGGCTTGATTGCTCTAATTCTCTACTTTAAACTCATCAGAACCACATAAGTTTGTTTCCCAATCTTCTAGATCTATCTTGTGGTAAGGGCAAGATTCTCTACCCAGATCAGAAGTCTCTCAACTTGGCTTCTGGATTTCAGGGGGAATAGATGAAGTGCTCTACAAAACTCAAAAGATTCTACCAGAAAGCAGAAAGCCTATAACCTGGAAAACTTTCTTAATGAAATGAAAGATTGTCTATCTAAACAGCTCACAAAGGAGGAGACCTGAGACAGTAATTCATTCTGAGCTCCATCAGACACCACCTGGCTGTAATTCCAGCCTTCTAATATCCAGTAATAAAGTTTCTAAAATAGATGCTGCATGTTTATTCTGCTGTGCATGAATGATCTCCATCATGGAATCTAAGACTTGTTTTGACAAAGCTCATGGGGCCCTATTCAAACTTTTATTGGAACATTCCATCTACCATCTTTCTGTACGTAGCATTCCTCATAGTCATAATGTCAGCTCAGAGTTAGCAAAATCCAGGCCCTGGTGGTGGATCCCCCTGAAACATTATGTTCCATAAAAATAGAAGATCCTGTCTCCCTATTCTAAATTCCTGTTTTAAAATGGTCTCTGGTTTCCATCTCAATCAGGCCATTAACTGGTTTGTATTTTTCTTTCAACACTCATTCATGTCCAAGGTTTAAGTTATTATCAATATAGGACCAAATAAATCCAAAGGTTCCTAGACTTTTTGTGCCATATGAAAATAAGACCAAGTGTCAGTCCATCAATCCAAATGAATCAGATCACATAAACTTGGCTGCTATAACCCGGCAAAGGTGTTCAGCCCCCTATGTGAATTAGCATATATTCAGCTAAGAGCTTGTCTACACAGCATGGCAAAGCACACCAGAGGACTGTGATTTGTAAAGTGCTGAAATAGTGTGCCCTCCAACTTTCCCATTGACCCTGCTGGACTGCTCTCAACTGCATTAACATAGTCCCGTTTGAAGCTAGATTACATCAATGAGAACTAGGCACCTTTTAGAGCATACCAGCAGAGTCTACACTGGGCAGTTAAAACCCAACGCATTAGAGTGCTTTACAAATCTGGTAAGCTTTGCTGTACCATGTATACAACCCATCAGTCTAAGGAAGCCTCAATGGCATGCCTTTGCAACATCTCTATCATTGAAATATGCTGCTTGGAAATATGTTCCTTTAAAGGCCTTATTCTCTCAATATGGCCTCTAGCTTAGCAGTCCAATTGCAGTCACTTTTAATGTAATGACTCCTCAGAGGCACCTTCTGGACTGTCCCTACTACTTTTAATTTCACAAGCATATGGAACCATGTGGGCAATTCTTGAAAGAGAAAAAAAATGGTTTCTTACCACACTGACTGGGATTCCTTAATGGACATTGGTTGCTAGAAGTTTCCAGGGGTGTGCAACACCCAAGAATGTGGCTCTATATAGGAAATCATCTTGAAGAGCCACTGTATATATATTCATAGATTTTAAGGCCAAAAAGGACTGTTATGATCATCTAGTTTCTATGGTACCTTTTTGTTTTGTCCTTAAGCAATGTCTTTTAGTGTAAATGATTAAAGATTTTTAAATTACTATAAATTCTCTTTATTTAAACTAGCAAAAATTGCAATAGGGCCTTGTCCCCATTTTCCTCAAAATAGAGAAGTGGCTTTTCGATGGTGCTTTCCAGACATATGTACTAATGTTGGTTCTCTCTGAAACTGCAGAAATTTCTCATTGTTTATTCCTTTTTATAATTGTACATTTTAGAGCATTTCTGATTCTTTATTAGTTGTAACTTGATGAAATGTAATAGCTGTTTGGTTCATGCTTCTGCAATGTGGCTAGCCGGGGCTCGAACCTCTGCGGGGCGGCGGGGAGCCATACCGGCTCACTACACACAGATAACATTTGGGGAAATTAGTCCGGCCGTGGGAGTCTCCCTTGGCGGCCCTTGCGGCAACTGAAACAAGCACCGTAAGCCCGGGCCCTAGGTCAGGGCGGGGCAACAATAAGTCAGGTGCTCAGGGTCTCCAGCAGCAAGGGGCTGAGCAGCAACAAACAGTACATAGAAATAGGCCCAGGCCCTGGGTCAGGGCAGGGTAAGTAAGTCAGTAGCTCTGGCCCTCAGGCCGGGGCTGAGCAAACAATTCAATATTAGCAGGCCCAGGCCTCTAAAGGACCTGGAAGAGGGGGAGACTGCCACCCACAAGTTGGGTGGCGGGGGGACACAGGCCCTCCCACTCCACTGCGTCCCAGCCCAGGGCCCTAGCAGTGGCAGAAGACCACTGCTGTGTCAATGGGGATCCTGGCCACAACACACTGACATGGGCTCTGGTCATGTTACAGCCAGACTAGGGTCAGCTGTCCCTGGACTATTTCCTAATCCTGCCTCTTAGGGTACCTAGGTCCAGGTGGTGTCCTCCGGGGTGTCCAGCAGCATGGGTTCCTCAGGGTAGCGGGCAAGTGGCAAGCCCGGCAACTCCCCTGGGTAGTGGCTGCAGGGCAGGTCTGGCAACTCCTGGCATGCACCTTGGACTGCGGGGGCTTCCCAGTCGCGGGCCAGGCTGGAGGCATCTGGCCTCCTTGGCATCTGGGCCCTCAGTGAGCTCTGAGGGTGAGCTTTTATACTTCCGGGTCGCTGCCTGACCCTCTGAGGGGCGGGCTCAGAGATCCTTGGCTCCGCCCACTCCAGCCCCTGGATAGGCTCCTCCCTCTCCGGGGCGGCGGGGAGCCACACCACCTCACTACAGCTTCCTTTTATCTTTTTAAAATGTAATTAAGGGTAACTTTTTCAAAAGTGCCTAAGTGAGTCAGGGGCCTAAGTCCCATTTTCAAAAGTAGGCATTGTGTTTTCTTGTACCTCTCTGGTGCCTCCTGGAAATGAAAAGGAGCATCTTTCTTGTCTTGGACCTCCTTCTCTGGGTGGGATGGCATCACTGTTATCTAGGTTTCCAGGCATATGTCCTTCTGTCTGTCTGTACCTTTTAGGGAGTCTGTCCCCTTCCTGAGGGTGGGAGTTTAAAATAGTCCAAAAGAAAAATACCTCCATATGCCTAATTTTACAATCACTGAGTGGGCCTTTCCCCTGGGGAACTACTTCCAACTCAAATATAGGACTGGATGCACCTTACCATTCCTTTCTTGAAAAAGGACTGCCCCTAGGTTTACATCCAAGACATCCATCTGCAGTATAAAATGTTTTCTGAAATCTGGATTAATGAGGACTAGTTCTCAGCACAATTGGTCTTTCAAGGTGTTAAAGGCCTCCTCACAGTCTTCCATTCATTGAGTTTTCTTCAGGCTACCATTTGTTATTTGGTCCATCAGAGGCACTGCAATTATGGTGTATGGTGAAATCAGGTACAAATCTCCTATAGTAGCCAGCCAATCCAAGGAAATGTCTCACCTGTCTTTTTGCGCAAGGGATGGTACATGTTGCCAAAGCCTGAACTTTGCTGACGAGGGGCTTGAGCTGAACTCTGAACTGTCTTCTCCTCTCAGGTGAGTGTTAAGGCTATTGCTAGTTAGCTTACTCCTTCAGTTTACGCAAAAAAGTGGTTCTCTAAAAGCCCTCTTCAAATTGAAATGAGTTCATTGTCTCCTGTTACCAGGACCCAACAAGACTGCCTTATAAATACACATTACAAAGAGGGTAGGAATTTTCATATTACTCCACCTTTCAGCTGGGCCATGTAGAACACTGCTTCACTGTACAGGAAGGAATGAAGGAACTGTCAGTCAGGAGGTGGGTCAGATGATGACTTTTTCAGGGAGTATCGTGAGGGAACTGGCAGCTGGAAGAGGGAAGTTAGTCTGAGGAGCTTTCAGGAATTTGTAAGAGAAGGGAGCAGCTGTGAGTGAGTGTTCTTGACTTCATTTCTCAGTGCAATTTACTAAGGATATTTTCTAAATATTGTAAGGGTTAACATAAAAGCACTATATATTTATGGATTTGAAAATTCAAAGTCTTACTTAATTTTTACTTAGTCCTAGCTCATGCAAACTCCCATTGAAATCAGTGGGAGCTTGCCTGAGGAAAAACTGAGTAAGGACTTCAGGATTTGGTTCAGAAAACTGTGTTATGGTTAATGACTACACCTTCTATGCTAATATCCTCAGGCTATCTACAGCAGGATTGTTCCATACTGTGGGCCCATTTGCACTATCTAACATCTACACAAGATTTACTGGAAAGAAAAAAAGTGGCTTAATGTGAAGTTCAGTAAATTTTATAGCACTGTGCAGAGAGCAAGCATTTGTAAAAATTACAAAGGGCTTAATGTCTGACTCCAGAAATGCATGGTGGAATCAGTTCTTGCATAAAACTAAGGCAAAGTAGACTTCCTTAAATCTGCAGAATAATAATGACTAATGGTATATGTTTGCCACAGTTGTCCTTACAGACATGGATTCCTTGATTTAAGTGTTTTCTAAAAATTTCCTACGATTATTGACATGTTGGGAGTTTTGCCTGCAAGTGGTTGAGTGAGTGGGTGAGAGGGGGTTAGATGTACTGATGAGTGAGTGGGTGGGTTTGCAGTTGAATGAGTGGGTGAATGTGGAGGTGAAGCATTGAGAAGAAACTTTGAGACTCTTAAGAGAACAGTCTGATAAGACTGCACAGGAAGCTAACACAGTGCTGTGTATCAGTGTAAAATCTCCAGGGTGTCCAAGAACCAGACTAGTGGACTCCAAATCAGGTTCCCAATAACTAGACTATCAGGCCAGTACAGGACATCTTGGTAAAGGCAGAATCAATAAGACAGCTGTAAACTCTATCCTAAAATGTTAAAATAAGTAATTTATTTCTCCACTATGTAAAAGCCAGACCTCACTTTGTTATTTAATATAAGTAAAGTGGGTGCAAAATGCTACCAAATGAAAATGAAGAAGGGGCTCAGCAGGTACTTGTTGAAGGTGGAAGGGTAAGGAAGAAGAGAAGAGAGGCTAGCCCTATAGAAAAAGGGGAAGAGTCAAGGGAGACTACACCAAATATGAGCCCCAGGAGGATACAGGATGGGTTGAGGAAGATTGTAAGGGAAAATAGGAATGGAAAGAACTTGCAGCCAGAGAGAACAGGGGAGACACTGGAGAATAGCACTGTCACCAGGAAAAGGCAGGTCTATGTGATCGGGGACTCTTTATTGAGAAGAATAGACAGGCCTGTAACTAGAGCTGATCCTGAGAATAGAAGGGTGTGCTGTCTTCCGGGTGCTAAGATACGGGATGTAGACCTGAGGTTGAAAAGGATCCTAAAGGGAGCGGGAAAGAATCCCCTAATTATCCTTCATGTGGGAACAAATGATACGGCTAGATTCTCGCTGGAAAGTATTAAGGGAGACTATGCTAGGCTGGGGAAGACGCTTAAGGAAATTGAGGCTCAGGTGATCTTTAGCGGGATCCTTCCTGTTCCTAGAGAAGGGCAACAAAGGTCTGTCAAGATTATGACTGTCAACAGATGGCTTAGGCAGTGGTGCTATAAGGAGGGCTTTGGGATGTATGACCACTGGGAGGCATTCACGGACAGAGGTCAGTTCTCTCGGGATGGACTTCATCTCAGTAGGGAAGGAAATAGACTTCTAGGATCGAGGCTGGCACAACTGATAAAGAGAGCTTTAAACTAGGAATTGGGGGGAGATGGATGGGAGATGTCCAGAAAATCTCCACGCCAGATTTTAGCATTGAGAGGGAAGAAGATGAAGTAAGAATGGATACAGCCGTGGGTAGGAGAATGTATATAAGGAGTGAGGGCGGTGTGGATACTAGTCTAATAGGTTATACTGGATGTAGAATGCCTGTGCCTAATAGGGTACAAAATGTGAGCGAGGCCAAACAGCAAAAATTAAGATGTTTGTACACCAATGCGAGGAGTCTAGGTAACAAAATGGAGGAACTAGAGCTACTGGTGCAGGAAGTGAAACCAGATATCATAGGGATAACAGAAACATGGTGGAATAGTAGTCATGACTGGACTACAGGTATTGAAGGGTATGTGCTCTTTAGGAAAGACAGAAACAAAAGTAAAGGGGGTGGAGTAGCATTGTATATCAATGATGAGGTAGAATGTAAAGAAATAAGAAGCGATGCAATGGATAAGACAGAGTCTGTCTGGGCAAAAATTACATTGGGGAAGAAAACTAGTAAAGCCTCTCCTACGATAGTGCTTGGGGTGTGCTATAGACCTCCGGGATCTAATTTGGATATGGATAGAGCCCTTTTTAATGTCTTTAATAAAGTAAATACTAATGGAAACTGTGTGATCATGGGAGACTTTAACTTCCCAGATATAGACTGGAGGACCAGTGCTAGTAATAATAATAGGGCTCAGATTTTCCTAGATGCGATAGCTGATGGATTCCTTCATCAAGTAGTTGCTGAACCGACTAGAGGGGATGCCATTTTAGATTTAATTTTGGTGAGTAGCGAGGACCTCATAGAAGAAATGGTTGTAGGGGACAATCTTGGCTCAAGTGATCATGAGCTAATTCAGTTCAAACTAAATGGAAGGATTAACAAAAATAAATCTGCAACTAGGGTTTTTGATTTCAAAAGGGCTGACTTTCAAAAATTAAGGAAATTAGTTAGGGAAGTGGATTGGACTGAAGAACTTATGGATCTAAAGGTAGAGGAGGCCTGGGATTACTTTAAATCAAAACTGCAGAAGCTATCGGAAGCCTGTATCCCAAGAAAGGGGAAAAAATTCATAGGAAGGAGTTGTAGACCAAGCTGGATGAGCAAGCATCTTAGAGAGGTGATTAAGAAGAAGCAGAAAGCATACAGGGAGTGGAAGATGGGAGGGATCAGCAAGGAAAGCTACCTAATTGAGGTCAGAACATGTAGGGATCAAGTGAGACAGGCTAAAAGTCGAGTAGAGTTGGACCTTGCAAAGGGAATTAAAACCAATAGTAAAAGGTTCTATAGCCATATAAATAAGAAGAAAACTAAAAAGGAAGAAGTGGGGCCGCTTAACACTGAGGATGGAGTGGAGGTTAAAGATAATCTAGGCATGGCCCAATATCTAAACAAATACTTTGCCTCAGTCTTTAATAAGGCTAAAGAGGATCTTGGGGATAATGGTAGCATGACAAATGGGAAGGAGGATATAGAGGTAGATATTACCATATCAGAAGTAGAAGTGAAACTGAAACAGCTTAATGGGACTAAATCGGGGGGCCCAGATAATCTTCATCCAAGAATATTAAAGGAATTGGCACCTGAAATTGCAAGCCCATTAGCAAGAATTTTTAATGAATCTGTAAACTCAGGAATAGTACCGAATGATTGGAGAATTGCTAATATAGTTCCTATTTTTAAGAAAGGAAAAAAAAGTGATCCGGGTAACTACAGGCCAGTTAGTTTGACATCTGTAGTATGCAAGGTCCTGGAAAAAATTTTGAAGGAGAAATTAGTTAAGGACATTGAAGTCAATGGTAAATGGGACAAAATACAACATGGTTTTACAAAAGGTAGATCGTGCCAAACCAACCTAATCTCCTTTTTTGAAAAAGTAACAGATTTTTTAGATAAAGGAAATGCAGTGGATCTAATTTACCTAGATTTCAGTAAGGCATTTGATACCGTGCCACATGGGGAATTATTAGTTAAATTGGAGAAGATGGGGATCAATATGAACATCAAAAGGTGGATAAGGAATTGGCTAAAGGGGAGACTGCAACGGGTCCTACTGAAAGGCGAACTGTCAGGTTGGAGGGAGGTTACCAATGGAGTTCCTCAGGGATCGGTTTTGGGACCAATCTTATTTAATCTTTTTATTACTGACCTTGGCACAAAAAGTGGGAGTGTGCTAATAAAGTTTGCAGATGATACAAAGCTGGGAGGTATTGCCAATTCAGAGAAGGATCGGGATATTATACAGGAGGATCTGGATTACCTTGTAAACTGGAGTAATAGTAATAGGATGAAATTTAATAGTGAGAAGTGTAAGGTTATGCATTTAGGGATTAATAACAAGAATTTTAGCTATAAGTTGGGGACGCATCAATTAGAAGTAACGGAAGAGGAGAAGGACCTTGGAGTATTGGTTGATCATAGGATGACTATGAGCTGCCAATGTGATATGGCTGTGAAAAAAGCTAATGCGGTTTTGGGATGCATCAGGAGAGGCATTTCCAGTAGGGATAAGGAGGTTTTAGTACCGTTATACAAGGCACTGGTGAGACCTCACCTAGAATACTGTGTGCAGTTCTGGTCTCCCATGTTTAAAAAGGATGAATTCAAACTGGAGCAGGTACAGAGAAGGGCTACTAGGATGATCCGAGGAATGGAAAACTTGTCTTATGAAAGGAGACTTAAGGAGCTTGGCTTGTTTAGCCTAACTAAAAGAAGGTTGAGGGGAGATATGATTGCTCTCTATAAATATATCAGAGGGATAAATACAGGAGAGGGAGAGGAATTATTTCAGCTCAGCACCAATGTGGACACAAGAACAAATGGGTATAAACTGGCCACCAGGAAGTTTAGACTTGAAATCAGACGAAGGTTTTTAACCATCAGAGGAGTGAAGTTTTGGAATAGCCTTCCAAGGGAAGCAGTGGGGGCAAAAGATCTATCTGGCTTTAAGATTCTACTCGATAAGTTTATGGAGGAGATGGTATGATGGGATAATGGGATTTTGGTAACTAATTGATCTTTAAATATTCAGGGTAAATAGGCCAAATCCCCTGAGATGGGATATTAGATGGATGGGATCTGAGTTACTATAGAAAATTCTTTCCTGGGTATCTGGCTGGTGAATCTTGCCCATATGCTCAGGGTTTAGCTGATTGCCATATTTGGGGTTGGGAAGGAATTTTCCTCCAGGGCAGATTGGAGAGGCCCTGGAGGTTTTTCGCCTTCCTCTGTAGCATGGGGCATGGTTGACTTGAGGGAGGCTTCTCTGCTCCTTGAAGTCTTTGAACCATGATTTAAGGACTTCAATAGCTCAGACATGGGTGAGGTTTTTCATAGGAGTGGGTGGGTGAGATTCTGTGGCCTGCGCTGTGCAGGAGGTCGGACTAGATGATCAGAATGGTCCCTTCTGACCTTAGTATCTATGAATCTATGAATCAGAATTTTTACTCCTTGACCATCAAACTCTGAAATCCTTATTGATTTTTACTCAGTTTATACTCAGGTAAATCTTCCATTGGGCCAGATGGGCAGGAAATCTCTGAGGTTGACTGTGTGGAGTTTCCTGCAAATCACTGCCCCAAGGGAAATGGGTTTGAAAGGAAGAGAGTTGAGGGATATGTGGCTTTCCAATCTTGTGTATTCTGCAGCTCAGTGGAAAAGAGGCCCCATGAAGCCATAAAGACAGATGTTGTCTGCATGGACAACTGCCCATCTGCACTACTCTGCTGGCTCCCAACAACGTGGCTCCTTCCAGAATCATGCTGACACTGGCTGGGTCACTGTGGATCTGCTCACTAGGAGCTGCAGAGGTTACTTCAGGGAAGTTCATATGCTTCCACCCCATATTAACTTAATCCAGAGAAGATGATGATTCAGGGAGCAGCTGACTTCTTCTTGTGCACACTCACAGGCTGCATGAAGCTCAAGAGAAGGGCGTTGTAGGGTGCAGATCATAGGGCTAACCTGCTGGCTTGCTTTATTATATTCTGCCTTTATTTACTGGTTTGCAGTTTGTTTTATTATATTTGGCTTGTATTTTTGTATTGGATTACTTCATTATGTTTGGCTGTAATGCAAGGAACCTACAGGCCTGTATGATTAGCTTAAGCAAGTAGCTTAAGTATGGCTAAGTAGGCTTATGACCATAGGCACCGATACTGAGGGTGTTTCGGGGCTGGAACACCCACCGAAAAAAAAAAGTGGGTGCTCTGCACCCACTGGCAGCCCCGCCAATCAGCTCCTCCCCCTCCCTCCCAGTTCCTCCCACCCACCACAGATCAGCTGTTCAATGGCGTGCGGAAGGCACTGACAGGGAGGGGGAAGAGCGGGGACAGGAAGAGGCAGAGGAGGGGCAGGAAGAGGTAGGGGAAGGATGGGAGATTGAGGGAAGGGGTGGGGGGGCGAGGCCTGCAGCAGAGCAGGGGGTTGAGTACAGCTTGCGACCTTTGGCACAGATTAATGGCCTAACGGTTTCCCTTTTAGATGCTGGGGAACTAGACAAGTTTACCTATGAAAGTCAGGACTTAAGGATGACCACAGGGTACACTGCAGAAACATGGAAGTTCCAACCATAAACCAGTTAGGGCAAGAAATAACAGGTTTGAGAATGAGCTAATGGGGCTAATATGTCTGAATACGCTAACATATAGAATAAGGGTATTTCAATACAATGTGGGTGAGGAAGTTAGATTTGGGCATGGAAAGTTGGTTATTAGCATGAATAGTTGAAGCCCAGTAAGAGGGCAAACCACCATGTGGAAGTAGCTTTTTCTTCTTCTTTAGCTTTTGGGTCTCTTCACTGTTTGTTGGTAACTTAGCTACTCAGCATTTGATCCTTCGGCTCTATTATTCACCATCAATCTCGAGAGCATTGAGCAACCTGGACCATTGGACCCATTTGGCATGCCAGGAATGAGACTGATCCTTCGTCTCTTACCACCAGGTTCCCAAGGAAGAGTGTGAGTATGCTAATCTAGGAAGCTTTTGTAAAGAATAATACCACAAGTACCCCCACAACTGTATTATTCCCTTTGGGTTCTGTGGTTGGGAGCTTTGATAACTTTTTCATTTATTTTAATAATGGTCTCAAAGGCTGTGTGTTTTCCTCAGCATAAATGTTCTTGCCATACACCCCGAGGGTCCTTACAAGTTATTGAACTCACTATGTTTAATTCTGTGTAGCCTGATTCTGAGACAAGAACTTTATCTTGTCTTCTGGTCAGATCAATTGGTGAGCCTATATAATATTAACCCCTAAAAATCAGTCAACGAGGATCACAGGGAAGGAAGGCAGGCTATGCCATTAAGGCAGTACTGCCCGCTATTCATGTAGGCCGAGAGATACTCACTTAGGCCGTGTCTACACTATGAAAGTACTCCAATTTTACAGAAGTCGATTTTTGAGAACAGATTATATAAAGTCAAGTGCATGCGTCCACACTAAGCACATTAATTTGGCGGTGTGCGTCCACTGTACCGTGGCAAGCATCGACATTTCGAGCGGTGCACTGTGGGTAGCTATCCCACTCTTCCCGCAGTTCCCACTGCCCATTGGAATTCTGGACTGAGCTCCCAATGCCTGATGGGGCCAAAAATTTGTCATGGGTGGTTATGGATAAATGTCGTCAGTCAACCCTCCCTCCCTCCGTGAAAGCAACAGCAGACAATCATTTTGCGCCCTTTTCCCTGGATTGCCCAAGCAGATGTCATAGCACAGCAAGCATGGAGCCCATTCAGCTCACCGCAGCAGTTATGACTATTGTAAACACCTTGTGCATTATCATGCAGTTTATGCAGAACCAGCACCTGAAAAACCAGGCAAGGAGGCGACGGAAACGCAGTGATGAGGACATGAACACAGTTTTCTCTAAAACTGAGGTCCCTGACAATTTGGAGATCACGGAGTTACTGGGGCAGGCTCATGCTGTGGAAAGCTGATTCTGGGCCTGGGAAACAAGCACAGAGTGGTGGGACCACACAGTGTTGCAGGTTTGGGATGATTCCCAGTAGCTCCAAAACTTTAGCATGCATAAGGGCATTTTCATGGAATTTTGTGACTTGCTTTCCCCTGCCCTTAAGCACAAGAATACCAAGATGAGAGCAGCCCTCACAGTTCAGAAGTGAGTGGCAAGAGCCCTGTGGAAGCTTGCAATGCCAGACAGCTACCAGTCAGTCAGTACTCAATTTGGAGTGGGCAAATCTACTGTGGGGGTTGCTGTGATACAAGTAGCCAACAACCATTGAGCTGCTGCTATCAAAGGTAGTGACTCTGGGAAATGTGCAGGTCATACTAGATGGCTTTGCTGCAATGGGATTCCTTAACTGTGGTGGGGCTATAGACGGAATGCATATCCCTATCTTGGGACCGGACCACCAGGTCAGCCAGTACATAAACCGCAAGGGGTACTTTTCAATAGTGCTGCAAGCACTGGTGGATCACAAGGGACATTTGACCAACATCAACATGGGATGGCCGGGAAAGGTTCATGACGCTCGTGTCTTCAGGAACTCTGGTCTGTTTAAGCGGTTGCAGGAAGGAATTTACTGTTGGGGATGTTGAAATGCCTATAGTTATCCTTGGGGACCCAGCCTACCCCTTAATGCCCTGGCTTATGAAGCTGTACACAGGCACCCTGGATAGTAGTAAGGAGCTGTTCAACTATAGGCTGAGCAAGTGCAGAATGGTGGTAGAGTGTGCATTTGAATGTTTAAAGGGTCATTGGCGCAGTTTACTGGCTCACTCAGACCTCAGCGAAACCAATATTCCCATTGTTATTGCTGCTTGTTGTGTGCTCCACAATCTCTGTGAGAGTAAGGGGGAGATGTTTATGGAGGGTGGGAGGTTGATGCAAATTGCCTGGCCGCTGAATACGCGCAGCCAGACACCAGGGCAGTTAGAAGAGCACAGCAGGAAGCGCTGCGCATCAGAGAAGCACTGGCCAGGGTACTGTGTGACACTTCTGTTTGTTTCTCCTTGATGAAAACCCATCCCCTTGGTTGCCTCTAAATTCCCTGTAAGCCACCCGCCCTCCCCTCTTCGATCACAGCTTGCTTGCAAAGGAAATAAAGTCACTATCATTTAAAAAACATGTATTCTTTATTAATTGATTATAAAAATAGGGAGATAACTCACAAGGTAGCCCAGGTGGGGTGTGGGAGGAGGGTAGGAGGGAAGGAAAAGGCCACTTCAAAACTTCTTGAATGACAGCCTTCTGTTGCTTGGGCTGTCCACTGGGGTGGAGTGGTTGGGTGCCTGGAGCCTCTCCCCTCCCCCCCGTGTTCTTGAGCATCTGGGTAAGGAGGCTAGGGAACTTGGGAAGGAGGGAGGGCGGTTAAACAGGGGCTGCAGCGGCAGTCTGTGATCCTGCTGCTGTTCATGAACCTCCACCAGATGCCGGAGCATGTCCGTTTGATCCCGTAGTAGCCCCAGCGTTGCCTCATGCCACCTCTGATCTTCCTGCCACCACCTCTCCTCACGTTCAGCAGCCACTTTCTGGTACTCTGCTATTGCGTCCCTCCATACATTCTGCTGAGCTCTGTCAGTGCTGGACAACTGCCTGAGCTCAGAGAACATTTCATCGCGCGTGCGTTTTTTTTTTTGCCACCTTATCTGAGATTGCAGCTGCTGGAGGAAAAAAAAAAAAAGAGAGTGAAGTATTTTAAAAGATACATTTTACAGAACAATGGCTATACTCTTTCATGGTAAACAACACTATTCACATTACATAGCACATGTAATTTTGGTACAAGGTCGCATTTTGCATCTTATATTGAGTGCCTGTGGCTTTGGTGTTAGAGATCACACACGCAGTGCTGGGCAACAGAATTCGGCTTGCAGGCGGCCATGGTAAGGCGGCCATAGTCTTTCGTCTTCTGCAACCTTCATAACAGCAGCGCCCTCCTCTCCCTCTTCCCAAACAAAACACGTTGAGTTGGCCATTTAGTGCTGCGGTTTTCCTTTTAACGTGCAGCAGCGGAAACCAAACTAACCCCCCCCCCCCCACACACAGAATCCAATTCTCTAGGATGATTGCTTTACCCCTCACCCCACCGCGTGGCTGGTGTCAAGGAAGATCCCTGCTAGCCAAAGGCGAACAGCTCAGCACCAATGCTCCCCCACCGTGTGGCTAACTGCGGGAAGGATTTCTTTTCAGCCACAGGCAAACAGCCCAGTAGGAACAGCCACCTCTGAATGTCCCCTTAATTAAATTTCCCTATTTCAACCAGGTTACCATGAACGATATCACTCTCCTGAGGATAACACAGAGAGATAAAGAACGGATATTGCTTGAATGCCAGCAAACACCGGGACCATACGCTGCCAGGCTTTGTCATGCAAGGATACCAGATTACTTGCTACTAGCATGGCATGGTAAAGTGTCCTACCATGGAGGATGGAATAAGGCTGCTCTCCCCAGAAACCTTCTACAAAGGCTTTTAGAGTACCTCCAGGAGAGCTTCATGGAGATGTCCCTGGAGGATTTCTGCTCCAGCCTCAGACACGTTAACAGACTTTTCCAGTAACTGTACTGGCCACGAATACACCCCAAGTCCTCAGGGCTACTTAATCATTAAAAAAAGCTTGCTTTTATAACATGTATTTATTTAAAAAAGGTACACTCACCAGAGGTCCCTTCTCTGGCTTTGTTGGATTGGGAGGGTATTTCAGGCAGGGTGATAAAAAGATCTTGGCTGTCGGGGAGAATGGTGTGCTGTGTACTCTCCTCAAGCTCATCTTCCTCCTCATTTTCCCCATCCGCAAAATCCTCAGGCATGGCGGAAAGTACCCCATCACTGGAGTCCACGAACAGGGATGGGGTCATGGTGGCAGCCCCCCCAGAATTGCATGCAGCTCAGCATAGAAGCGGCATGTCTGGGGCTCTGTCCCGGAGCATCTGTTTGATTCTTTGGTTTTCTGGTACGCTTGTCTGGGCTCCTTAAGTTTTACGTGGCACTGTGTTGCGTCCCTGCTGTAGCCTCGGTCCCTCATGGCCTCGGAGATTTTTTGAAATGTTTTGGCATTTCATCTTTTGGAACGTAGTTCTGATAGCACGGATTCGTCTCCATGTACAGCGATCAGATCCAGTACCTCCCGTTCAGTCCATGCTGGAGCTCTTTTTCGATTCTGGGACTGTATGGTCACCTGTGCTGATGAGCTCGCCTGGCCAAACAGGAAATGAGATTCAAAAGTTCCCGGGTCTTTTCCTGTACACCTGGCCAGTGCATCAGAGCTCAGAGTGCTGTCCGGAGCGGTCACAATGGTGCACTGTGGGATAGGTCCCAGAGGCCAATACCTTCGAATTGTGTCCACACTAACCCTAATTGACTGGGATTAATCCCGGATGACTGGAAAAAGGCTAATGTAGTGCCCATCTTTAAAAAAGGGAAGAAGGAGGATCCTGGGAACTACAGGCCGGTCAGCCTCACCTCAGTCCCTGGAAAAATCATGGAGCAGGTCCTCAAAGAATCAATCCTGAAGCACTTAGAGGAGAGGAAAGTGATCAGGAACAGTCAGCATGGATTCACCAAGGGAAGGTCATGCCTGACTAATCTAATCGCCTTTTATGATGAGTTTACTGGTTCTGTGGATGAAGGGAAAGCAGTGGATGTATTGTTTCTTGACTTTAGCAAAGCTTTTGACACGGTCTCCCACAGCATTCTTGTCAGCAAGTTAAGGAAGTATGGGCTGGATGAATGCACTATAAGGTGGGTAGAAAGCTGGCTAGATTGTCGGGCTCAACGGGTAGTGATCAATGGCTCCATGTCTAGTTGGCAGCCGGTGTCAAGTGGAGTGCCCCAGGGGTCGGTTCTGGGGCCCGTTTTGTTCAATATCTTCATAAATGATCTGGAGGATGGTGTGGATTGCACTCTCAGCAAATTTGCGGATGATACTAAACTGGGAGGAGTGGTAGATACGCTGGAGGGGAGGGATAGGATACAGAAGGACCTAGACAAATTGGAAGATTGGGCCAAAAGAAATCTAATGAGGTTCAATAAGGATAAGTGCAGGGTCCTGCACTTAGGATGGAAGAATCCAATGCACCGCTACAGACTAGGGACCGAATGGCTCGGCAGCAGTTCTGCGGAAAAGGACCTAGGGGTGACAGTGGACGAGAAGCTGGATATGAGTCAGCAGTGTGCCCTTTGTTGCCAAGAAGGCCAATGGCATTTTGGGATGTATAAGTAGGGGCATAGCGAGCAGATCGAGGGACGTGATCGTTCCCCTCTATTCGACACTGGTGAGGCCTCATCTGGAGTACTGTGTCCAGTTTTGGGCCCCACACTACAAGAAGGATGTGGATAAATTGGAAAGAGTACAGCGAAGGGCAACAAAAATGATTAGGGGTCTAGAGCACATGACTTATGAGGAGAGGCTGAGGGAGCTGGGATTGTTTAGTCTGCAGAAGAGAAGAATGAGGGGGGATTTGATAGCTGCTTTCAACTACCTGAAAGGGGGTTTCAAAGAGGATGGCTCTAGACTGTTCTCAATGGTAGCAGATGACAGAACGAGGAGTAATGGTCTCAAGTTGCAATGGGGGAGGTTTAGATTGGATATTAGGAAAAACTTTTTCACTAAGAGGGTGGTGAAACACTGGAATGCGTTACCTAGGGAGGTGGTAGAATCTCCTTCCTTAGAGGTTTTTAAGGTCAGGCTTGACAAAGCCCTGGCTAGGATGATTTAACTGGGACTTGGTCCTGCTTTGAGCAGGGGGTTGGACTAGATGACCTTCTGGGGTCCCTTCCAACCCTGATATTCTATGATTCTATGATTCTAATTCGAAACAGCGATGTCGATTTCAGCGCTAATCCCCTCATTGGGGAGGAGTACAGAAATCAGTTTTAAGAACCCTTTATGTCGAAAAAAAATGGCTTTGTTGTGTGGACAGGTGCAGGGGTAATTCGATTTAATGTTGCTAAATCCGACACAAACTCATAGGGTAGACTAGACTTTAGAGACGATGCTCCCTTCCTGTTTACTCAGTGAATGGAGATTTAGCTAGACTTTAGATTTTGGCTCTTGAGCAACATACATTTCCAGCATGGGCAAGTCAGAGTTAATATTTGTGGGACAATTAAACATACAATTCCCCTTAAAAACGATGGGTGTTGTATTTTAATTTCCAGTGGATTTCCCTGGAAATTCTTGAAATTATGTGTAAAGAAACAAGAAGTCAGGCACCATACAAAATCCCTCACCTTAATCAGCATAAAAAAACCCCCAAACAAAAACAAAAACAAAAAAAAAATCACACATGCTGAATTATGTACCCCGCAAAATGTGAATTCCCTACACTATACCCACACCTGGAACTCACATAACCAATAACACATGGCAGGCAGAATTGTTTAATTTAGCTTTCTATATACAGCCTGTAGGTTAGGAATAGCGAAGAGTACTCTGCAATTTTAGTGGTTGTTGTCTGTGTTTACCATAATTACAGAGGTATTTTAAACTTCCACATTGTGTTGTAGGCATAATATTAGGTAGCGAATAGCAGCGGAACATTTTGGGTAATCTGTTATTGTGGACACATCCTGAAGATTAGCTGATGCTATATTTAGTCACTATGTGGTTTGCTGTGACTAGACTGAGGATGTCATTCCCCCCCACCCCTCCCAAGCTACAAACATTGTAAAGTTTCAAAGACTGAAATGTTGATTTTTAAAAAAAATGTAACCACCTCATTTTTAATTAAATTCCCGAACTTGGTAGAAAAATATAACTGGGATCTGCCTCACACTTACTGTATGACGGTTTACATTGTTGTAAGCTATTTTAATTCAATGGAATTGCTCTCGATTCTAACCAGTGTGACAGCAGAATCAAACCCAACATATTCACCATTAATAACCTCGCCTTTATGGACTCTGATCATGTTCCCACTGGAAGGAAACAGGACTGGGCCTATTAAAGGTTACTGAATTAAAACAAGAAAAATACAGAAAACCTGTTACAAATTGCAAATCATTAACACAGTACATATGTAGTTTTTAAATTACAAGGCTTTAAAACTGGAAGGATTTTTATCTGCAAGAACAGAGTTCAATGTTTGGGGTGAACCTGTGACTGGCTTTTATGCAGGAACCTCCCCGCTGTTGTGTGGCCAATACAAGTGCCAGTTACAGTTGTAGTGTCTGGCCCTGGAAACTGCTCCATGGACACTTTTGGGAGCCCAGAGACCCAAATGAGTAGAGGAGGAAGTAGAGCCAGAGAATTTCTTGTGTGTGGGACAACAAAGGCCCATTATTGGTAAGTTGCAGGCATTTGCAATAAGCATAAATGGGCCATGATCCAAGCTAAGCCATATCACGGGATAGGCCATTTTTGATCTTCACAGCAACTCCTTAACTATAGTCACAGCTGAAACCAGTTTATATATTTAATCAAAGACTTTATCCATTGCGCTGGAGTTACACAGGCATCATGAAATTTTGTGTTTAAGGTTTTCTGACGAAATGTTTGAGATGTGATTAACAGACAATTATACCATCTTGCTACATGAATGGTACCTACCACATGTGTGATGACTTGTTTAAGTCTATCATAAGCATTTGGATTTCTGATAGATAGGCACAACATGTCGACCTTGGGAAAACTTTTCAAAAGTCTCTAGATGACTCAGGAGCCTGAGTCCTCTTTGCAAAACCTCATAAATCCCTTTTGAAAATGGGACTTAAAAGCCTAAATCACATAAGTGCTGCTGAAAATGTTACGTATTATGAATAGGAACTGTTCCATTGATTCTAGTGATGGTAAGTAAATTAACTGAATGCACAGGGGATCTACACAAAGATGCCTAACAAACTAGGGATAAGCACAAAAGCTGCAACTTTATTAAATAAACAAACAATAATGCAAACACACAAAGGAAGGGAATGAACATGAACTTTGCAGCAATAACTGAATGTAGTTGCTTAGCCTGAGCATGACCCTCCCTTTGTCTGAATTGGCAAACTGATCCAGAGACCTCTTAGTGCCAGTTGGCACAGGATGTGCCTAGGATTTTACAGGGATCCCCTGGATCAGATATATGTCTGATGCTGGCAGACCAGGTGCTAGCCAAGTCCCCTAGGCCTCACTGAACACTGACAAATGCATACCTGGAAACCAGTGTGTTAGTATACTTAAAATAGATGTTAAGTTTATAAGAATGTGTTTAGTCATGATGAAATGCTTGTAGGATGCTGCATGTATTGACCTCACTTATAACAGCTATATTGCATGGTATGAACTTACAATGCAAACACTCAGTGTAAGTTTCTGTAACTCAAATAGGCAGGGCTGTCCCTAGGGGGGTGTGGGGCCCGGGGCGGAAGTGATGAATCTGTCACTTCTGGAACCGACCGTGCTGGGCAGGGGAGGCAGTGCCTCCCCAAACAGCCAGGCGCACCCCCACCCACACTCCACCCCCGGGCCCTGCTTTGGTGGTGCCACTAGGCTCCAGGGGTTTGGGGCCACGCCACCCACCTTCCTGGGGCTGAGGAAGCTGCAGCAGCACTGCTTGGTGCTCTCCGTCCCGGCGCTTGGGGGCTAGGGAGGCTGCAGTGGTGCTGGCACACGCTCTCCCTCCTGGCACGCTCTCCTTCAGGTGGAAGGGGCGGGACTGGGGGCTAGCCTCCCCCCAGCCAGCAGTTCACGCACCACCCATGCGCGCCAGCCAATGGGCTCCCCCCAAAGCATGGCGCCTGGAGTGGTCACCCCAATTCGCCATACCCTAGGGACGGCTCTGCAAACAGGAAGAAGCATTAATTAATTAATTAATTAAATGTAAAGCTCATGTCCTCAACACAAGAAGGCCCACTGAAACCAAGTGAGCCATCATGGAAAAAAAAAAATCAAAAGGATGAAGACTTTGTTGATAGCCCTCCACCCCCCATACCCCTGAAGAGGAGATGGGCATGAAACACTTGTCCCATCTTGAAATGGCCTGCAAGCTACGAATTGTGTCAGTTTCAATACCTGAAGCCTAGGTTGTTCCTCCAGAACATAAATACAACCTTTGCGATAGAGGAGGCTGTTCTGGAATCAGAACTTGGAGTTGGGTCAGGAAACCACATCATTCAGGGTCTGGCAAATCTGGGTTGCAAATAGGTTGTCAGAGAGCAAATGCAGGATGTCAGACTGCTGTTGTTCATCCCATTGTCAAAGTAGGACACTTGAGAACAGTGGCAGAAGGCTCTTCACAAGGTTTGAGATATTCATCTTTACAGGTTAGGGCATCAGCCTTCCTGTTTCTCATCCCTTGGCAACAGTTTACCATAAAAGTTGAAGTGAGTGAAGAGGAGGTGCCAGAATATCTGGCACTGGTTAAGATGTCTAGCAGTCTGTAGGTATTCCAGGTTCTTGTGGTCCATCAGGACTGGGAATTGGACCACTCCTTGAAGCCACCTTGATAGACAATAGTTCCTTGTCCCAAATATCACAATTTTTTCTGCCAGGGTTAGCTTCCAAGAATAAAAGGCATAGAGTTGGAGTTGGTTGTGGTGGCCTGCATGCTGAGATAAAACTGCACCTATGGCAAAATTTTAGGTGTTGGCTTCAATCAGAAATGGTTGAGTGGGTGAATCAGGATGGGTGCTGAGGTGAATGCCCTCTTAAGTCAATTAGCAACCAACTGAGGACCAAGCAAACTGAACCCCCTTTTGTAGGAGTGCCATTATGAATGGAACCAGTCTAGAAAATTCTTTACTGATTGCCTGTAGAAATAAGCAAACCCCAGGAGTCACTGCACCCATATACATCCTTGGTATGGAACAGCCGGATATTGTCACAAGAGTCCTGTGTAGGGTGATGGGTGCCTCAGGTGGGACAATGAATCCAAAGAATTTCACTGTGTCCTTATAGAACTCACATTTCTTGGGCTTCGGGTAAAAGTGGTTTCAGTGGAGTCTCTCCAACACAGGCACTTGACAATCATCATGTGCTTTTCAGAGAAAATGAGGATGTTGTCCAAGTAAATGACGACAAATTGGTCCAGCATGTCCCTAAAGATGTCATTTATGAAATGCTGGAAGGTCACTGGGGCATTGCACAACCCAAATGGTATGACCAAATACTCAAAAGTAGCAATACTTGGTATGGAAGGTGGTCTTCCACTCATCTCCTTCCTGGATCTCCACTAGGTTAAAAACTCTGCAGAGGTACAACTTTGTGAAGGCCTAAACAAAGCAGAGTCTTTTGAATGGCTCACTAATACGCAGTATGAAGCACCAGTTTTGAATTGTAATCTTGTTCAGAGCTTGGTAGTCCACACAAGGTCAATAGGAACCATCTTTCTTCATCACAAAGAACATTAGGGATGTAGAGGGACAAGTTAACCCTTCTTCAGGTTTTCCTCAAGATAGCTTGAGTGCCTGTAGTTTGGGTTCGGAGATAGAGTAAAGTGTGTCCAAAGGGAACCTCTGCTCCCAGATGGAAATCAAGGGGGCAGTTGTAGCTGTGATGGGGAAGTAGGGTGTTGACTTTCTTTTTGTCAAATAAATTGGCCAAGTATTGATTTTAACAGGAATCCCTGGAGCCATTTGAGGAAGTCATCGGGGTTGCTGCGGGGGTCACTTTTGTATCCTCTGTTTGCATTTCTGAATTCTTTGGAGGACCGAGTAAGCCACAAAGTGTTGCTAGTCCTGGGTTAGCTCTTGGGAAATAGGATTGTTGGCAAAAATGGGAGTCAAAGCATACCATGCTTGACTGGCAGTGCAGGTGTGGGTCACAAGTGATGACCCAGGGGATGCCAAAGCCAACTGATTAATATGGTGCATGAATTAGTCCAAACTGGAGGATTTCTCAGTGGCTCTGAAGGGTAGTTACTTCTAAGAAAGTTGTCTGGTAGGTGATCAACAAAAGGAGTAGTGACCCATCTATGGGCTTGACTAACTCAGTGGAGTCCTTGCACTGGGTGCGGATCTTGACACAGTTAGCTCAGCTTCTCCCCTGATGCTGTGCCCTCTTCCTATCCCTGGTGCCCCCAGACACAGAGCCTCACCTGCTGAGCTGGGCACGCACATGGTGTGGTGCAGAAAGTGGCAAGGCAGAGCTGCTGGAGTGTAGCTTTGTGAAGGGCAGGCACATAGCTCCATCCTGGATTTCAGGTGCCTGAGTGATGCTCCAGGCTGCTGTGGCAGCACTAAACTCCAGCTCTGATTTGGGTGGGCCTGGATGCTACGCCCCTGGCCTGCTGTGACTCCAGACCACATCTTGTTTTCTAAATTCTGGCTTCCAACCCTGGTTTGACTCTGACCCTGCCTCCTGATTCCAGCCTAGATTCCAACCTCTGGTCTCCAGTCTCAGACTTTAACCCCCCACCCCCCAGCTGTGCAAGTAAGCATAGGTTCAAACCTTTAAAAAAAGGAAGTGTTTTAGTGTTGTGTGTATGGACAGTAGTGGGATTTGGGAAAAAAAAATACACATAGGAGCATGGGCTACAATTGCAGTGTAGACATACGCTTTGTAGTGTGGGGGGGGGGGGCTAAGGCAGGAACTGGCCAAAATGTAACTGAGCTGAATTAACAAAGCAACCATGAAACAGGAACACTCCCCGTTATGAGTAGATGAGAAAATCCTGTACAGGCAGTTGAGAAGCTCCTGAGCCTTCCCACACACCAACTAAACTAGATGTCAACACTATGTTTTCACTGCAAACAAACCAATATTTATTAATTCATCCTACCTTCACCCTGGTGCGGTACAGTGATTAGATAAGTATGGTTAGCCCTATGGTACAAATGGGGAAATTGAAGCACAGAAAGGTTTAGCGTCACCCCAAGATACACAGCAAGTCAGTGACAGAGTCCAGGCACACACAATATTACCTAAAATGGATAGGGAAAGAACATAGTTTTAGTTATGTAACATGATTTAACAGTGAACCAGTATTAAGAGTGATTATTACTGCAGTCACTCAAACTAGCACTGCAAACCCAATTACTGGGTAGATCTCTGCAATTGAAAATAGAATTTCAGCCCAGCGGAGAAACAAAAGCCTCTGCCTATACTATGTGATGGTCATACAGATAACCCTGTTAATGATCCCCCTATGACAAACAAACATATACTGTGCTTTTCAATTGCCCACATGTACCTTAGTGAAATCTCAGTTGAGAGACTAATTTGCATCAGCAGATCAGGAGACAGGATTCATATTAGTCAGGAAATGGCTACAATGGATGAGAATCTGCTTCTGTTCTTGATGCCTAACACAATTTCTTCTTACTTCTCACCTAGAAAAGAGAGATTCTATTTTTTTTTTTAATAAAGATTACCCTCTCTATCTGAGTAGGAACACCAAGGCACTCCCACTTTCCTCTCAGCAACATTCCCTATTTTTTTTTTTTTAATAGCCCATCTCTCCACTTTCTCTTGGCCAGTAAGCCAGTCTTAACCAGCTACCAGCTGTTTTAAGGAGGGTGGGGGGTGGAGAGAGGAGAACCCTTCATATTAAACTGTTTCCTCTCTCTGTCTTTCAAGAAAAGTGTTTACCCACCATGTGAGAAATTCATCCCTGGTGTAACTGCATTGACATCAATGGACTTACACCAGGGATGATTCTGGCCCTGTAAATCTATTATGCAACATTTTCAGATGAACAGTTCTATAATGAATAAATGACTGCCAGATGTGTAAAAAGCAATCCTTGTTCTCCTTTTTTGAGGTCTGTGCACAAATTCTCATGTGCAGTTTGTTAACTGACTTATTCATTAGCATATATATATATATATATATATATATATATATATATATATATATATATATATATATATATATATATATACACACACACACACACACACACACACACAGCTGCCACTTTAGAGCAACTCCACAGAAAACATTTAAAATGGCATAATGCAGAAGAATGACACAAGAAAGGCTGCATTTACTGCTCCAAATTATGCTGCTTTTTTTTTTTTTAAAATAAAAGGAAGCTCTGACTTCCTCTGCTGCATTTGATTCGTCTTGAGGCTGGAGACTGACTCAGGAAAGGGGTGCAGAAGAGAGCTTCAGTCTTGATATATCAAGAAACAGAAATCCAAAGTTAAGTAAACACAGAAAAGCTTCCATTTGGGTCTGCAACTTCCCAGGAGTATACTTAGAAGTATCACCCGAGGAGGCATATCCTACTTTCTGCCAAAATTCTTTAATGTTACCCCATCATGTTATGGGAGGAATGCTTCTGAAGGGTGGTCAAAAATAAAGTAGACTCTTAGTCTTCCCAGTCCAGGCATGATGGAGTGCCGTTTGCAGACACATGCAGTTTCTGTGGGATGCAACCATGTTAAAGATCAGGGCAGTGATAAGGTGCACTGAAGAACTCCATGGCATGTAGGTCTCAATTAGGCCTCCCTTTGTTGACTGAAATAGGAGTTGAAATTAAAAGTGGCCCAGATCTTTCGGTCTCAGGTTTGTCTCCTACCCGTATCTATCACCGGGGGCTTGTAATCTTTACATAAAACCCAAACCAATAAAAGGTACAACAGAATTTATTAAAGGGAGTGGCAAGAACTGCCAGGAAAAACAAGGTAAACAGATAACCATCAGGAAAATTATAGAATAAGGCAGGCTGTACCAATAAGGGAACTGTGAATACAAAACAAGTGATGGTTACAGTACCATTCCTGGCAGCTTGACTCACTGGTGTCTTCTCCTTAGGATAGCACAGCACAGCAGGACTGCTGGATCTCTCAGATGGAACCAGGGAACCCGGAACAGGATCAGATGAGTGCTTCTTCAGGTAAGTTGCTAAAACCCTCCGACTACCTATCCTGCGTTGTCGTGCGTGTGGTGAGTGACTCCTATACAGGATCAAGTGTGTATAGGTAAGTATGACAAGTAAGCCTTGTGGGGTGAATGGCCTGCCCTCAATTACCGAGTTTGTCTCAACCAGACACTACCACTCAGATGGGCAGCCCCGATCCGATTTGAACACTGCCTTGTATAGACTTTTGGTCACTAGGCAGATTAGGTGATTGACAGCTACTGTCATTTCCCGCCAAAACAAAAAAAAGCACCAAACTACAGCTAGGAGAGGACAAGAAGGGCTTACAAGATGGACGCCCAGTTCTCCTTTAGAGGAATTAAAGATGGCCTTATGATTTTATCTCTATACCTTGAGTATATTTTCTGTTTTGCAATGAATCAAAGTAACAGACACTAAGACACTGATTTCAAACTTGCATGTCTGACAATAGGCACCTAACTTGGGGTACATCTAAACAAGAGCTGGAGGTGTAATTTGAGCTCAGGCAGGCACACTAGCAGTAGCTCTGACAGAGCTAGAGTGCTAAAAACTCTGAGTATCATTCTGTCTGAAACCCTAAAGGCACAGAATACTCCACTCACCACAGAATGATGCCTCCTTCCGTCAATTTGCTCTGCCTGGTTCAGTGCCCCCTTTCTGATCTTCCACCATTGCAGCTCTCCTCCCACTCATGGAGTCACAGTATGGCTGCTTTGGGACTCAAGCCAGGTCTCACCGTGGTTTCCCCTTCAGGCAGTCCTCAGACAGGTTGCCCTGACTACATCATTCCTGCAATGACCCAGGCAGGATTTCCATTCACTGCCCATAGCAATACCACTTTGCAGTGGATAGCAGGGGAACCCAGGCCCGCCTTTTATTCTAGATTCCAGTCCAGGGCCCTATAGCAAGCAGTTAAGGCCTGGGCTTTCACCAACCCTACTACTATCTTCCCTGGACTACTTTCTACCATGCTTCTTTAAGCTCCTCCTTCATCAGCCTTCCTAGTCAGACCTCTCTCTCTTAGACCTACTAGTTAAACCCTTCCTCATGGATTCCTACCTACCCTTCCTTCTCCCTTATCACAGGGACAGAAACTGCAGACTTCTTCTCTGCCACCTTCTATACTGCATCCTTGCAGTCTGAAACTTCCTCCTTTTAAAGCCCTCCTACCATGCATGACTCAGCAGAGCTACCTTAAGACACAGAACCTCTCAAGCCCCTTCCTTGTCAGTGCAGGATTTATACACTCTGTTGCAGGGGATAACAACATTTTCTCAGCTTTATCATCTGGATTGACAAGTGCCAAGTATTATTATTATGTGGGCAAATCCTGAGTTCCTTACTCAGTTTTTAAATCAGCTGTTTTTTGGATCATTATGCCAACACATATTGGTTTCAGTGGGAATTGGCTTGAGCAGAGAACTGATAAAAAAAAAAAACAAGTGAAACCTGACTAAGAAATAATATTGTGATTGTTTTTGTTGTCTTCTTTTTCTGCCTCAGAATGGAGTGCCTTTCTTCCTCTCTTGGCTTAGGAGGTTGCAACAATGGGTGCTCTTTTCCCTAGACCTATGATTGTGGCAGAGGATTCTCCTCCTTGGTGTTAAAATCAAATTGGAAAGCTCATAAGAGCAGGCTTTCATGGTCCTTGTTCCTCCCTTAATAGGCCTCCTCCTTCCCTGAAGCGTTTCAGTACTTCCCCCTCCAGGCCACATAAAAACCAAAAAGAAAAAAAAATAACAGGATAATAAATAATAAAAATAATCAGGAGTTACAAGAATTTTTCAAATGCCAGCACAATCAGGCACTGAAGCATTTAAGCGCTGCTATTTGCATCCATAATTACTTGAGCTTCCCAAAAAAATAGAGCCTCCACATGCAAATCAGGGACTAATATGTATTTTCCTACTTTTTAGTTTGAGACAGGAGTGGGATCTGTTTATAAAAGAAGCTAGGGCAGATGATGGCAGATATTGCACTGAGTAATAGCAACCGCCCCCCATCACATTCTTGTATGAGGAGGGAGGAACTAGACATCTGCTGTTGATTGGTAATCAGGGGGGGGGGTTGAATCCTCCAGCTAGGGATGAGGGTGTTCACTTTAGTGAGAAAGAGCAGCAAAGCCAGCCAGAAGGGGGCTGTCAAGCTGAACATTTGCTTCTATAAGCAGGGTTGAAGAGATTGGGGAAAAGGGGGACAACTGTACTTGGGCCCTGAGCTCAGCCCCCTCCCCTCAACATCTGAAGTCTGTGTAAACAAAGTGAAATGGGAAGAGGTGAGGCCCCTGTGAACATGATGTATGGGGGCCCCTCATTTTTCTTGATGGACCTGGCCTGTCTCAGACAGCATTGAGAAAGGAGGAAAACCCCCTTCTTGGAACACTGCTAAATGACTAATCCACTTTGTTCTCTGCTTCACATGTGTGGAGGACTGGAGCAGGTAAGACTTGCATGATGTTGCTGCCTTTACCACACTCAGAGAAAGCCTCTTTCTTGCTTTCACTGCTGCAACTTCCCCTTCATTATTTACATTGACTGGCTGATTTGCCTATTCTGCCTGATTCACAATAGCAGCAGAAGTCCCACTACCTCCCAGCTGGGGTATTTTGGACTTTCAGAGAAGGAGCATGGGATGCTGGATTTACCCTTGCCCCCTATGACATCCACAGGTGATTCCCAGCACTTGATTTAAATCAGAAAGTGGAGCAAGGAGCTGGTGAAAATACAAATTAAGAACTCAGTGCTGTCTCCAATGAAATAAGTGGCAAAACTTCTATCTAGTTCAATAGGAGCAGGATCAATCACAAACTTTACAACAAAACTATTCATCTTTTTTAAAAAGAGATTGTGGTTTTATATCCAAAACAGCCACCAGTATTTGAAAAGTGCATACGATGGGGGACACCCTGCCCACCTATTCCAAATGAAAGCAAGTTTTGGATCTCTTCCTAGTCATGAGCGAACATCTGCTTGCATAACAAAAAACACTATCCAGCTCAGCAAAATTGACATTCTGACCCACAACTAGAACAGAAGAGGATGTAGATGTGGATTGAGGTGCATCACTAGACTGATGGGAATTGGGGAGCTGCACAGCACCTGCCTGCAATAAAATTGGCTTTTAACTAGCATTGTTACTCCCTCATTTTCCAAATAAAACAAGATGTTTTGCAGTAGTCCCTTTTTAGTTCACAGCCCCTGTATACTGGTGTCTATAATGGCCAAATTCTGAGCTGATTTATACTGTATTCCATGAAACCCTGATGAAGTGACTGGGGTTGCTTAGGATATATATCAGGTAGATTTTTGATCCTCTGTGTATGTGTATGTGTTTAGATTTAATGCATTTATTACTATCAAAACTCTCCATCTGGTCCCTCCTTCTTGTATATCTTCTGCTCATTTCCTGCAGCTGTAGTAGTATTCAGAACCCTTGGCTGCTTGTTTTTCTCTCCTCTCTTTCTTTCTTCCTGAATAATTTGATCCTCTGGGGTATACTATCAGATGAGAGATATTATGTACCATTTCCCAGTGGCCAGGTTAGAAGCCCCATTATGTCTCTTGAGGCAGTTAAATGTTGGCAACCACATCCTTTTTTTTTTTTTTTTTGCAAGACAGCTATATAAAATTTTCAATGTATGCCCAAAGCACAATCTATGACAGAATTGCTGGTGCCATATGCTTTACTGAGGAACTGAATAGAAGCCAAAATGTCAGTGGCTAGGACATTATGGGCCAACATGATGTCAAGAGGGAGAAGCAAATCAACTATTTATTCTAGACCTCACACTCCTCAATATTGTCTTTAGATCTCTGCTGTGTCAAGTGAAGTCATGATATCAGCAAAAGATAATGTGTCCTGCTGGGAAAAGTCTGCTTCCTATAATTGTGGGGGGAGAACAGCTATTATTCATTTCTGAACGCCTTGCTGGGTTGGCTATATTGAGATGGCAATCACTCACTATACTGTCTGAGAGCCTGGTGCAATAGCCTGTAAATAGGGGATTGGAAACCAGTTTCCAACCTGCTTTATTTATTTAACTATCAGAAGGAAAACCTTCAAGGTTTATTGAAGGGAGTAGTCTGATCAAAAACCCAAGTTCCAAACTCTGTAGACTTCCAGGATCAAAATTTCAGGACTGGCCCAAACCAGACCCTCATATGTGAACATCCTTGAGCTTAAGGGAAACTTTGGGTAAGTTCCTATGGTGTTTA
Organism: Dermochelys coriacea; assembly: GCF_009764565.3. Taxonomy (NCBI): domain Eukaryota; kingdom Metazoa; phylum Chordata; order Testudines; family Dermochelyidae; genus Dermochelys; species Dermochelys coriacea. The sequence continues at coordinate 71,987,357 of NC_050073.1, forward strand.
TTATTTTAAAATATTTAAGGCTCCTACACTACAACAGATCATTGTTTTATGGTGCTCTGACCCCATGTAACCCAATTTGCTTCAAGCCTTAATTTTTGTTCATTAGCACTAACTGGGGCTGTAAAATTGTGAGGTACCTGAAAAATTTGTATCCACTTATTTTCTAAAAGTGCACCCATTGTATTTGCATCCATCAAAATGAATAATACATTTTTAGAAGTCCATAGATTCTAAGGCCAGAAGAGACCATTGTGATAATCTAGTCTAACCTGTATAACACAGGCCATAGTTAACAAAACTTTTTTGACCTTTCATTCAGAATTCAAATGGGATTCAAAGTTCAGGCTAGTTTTTGTTTTATCTACACTGATTGTGTCTCTTACACTGGACTCTGACATCACATTTCAGCAAAGTGGCTACCTACCACACTAGGTTCAGAAATGCCAAATGCAATTGAAAGATGCTTTTAAAAATACATATAGTTTATTATGACAAGAAGCTGAACAGAACATCTGGATTCTTTAATTAAAACCATCTGTGAACACTGAAGACACTTGTACTTAGTACGAAGGTTCAGACTGAAGGATAGTGTACCTTTCCTGCTTTCCTTTTCCATCTAAGCAAGATTTCTACCCCCCCCCAACTCGGGAATAAGATACTTCCCACTTCCCTCACCCTCTCCTGGTATCCCAGTTGAAGGCTGGTGGTCCTCACCTTCTCTTAGATGGCTGATAAATTTACTAGCATGCATACCCTTTCTCTGCCCTTGGTCTTTCAGCCAAGTGCTTCCTCTCTGGTTGTCTCCAAGCTAAGGGAGCCGCTGGAAACCAGTAGCAGGATGAGTCTGGGGAAGAGTATTGACCTGGCCCCACCTCCCAGTGTCCAGCATCCATCCTTCTTTCTGACACAACCATCCCTACCAGCTCCTAAAAAGCCTTTAGGAATTGGCCAGGCCCTGTGGTGATAAAAGGGTACCGGAAGAGACAAAAATTGCCTCAACGCTCCTGTATTGCTATGCTGCCCAGCATGTAAAAAAGGATGAAAGGAAGAGCATTGTGGTGGCAATATTCAATACATACATAGCACTGCAACAGGGAGCATGTCCTCCTGACCTGAAAACCTCTTGCAGGTGCTGGTTTGGCATCACTGTCTGAAACAATCCTGCTTGGTCTTGTTTCTAAATATGAAACAGTAAGGCCCAAATTTTGCCCAGTTTCCCTTTATGTAGACTTTTTTGTCTAAAGCATGGACTTTATTGCTTTGGTATAGTCGACGATAGGGCAGAATTTGGCCTAAAGTGTCACCAATGTAATGCCAGTATTCTTGCAGATTTTTAACTGAGAGATCCTGCAAGAATGTTTATTACTTCTAAAGATTTATGCTGAATATTTGTCAGTCAGAAATAGCACAGGATCTCATCTCTACCTGTGGGAGATGGAAGATGCTTGTGTTATGTGAAAGATGTCTCTGCTCAACACAGTCAAAATTTAGCCTAAGAAAGGGCTTGACACTGTGAGGTGAGGTGCTATTCAGCAACTCGCAGAAGGTGTTTACTATCTTGGAGGACTGGACCTAAGAGGAAAAATCCTGCCCTTGCTGTTTTGAGGCGCATGGACTTTGATGGAGATAATTGTTTGGAAAGTGCCTGAGCCATCCTGCTGATACAGGCCCAGACGGCTCAAGGTGGCTAGGGGACTGTGAGGTGAGGCACCATCTTGCAGTTGCTTTTGCCTTCCATTAGAACATGTTGCATACTGCAGCCTATGCAGTAGGGGACTGGAGCCCTGTCATGAAAGCCTTATACCCAAGGCTTTTTCAAGTAAAGAAGACTAAACACAACAAAACCATTCCTAAAATACAAAGCAGACACTGAGTCACTAGATTCAGGTATTTTGTACTTTACATATAACATGAAGAAAAACTCCGGCATACTCTCTTCCTGTACAGTTCAGCCACAGAGCTAATTTCAAACACAGCCACCCAAATGTCTGCCACACCCAAACCCATACCTCATTATGAGGAACAGCCCATATTTTAGACCCAAATTTACCTCGATCCTGCATGGACTTGGTGTTCTCAATTCTTTTATAGTAAATTGCTCTCATAAGAAATGTTGAATCATGAAACACAGGTTAAAGAGCTGTCCCTATGTAATTTCCTCCATGAGTTCATGTTAGGATGTTATCCCACATTAGTTTTCACAACTGGGCATACTTACAAACCTCCCTAAACCCCACTGTGTATTAACAACAGCTTCCTTCTTCACAGAAGTTAGACCAAAAATATAGTTTTACTCTCACAAACACTTACTTGCTAGCCAAAAAGCTCTATTTATTCCTTCCCTTACAAATCTTGCCCTCTGCAAATTAGCCTGTTTTTTTGTAATTAGTATGAGGTAGCTTGCTTGAGCAAATTGGTGACTTGTTTATAGATTCATAGATACTAAGGTCAGAAGGGACCATTCTGATCATCTAGTCCGATCTCCTGCACAGCGCAGGCCACAGAATCTCACCCACCCACTCCTACAAAAAACCTCACCTATGTCTGAGCTATTGAAGTCCTTAAATCATGGTTTAAAGACTTCAAGGAGCAGAGAAGCCTCCCTCAAGTCACCCATGCCCCATTCTACAGAGGAAGACGAAAAACCTCCAGGGCCTCTCCAATCTGCCCTGGAGGAAAATTCCTTCCCGACCCCAAATATGGCGATTAGCTAAACCCTGAGCATATGGGCAAGATTTACCCTGAATATTTAAAGATCAATTACTTACCAAAATCACATTATCCCATCATACCATCTCCTCCATAAACTTATCGAGTAGAATCTTAAAACCAGAAAGATCTTTTGCCCCCACTGCTTCCCTTGGAAGGCTATTCCAAAATTTCACTCCTCTGATGGTTAGAAACCTTTGTCTAATTTCAAGTCTAAACTTCCTGGTGGCCAGTTTATAACCATTTGTTCTTGTGTCCACATTGGTGCTGAGCTGAAATAATTCCTCTCCCTCTCCTGTATTTATCCCTCTGATATATTTATAGAGAGCAATCATATCCCCCCCTCAACCTTCTTTTAGTTAGGCTAAACAAGCCAAGCTCCTTAAGTCTCCTTTCATAAGACAAGTTTTCCATTCCTCGGATCATCCTAGTAGCCCTTCTCTGTACCTGCTCCAGTTTGAATTCATCCTTTTTAAACATGGGAGACCAGAACTGCACACAGTATTCTAGGTGAGGTCTCACCAGTGCCTTGTATAACGGTACTAAAACCTCCTTATCCCTACTGGAAATGCCTCTCCTGATGCATCCCAAAACCGCATTAGCTTTTTTCACAGCCATATCACATTGGCAGCTCATAGTCATCCTATGATCAACCAATACTCCAAGGTCCTTCTCCTCTTCCGTTACTTCTAATTGATGCGTCCCCAACTTATAGCTAAAATTCTTGTTATTAATCCCTAAATGCATAACCTTACACTTCTCACTATTAAATTTCATCCTATTACTATTACTCCAGTTTACAATGTCATCCAGATCCTCCTGTATAATATCCCGATCCTTCTCTGAATTGGCAATACCTCCCAGCTTTGTATCATCTGCAAACTTTATTAGCACACTCCCACTTTTTTGCCAAGGTCAGTAATAAAAAGATTAAATAAGATTGGTCCCAAAACCGATCCTGAGGAACTCCACTGGTAACCTCCCTCCAACCTGACAGTTCTCCTTTCAGTAGGACCCGTTATAGTCTCCCCTTTAACCAATTCCTTATCCACCTTTTGATGTTCATATTGATCCCCATCTTTTCCAATTTAACTAATAATTCCCCATGTGGCACGGTATCAAATGCCTTACTGATATCTAGGTAAATTAGATCCACTGCATTTCCTTTATCTAAAAAATCTGTTATTTTTTCAAAAAAGGAGATTAGGTTGGTTTGGCACGATCTACCTTTTGTAAAGCCATGTTGTATTTTGTCCCATTTACCATTGACTTCAATGTCCTTAACTAATTTCTCCTTCAAAATTTTTTCCAGGACCTTGCATACTACAGATGTCAAACTAACTGGCCTGTAGTTACCCAGATCACTTTTTTTTTCCTTTCTTAAAAATAGGTACTGTATTAGCAATTCTCCAATCATTCGGTACTACTCCTGAGTTTACAGATTCATTAAAAATTCTTGCTAATGGGCTTGCAATTTCAGGTGCCAATTCCTTTAATATTCTTGGATGAAGATTATCTGGGCCCCCCGATTTAGTCCCATTAAGCTGTTTGAGTTTCCCTTCTACCTCAGATATGGTAATATCTACCTCCATATCCTCATTCCCATTTGTCATGCTACCATTATCCCTAAGATCCTCTTTAGCCTTATTAAAGACTGAGGCAAAGTATTTGTTTAGATATTGGGCCATGCCTAGATTATCTTTAACCTCCACTCCATCCTCAGTGTTTAGCGGCCCCACTTCTTCTTTCTTAGTTTTCTTCTTATTTATATGGCTATAGAACCTTTTACTCTTGGTTTTAATTCCCTTTGCAAGGTCCAACTCTACTCGACTTTTAGCCTGTCTCACTTTATCCCTACATGATTGTTGACGTATCCAGCTATCAAGAAAACAATCCAACAAACCCCCCCAACCCCATTTTGCTTTTAAATACATTTTTAAAAATCCTTTTTTAATGGAAGTCAATGTTCATAGAGGAGCTCAAAGTGCTTAATAAAATGAAATGTTTCCCTATCGTTGAAATGCAGCCATCTCTGAGGTGGAATATGGCAGCTAGGGTGACCACATAGCAACGGTGAAAAATCGGGATGGGGTGGGGGATAATAGGCATCTATATAAGACAAAGCCCCAAATATTGGGATTTTCCCTATAAAATCAGGACATATGGTCACCATAATGGCAGCCATTCTGTTCCAAGAGCAAATTTGCAGTTGCAGTTGCAAAGTGAATGCTAACTATTTTGTTAGGTTTCAGAGTAGCAGCTGTGTTAGTCTGTATTTGTAAAAAGAAAAGGAGTACTTGTGGCACCTTAGAGACTAACCAATTTATTAGAGCATAAGCTTTCATGAGCTACAGCTCACTTCATTGGATGCATTTTATCCGATGAAGTGAGCTGAGGCTCATGAAAGCTTATGCTCAAATAAATTTGTTTGTCTCTAGGGTGCCACAAGTACTCCTTTTTTGTTTGCGAATACAGGCTAACACGGCTGCTACTCTGAAACCTACCAATTTTCAGTTACTGACAGTCCATAGGAGCAGTGTGCCTCATCTTACTATAAATATGACCTGTGCATGAAATTTAGGTTGCTTGCATTGCTTTTTTTTTTTTTTTTTTAGTTCATGAATCCCAAAATGTGCATCATGTGATGAGTCTATTTTAAATGGTGGACTGATGGGATGCTTCATACCAAAACTATATTTTGGAGGGGCCACCAAAAGTGTTGTGCTTTTCCTGGGTTGTGTTTATTTGTCTTCATACATGCATATGTTTTCCCCCCCGTTACTCTCTTCCTATTGTGTTTCCTGTTAAGCAGCCTTACCTCCCTGCTTCTGATATAGAAGCTACAGCAGATGCAAGGAGGTGGATCAAGCTGTCAAATTCAGACACCATCAACTATGGGGATGCTTAGTGACTCATAGCTATTCAGTAGAACTGGTATTGTGTTACACTATCTAATAATTACCCCCCCAATAGAAAAAAACTTAAATATATAAAACAAGACCAAAAAGACTGGATATATAAGGAGAGAGAGGAGACTGATTATCTCAATCTTAATGTTTTACAGCAAATTTATTGAGCTCTATAGATTCAGTTCATTTGCAGAAATCTTTTATTTCAACATATAATACCAAGCACTGCAGTATTAAAGTGCACTGTGCATACAAAGAAACAGCATCAGCTAATTTGTATCTAATAATGTTAAATACCTAAGATTATCATAATTGAAAGAGATGAGGAAACAATATATTTTTCTCTATTTTCAATTTGTTTGATATTTGACAGCATTTTGTATGCAGCCAGTTTCAGTATTTCCCCTGCACAGTCATTCAGCTAGTTTCCCCTGTTGTTTGTGAGTCTTTATGTAGCCGGAAGAGAGTGAAAAACATTGTAGAGAGAAACAGAAAAATGTTACAGTAAAACCACAAAAACTGGCAAGGGGATTTTCAGGGGGAGGAAAGGGATTCTGGGCCAGACTCTAGTACCTGAAAAACATTTTAACTTGTTTTTTAAAAAGTGATCATACTTCAACCTGCCATGCTGCTCAGTTCAACAACCCCAATTCAGCTCAACTCAATTCAAATAGAGCTAGAAGAGAGATGATGAGGCTAAGTGGCCCACCCTACATGGAAGCTACTCCATTGATGAATTTGCTGTATCCTAAATCCATTTCCAAAATTGGTTCATGGAATATGCCTGGTAAAACAGTCCAGCTAACAAAAGAAATGGACTGAAATAAACTAGATATACTAGGCCTATGTGAAATGAGATGGGTAACGTCAGGACAAACAACATTGTCAGCTGGACACATCGTACTATATTCTGGGCTACTGAATGCCAGTGATGTACAGAGAGAAGGCGTGGGTCTGACACTATAAAGGAGGGCAGCCAAAAGCCTGATAGAATGGTTACCAGTGTCAGAAAGGATTATAACAGTATGATTTACATCAAAGTTCCAGAAAGTGTCCATTATTCAGTGTTATGCTTCAATAAATCAAGCTAGCCAAGAGGTAGATGTCTAGGACATACATGGAGAAAAACCCAAATAATATAACAAGACAGGCATTGGACTGGAATCCCCAGGGCAAGAGGCGATGAGGTAGACCAAGGATAACATGGAAACAAACAGAAGCAGAATTAAAAGCTATCAAAATGACAAGGGAAGAAGCTAAGACTGCAGTAGGAGACTGGCAAATATGGAAGGCAGTGGTGAAGTCCCTATGTTTTGCATAGAATAGAGAAGCATAAGAGACAGATTTCAAGTTGGTTGTGGCTTTTTAACGATAATAAATAGTAATTTGTATATGCACAGTATAGAGATCACCGTAACAATGTACTGGAAAAATGCATCACTATTGATTGATGTTTATCTTCTAATAAGAACATTTGGCCTGTATAGAGCCTCACTGAAATCAATGGTGCAAGTGTCTGCCCACCAAAATCTGAATGCAGAATTGAAGCCACCTTTATATTTGTCTAATACATAAACTTTTGATTTTGTAGGTCCTAACAGTTCAGGAATAGGCATATTTGGAACCAAGGGAAAAATCACTCTTAAGTCACTTATAGAAAGATAGGAAGCAATTTTGGGGCAGGGACTATCTTTACATTATACCTATATATAGTGACTAAGAGACTGGGGGCACTGATCCTTAACTGGATCTTCAAGTTGTTACAGCAATGCAAATAATGGTTATAATAATAACTGTCAGTGATCTTTCTTTTATAGTGCTAGAACCAAGGTCAAGTGGCTTATTGGTACAGGTGTCGCAAGCAAAATACTCATTGCAAGATCTTCATTTTCTGTTATTGTATTTCTCTAACAGTTTGTGGTTATCAAGAGTTTATTGGCACTGAAGAGGAATGGCAGATAATGGAATGAACTTGTACAAATGTACATGGTGGCAGAATTTGGTTCTAAGGGACAAATGAATACCTGATGTTATCTGGTTCAATTCCAGTTAACTCAGTAGAGTGGCTCCAGTTATACCAGGTTTGACTTTGACTCTCACTCATTGGTGTTTAAGAATACCATTGATACTGGTGGGCATATTAATATGGTCTATGGCAATCTTCACTTGTTGGTGGAGTTGTGTTGGATAATATTCCAGTGAAACTTGATACAGATAGATGCGACTGCAGTATCAGCAATATCAATTGCTCACAATATATTTTTGCTTCATACTACTGTTGCCCTTTTTGGCCTGAGCAGTTAGCCAATATTCAGTGTCTTGAGAGTTATCTCCATTGGAAGGAGAAATGGATGAGAGTCTGATATTCCTTTGGTGCAATCCAGTTTATTTACAAAGAATGTACACAGAATCCTGCTTTCTTGAACACAGTAAGATCAAACAACAGGACACAGTTTCCATTTCCAAACTTGCGTCCAGCCCTCTATCCAAAAATCTCTTTCTTGGTTTTCTCTTAGGGCCATACTATAAGTTCTTCTCTTGCTATCTCCTGATTTTCTACTTGCTTTCTGGCTACTTCTTTACTGCTTCTGACACATATTTCTGCAATCAAAATCAATCCCTAGCCCTCACGTTCATATTCAGTGTAGTCTTTGGGCAGTGGCTTCCACTGTTTCAACTATTATTAAACAACAGGGCATTTACCTGTTCCCTCATTTAGCCTGAATGGGAGGTATTATCATGCCCAACAGCTCCAGTGAGATCTGTGACTGCCCACAGATTAAAGACATGCTTGCTGGGAGCCACCCAACCTCCAGCATAATATTAAAAACATTTGGGAGTGGGAGGCACAGTAATATTTTCTGAAAAACATATATAATGATATTTTCCTGCTATGAAGGTTATAAGGCTTGTTTGTAAAGTGTTTGAGAATCAGAGATGCAAGGGACAGATATCCTGGAAATGCAGTTTTATTATTATTTCTCATTTGTAATTTCACCTTTTCATTGGGCTAAATTCTACCACCCTTACTACTCCACTCACACCAGCATAAATAAGTAGTGATTCCACTAAATGAAATGGAATTACACTGGTGTAAAGGTGGTGCAAATTAGATAAAAATCAGAGCCAAGCACCTATACTTGGATGCCCTATGGGCCAACTTCTCTGTTGAGCCCTGCACAACGTGTACAGAAGTTGCTGCTGGGAGGGCAAAGGTAATTCTGTGTTGATCCACGGGCCAATATGGTATCTAGTGTAGGTTAGACCTAGATCTACTCTAACCTATGGCAGCTGCTTATGGGATGCTTTGCAGTCTAGAAGCTAGAGTGTAAAGCACTCCTTTGTCTCCTATTCCTGCATTTACGCCAAGGCTGAGCTGGCTTTGTGGCCTTTCTACAGCAGCTCAGCTACCATAGAAGGGCCTCTTTGGGGCCACAAACTGGATCTTCTGCATAATTTTCATAACCCATGCTGCAGTCATCCATTTGATCCTTTATAAAAATACAAATTGTTTCATTCACCTGCATGCTTAAAGGGACACCATCAACTTAAAAGTCACATTTCTGTTTGACTTATTGCTGTTACATGTAATCCCTAAAGTTTCTATGTCAGCAAGAGATTAGAGAAGAAAACGTGGTTTCATTTATTTTTTGCAGTATGTATACTTTGTGCAATTGACAGCATGTCGTGCTCACCATTTCTGATGTATTATAGTCAGATAGTGACTCAGTTTCCCCTGTGGTGCAGGTCTTTCACACAGCAACAAGGAGGAGAAAAAATAGCAAAGAGTAGCTGTAAAACTATAGACATTTCCAGTGGATTTTGAGGCAAGTGTAATATCTGAAACCACACAAGCCATTTTGAAATTAGGTCTATTTAAAAATTGGTGTTCTTTTTATTTAGTCATCTCAAGATTCACTGAAGCAGCCGAAGGACCAGAAAACCAAGGGAAATTAAAACATTACAACAGTATTGCTACAGTATATAATACAGTAGAACCTCAGAGTTACAAACAGCTGGGGAATGGAGGTTGTTTGTAACTCTGAAATATTTGTAACTCTGAACAAACTGTTATGGTTGTTCTTTCAAAAGTTTACAACTGAACATTAACTTAATACAACTTTGAAACTTTACTATGCAGAAGAAAAATGCTGCTTTTAACCATCTTAATTTAAAGCACAGAACGGTTTCCTTACCTTGACAAATCTTTTTTTAAACTTCCTCTTTATTTTTTTTTAGTAGTTTACATTTAACACAGTATTGTATGTTTTTTGTCACTGCTGCTGGCTGATCGTGTACTTCTGGTTCCAAAATAGGTATGTGGTTCACTAGTCAGTTCGTAACTCTGGGGTTCATAACTCTAAGGTAAATGTACAATATGTTTTTTTTTCTCTCTCTCTCTCTCAAAATCTCAGCTTCTCTTGCTTGATTGTTGCCTCTTCATTACATTCTCTATTTCTAATTAATTTATGATATGATTATATAGGACTGTAGCAGAGAGAGGAAATGTACTATGTTTGTTAACTTTGTTCTGCATTGAATAATGGTTGCAGATTATGCTTTTTAATGCAGGTGAAACGCTACTTAGACTGGGCACTATACACTATATTGGACAGATGGCTACTTTTCTTTCTGTAATGGTACCTCAGAGTGGGCTCAAACCTGCTCCCAATGAATTTAATGGCAGTTTTTCCTTTATATTCAAAGAGAGCAGAATAAGGCCCCAGAACAGTATCTTTCAGAAAAGCCATAACATATCCCCTGCAGCAGATAAGTTAGTTAATATGATCAACTCTGTAAAGTTTTGATTCTATAAAAATCCCTAAAATATAAATAAATAAATACCCCCCTAAAATCTGTCCTGGCCTAATCTTACTGCTGGTTGCCGATTGTCCCTCTCATACAGGCTTAGCGATTATTGGCCCCCTTTGTGTCTCACTAATTTTCAAAGCACTTAATCGAAAGGGCTTTCCTCAAAATTCCTGCCCTTCTGTACAATTCAAAACACAGCAGAGAGCAGCAAAATACTTTAGAGAAGGAAAGAGATTAACTGGTAGGAAATTTAGGATCCATTCGTTATGGTAAAGTGAAGGCCCAGCATCTCAAAGGGCTTCAAAAAGTGAAAGAAAGATGAAGCAATGTATAATTTATTTATTCCCTATTAAATGTAGGGTTGTAGGATGATCTTTCTACACTGATGATGACTATGTGTCATGTTTGTGACACATCAAAACTTGAAGGTTGTGTTTCACTACCACAGTGGGGTTGCCTTGGTGATCTAGACAGTATTTCAGATTTTTTCCAGTAGAAATATGGTAATTCACATTTCTTGAATGTAAAATGTGATTAAATTTAACAGACCATATTTTAAAAACTTGGGCTTTCTGTGCATACAAATAACTATTGGAAGCAGTGTGAATGCAAAAAAAAAAACATGGTGAGATTATATATTGCTAATATGTGTGATTTAACAACTATGAAAACAGGATCTTCAGGGCCCAATTTTCATAGCTGTCCATAAATTATGGATATAATTACCGCGATTGAACATTCACTTGCAGTAACAGCTCAAACACATGGCCAATTAGAGGTATAACTGGTAATTTGCATATGCAGTTACTGAGAGTGTCAACAGAATTGTAATAATTTAATGCATACTATGCATGCCAAAATAGTGTAAATCTGGTCATCTGTTATGATGTCCATCAGTCCTGGAGGAAACTGGTTGCAAACTTGATGAGACTGGTATTCTCCTTGGCTGGTATTCCCAAAGTTCAGCCAATTTCCTCATGGATCTGGTTCTCTAGTTCAGTGTTTCTCAACAACCAGTCCGCAGACCGGGGCAGTGACTGAGATCTCCCTGACACAGTTTAGGAAGGCAGAACCTGGTCCCTGGTATCAAAAAGGTTGAGAAACACTGCTCTAGTTGTTCAAGCATCTTTTCCTACTTGCACAGTTTCAGATTAGCCTTTTTAAAACATAGCTGCAGTAGCTGGACATTGCTTTTCCCCTGTGGCTGAATTCCAGTTTAACTGCCTCCAAATGAGCATCTTAAATTGGTACAGTTGGATGACAATGATTCAGATTTGTCATCTAAGGCTGGCAGTGTGACTCACAGACTATCAGTTTGCTGATGGAAAGTTCCCTGCATGTCCTGGAATGAGCCATCACCTCCAGAAGCACTAACCAAAGGTGAAGCTTTCGCTTCAGCATCACAAGACTGTGGCTTGAATTTGTGATGTTAATGTACCACAGTTCCTTGGTGAGAGAGAGGAGGGAAAAAAATCTAACTTCCGCATTCTGTTTGCTTCTCTTGAGCTCTGTAGACAGTTTGGAGCAAACATAAAAAGGTATTCAATTCTGCACTGGACCACATCAAATAAATAAAATATGTTTAAAGAGTACATTAACCACCTAGAAATGAATAAATAACCTAGAAGTGGCCCAACCCCTGTCTGCACTCTTTAGCACGCCACATCAATCCACCACCTAACCAAAGCTGTTTCTACTAATCACACAGACTAAACAAAATAGGAGACAGATACTCAAATTGGATTTGATTATTAGAAATTGCTCATGTGCCCTGAAAACACATATTTAGAAAGAAAATAGTCCTGCTCTACTGACTACTTAGTTGATAAGGTACAGCCAGAGCCAAATTATATTTAATTACAATAACGTTAATTACAGGAAGTAGGAAAAGAAGACACTTTAGTAAGCAGAATTGTACAAGATAATCATAACACATGAAACCATGGGAAAATTCAGCTGGTTTAGAGTTTTTTTGTGAACTTGAAATGCAGATCATGTTCTTGGACCTTTCAAGAGAACTTGGGCCAATATGGTATGAAACCAGTGGAAGTTTGGAAGCTTAGGTTTAGAACTTTGGGGTTCATTTCAGCCCTAACACTCAGGAGGGTGTGAATTTGCAAGAATTAAACCCAAGGCAATGTTTGCATGAATCCGACTGAAGCCACCAAGTGTCTCTTGGCCTAAACCTGTTTGAGCAATTCAGATGCCCTCTAAATGATTAGCCAATTGAAAGTGAGCCAGGAGGTTTTTTTGCTATTTTATTGAGTTTTAATCAAGGCACAGACCGTGAGATCCAAAATATTCCCCGTCCCCTTTCTTGTCAGTTGGAAGAGCCAGTATCCCCTGTGTAGTTTCAACTTTCACAAATGCCACAATCTTGTCAGCATATTGCATAGCTTTAGGTCATGTAACATCTGTTTTGTCTGTTCCTGCAATCATTTCAAGCTTCTTAAAATTATACCCCTTATAGTGGGCTGGCCCTCATGATTGATTCCTGTAGACTTCTATTTCCTTTTTTAGGGGCCCTTTACAACTGTTCCTCAGAGGAATGTAGGAGAAAACCAAAGGGCAGTCATGTCATATGCATTATTTCCTTGATTAGATCATTATATGCTACAATGTAAACTGTCCCTTATGAAATCCAGAAAAAGATTGGCAGAAAAGTAGCAGAACTCCATCCTGAGCCTCTATAAGGCAGAAGTACTGACCTTTTTAGCTAACCACATAGCCATAGGGCACATGTGATTGAAATTACGTTAAGCCATCCTTTAATTTAGATAAATAATCAACTGAATGGGATCAGCTTTGTACAGATACCACACTAAACCTATTCACATATGTAAACTCTGTGAAATGAGAAGACATCTGCCACACTGATGTACTGCCATCTCCTTCCTTGTTTAAAATGCTAAAAACAGCGTAAGCTCCCCATCCCCTGAATATAAGTTAACATGATCTAAACCCAGAGGCCTCTAAGGTTTAGAATAATTATGCAGGCAATGAATGTTTCCTGAAAAACTCTACTCAATGCTGTCAAGTTTAAGGATGTGGAAATTACTTTAACTTGTAATAGCGTCTCATTAAATTAGCTGACCAATTAGGGGGGGCCTCTGAAATTTGATCCTTAATTAAATACAGTGACTAATAATATATGGCACTGTTAGGCTATTGGTCATAGATATTTTGCTTTTGAATTATGTTTTATACCATTACAACTGCAAATACCTTTTCTATTGAGAGGATATGGTAAAACATTCAGAGTATATAACTGCCAAGAGCAGCAATTGGAGTGGATAATAGTTTTAATTACTTGCAAAACCCTGAATGGGGGGATTTGAGATTTTCATCATGATGGATAAATATAATACCATAGTTTTCTTCTTCAATAAATGTTGCTTTTAATGGTCTGCACACACTCCTGTAATTCATCCTACATAACCTAGTAATTATGAACAACACAGAAGATCAGAAGACAAACTAGGTACCACAGCAATGTTAAACTTGGAATGGAGTGGAGTCTAGTGGTTAGAAAGAGAACTGGAAATCAGGACTCCTGGGTTCTATTGCATTCTCAGCTCTGTTTGCCGAGTTCTGTTATTTGCTGCAGAACCTTGTACATAATCTGGACCCAGATTTTCTTCAGTGTGTACCTGATGCTGCCTGAGTGGACAGGCACAAGTCAGAGATTTGCACGCACGTATGTTTTGGAAATGCTGCCCTTGCAGCTGTTACTGAGACCACATGAGTCCTGTCTCCTTGCCTGTCCTGCGTAGGGTTGTGTGGGCTGGATGATGGCCAGAAAGGTTTCTACCTGCTTCTCTTAAGGGCTTTTAAAAATGCCTGCAGCTTCCACTGAAATCAACTGGCCTATGAAAGTCATGTCCTGGAATTAAGAAGTCCTAGGCCAAATTCAGAGGTGATGTATAAAGTGATATAAGGCAGACTCCTTCAGTCTCATCAAGATTCCCTTAGGCCTACCCATGGATTTACTCCTGGGTCAGCATAAGGGATCTTAAATTGGTACGAGTAACTCACATACTGAGGAACTGGAATAAGGGAGATGTTAAAGTAGGAGTTTGTCAAACATACATTTTGCACCCAACTGTTAGATGCTTTTCTGCTACCCTCTTGTCTTCTGGGATCTCGGCATGTGTGTTACACCATCTTAGGCATTTACTAGGCCAACAGAGATAATATGTAACAGTGTGTATATGGGAGAGATAAGTAAAACCTTGGTATGAGAGTGGAAAAGTAAGTCAATCTAAGTCCAGAAGGAATCTAAGGTGGTGTAACATGCACATTGATGGGGCCAGAAGAAGAAAATTGCAGTTTGAAGCCACGAATAAGTGTGCAGGTAGGCCTTCATTAGAATTAGTCATAACTGTCTGGGGTGAAAGCCCTGAAAGAAAGATTGAGTCTAAATGGAAGGGCGAAACTTGTGATTTGTGTGCGAGGGGGTTATTTTATTTTTAACCATGAATCAGAAAATAGATAAGGAGAGAATCTTTGGTAACAATATTATGCAGGCATCATTTGACACCACATAGTCTTTTAGTCTCCCACTGTAATGTAATGGGTCAATTAGAAAAAGAAAAAAGAAGCAGCAGAGTAGCACTGTAGAATGCAGCATAGATTGTAAAATATCACCAGTAGCCATAAATTGCTTCCCATTACATATGGAAAGTTAACAGCATTGTTTAATTAAAGCAAATCTGGGGTCAAAACATTTTATTTCCTTGCATCTTAGAAAGGAAAAATTTAACACTGGTGTTTAGTATTTTTTGTTGGGGTGGCTCCAGTAATGGATATCTTTGGTCTGACATAATTACAGAAAAATGACCTGGGGAAATGAATATGAAACACTGTTATATTGGTCTTTTTATTTTTATTGTGGGTGGATTTCCTTATTTTATAAGGTTGCTGTTTGATAGTTTTCCATATTAGCTTCCAAGGTTCCATCAAGAAGCATAGCTGCCTATGCTAGGTCAGGTAAGCTACCCACAAACATTCTGCCAAACAGGATAAAATTAAGGCTGTTTTGTTTTGGAGTTACTAGTCACTCATAGAATTGGTCTCTGGAGTTAAGCTCACACAAAATCAAATTCTTCAGTGTTGCAATCAAGCAGTGGTAGGATAGACAGTTTTCCTTACTTACCTTGCAATTACAAGGCTGATATATGGAATGAAATTTCAAGTGATTCTTTGGCCAATTTTTACCAAAGAAAATTCTGGAAGTGACTCAACAAGAATAAATATGAACAAATATCAGGTGCTTTCCAACAAAGTTTGCGACACGCTTGAAATTATTCTTTGTTGGTACACACAGGAGGGGGAACACCTGAGGGATTTCTTCTCCAGATTTGAAAAGTTCACCTGAGAGTTCTCAGATGTGTCTAAGTATTTGGTGCTAGCACTGAAAAACAACCTTCAGAAGTTAATCAGTCCATTCATATAATTGTATTTGCTGACTATAGACAACACTATGAATTTGCATAATTGGATGGAGAACGTCAGTTTTTTAAGTTGCTGGGAGGATATCAAAGCTATTGGTTTTGAACATTTTTAAAAATTATTCTTAGTGGGTAGTCTATATCAAAAATAAATTTGAAGGGGCCTTCTTTGTCTGTGATATTCACCAGTTGTTATGATACCTTGCATAATTATAAAAATGGCTTTGACCAGCACTTGATTATTATACAACATATCTCTGCATACATTATTATACAACATGTCTCCGACATGTGCACACTTTTATGTGTGCTGATTTAAAATTGTCGGTATGAGATAAGAGAGCTAGAGTGAGGAAAGCACTTGGGCCCAAATAGTTAAAAATGTACACAAATTCATAGACTCAGACTTAAGGGACCACCATGATAATCTACTCCTGCACATTGCAGATCACAGAACCTCATTCAGCCACTCCTGTAATAGACCCATAACCTCTGGCTAAATTATTGAAGTCTTGATTTGAGGACTTCAAAGTTACAGAGAATCCAGCATGTAACCCAGGCCCCATGCCACACAGGAAGGCAGAAACTCCCCACAGTCTCTGCCAATCTGACCTGGGGGAAAATTCCTTCCCAACCCCAAATATGGTAATAAATTAGACCCTGTGCATGTCAGCAAGACCCACCAGCCAGACAGCTGGGAAATAATTCTTTGTAGTAACTCAGAGCCCTCCCCATTCAGTGCCACATCTCCGGCCATTGGAGATGTATGCTAATAGTAGTCGTGGGTGTGCCATATGCTACTGTTGGCAATCTCATCACACCATGCCCTCCATAAACTTATCAAGCTCAGTCTTGAAACCAGTTAAACTTTTGGCCCCCACTGCTCCCCTTGGAAGCCTTTTCCAGAACTTCATTCCTCTGATGGTTAGAAAATTTTGTCTAATTTCATGCCTAAGCCAAGCTCTTTGAGTGTCCTCTCATAAGGTAGGTTTTCCATTCCTCTGATCATCCTAATAGTCCTTCCTAAACCTGTTCCAGTTTGAATTAATCTTTTTTAAACATGGGAGACCAGAATTGCACACAAAATTCCAGATGAGGTTCCACCAGTTCCTTGTATAATGGTACTAACACTTCCCTGTCTCTATTGGAAATACCTTGCGTGATACATCCTAGGACCACATTAGCCCTTTTCATGGCTGCATCACATTGGTCCCTCGTAATCATCCTGTGATCAACCAGTACACCCAGGTCTTTCTTGTCCTCTGTCATTTCCAATGGATAAATCTTCATCTTATAGCAAAAAGTCTTGTTAGTCCCTAAGTACATGACTTAGCACTTTGCACTATTAATTTTTATCCCATTTTTATTACTCCAGTTTTCAAGGTCATCCAAATCTTCTTGTATGGTATTCTTGTCCTCCTCCTTATTGGCAATACCTCCCAACTTTGTGTCATCTACAAGTTTGATTAGCAGAGTCCCACTTTTTGTGCCAAAGTCATTAATGAAAATGTTAAATAAGATTGATCCCAAAACTGATCCTTGAGGAACTCCTCTAGTAACCTCTCTCCAGCCTGACAGTTCACATTTCATTATGACGTGTTGTAGTCTCGCCTTTAATCAGTTCTTACCCACCTTTTGATTCTCATATTAATCCCCATCTATCTCCAAATTAACTAATAATTTTCACACAAGGAACTGTATCAAATGCCTTACTGAAATCCAGGTAAATTAGATTTACTGCATTTCCTTTGTCTAGAAAATCTGTATCTTCTCAAAGAAAGAGATCAGGTTGGTCTGGCACAATCTGCTTTTTGTAAAACCAAGTTGTATTTTATCCCAGTTACCATTTACCTCTATATCCTTAACTACATTCTCTTTCAAAATTTGTTCTAGGACCCTGAATACAATAGAAGTCAAACTAAAGGGCCTGTAGTTTGCTGGATCACTGTTCCCCACCTGCCTCCTTCTTAAAAATATATACTATATTTGCAATTCTCAGTCAGAAGGTAATAACAAAATGTTTAAGTACATCAGAAGCAGGAAGCCTGCTAAACAACCAGTGGGGCCCCAGGATGATAGAGATACAAAAGGAGCACTTAAAGACTATAAAGTCATCATGGAGAAAATGAATTCTTTGCTTCAGTCTTCACGGCTGAGGAGATTCCCAGACCTGAGCCGTCTTTTGTAGGTGACAAATCTGAGAAATTGTCACAGATTGAAGTGTCACTAGAGAAGGTTTTGGAATTAATTGAGAAACTTAACAGTAACAAGTCACCGGGACCAGATGGCATTCACCCAAGAGTTCTGAAGGAAATCAAATGTGAAATTGCAGAACTATTAACTATAGTTGTAAGCTGTCCTTTAAATCAGTTAATGTACCCAATGACTGGAAGATAGCTAATGTAACACCAATATTTAAGAAGGGCTCCAGAGGTGATCCTGGCAATTACAGACCGGTAGGTAAGTCTACTGACAGTACCGGGCAAATTAGTTGAAACAATAGTGAAGAATAAAATTGTCAGACACACAAAAGAACAAATTGTTGGCAAAAGTCAACATGGTTGCTGTAAAGGGAGATCATGTCTTACTAATCTATTAGAGTTCTTTGAGAGCGAGTCAACAAATGTGGACAACGGGGATCCAATGGACATAGTGTACTTAGATTTCCAGAAAGCCTTTGACAAGGTCCCTCACCAAAGACTCTTATGTAAATTAAGTTGTCATGAGATAAGAGGGAAGATCCTTTCATGGATTGAGAACTGGTTAAAAGACAGGGAACAAAGGGGTAGGAATAAATGGTAAATTTTCAGAATGGAGAGGGGTAACTAGTGGTGTTCCCCAAGGATCAGTCCTAGGACCAATCCTATTCAACCTGTTCATAAATGATCTGGAGAATGGGATAAACAGTGAGGTGGCAAAGTTTACAGACAATACTAAACTGCTCAAGATAGTTAAGACCAAATCAGACTGTGAAGACCTTCAAAAAGATCTCACAAAACTAAGCGATTGGGCAACAAAATGGCAAATGAAATTTAATGTGGATAAATGTAAAGTAACGCACATTGGAAAAATAACCCCAACTATACATACAATAGGGTGGGGGCTAATTTAGCTACAACTAATCAGGAGAAAGATCTTGGAGTCATCGTGGATAGTTCTCTAAAGACGTCCACGCGGTGTGCAGCAACAGTCAAAAAAGCAAATGGGATGTTAGAAATCATTAAAAAAGGGATCGAGAATAAGATGGAGAATATCTTATTGCCTTTATATAAATCCATGGTACGCCCATATCTTGAATACTGCGTTCAGATGTGGTCCCCTCATCTCAAAAAAGATATACTGGCATTACAAAAGGTTCAGAAAAGGGCAACTAAAATGATTAGGGATTTGGAACATATGATCCCATATGAGGAGAGATTAAAGAGGCTAGGACTTTTCAGCTTGGAAAAGAGGAGACTAAGGGGGGATATGATAGAGGAATATAAAATCATGAGTGGTGTGGAGAAAGCGAATAAGGAAAAATTATTTACTTGTTCCCATAATATAAGAACTAGGGACCACCAAATGAAATTAATGGCCACCAAATGAATTACAGTCAACCCGTGGAACTCCTTGCGGGAGGAGATTGTGAAGGCTAGGACTATAACAGGGTTTAAAAGAGAACTGGATAAATTCATGGAGATTAAGTCCATTAATGGCTATTAGCCAGGATGGGTAAAGAATGGTATCCCTAGCCTCTGTTTGTCAGAGGGTGGAGACGGATGGCAGGCGAGAGATCACTAGATCATTACCTGTTAGGTTCACTCCCTCTGGAGCACCTGGCATTGGCCACTGTCGGTAGACAGGATACTGGGCTGCATGGACCTTTGGTCTGACCCAGTATGGCCATTGTTATGCTCTTATGAGGTATGATCCACAAGTTTATGGATTCATAAAAAAAATCCTTGCCATTGGCGTTCCAATTTCAAGTGTCAGTTTGTTTAATATGCTTGCAGGGAGATTATCCGGGCCCATCAATTTGGTCCTATTAACCTGTTTGAGTTTGACTTCCATCTTGGATGTGGTAATTTCCACTTCCATATCCTCATTCCCTTTAGCGACCCTGCCACTGTCCCCAAACTCCACATTACTCTTATTAAATACTGAGGCACAGTATTCATTTAGGTGTTGGGCCATAGCTAGATTATCTTTAATCTCCACCTCATCCTTACTGCTTAGTGGTCCCATGTCTTCTTTCCTTGGTTTCTTTTTATTTATATGGCTAAAAAACCCTTTTACTATTGGTTTTAATTTCCTTTGTCAAGGTCCAACTCTACTTGGCTTTTTGCAGTTCTCACTTTTCCCCTACACTTTCTGATCTCCAAGATATAGCTTCCCTTGCTGAACCACATCTTCTTCTTCTTCCATTCCTTGTTGGCAGCTTTCTCTTAGTAACCTGTTTGAGATGCTTGTTCATCCAGTTTGGTCTACAACCCTTCCTTACAAATTTTTCCCCTTGCTTGGGATGTAGGCTTTTGATAATTTTTGCAACTTTGAATAAGTAATTCAAAGCCTCCTCCATTCAGATCCTTGAGTTCTTCAGTCCAGTCCACTTCCCTAATTTCCCTAATTTTTTAAGGTTTGCCCTTTTGAAATCAAGGACCCTAGTTGCAGATCTGTTTTTGTTTATCCTTCCATTTAGTTTAAACTGAGTTCGCTCATGATCACTCAAACCAAGTACTTCTACGAGTGCCTCACTACTTAACAATACTAAATCTAAAGTGGCATCTTAATTTTATTGGAGACTGTTTGGTTAAGAAAAGGAGTACTTGTGGCACCTTAGAGACTAACAAATTTATTTGAGCATAAGCTTTTGTGAGCTACAGCTCACTTCATCGAATGCATTCCGTGGAAAATACAGTGGGGAGATTTATATACAAACACAGAGAACATGAAACAATGGGTTTTATCATACACACTGTAAGGAGAGTGATCACTTAAGATGAGCTATTACCAGCAGGAAGGAGGAAAACCTTTTGTGGTATAATCAAGGTGGGCCATTTCCAGCAGTTAACAAGAACGTCTGAGGAACAGTGGGGGGTGGGGTGGGGGGAGAAATAACATGGGGAAATAGTTTTACTTTATGTAATGACTCATCCACTCCCAGTCTCTATTCAAGCCTAAGTTAATTGTATCCATTTTGCAAATTAATTCCAATTCAGCAGTCTCTCGTTGGAGTCTGTTTTTGAAGTTTTTTTGTTGAAGGATAGCCACTCTCAGATCTGAAATCGTGTGACCGGAGAGATTGAAGTGTTCTCCGACTGGTTTTTGAATGTTATAATTCTTGACGTCTGATTTGTGTCCATTTATTCTTTTACATAGAGACTGTTCAGTTTGACCAATGTACATGGCAGAGGGGCATTGCTGGCACATGATGGCATATATCACATTGGTAGATGCGCAGGTGAACGAGCCTCTGATAGGCCCTATGATGGTGTCTCCTGAATAGATATGTGGACATGGTTGGCAACGGGCTTTGTTGCAAGCCGCACTGACACACCCCTGGAACCCCGACCTGGGGTATTCTATCTGCTACCCAAGATCCACAAACCTGGAAATCCTGGATGCCCCATCATCTCAGGCATTGGCACCCTGGCAGCAGGATTGTCTGGCTATGTAGAATCCCTCCTCAGGCCCTACGCTACCAGCACTCCCAGCTATCTTTGAGACACCACTGACTTCCTGAGGAAACTACAATCAATCGGTGATCTTCCTAAAAACACCATCCTAGCCACTGTGGATGTAGAAGCCCTCTACACCAACATTCCACACAAAGATGGACTACAAGCCATCAGGAACAGTATCCCTGACAATGTCACGGCTAACCTGGTGGCTGAACTTTGTGACTTTGTCCTCACCCATAACTATTTCACATTTGGGGACAATGTATACCTTCAAATCAGCGGCACTGCGATGGGTACCCGCATGGCCCCACAATATGCCAACATTTTTATGGCTGACTTAGAACAACGCTTCCTCAGCTCTCGTCCCCTAATGCCCCTACTCTACTTGCGCTACATTGATGACATCTTCATCATCTGGACCCATGGAAAAGAAGCCCTTGAGGAATTCCACCATGATTTCAACAATTTCCATCCCACCATCAACCTCAGCCTGGACCAGTCCACACAAGAGATCTACTTCCTGGACACTACGGTGCTAATACGCGATGGTCACATAAACACCACCCTATATCGGAAACCTACTGACCGCTATTCCTACCTACATGCCTCTAGCTTTCATCTAGATCACACCACACGATCCATTGTCTACAGCCAAGCTCTACAATATAACCGCATTTGCTCCAACCCCTCAGACAGAGACAAACACCTACAAGATCTCTATCATGCATTCTTACAACTACAATACCCACCTGCTGAAGTGAAGAAACAGATGGACAGAGCCAGAAGAGTACCCAGAAGTCACCTACTACAGGACAGGCCCAACAAAGATAGTAACAGAACACCACTAGCCATCACCTTCAGCCCCCAACTAAAATCTCTCCAACACATCATCAAGGATCTACAAGCTATCTTGAAGGACGACCCATCACTCTCACAGATCTTGGGAGACAGGCCAGTCCTTGCTTACAGACAGCCCCCAACCTGAAGCAAATACTCACCAGCAACCACACACCACACAACAGAACCACTAACCCAGGAACCTATCCTTGCAACAAAGCCCGTTGCCAACTGTGTCCACATATGTATTCAGGGGACGCCATCATAGGGCCTAATCACATCAGCCACACTATCAGAGGCTCGTTCACCTGCGTATCTACCAATGTGATATATGCCATCATGTGCCAGCAATGCCCCTCTGCCATGTACATTGGTCAAACTGGACAGTCTCTACGTAAAAGAATAAATGGACACAAATCAGACATCAAGAATTATAACATTCAAAAACCAGTCGGAGAACACTTCAATCTCTCCGGTCACACGATTACCTGAGAGTGGCTATCCTTCAACAAAAAAACTTCAAAAACAGACTCCAACGAGAGACTGCTGAATTGGAATTAATTTGCAAATTGGATACAATTAACTTAGGCTTGAATAGAGACTGGGAGTGGATGAGTCATTACATAAAGTAAAACTATTTCCCCATGTTATTTCTCCCCCCCACCCCACACCACCCCCCACTGTTCCTCAGATGTTCTTGTTAACTGCTGGAAATGGCCCACCTTGATTATCACCACAAAAGATTTTCCTCCTTCCCCCCCTCCTTCCTGCTGGTAATAGCTCATCTTAAGTGATCATTCTCCTTACAGTGTGTATGATAAAACCCATTGTTTCCTGTTCTCTGTGTTTGTATATAAGTCTCCCCACTGTATTTTCCACTGAATGCATCCAATGAAGTGAGCTGTAGCTCACAAAAGCTTATGCTCAAATAAATTTGTTAGTCTCTAAGGTGCCACAAGTACTCCTTTTCTTTTTTGCGAATACAGACTAACATGGCTGCTACTCTGAAATCTGTTTGGTTAAGAAATCTGTCAGCTATCACATCCAGGAATATCTGGACCCCATCATTTTTAGTAGCACTTGTCCTCCAATTGATAACTGGGAAATTAAAGTCTCCCATAATCACACTATTCCCAGTAGTATTTATTTAATTAAAATATTGAAGAGGTCTCCATTCATATCCAAATCAGATCCTGAGGATCGTAGCAGACCCCAAAAACTATCCCAATGGAGCCTCTGTTACCTTTCTTCCCCAAAGTGAGTTTGACCTGAACATTTCCATTATATCCATTCTACCACTTCTAATTTCTTTACAATCTACCTTGTCATTAATATGGAATGGTACTCCACATTTACCTTTATTTCTGTCTTTCCTGAACAGCACATAACCTTCAATATCTGTAATCCATTCAGGATTACTATTCCACCATGTTCAAATTTTCCCTATAATATCTGGTTTCACTTCCTGCACCAGTAATTCTAGTTCCTCCATTGCATTGGTGTACAGACATCTTATTTTTTTCTGCTTGGCTTCAGCCCTATTCATCACCTGATTAGGTATAGAACCCAGGATCTTATTATTATTAGGAATAAGGCTCTCTTATCCTAGTTGCTTCACAAACATAGAGGAAGACTTGGTCCTGTCCCCAAATAGTTTGTAATCCAATTTAAGGCAAAATGCAAGTGACTGTGACAAACAATAAAAGGAACAAGATAAGGAAAATGAGGGGGACAATCATAAATTCACATAGTTACATAGACTGGCACATCTACTTCCATCATATAAACTCCTTATTATGTTGATCAGCTTGTCTAGAACCCCACAGTTTCTAGCAATATTCCACAAGGTCTTTCTATGTACACTATTGAACACTTTTTTAAAGTCAATAAAGTTGATTAAGATGTGTTTTTGCCAAGCAGTTTTTTGATGACCTGTCAAAGAGTGAATAGTTTACAGCATGGTCTACCTGGATGGCACCTAGCCTGTTCATCTTGTAATATTTCATCCACTGTTTTCTTCATTCTATTTAGCAAAATGGTAGCCAATACTTTGCCCATTGATGGTAGCAATACAGTACCTCTCCAGTTCATGCATGGAGTAAGATCATCTTTTTTGGCAATGCCACAATAACATCTTTTCCAGTTTTGTGACACTTGTTCTTTCAACTATATTTCATTACAGAGTTTTATTAAAACACAACAAGGAGTTTATAATAAGGAGGTTTGTTAGAAACATTTTAAGGAGTTTATATGATAGGAATAGATGCACAGTAAGATTGGATACAGGCCTGGGTGAGTGGTTTGATATTATGATTGGAATTAGACCAGGGTGTGTATTATCACCAAACTTTTTTGTATTAGCAATAGACTGGGTGATAAAGTGGACAACAAAAGGCACCATGGGTGGTATTAAATGGGTTAGTGGAGATGAGTTGTATGATCTTGACTTTCCTGATGACTTTGCTTTACTAAGTATGATGTAGAATGGAATGATTGCCTTTATATCAGAGGTAAAAAAGGATGCAGGAGGACTGAAAATAAACACAGGGAAAACCAAGATTATGTAGGTAGGAAACTGGACAACAGGTGAAAAGGTGCATATAGATAGAAAATCAAATAGGTAGAAGAATTCTGCTATCTGGGAAGTGTGAGGACTTTTGAAAGTGTCTGTGATAGAGATATTCATACAAGGAATAGCAAACACCACTTTTGGAAGGATAAACCCCATCTAGTCAAAGAGAGGTCTCCAAACCAAACCAAAGGTCCATGCAATTGTCCTGAGCACACTACTGTACAATGCAGAAACTTGGCTGAAGGCAGCAACTAACAAAAAGAGATCAGAGGCTGCTCATTACAGGTGGCTGAGGAAGATATTACACATTTCATGGAAAGACAAAACAACAAATGTGAGGGTCAGGGAGCTGTCAGAGCAGGATATGTTGGAAAATATCAAAGAAAGAAGGCTCACATGGTTGGGACACATATAGTCTATGGAAGATGGGAGACACGCTGAGCCAGCATTGAATTGGGTATCTGCAGTAGAAAAGAGAAAGCCAGGAAGGCCAAGGAAGAACTGGTAGTGATAGAGGATTTTGAATGCACTGGCATCACCTCGGAAGAAGTAGAACAACCAGTGAGCGACCATAATCAGTGAAGAATGACTACCTGCTGTGTCAGTGGCACAGGAGGAACTAAGGTCTAAGAAAGGACACAGACTGGGAATGTGCGCATCATCAGCTTTTTATCCTTTAAAAGGACTTTTTTTTGAAAAGTCAATAAATAAATTACAGCTAACTCCAATTACCCCAGAACACAATAAAGTAATGATTAGAATATTTGTCACAAAATATAGCAAATGCAACCACCTATGCAATGTTTGTTAGGGCACAAAGAAATGCCTGGTGTTCAAAATTTGTTTCTAATGCCTTATTCTATAGATGTGCGTGCCACCAATATGTGTTTATTCTGGAAGATAGGCTGAGTAGTCTAATGATTAGAGCAAGGGACTGATAGTCAGAACTCCTGGAGCATGTTGTCAATTCTGCCACTCACCTTCTTTGTGTTTTTTTTTTGGCATGCCACTTCACTTTGTTGCCTCAGTTTGTCTAATAACTAAAATAAGTATTGGAGTAGCAGCCATGTTAGTCTGTATTCGCAAAAAGAAAAGGAGTACTTGTGTTAGTCTCTAAGGTAAAATAAGTATCTTACCACCTAATAATGGTATTTTGAGGCTTAATTAATGTTTGGAAATAAATTGATCTTCCTTAATTGAAAATATAATAAAAGTGCAAAATATACATGTGTTTCTGTCTCTAAGATTATTTTATAGTATTATTATAATGCTGTTTTGTTTTTGGGAGAACTATTGCATCACCAATCCTTCATCCAAGCCATTTTCAAAGCCCAGAAGAACATATAATGCGGGCCTCAAAACTACATGTGCACTCAAGAGCTATGGGTGGAGTATTATGGATACCTTGTCATGGTATTTCATCCAAAATTAATTTACAAATATTATATGTACGGAAATCACTTCATATAGCATTGAAGGGCAGCCACCTCTAAGTTAGAATGAGGCTGCTGTTCAATAATATACAACATGATTGTACCTGGAAACTGATGCAGTTCCCATTGAACCAATGAGAGTAATAATGATTTAGGAAAGAAAGTAAAGACTCCAATATCCAACTGAAATAGGCACCTTAGGTGAAGTACAGAAGGCAGAATGCTGGTACTAAAACTGGAATTTGTTTGAGACACCTGAGCTAACACTCCTAACTCCTGCATATATATTGGGATCTTAAAGGACCACAAATGGTCAGGATTTTTATTTTACATAATGCCTGAAATACAATTTGAAAAAGAACCCCAAACTTTCATATTTCTAAGATATATTGTTGAAATCTTTCTCTGGTATTTGTACAATTGTAATAACTTCTGCTTAAAAGTTACACATTGGTCATATTTTATTAATTGGTTTTGTTTTAAACCAATTCAGATGCAGGTATGGTGCTGTCTTGGTGGGGCCAGTGATATTTTGTTTATGAATATCATAAGCATATTGCCAAAAACAATGTGAAGTAAGCTACTTCTGATCCTGTTCAGTAAAAAATTATTTGCTTCAAAAGTGGGCAAATAATCTTTTGCTGGAGTCCACATCACCCAAAGAGGAATTTTCAGCTGAGGCAGACTTATGTATTGAAAGATTCAAAACTAACAACCCCCCTTGTACCTCTTTTATTCCTTATTGCTGCTGCTGCTGCTGCAAAAAAGAGGTATTATCAAGGAATTACTGTCATGAATAAAGCAGATCTGCTGGTTGCTATGTATGCAAAGAAACCTTGTCACTTTCAAACTTATAAAAGAGAAAAAGAATAACACTTTTGAAGATGATGGTATTACTTTAATTCAGCAAAAACAAACTACAAGATATCCCATGAATATATAATAATTGTAAAGACCATCTAAAAATGAACTATCACTGTAAACCTGAAGGGATTCCCCCCTCCCCCACTGTAACTTAAATGCTGATTGTAGATCAAGATGACTTTCTTTACATCTTCTTTTGCATGGTCTGAAAAATTGGTTTAATGTACAAGTGCTTTTTTTAATTTCATTGAACTTCCGTTCTTTAGCACCATGCAACTTCATTTCAACCTCTAGGAAGTTCAAGGGCTTTACTTTAACCTCCTGATCATTTTATGGTGAGTTGGTGAGTTTCTAGTTCCCTGTTTGTGCTGCAGTATGGGGTAGTTCCCAATTAGTGGTGAGAAAGAGAGAAACGTCAAAACCAAAGGGATCCCACACAGTTTGTTCCAGGCATTTGCTGCTGGCTTAGGAACAAAACTTAGAGAAACTTTGAAACTGCTTTTACAAAATAGATGTTACACAGTTTAAATACCCTGCTGAAAATATCTACTTTTTACATACTAATTTTTCTCTCTGAATGAAGAAAAAAAAAGCACATGGCACTAGTTCACACAGGCATTTCTTAGGATTCCTTAAGCAAAACTGTCCTTTAAAAGGTAAAAAATGGTTTACTCTCTTCTCAGTAGCATGTCAGAAGATGGTATGTACCTTAAGAAAACTGTGTAGCACACTTGCCTTTCCTCTCTGTATGAAGCTTGGTTAACATTCAGCTCAAATCACAAGTAAAAGTGTTTCCTCTTTAAAAAGTTCTTTGTTATAAGATGACAGGACTGTGGCCAACTCTCAACTCCATTATAAAGTCATTATTCGTAATGCACGTAAGCAAAAATACACAGCAGGATGTGGGTTATTGGGAGATAGCCACATGCCCAGTGGCTTTGCTTTCATACCCTTGATATTAATTTAGGGAAGTCCGTGATGAAACGCCCACTCATTTCAGTGGGAGCACACGCAGGCCTTTAGATCACAAACACACATGAGCTGCCACGTCTTACTGTGATTACAAAATTACTTTTAAACACAAAAGTCAATAAACAGTTATAAGAAAAACCTCAGAATGATATGATAGATATATTGATTTAACTCTTACAGATAAAGGGGGAAAATCTTTTTATAATTGTACTAGAGCTGAGCAAAAACCAGAATTTCCATATTGCAAGAAATTCTGATATTTTAACTTTTTTTCATCGTGGATTGGGACAAAGAACTGAAAATGGTAAAATGTTTCATTTTAGTATTTTCAATTAAAGTAAAACATTTTGCTATTCCTGAATTCAAATATTTTAATTGATAACCTGCAACCATTTGACTCCAAGGAAGCATCATGTGGCTCCATCGTGTGAAATGTAGCCTGGCAGGGAAGCCTGGCCCACAGGAAAGAATGGGGGTATGAAACACACCAATGGCAACTTGCACAAAGCAATGAATTTAAGGAATAAGGAAATGAATTTTAACATTTAACTGACCTGAAATGAAGCATTTTCATTGATTATTTTGATTCGGATTCAATGGCTGTGTAATGGAAAACCAAAAAATTTATGCAAAAGCAAAATTTTCCTGTGGAAAATGTTGATTTTGCAGAAACTACATTTTCCATCAAAAATCATTTTGACAGAAAATTCCCACTCTCTCTAAAAAGTATTCTATTTAATTTTAATGGAGATAGGCCCACGTAGTTGTGAGAGACAGACAATCATGATTGCCTTAACCCAAGGATAAAGGGGACAGATTAAGGGTATGTCTGTACAGCAAAAGCTGTGCATGATCTAGCCTACCTTAGCTAACTTGAATCCAGCTAGTGCAAGTATCGAAAACAGTGAAGACAGCACAGTCTTCACAGCAGACTAAGAAGTCAAGTACATAACCAGGGTCTATGCTGGACATCGAGTACCCATGCTGAAGCCAATGCTGTGCTCTCTTCACCGTTATTGTTATCCACTCTAGTTGGATTCAAGTTAGTCCATGAACAGCTTTTGCTGTACAGACATATCCATAGCCTATGATAATTAATGCTTACAGTATGAAGGCTTGAAGGGTCAAGAGATTGGTAATGTGCTATGAAATCTCTCATATCTATGTTGCTGCTTAAAATCGGGTCCAGTTCAGTAGTGGCCAAAGTTTGTCATTGCTGTTTTTGGACCATATGAAATAAGACAGTGGTCTCAACGCATTTCTCAGTGGCAGGCATTCACAAGACCAAAAAATACAGTGTAGCCACGGTAGTGTGAGTATAATCCTGTCTGAGATGCTAGGTGTGTACTTGGCACAACTTTTTATGAGGTTTGAAAGAGTATTGTAAACTATTGTAAAGTTATTTCTTGTGTCTCTGCACTTCCTGGTTTCAGGCAGAACAGGAATTGGAAATACCAGCATACTGTGAGAAAAGCTGTTCTTGCACTACATCTGATCCGAGTGAAACAAGGAAGTACTGAAAAATCTCATGACTGTCTGTTTTTATGGGATTTTCAGACCAATTTTCAATTTCCAGACTGAAGAGATTTGGATGAGATCAGATACATTTTGGAAAAGCATCGGAACTTCTGGAAGAATATCGTAATTAAACCCCCAAATCCTTGCTGTTCACCCATTACCAATGTCCCTCTCTTGCGTTGGTAAATGTATATAAAATAGCTTTACTTTGGGGGAAAAAAAGGTTAGAATAGTGCACAAATATGAGATGTGCCTGAAAGCATCATGGAGTTAGGAATATATCATGAATTGGATTCTTCCACTGATTACAGTGGCGTAAATAAAGTACAAGTCCATTGAAGTAAATGGAGTTAAACTCTCTTAAGTGAGAGAAGAATTCTGCCCTACCTCATTAATGCCAGGAAGTCAAATCCCAGACATACTGGGCCTAATTAATCCATGGTATAACCTGCATTTGCTTCAATGGCAT
The DNA here is from genome assembly GCF_009764565.3 of Dermochelys coriacea. Lineage (NCBI taxonomy): Eukaryota > Metazoa > Chordata > Testudines > Dermochelyidae > Dermochelys > Dermochelys coriacea. Next base: position 72,017,565 of record NC_050073.1, read on the forward strand.
TGTATTAGGGATGGATTTGGTCCACTAATCTTTGCTCTACTCCTCTTTTCCTTTAATCACTGGCTTCAGATACTGGAGTGGCTCTGTTTATAATGGTTGGGATAGTGTTTATGGTTATGGTGGCTTAGACTAGCTCAGCCATATCTGTTGTTTATCTGCAAAGCAAAGCTAGACTTCCAAGGCTAATATTGATCCCATGTAATTTAGGACTTTAAAATACAGTTGAGACCTGTTTTTGCTCATTAAAGAAACAGTTGTGTTGAAGGGTGATATAAGGTTTGGATAAGAACCTTTAAGCATTTTATTGAACTTTAAAAACTTTTATAGACTTTGCCACCCACCTGAACCAGGTTTGAAGATGCATGAGGAATATGAATGAGTCTGTTTCCTTTTCAACCCTAAATTTATAGCTTCTTTTAATGATATGTAAATCAGTATCAAACTATATTAATTTTCTTACATGTACCACCACAAACTTAAAACACACTTTTTTGTGTAAAAGTCATGGCATGGTCATGGGAAAACACTACAATTATGTACTCAGTTTGGTAAATCACAACGGGATGGGAACTTTCAAGGGACTGGATTGAAGTGACACAACAGTCAGGAAATGACCCCTGCGATGGGATTTCAGAGGCAGTAGATTAGAAACAATGTGTTCTTACAACTTCTATAACTTTGGGACATACCATCCAGAATGAAAAATAGGGGTAGTGAAACCTGACATCTGAACTATAATGAGCAGTGATTTAGTTGAGCATTACCACAAAGAAAAGATTTCTGTATGTGCACAGTTCAGAAATGAAAGCAAGCTACAGCTGATTCTCATTGTTCAGGCTGGTACTGAAAAGGAAGTCTTCATCCCACTAGACAAATTCAGAATACTGAATTGGAATCACTGGGAGTTTTGTTCAGCCAGCGAATCCTGTGTCTGTCAGATAGCATGCTCAAGCCAACCTCTCTGTGGTCAGAGAGTGGTGCGGAAGGGAAGCTGCCCTCCATACTGAATAGTGTCTTTGTTCGTCCTGCCGCAGCAGTTACATTCTGCAGGCCCTGCAGATACAACAGTGGCTGTATGAGAACGGAATGGAAATGAGAGTCTGGCTCCCTTCAGAAGTCTTGCTTCTTTTCCATTAGAACTGCAAAGGAATGCTGGTAGCTAGAAAAATAACCCTTCAGCTGGAGCAATGTTTTTATTTCTCTGAAACCTTATTGAGTCAAACAATTTGACAAAACGAAAGTAAATTTAATTGTAGATGAGCACCAATGTACCTTGTTACTTTGCAGAATGGAACTAAAGTTTCTGACAAATTAAAGGCAGAAATTATACAATCTCATAAAGGCTATCTGCAAGGAGTCAATTTAACTGTATGTTACACCTTTTAGCAGAATTCCAGTGCCTGCTGAGCTTACCTATGGGTTAAACAATTACTTTGGTACCTGCAACTCAAATTACAAGTTAAACCATTAACCACTGACCTGTACACCTGTTGCAATCTTTTTGTGGGTAGAAAAAAATGTGTTTGGAAAGAAGGTGTTCAAAAAATGACCATTTTCCTTTTTCCATGATGGGATATACTGTTCTCATGGCACTTCAGATCATATAATCTTTTAACTGGATGTGGACTGTAGTTGTGCAATACGCCATTCCTGCTTCTACTGCTGAACAGTAGGATCTGGCTTCCTTTTTACTGGTAATTCTGTCTTCTAGAATCCAGTTTAGAAAGACAACATTTTGAAAGAGCATTTTCAGATACACTCACCAGACACTTTAATATTCAGTGTGAAACTCTGAACAGTCAGAACTGGCTTTAAAAATGGATCATCAGGACAGTCCCTTCAAGAAGCCAGAACTGAAGAGCAAATGTGAAACGTACAATCTGAGATATTAAAACTGAAGTATATGATACCAATTTTTAGAAGATTATTTGTGGATGTATTTGTTTTTTGCCTGCCATGTTTTGTGTAATAGCAAAGGCAACATTTATTGTACCATGTTATTTCCAATAGTTATTTAAATCTTTTCACAGGTACCTCCTGTTTTGATCTGCTCTGCCCTGGTTCTATTCATAATACAGCTATGATGTTGTTTGTTTCTACTTTTTAATGTGCATGCTATGATATTCCTAAGAACTTAATATTTTAAGTTCTTAGACTTATACTGATTGGAAGAACCTATATGGTTTCCTTTAAGAATTGAAATATTTCAAAGAACATGGCCATGAAAGGGAACAGAAAATGTTAGGGCTTAATCTTGGAAACAATTACGTTATTAGGTCTTATTCAATTGAGTAGTCCCACTGATGTAAACAAACACAGGATGCAAGACAGGCCTCTTACTTCCTAAGAGCTCCATCATGGGCCCAACTGTGTGCCTGTGCAGGGAAGTGTAAGGAGCCCTCTTACTCCTCTGCATGGGCTGTTTCAACAAAGCCTTTGCCAGAGAGATAGTAGCTACCACTGGGCAGCCACGAAGTAGCCACCCAAAGTTGAGGGCCCTCTCTAACTTGCAGGAGGTTCTCAGCTACTCACAGTATCAGATCCTAAATGGTGAACTGCAAATGTACACAAGTTTCTGGAATGAAATCTCTTAACTAGAGGTGGATGAAGCATTTGGGGGGCATTTGTCCCTGCTCATTAAACATTGCTAGTGTCAATGATTACGAACAAAGAATTTGAAGCTGGGAGGGAAAAGTTTCCAATGGGGTTTCTATCACACTTAAAAGGCACACATATGGATCCAGATTTTCAAAGGAGGTTAGTACATCAGATTATGAATTCTGAATCTCTCTCACATAGTGCCCACAACTGTGCATTGTGCCAGCACTGCACAGAGCCTTATACAGATTGTTTATTTTAGTTTGCACTTTAACATACTGGGCCAAATTAATCCCTGCTGCATATTAAAACTAGAACTGCATGCACATTTTGGCACCATCTGTACAGAATTTGACCCATTCTGACCAGCACATCTGAATAACATAAACCCTAAGACTCACCCAGCACCAGCTGAAATAATAAAATAAGTAAGTGACAAATGTCAATTTTAAAATGTATATCCAGGCATTCTTTGATCTCTAGAGTAAAGCAAGAGAACTTTCTGCATTTACTCTTAAAATCACATGCTTAAAGAATACAATTTGCATTGAAAGAGAATACAGAGTAAAGGAAAACATTCTCGATAAAGAGTGGTGAAATCAGCAATATGTATAAAGATAACTTCAAAATGTTATCAGCATTGCATACTGTAGCAGAGGTTAACAGCTTTATTTACTTAGTAACTCCTGAATGATTTTCTGCACTGCTTATTTACCTAGAAGCTAGGAAAGTAGGACAAAACCTATCCTTTATTTACTTAGCAGCTTAGCCACCAATGGCACACTAGTTACTTTTAACTAGGTCCAATCATAGCTCTGTTGAGCTGTGGGTGGGGCTTTTATTTGCTTTGTTGTTAGAACAATAATGAGGTGGGGTCTTATTCACCCACTTGGTAGGACCCTACAATTCTGAATGCTTCACTGTTTATCTAGTGACCTGTATTAGAATGTGCTGGGTTGGACGATGTTTACCCAAATACTAGTCCACTGACAACTAGGTGTGGCTTTATTAGACTGTTACTTGCACAATTTTGACAGAGAAGCTCAATTTTGTATTAGCTGCAATGCTTAAAGACATTATAGAAGGAAACACAGAAGGATGAACTAAAACTTTATTTCTAATAACGCATACTAATTGGTAACGTTTTGCTTATGGGAATTTTATCTGGATTTAAGGACCAGAGGCCAGAAATTAGGTGTTAGTGACAGACACAAAAATCTATTTTTGTTAACCATGTGGGCAACAGTTAAATAAAAGGAACATCTGTGTATCATGCAGTGCTATGCTACATCTAATTATACCATCATCTTGTTCAAGGCTAAATTAGTGACTAGGAGTGCAGATCATATCTTCAAACTGACAGGCTTTAAGACCTCCCTCTCCAAGCCTAACACATAGTGAGAGGGAAAAATAAAACTTCCTGTTTCATATTTAAAATAGGTATTGACTCATAATTGTAGTTGTCGTGAGGGTGAAAGAGACTTTGAGTAATCTAGTTCTTGCAGCATTGTGTGTTTAAAGCTTCTGCTTAATAACATTGGAGGAAATTTTGTCAAACGGGCTCACCTGCAGCGAACCTTAGCCAGAGAAAGTTCCGAGGTAGAAGTTGTGACATTTTTACATCGTGATAATAATTAAGAAATTTCAAATACTTTGAAGAATAAAAACATAAAAACAGCCACACTGGGACAGACCAAAGGTCCATCTAGCCCAGCATCCTGTCTTCCGACAGTGGACAATGCCAGTTGCCCCAGAGGGAATGAACAGAACAGGTAATCATTAAGTGATCCATTTTGTCGCCCATTCCCAGCTTCTGGCAAACAGAGGCTAGGGACACCAACCCTGCCCATCCCGACTAATAGCCATTGATGGACCTATCCTCCATGAATGTATCTGTTCTTTTTTGAACCCTGCTATAGTCTTGGCCTTCACAACATCCTCTGGCGAGGAGTTCAACAGGTTGACTGTGCGTTGTGTGAAAAAAATACTTCCTTTTGTTTTAAGCCTGCTGCCTATTAATTTCATTTGGTGGCCCCTAGTTCTTGTGTTATGAGAAGAAGTAAATAACACTGTCTTATTTACTTTCTCCACACCAGTCATGATTTTATAGACGGCTATCATATCCCCCCTTAGTAGTCTCTTTTCCAAGCTGAAAAATCCCAGTCTTATTAAACTCTCCTCATATGGCAGCCGTTCTATACCCCTAATCATTTTTGTTGCCCTTTTCTGAACCTTTTCCAATTCCAATATATCTTTTTTGAGATGGGACGATCACATCTGCACGCAGTATTCAAGTTGTGGGTGTACTATGGATTTACATAGAGGCAATATGATATTTTCTGTCTTATTATCTATCCCTTTCTTAATGATTCCCAACATTCTGTGAGCTTTTTTGACTGTCACTGCACATTGAGTGGATGTTTTTGGGGAACTATCCACAATGATTCTTGAGTGGTAACAGCTAATTTAGACCTCATCATTTTATATGTATAGTTGGGATTATGTTTTCCAATGTGCATTACTATCAACATTGATTTTCATCTGCCATTTTGTTACCCAGTCACCCAGTTCTGAGATCCTTTTGTAGCTCTTCGCAGTCTGCCTGGGATTTAACTATTTGAATAGTTTGATATCATCTGCAAATTTTGCCACCTCATTGTTTACCCCTTTTTTTAGATCATTTATGAATATATTAAATAGGACTGGGCCCAGTACAGACCCCTGGGGGACACCACTATTTACCTCTCTCCATTCCGAAAACTGACCATTTATTCCTACCCTTTGTTTCCTATCTTTTAACCAGTTATCAATCCATGAGAGAACCGTCCCTCTTATCCCATGACTGCTTATTTTGCTTAAGAGCTTTGGATGAGGGACCTTGTCAAAGGCTTTCTGAAAATCTAAGTACACTATATCCACTGGATCCCCTTTGTCCACATGCTTGTTAACCCCCTCAGAGAATTCTAGTAGATTGGTGAGGCACAACTTCCCTTTACAAAAAACATGTTGACTATTCCCCAACAAATTATGTTCATCTATGTCTCTGACAATTTTGTTCTTGACTATAGTTTCAACCAGTTTGCCCGATACTGAAGTCAGGCTTAGCGACCTGTAATTGCCAGGGTCATCTTTGGAGCCCTTTTAAAAAAATAGATGTCTCATTAGCTATCCTCCAGTCATTTGGTACAGAAGCTGATTTAAATGATAGGTTACAGACTACAATTAACAGTCCTGCAATTTCACATTTGAGTTCCTTCAGAACTCTTGGGTGAATACCATCTAGTCCTGGTGACTTATTACTGTTTAGTTTATCAATTTGTTCCAAAACCTCCTCTAATGACACCTCAATCTGGGACAGTTCCTCAGATTTGTCATCTAAAAATAATGGCTCAGGTTTGGGAATCTCCCTCACATCCTCAACCGTGAAGATCGATGCAAAGAATTAATTTAGTTTCTCCGCAATGGCCATATCATCCTTGAGTCTCCTTTAGTATCTCGATGGTCCAGTGGCCCCACATAATTTGAAATGTGGAAGTGCTAATTCTGATGCTAAGGCATTATATCCCTAGGGCTAACTAGGAGGATGTTACAGCTCCGGATGCATCATGTCTTTCATCCAAAATTATTTCATAACATGACTGATCTATTCTAAATGAATCATGACTTTTCCAAGAAAAAAAGAAAAAAATGGTTTTTTTTAAAATAACCCCTATCTAAAAGGAGAAGCTCATGAGAGAGTTCCCTTGTTTAATTCCCAGGAGTATATTATGACTAATAATGTTATAATTGTTATAGACTTTACACTCTGTTCTCTGGCATTCTGCTACCCAATTAAGTATAGCCTTTGAAGAGAATTCATGATGTGGCCACTTTATGCTGGCGTTTCTTGTATAAAAGAGTTGCAAAGCTGTCCTAAGGAACCCCTCATGGAAAACTTCCTGTATAGACTGATCTACACTACCACAGGCGCCCACAAGTGCAGCATGAGAGCATGTCCAGAGAGATCCTATATCCCAGCTATTTCTGGCACGTTGAAGCTGCATGGATGAAGCCCCTGAAGCTGCTCTGACCTATCTTGGGGATCAGGTTGCCTCTGCATTTGGGCACACAAGCCCCAGTGCCTCACTCCCCGAACTAGCCTTAGTGACAATGCAGGTATGACTTTGGGACACAGAGACAAAAATTGCAGTTGCTTCTCAACTAAAACAACATGGTTGGATAGACTATGAACCAGCCACTCTCTCAACTGAACTGTCTAATGGTGTCTCCTCTGTGTTCCGATACAATAATAAAGAACAACATTGCAATGGGATTCACTCACTACTGGGGGCTAGGGATCAGCTCTCACGTGGTCTAGGCTGCCTTCTGTTGTTCGCTTGCCCCTCTTGCTCTCCAGGACTCAGGGTGCTCTCTCTTCATAACTGGGCCCTCGGGCCAGGTCACTATATAGTTTTCCTCCTCTGGGAAAGTCTCACCAGACAAGTCTGCCCATGTGCCATCTCAGGCAGCCTTCTGTAATTCCTGGTCTGTGCCACTTTCCTAGTGGCTCATAGGAGAACCTGGCCTACTCACTACTCTGGATTCCAGCCCAGGAACCTTATCAGCAGCAGCCAAGGTCTACACAGTCTCAGTCCTCGCTGCCCTTACTTTGGGCTTCTTCCTTCAACAGACTTTCTTCCCTGCAACTCCTCTGGACAAACTCAGAAGCTCAGGGCTTTTGCTCCCCACTGGATTTCTTCCTATCCACTTTTCTGTGCTCAGAGAGTGACTACCAAGTCTCTCCTTATAGCGCCCTTCAACTTGCCACTTTATGGCTTTATACAAGTCCAGCCTGCTCCTGCCCAGCTAGACTTCATCGTCAATTGGTGCATATCAGTCAGGCCTGACTCTCCCCCATGTGCAGCCTATAAGGTTAATTTGCCCCTTCTGAGCCACCTTAATCCCTTCAGGGTGGGTGTGGGGATCCCATCATATACATATTTCAAAAATAAATGAAGTTAATAGGAGTTGAGTGCCTTATAGGTTCAGGCCCTTATAAAATCCAACAGAGTAGTAAACAGGAAGAGGAGGACTAATCATGGAGATGCTGAGAGTTTTTGGAGAAAACAATTGTGACCCAGGAACCTCTCAGTGCCAACTGGCAAAGGACACAGAGGAGGGGGTACAGGGTTTACAGGAATCTCCTGATTTAAATTCTAGCTCACCAAAGGAGTGTCATTTAAGGTCTCTAATAAAAGCACACGACACTCTGATCATCAATATCATTGTGAAATGTATGTACAAATACTATGTAAGGAATTAGTATACATACTGAAAATGTGTTATTAAAGTCTGTGTCTAGGGCCTGGTCACCCACAAAGGTGAAAAACAGATTTTCTGTCAGATAAGAGATATTTATCCATCTCTCTGTTTAAATATAAATTAAATATTGTATTATTCACAATGGGTCGCCACTCACCATTTTGAACGGACTGCAAATTAAGTATCGTGAGAACTTCAGAGAAAGCAAGTAATAGGAAGAGGAAAAACAATGGAGGGAAGAGGAAAAGAGCCATATCTTAAGGTGCACATCAAAGGTTGTTCTTCTATATTTGGGGGCAAAGAAGACATCCTGGCACCTTTCACTTGGGAAGTAAAAAGACAGCAATTTTGCTTCATGTAAAAGAGTCTCAACTGGGCTTGGTTGAAGACCCTGGAGAGAACTTTGGTTGAAATAAGAAAGGAGGTTAACCTGTTAGTTAAGTTTAGTCTCTACAAGTGTTATGACAGGTTTCAGAGTAGCAGCTGTGTTAGTCTGTATTCACAAAAAGAAAAGGAGTACTTGTGGCACCTTAGAGACTAAAATTTATTTGAACATAAGCTTTCGTTAGCTACAGCTCACTTCATCGGATGCAGTGAGCTGTAGCTCATGAAAGCTTATGCTCAAATAAATTTATTAGTCTCTAAGGTGCCACAAGTACTCCTTTTCTTTTTACAAGTGTTATGATTTTATTCTTATTCACTATCACTTGAATCTTTATTTTTTTATAATAAACTTATTCTTGTTTTCATTATAAATATATTCATAGATATTAAGGTCAGAAGGGACCATTATGATCATCTAGTCTGACCTCCTGCACAATGCAGGCCACAGAATCTCACCCACCCACTCCTACAAAAAACCTCTCACCTATGTCTGAGCTACTGAAGTCCTCAAATCATGGTTTAAAGACTTCAAGGAGCAGAGAATCCTCCAGCAAGTGACCCATGCCCCATGCTACAGAGGAAGGTGAAAAACTTCCAGGGCCTCTTCTAATCTGCCCTGGAGGAAAATTCCTTCCCGACCCCAAATATGGCGATCAGCTGAACTCTGAGCATTTAGGCAAGATTCACCAGCCAGATACCCAGGAAAGAATTCACTGTAGTAACTCAGATCCCATCCCATCTAACATCCCATCACAGGCCATTGGGCCTATTTACCATGAATATTTAAAGATCAATTAATTGCCAAAATCATATTATCCCATCATACCATCTCCAACAGAGACCTGTTATCGAGTTTAATCTTAAAGCCAGATAGGTCTTTTGCCCCCACTGCTTCCCTTGGAAGGCTATTCCAAAACTTCACTCCTCTGATGGTTAGAAATCTTCGTCTAATTTGAAGTCTAAACTTGCCGATGACCAGTTTATATCCATTTGTTCTTGTATTCACGTTGGTACTGAGCTTAAATAATTCCTCTCCCTCTCCGGTATTTATCCCTCTGATATATTTAGAGCAATCATATCTCCCCTCAACCTTCTTTTGGTTAGGCTAAACAAGGCAAGCTCCTTGAGTCTCCTTTCATAAGACAGGTTTTCCATTCCTCGGATCATCCTAGTAGCTCTTCTCTGTACCTATTCCAGTTTGAATTCATCCTTCTTAAACATGGGAGACCAGAACTGCACACAGTATTCCAGGTGAGGTCTCACCAGTGCCTTGTATAATGGTACTAAAACCGCCTTATCTCTACTGGAAATACTTTGCCTAATGCATCCCAAGACCACATTGGCTTTTTTCACGGCCATATCACATTGGCGGCTCATAGTCATCCTGTGATCAACCAATACTCCAAGGTCCTTCTCCTCCTCCTTTACTTCTAATTGATGCGTCCCCAGCTTATAACTAAAATTCTTGTTATTAATCCCTAAATGCATAACCTTACACTTCTCACTATTAAATTTCATCCTATTACTATTACTCCAGTTTACAAGGTCATCCAGATCTTCCTGTATGATATCCCTGTCTCTCTCAAAATTGGCAATACCTCCAGCTTTGTATCATCCGCAGACTTTATTAGCACACTCCCACTTTTTCTGCCGAGGTCAGTAATAAAAAGATTAAATAAAATTGGTCCCAAAACTGATCCCTGAGGAACTGCACTAATAACCTCCCTCCAACCTGACAGTTCACTTTTCAGTAGGACCCACTGTAGTCTCCCTGTTAACCAATTCCTTATCCACCTTTCAATTTTCATATTGATCCCCATCTTTTCCAATTTAATTAATAATTCCCCATGTGGCACGGTATCAAACGCCTTACTGAAATCTAGGTAAATTAGATCCACTGTGTTTCCTTTGTCTAAAAAATCTGTTACTTTCTCAAAGAAGGAGATCAGATTGGTTTGGCATGATCTACCTTTTGTAAAACCATGTTGTATTTTGTCCCATTTACCATTGACCTCAATGTCCTTAACTACTTTTTCCTTCAAAAATTTTTCCAAGACCTTGCATACTACAGATGTCAAACTAACAGGCCTGTAGTTACCTGGATCACTTTTTTTCCTTTCTTAAAAATAGGAACTATGTTAGCAATTCTCCAATCATACAGTACAACCCCTGAGTTTACAGATTCATTAAAAATTCTTGCTAATGGGCTTGCAATTTCAGGTGCCAATTCCTTTAATATTCTTGGATGAAGATTATCTGGGCCCCCCAATTTAGTCCAATTAAGCAGTTCCAGTTTCGCTTCTACCTCAGATATGGTAATATTTACCTCCATATCCTCATTCCCATTTGTCATGCTACCATTATCCCTAAGATCCTCCTTAGCCTTATTAAAGACTGAGGCAAAGTATTTGTTTAGATATTGGGTCATACCTAGATTATCCTTAACCTCCACTCCATCCTCAGTGTTTAGCGGTCCCACTTCTTCTTTCTTTTTTTTCTTCTTATTTATACGGCTATAGAACCTTTTACTCTTGGTTTTAATTCCCTTTGCAAGGTCCAACTCTACTTGACTTTTAGCCTGTCTCTCTTTATCCCTACATGTTCTGACCTCAATAAGGTAGCTTTCCTTGCTGATCCCTCCCATCTTCCACTCCCTGTATGCTTTCTGCTTTTTCTTAAATCATCTCTCTGAGATGCTTGCTCATCTAGCTTGGTCTACAACTCCTGCTTATGGATTTTTTCCCCTTTCTTGGGATGCAGGCTTCCGATAGCTTCTGCAGCTTTGACTTAAAGTAATCCCAGGCCTCCTCTGCCTTTAGATCTATAAATTCTTCAGTCCAATCCACTTCCCTAACTAATTTCCTTAATTTTTGAAAGTCAGCCCTTTTGAAATCAAAAACCCTAGTCTCAGATTTATTTTTGTTTGTCCTTCCATTCAGTTTGAACTGAATTAGCTCATAATCACTTGAACCAAGACTGTCCCCTACAACCATTTCTTCTATGAGGTCCTCACTACTCACGAAAACCATATCTAAAATGGCATCCCCTCTAGTTGGTTCAGCAGCTACTTGATGAAGGAATCCATCACCAACGCATCTAGGAAAATCCGAGTCCTATTATTGTTACTAGCACTCATCCTCCAGTCTATATCTGGGAAGTTAAAGTCTTCAATGATCACACGATTCCCATTAGTATTTACTTCATTGAAAACATTAAAGAGGGCTCTATCCATATCCAGATTAGATCCCGGCGGTCTATAGCGCACCCCAAGCATAATCACAGGGGAGGGTCTAGTAGTTTTCTTCCCCAATATGCTTTTTGCCCTGACGGACTCTATCTTATCCATTCCATCGCTTCTTATTTCTTTACAGTCTACTTCATCATTGATATACAATGCTACTCCACCACCTCTACCTTTATTTCTGTCTTTCCTAAACTGCACATACCCTTCAATACCTGTAGTCCAGTCATGACTACTATTCCACCATGTTTCTGTTATCCCTATAATATCTGGTTTCACTTCCTGCACCAGTAGCTCTAGTTCCTCCATTTTGTTACCTAGGCTCCTCGCATTGGTGTACAAACATCTTAATTTTTTGCTGTTTGGCCTCGCTCACATTCTGTACCCGATTAGGCATGGTCATTCTACAGCCAGTATGACCTATTAGACTGGTATCTACACTGCCCTTTCTCCTTATGTCCATTCTCCTACCCAGGATCACCACTTTGCTTACCCTATCTCAGGATTGTGAGGGTAAGATCCTGAGTTGAATCTTGCAAGCTGTACTGTTCCTTTGGGAACAGCAGGCCTGGTAATTCTGTTCAGGGGATAGAATCCTCTGAGGACTCAGAGGTTGGTGTGTACCTATCACTACCTGTACAGAGGAAACGAAGCTGTTGGTGTGTGTAAGGTAATGCTTATGCTGCCAGAAGCTGGTGATTTAAGAGAGATGATCCACAGCAAGCACAGACAAGATTTTCTCACAGTAGGGGCAGGTGGTGAGGAGGTGTCTCACAATCCTGGGTACCCTTGGGGAGAATCACGGTGGCAGAATATTAAACCCAGTTCGCTGGTCAACTAAGGGTTACGTTCCAAGCACTTATACATTAGATTCTGAGAGATTCACAAGTGAGAAGGTTGGGATCAAAGAAAAGGTTGCAATTTGTTATTTTCCATGTATTTATTTTGCTTAAGGGAAATAGAAGAAAGAAAAGTATAAGATGAGTAAGCAGGATAGATGGCAAAGAGATCAGACTGATCCACCAAATTGGACTGAGCACCAGAGTGGAACAAGCTTAGAAGACCAACATGACAAATTGTCAGTGAGGCAGCCATGAAAGTCAAACTGGTTGAGATGTGGGTTCAGAAGATAGTGAAGCAGACCAAAATCTGGAAAAGGAAGCTGGGAAACAAAAACAGGCAGCAGAAATGGCAGCGTTCCAGAAAGCGTTGGAGCTGGAAGACAAAAGGCTGAAGTTTAAATATTAAATATTTAAATAAGTTTAAATATTAGCTTGAACACAGATTACCTTCCCCAGACCTGTGGAAGAGCTCTGTGAAACTCAAAAGCTTGTCCCTTCCACCAACAGAAGGTGGTCCAATAAAAGATATTAGCTCACCCAGGCCCTGTCTCTCTCAGATCTTTGGACCAGCATGGCTACAACAACACTGCAAACAACTGATAGTATATAGTTATGTATTGGGGTTTATATCAAAGTTTAAATTCTTCTATCAGATCCACGTGGTGTGTGATAAATAGGTATTGCGAGTGAAACACAACATGGAAATGTAGATTAGTTGGATACTACTGAATTGCAAAATAGAGATATAACATGCTCAGGATACCTAATTTCTGAGCTGAGGCAAAAGGAGCTCTAAAATAGGTAGTTTAAAAATCGGTATTTTTACCTTTAATATATCACAAAATCAAATCTTCAATGTTCTAATAATGCACAAAAGTGAAAATATTATAACGTCTTTTAAAGATATATTGTAATAAGGTTTTTTTTTTTTGCCTAAATGAACTTACTTACAGGTTAGCACCAGGACATTTAATTCTCAATTTCTTTCAGGTGAAGTAACTAATGAGAATCATCCTGTTCGGATTATGAAGTCTGTAGGGAGATATGTGGGATATTCAGTAAATATAGCATATCTACATATATCTACTAATGAAAATGTTCCAGTACCAACACTGGACCTGATATGGATTTTGGGCACTAACTAGTGTCTTTTTAGATGATTTCTGTAAATAAAGGTAAAAAGCGACTCCATATAGTTCACACTGTTTATAAAGGGAAACTGTATGCCATGGACCAGCACACTCAAATTTCAAAAGATACTGGAAAAATGGGATTTTGATGGGGAAGGAAGCTGGAGAAATATACTAGACTGCTAACCTTCCCCCTACACATTTGTTTGTTTTATTCGCCCAGTGATGCAGAGTAATTGTAAGTATAATGAAAATTCATGTCTGAGAGTAGGGGGAAAGGTTTCAGCACTGGTAGTTGCTTTAACTTATATACATACACTTTATACTAACTGGTTTCAGAGTAGCAGCCATGTTAGTCTGTATCCGCAAAAAGAAAAGGAGGACTTGTGGCACCTTAGAGACCAACAAATTTATTTGAGCAAAAGCTTTCGTGAGCTACAGCTCACTTCATCGGATGCATGCATGAAAGCTTATGCTCAAATAAATTCGTTAGTCTCTAAGGTGCCACAAGTCCTCCTTTTCTTTTTGCACTAACTGTAAGTGAATTGCTATTATAATGTAAACTCCAGCGTTGTTCAGTTGTTGATAACTTCCACTATTTCTTAAAACCAAAAAGCTAACTACAAAAATTAGGCCTTGGTTCAGCAGAGCATTTCACTGCATGCTGAATTTTAGCACTTGAGTAAGTCCATCCCTGTTCAACAAAGCATCTACGCACAACCATTGACAAAACTTACATGTTTAAGGTGAAGCAGAAGCTTAATCAGGATCTTAGTTATTATTACCCCTTTGGTATTGTACTTAATACAAGTGTTTTTAGAATCTCGGGTATATCAATTATAGTATATTTATACTGTAATTGCTCTCATTTATTTGGTCATCTATCCAGTTATATAAATTAATTATTTGTGCTAAAGTAGACTGAGCTCCATTTTGGGAGGCGCTAGACATATATTACTTATCCCCACTTTCACATGGGGAACTGAGGTGCAGAGGTGCTCAAGCTCACACAGGAAGTCTGTGTCAGAGCCATGATGTAGTGATAGCCAGTTAGGTGGCATTAGATCCTTGAAACATATTATATCAGTTCCTCAACTATGCCACTGTCTTCCTGTTTATATCATTTCCCAACTACACCACTTTCTTCCTGTTCATATGTGGTTGAATCTCATGATGTTAACTTTGTTCTCCTAAGCCATATTGTGGTTTGACAGATAATCTTTTTGATACAATGCAAGCCCCATCTCGTCGAGAACATTTACCTCAGGGGATAACATAAGTTGTTTATAAGGGATGCTCTTTTCTGCCTCTGAAAGAGGTGGAATTATTTTATTAAATTCCACATATGAACTTCAGGGATGGATACATTTTATAAATCATATAAACATAAAATGTCAAGAAAATGGCTTTCTGAGATTCATTATTTACTACAGGTACTGTATTTTGGGTGGTACAGTAAATATATTAAAGGGATACTTACATAACAAAGCCCTATCAGTCAAGGTCACACTCACTGAGCCAGTAATGTTTGTTGGTTCACTATTTGAAAATGGCTCATATTCTAACGGATTGCCTGTTCCATGATTTCTAGAATCTTTGTTCTAGTTATTAGCATGAAGCAACTTGAAGCTAACAATTAAATCAAGATCACAGAGCATAAAATAATTTAAGTTCTTTCAGCCCTAACCTGTGGCTTTGCCCCAAGCAAGAGGCAGTGTGTCCTTGGGCTGCCAGAGGAGTGGACTGTGAAACAGCTATTATTGCTAATTCTTGGTTCCCCTTCTTGCTCTGGTGTGTGTGTGTAGAAGTAATCTGTGCTAACTCCATGCTGGATTACTTCCTGTGGCACACCAGCTCAGTTGCACAAATGATAGAGCCACACAATAGAATTCTTTCATTTCATCTTTCAAGAGCAATATTACATTTGCATCACTGTATAAAATTTTAATGGTTGTAGTGAGAGCAGGTGACCTGATGAATTCCTTTATCTTATGTCACAGGAGTCTTCTGAGCCCTCGGTTATGATTGACATTATCTTGATCACGATAGATATTCTGATGGGTTTTCTTGCATATTTGGTTAACCCTATCTCTAATGGAAAAAGTCTGTGCATTTGTAACATACTAGGTTGCACATTTCTGAACGGTCAATAGAGAACATGCACAGCAAGGCTAGCTGAGCAGTCAAAACAAAACAAATAACCCAACCAACCAAAACAACAACAACAAAACTCACTTGCTTTACATTATCTTTCCTCAGCATATCGTACCGTTACAGGTTCAAGGTAGACTCCCTCCTCAGGCCCTATGTTACCAGCACTCCCAGCTATCTTCGAGACACCACTGACTTCCTGAGGAAACTACAATCTATTGGTGATCTTCCTAAAAACACCATCCTAGCCACTATGGATGTAGAAGCCCTCTACACCAACATTCCACACAAAGATGGACTACAAGCCATCAGGAACAGTATCACACAAGAGATCCACTTCCTGGACACTATGGTGCTCATACCGATGGTCACAAACACCACCCTATATCGGAAACCTGCTGACTGCTATTCCTACCTACATGCCTCTAGCTTTCATCCAGATCACACCACACGCTCCATTGTCTACAGCCAAGCTCTACGATATAACCGCATTTGCTCCAACCCCTCAGACAGAGACAAACACCTACAAGATCTCTATCATGCATTCTTACAACTACAATACCCACCTGCTGAAGTGAAGAAACAGATGGACAGAGCCAGAAGAGTACCCAGAAGTCACCTACTACAGGACAGGCCCAACGAAGAAAATAACAGAACGCCACTAGCCATCACCTTCAGCCCCCAACTAAAACCTCTCCAATGCATCATCAAGGATCTACAACCTATCCTAAAGGACGACCCATCACTCTCACAGATCTTGGGAGACAGGCCAGTCTTTGCTTACAGACAGCCCCCCAACCTGAAGCAAATACTCACCAGCAACCACACACCACACAACAGAACCACTAACCCAGGAACCTATCCTTGCAACAAAGCCCGTTGCCAACTGTGCCCACATATCTATTCAGAGGACACCATCATAGGACCTAATCACATCAGCCACACTATCAGAGGCTCGTTCACCTGCGCATCTACCAATGTGATATATGCCATCATGTGCCAGCAATGCCCCTCTGCCATGTACACTGGTCAAACTGGACAGTCTCTACATAAAAGAATAAATGGACACAAATCAGACATCAAGAATTATAACATTCAAAAACCAGTCGGAGAACACTTTAATCTCTCCGGTCACTCGATTACAGACCTGAGGGTGGCTATCCTTCAACAAAAAAACTTCAAAAACAGACTCCAATGAGAGACTGCGGAATTGGAATTAATTTGCAAACTGGATACAATTAACTTAAGTTTGAATAGAGACTGGGAATGGATGAGTCATTACACAAAGTAAAACTATTTCCCCATGGTATTTCTCCCCCCCACCCCACACCACCCCCCACTGTTCCTCAGATGTTCTTGTTAACTGCTGGAAATGGCCTACCTTGCTTGTCACCATGAAAGGTTTTCCTCCTCCCCCCCCCCCGCTGCTGGTGATGGCTCATCTTAAGTGATCACTCTCCTTACAGTGAATATGATAAAACCCATTGTTTCATGTTGTCTGTGTATGTATATAAATCTCCCCACTGTATTTTCCACCAAATGCATCCAATGAAGTGAGTTGTAGCTCACGAAAGCTTATGCTCAAATAAATTTGTTAGTCTCTAAGGTGCCACAAGTACTCCTTTTCTTTTTGCGAATACAGACTAACACGGCTGCTACTCAGAAAAAGGTTCAAGTTTGTGGACTTCAAGGTCTCAAAATCTTCACTCTAGAATCTCTCTCTCCCACATCAGAGTATGTTTTTTGGGAGCTCACTACTCCCATGGCATAGGGAAGAGGAAAAAGGGAACTGGATCACTCCTGCCATATCTATGGAATGGTCTCTTGGGCTAGATTGTGATAGGATGATGTTTTCATTGTAACATCAAATTCACTATGCTGAGTTCAGGATTTGTTGAAATATTTTAGACTAAGCTTTCAGCCTGAATTAGAACCTGAACTTTTTTTGTTAACTCTTCCCCTGTCCATAGGTGCTAGTTAGCCTTTCCTGCATTTTCTACAGTTTATAGACTATAACATGGCTAACCACATTGCTTTTCTTCTGAAAGACCCATTTAAGTGGCAATAAGGACTCCATTTAGTATTAAGACTTCTAAAGCCAGGAAAAATATATTTATGTTTATTACATTATTTCTCTTTTGTTCTGTATCTTGATATTAATGTTTGCCGTGTTGTTGTAGCGTTATTGGTCCCAGGATATGAGAGAGACAAACTGGATAATATCTTTTTTTTGGACCAGCTTCTCTTAGTGGAAAAGACAGCTAATCTTTTGAGCTACACAAAGCTCTTCTTTAGGTCTGGGAAAGGTAATCAGAGTGTCATTGTGAAATACTAGGTGTAACAGATTGCTAATCATAGGAGTTAACATATGTTACAAGGAACCATTCAAAATGAAGTGGGCCATTAACATCTCGGCAGTCAGAGGACAAAGCAGGGTTAAGTCTTGTAAAGAGACATAAAACCAGTATCTCTACTGAGTCCAAGATTTTTAATGTCTAGCAAAATTATGAATTAAGTTCACAGATGTGGATTGAGAGGTCAGATATAGAATGATGATATTGTGAAAAATGTTCACACCTAGGTGGCAGGTGTTTTTCTCTTTTATCATTTTTCTGTGGGAGTCCATTCGACAGCATAGTGATTGTCTCGTTTCACCCACATAGCTGTTGTAGGGGCATCTGATGCACTGAATGAGGTACATCCCATGTTGTGATAGGCCTGTGTCAGACCCATGGATCTCGAAAGGCTTGCTGTGGGGGCTACTGATCATCAAAGCAGTGGAGATATGTCTGCTGGTTTTACATCTGTTGTTCTGGCAGGGTCTGGTGCTGCTTTGGGTTGGTGTGTCCTGGTCTGCGGGGAACTTGCTTCTGATGATGAGCTTGGTGAGGGTGGGTGGTTGTTTGAAGGCTAGACGAAGTAGTTTGGGGAAGATTTATTTCAGGATGTATGAATTGTAACTGTTTCATGATATCCCATACAGAATCCAGTGTGGGGTGGTCGGTGACAACTAGAGTTTCAGTGGCGTTATTTTCCTGTATTGAAGCAGGTTCTCAGTGTATTTGGTGCCCATTCCATAATGTGATCTACTTCTTTGGTGCAGTGCCCTTGTTTGGTAAAGGAGATTTTAAGAATGTTAAGGTGAGTACTCCAGACTTTCTCCTCAGAGCATATTCTGTGATATCTGTGTGCTGGCTGTAGATAACAGGTTTCTTGGTGTGTCTGGTGTGGTTGTTGGATCTGTTGAGATAAGTGGGGTGATCCATGGTTTCTTGTATATAGTTGTCTGTAGGGGTTCCATTGCTGAGGCTGATTGTGGTGTCCAGGAAGCTGATACTGGTGTGGGAGTGTTCTACAGAGAGGTTGATAGATGTGGGGTGGTTGTTGAAGCTGTGGTAGAAATTTATGAGGGAGTTTAGGTTGTCTGTCCAGAGGATGAAAATATCATTGATGTAGCTCTGTATACCATTGGTTTTGTGGTGCTTTTTTCTAGAAATTTTTCCTCAAGGTGGCCAATGAAGGGTTTGGCATGTTGGGGAGCTATCCTGGTACCCATGACTGTTCTGATGGTTTGGACAAAGTGTTTGTTGTTGAATGTAAAATTGTTATGGTGAAGATGAAATGGATGAGTTTGGCAATGTGTTTGGGGTGGATATCTGGGTGTTGTGCATTGTCTCAGACATTTGAGGCATGCAGCTATGCCATCATGGTGAGGGATGTTGATGTATAAGGAGGTGACATCCGTGGTGGCAAGGATGGAATACTGAGAAAGGTATTAATGCTGTGGAGTTTCTGGAAGAAGTCACTTGTGTCCTAGAGGAAACTGACCTGTTGTGTGGTGAATAGTTTGAAGATGGTTTCTATGAGCCCTAATATTCTTTCTATAAGAGTGCAGTGGTCTGATGTGATGGGTCTGCCTAGGTCCCCTTGTTTATGTATCTTGGGAAGCATGGAGGATGAGGTTATTGAGTTTATCTTGGAGCTGTTTGATGATATTCATAAATTCATGTGTGAATTGTGGTACAGTAATTTATTTGAGTTGTTTATAGTAGGTGGTGTCAGAGAGTTTTTGACATAATCTGATCGACATAGTCATCACGGTTGAGGACTACAATGTTGCCCCGTTTGTCTGCTGGTTTTAGCAGTATCTAGTGGCTGGATTTCAGGAACTCTATGGCTGACCTCTTAGCTGTGAAGAGACTGTGGTGGGTTTCACGTTTGTTAAGGATTTCACAGTTTATTTTTTTCCTGAAGCAATCGATGTTATGATCAAGTGTGTGGTTTTATCCACTGCAGCGTGTCCGGTCAGATGATTCTTTTTTATGACTGTCAATGGGGACATGTTGTCTTTTTTGTTTGTGAAAATTCTTTGAGTCAGAGTCGGCAAAAGAATTCTTCTAGTATGCTGCATGTTAGTATGATATCCGTTTCTCTGGTGGGGCAGAAGTTCAGTCTCTGGAGAGTCCAGATAATGCAGCTCCAATTAAGGGTAGTCTTCATAAGTTGAAGATGCTCTCGAATGGATTCACACAGAAAAATGATAAAAGACAAAAACACCTTGTCACCTGGGAGGAATACTTTTCACAAAATGATCGTACAGTGTCTGACCTCTCAGTTCTCATTCCCATAGGAAAACTGTACAACACCTTCAAAAGACAAGCTTGGGATCTTAAATACATGACTAAAAATGCTGGACTCAATAGAGATACTAGTTTTATGTCTCTTTACAACGATCTGTAACTCACTAAGGCCAGGTCTATACTAGAAAGTTAACTATGTTGGTCAGGATTCCAAAAATTCACTGACAGAAATGGTCCAATAAAATATCTGATCTCACCCACCTTGTCTCTCTCCTGATATGAATATTCTTTGCTGTTCTGTTACTCCTGTGGGAATTCTGTGCCACTGTGCAATGCAGAATTTGCATAGAATTAATGTTCTGTGCAGAATTTCATCCTTCCCTGCAGAATTGGCACTGCAGAGCTGCTTGCTGCCACTAGGGGCCACTGGACCCAGCAGAGCCAAGCTCTCCAGCTCACAAATACAGGACACTGGAGCGGGGGGGAGGGGAGAGCTGGAGGTGTTCCCAGAAGCTGAGGTTCCCAGCATGTCTAGGAGGAAGGAGGCAGCATGCAGGAAACTCTGTACAAGCCCAGGACCCAGCATCAGGCTGTTTCTCTCTCTGGATCCCAAGGGGTAGGGGTTGCAGGAGTCTGGCACCCTGCAGCTGGACTCTGGGGAGGAGAGGATGTGGGTGTCTGAGTATGGAGGGGCAGAATTTTCCCCCAAGATGTGCCCAGCTGGCACATGTGACACACCCATACTGAGGCGCCCAACAAAAGCATAACAGAGAAAAAGGAACTGGGTTTTCATAGGGGTTTCTTTAAGTCACTATTCTTGGGGGAATCTTCTTTCATCTTATTGTTAAAGACATACTTGCTGACAGGTATTTTGAAATAAATTACCAAAATAATTGAAACTGGTGTGATTATATTTTGTCATGCTGACAAATAAAATATCAGAACAGCTCCCCAACTCATTAATCGGTGAAATAGGTAGCCCATTTAACTTCCAGAACTGTGAATGAGCTTCCTAAAGTTCAGTTGCTCTACAATTAACTGTGTACCATCTGACAACCTAGTAGGTATTGTCAGTGATAGATCCATATCTATAAGTGACATAACCTGAGCCATTGAGGCAGATGATTGAGTGGCAAAATCCTCCAGTAATAAACATACTTTTCTCTGTTTTAGGGTGTTTTGGCATCTACTTCCTAAACATAGGGGTAAAACCCACCAAAATTCTGTTACAGTCCATCCCATCTCCAGCTCCCAAATACACACATCAGACCCTGGTTAAAAACCTGATTTTTCACCTGATTTCTGTGTCCTCATCAATATGACTAAAAAAAAGCTGCTTACTTTTAAATTAAGGGTGCTAGCTAGCATTTTCCATTCCAATTCCTTGTTTAACACTGGCATTTTTTTTAAAAAATCTCTTTCTGTCACAGCTCCACTGGTTGTAGGGTGCCACTGTCCACTGGCATTTTTACCACTGTGTTAACTATACCAAGGCTTACCTGCTCTGAGTAGCGTTAGACATAGAATGGCAAAAATGCCCGTGTCTTCTTTTCATTTCCATTGCCAACATTGGTGGAGCTACACTGGACAGTACAACAGTGGGAGATTTTTGAAAATGCCATGTTGGACAAGGCCTAACAGCAGTGTATGGTAAGTTCGGAACACTCCTCCCAGTTCTGTCAAGGCCAGAGCCCTGGATGAATGAACTTGAACAGAAAATGCAAGTGATAACCCATCAGTTTATTCCTATAATAAATCTAAGTAACTGCAAAACATTAATTCACTTTTAGTGACCAATTATGCTTGAACCTTTTAAATATTAAAAAAACAGGCGTGACTTCTTTTCTATTCCAATGAAGATCCCACCAACATTTATTTTGCTTTATTTCACCTATTTTTTTATAACCTGATTTAAAAAGGAATCAAAACATTCACCTTTTCTATAAAGTGAAATATATTGATGAACATTAAAAAGGCTAATTTAGCAAAAAAAAAAAGGCAATCAGAATGGTTAGATCACTTATAAACAAGATGACAGTGGGGCAAGATTAGCTACATCAGCAAATCAAATTTGCTTTTAACTCTAAGTGCCACCAGAGTCCTAGAAAATCTTACAGAAGGCAGGCTTCTCAAGGCTTTTCAATCTGATGAGTTTATGGGCTTTCTTTTAGTAAAATGCTTCACTTACTTTATGAGCTCTCTCTCATACACAGACTATGTCCATATTATTTAGGATGCCATGTGGTCACAGCAAAAGTCTAGCAGGCAGAAATGTCCTTGGTTCAAATCCCAGCTGAGCCACTGACTCATTGAGTACTCTCAAGCAAGGCACTATTTCCTTGTGCTTCTATCACATGTGTTGGAAAGGTGGGTAAAAAGGAAGAGCTAAATGGGGAAAAAAATAGACACTGATATAATTACATCTGAGATGCTTATGAATTACTCAGATCAGAAAAAAGCCCCAAGATTTAGCTGGCAGAGGCAAACTGAGGCTTTTGGTAAGCCTTTAAGGCCACATGGTAAAGTTTTCCTTTTGCTCAGATAAGGAACATATTTTTTATTACATCTGTAGGGATGACAATCCTAACTTTGATCATAGACTATACTCAGTCTTTTAATAATCCCATAAATTTGAACACGAAGCTGGCATTCTTACCATTTCTGGAACATTTAGAGATTGCATCACAGCTTTGCCTGGAGGATGCTGAATTGCTCATCCATGCTTTTGTTATCAAGCTGGCTTATTGTAACTCTTTCTTTAGAGATCTCCAACGAGGATTTTGCCCTCATTTGTGCAGATTTATAAAACTTTTGCCAAAATTTTAATCCACATTAAAATGTCTTATCATGCATAAAAATGATGGTATCTACTTCTCATTTCCCTGTACTGAGGACATTAAACTGGCTTCCATTAAAATAATTAACAGATGCATTGTTTATATTTAAGGCACATGGCCTCTCCTGCAGCTCCTCAGATTTAGTAACACCCTAGAGCAGGGATTGTCCACCTGAAACCCCCAAACCTGCTCTTTTGTGCCATGTCCACCACGCTACAATCTTTTGTGGTTAATTATTTCTAAATTTGTGTTGATTTTTAATTTCTGGGCATGCTTTCAATCATTCTGATGGGTGAATATTTTCAGTCTACAATTTAATATATCTCTATATACCGATATATGGGGGATGAAGGCAAGATGGGGTGAAAGTTTGGCTTCTGAGGCATAAATTGATCTAACCTAATTTTTCTCCTCCCACCCACCCACCCCTGCACTCAGTTCTGGGAAGGGTACTGCTTAAGGATGGTGTGAAGCCAGCTTCACAGTGACTGGTTATAGCCCAGGTCCCCACTCCTCCCTCCTGCTCAGAGCGCTCAGCTAGCTCCACACCATCTGTAAGCAATGCCTTCCCAAAACACCTCCTTTTGGTGAATACAAAATATAAATCAAATATAGAGCAACTATAAAGCAAAATTAAATTCTCCCTTCGCACAAAGTTGCTGATGGTACCACCCAAGGCAAATGCACAGTGTACTTTGGGCAGCCTTAACGAAGAAACATACTGAGGGAAAAATAGGTACGCTTCTCAGATTTAAATTTTTAAAAATTTCTCATTTGGCTTTCCAATAAGCACAGACAAACAAGTAGAAAAAGAATGAAAATGGATCATCTGCATTTACAACACAGAATATAGTAAATCTTCATGATAACACAGTATGGCATGCTTAAAGCAGTTTACAAAAAGTGCTGGAGTTTGTTACTATTATTCAGCAATGGAACATCACAAGTCAGCAACAAAGCTGTGCAAACAATATAATGTAATCAAATCTCACCTCTTACTTTATTGGAAATTTGTGGCTAGACTCCTATTTTCTTAAATGTATTCATTGTTTGAAATTATCTGCTGAATAATTCTTGGTATGTATCTCATTCATAAACAACTTGTTGAGAGCATGTGACATTTTACATTCTGAATGCAAGCTGTTCTGTTTGGTTATATGATAGATTTCTGCTCCCTGGTTCAGTGATCATGGCTCTTTCAATCAGGAGTGAACACTTGCAATTAGAAATTAAAAAATCACTGTCTGAAAAGAATGTGTGATATTTGCTTTTTCTAAAAATATTCTGTCAGTGAACACATTGGCTAGAACAATGGTTCCCAACTTTTCCAGATTACTGTACCCCTTTCAGGAGTCTGAAGCCCGAGCCCCGCCACCTGGGGCTAAAGCATGTAACTTAGCTTTGTGAGGCCTTGTGTGGTGTGGCATCCCAGGCAATTGCCCTGCTTGCCAACCGCAATGCCAGCCCTGCAGTTGCAACCTCCCTAAACCTGACCTGCACTCCTCAAGGTGGTCATGACCCCCAGTTGAAAAACACTTATTTAGATGAATTGACATACCCCCCTAGAAGACCTCTGTGTACTCTCAGGGTTACACGTACCTCCAGTAGTACGCATACCCCGGCTGAGAACCACTGGGCTAGAATACATCTGGAATGTTCAAATAGAGCGTCTAGAACAGAGTCAAAGCAAATTGATTTAAAAATTCATATTAATATTTTCAGATTTCCTCTTCCCACCCAGTTTCATCCAACTACTTAGTTAAATTAGCTTGCTTAAAACTTAAATATCTTTATATATATCGGAATATGTCCTCATGCTAGCAAATGGCCCACCTCAGGGGTCTCTGTTTGGTTTGGTCACACATGTCACTCCCTGAAATATATGGTATCAGAGCCACAGGAAATGCTTTCAGCTTGATATAAACTTCCTTCATAGTGCTATTACACCATTCAAACATGGATGGTGCCTATAAAATCTTACAGCAAAGTCCATGCTCCTGCCGATAAGAACTTTGTTTGATTTCCCAGAATAAAATATGTTTCTAAACTACTGTTTGAAAGCTTCCCAATCCTGAATTTGCATTTATGGGGTGTGGAGCCCTAAAAGGAGATGAAAATAGCCTTTAGAAAGAGCTTAGAGGCTTAGCTCTTCTGAACACATTTATTATTTAAATTGCTGTAGCATCTAGGAGCTCTAGAATGGACTAGGACCCACTGTGCCAGGTGCTGTCCAAACATAGAACAAAAAGATGGTCCCTGCCCCAAGGTGCTTACAATCTAAGTATAAGACAAGACACAACAGATGGATACAGACACACAGGGGAGTACAAAGACACAGTGTTGGTCAGCAGGACAGGCTGTGTACTCAGCACATTAATAACCTAACCATTGTCAAATTTTTTGTAGTCATTCTGGAAAAGGAGAATTTTACGGAGGGTTTTGAAGGAGGATAATGAGTTAGTTTTGCAGATTTTACAAGGAGCTCATCCCAAGAATGAGGAAGCATGGGAGAAAGCACAAAGGCGTGTGTTTGAAAATTTAACAAGTGGGCAATGGAGACTGGCATCATTGGCTAATTGATATTAGAAGCTGACATCTCGATAATGAATGAGAAATAACAGGTAGGGATGAGAATAGGCTGTGAAGGAGCCCTGGATGTGAAGACAAATAGCTTGTGTTTGATATGATAGAGATGAGGGAGCCAGTGCAGTGATGCAAAGAGATGGATGACATGGTCAAAGGAATGGGCTAGGGAAATTATCTTTGCAGGAGCATTCTCATGGATAAGAGTGGGCCAAGATTGCATTTGTGAAGGCCAAAGAAAAGAATGTTGCAGTAATCAAGACACAAAATGATGACAGCCTGGATGAACATGTTATTTGTGTAAATGGAAAGGAAAGACCATATCTTAAATATGTTAAGCAGAAAGAATTGCAAGATTTAGATATACTTAGATGTGAGCACCTAGAGAGAAGTGTGAGTCAAAGATGACAGCAAGGTTGCAGGTTGGTGATGTTGTCCACAGTGATCCAGAAAGAAGATGTGGGGAGGGCTTGAGTAGGAGGGAAGATTTAGAGCTCTGTTTTAGCCATGCTGAACTTGAGCTGACAACTAGACATCCATGAGAAGATAGAGAAACAGGCCAAGATTTTAGTCTGGACAGAAGGCAACAGGCAAGAGGGAAGTCTGTGAATTGTCAGCATAGAGATGGCAGTTGAATGTGTGTTTATGGATGAGATTATCCAGAGATAAAGTGTAGAAGGAGAAGAAAAGGGGACTAAGGACTGAGTCGTGTGGAGCCCCCACAGAAAGTTGGAGTGGGGATGAGGAGAATACTCAGAAGGACTGAAGGAGTGATTAGAGAGATTGGAGAACCAGGAGAGCACAGAGTCATGGAAGCCAGAAGAGGAAAAGAAAGATGAGCATGGTTGACACTGTTGAAGATGGCTGACAGATTAAAAGAGGATGAGGATGGAGTACTGGTTCTGAGATTTCTTTAGGAAGCTCTTTTGAGACTTTGGCAAAAGCGGTTTCACTGTAGTGCACAGAGTGGAAGCCAGATTGGAGAGGGTCTAGGATGGAATCAGAGGAAAAGGAACTCAAGACAGCAATTGTAAAGAGCATATTCAATGATTTTAGAGATTAAAGGGAGATGGAATGGTATTTGGAAAAGCAAAGGGGGTCAAGGGTGCATTTTTTTAATGGGACAGACAAAAGCATGCTTGTACAGTATTGTGAAAAGAAAGGGATAAAGGAAAGTGAGAGATTGGGAAGAGTGAGGCAAGGGTTGAGTGTGGACCCGAGGGAGAACAGGAGATGGTATGGAGTCACTACGGGAAGTGATGGAGTTAGAGGAGATCAGACAAGATACTTCTGTGTTCATGGCAGGGGAGGAGGCGAGTTGTAAACTGTGTAATCAGGTTGCCTAGGTGGTGCTTCCTTGTGATCTGTCAGAGCATGACTCACTCAGCCACCGGTTCCCCGATGGTTGGATGGCACCCCTCCTTGATTCAGTGCCCTAGCCTTCCAATTATGGCACACTGGAGAGTCCCACACCATCCAGTCAGGGTATCACACTTCAAAATAAAAGGAAAACAGTAAACTCAAAAGCTGGGTCATCTGAGGGTTCATTGGCAGGATCCCACTCTTCTACCTGGGGTTCATCTCTCTTGAGCTAGTCCTTTTTGTCAGTCTTTCTGGGCACATTTGTCCCATTTACCAACTGAAAGGCTCTGCACCCTCACAATATGATGCAGTTCAAAAAAAAAAAAGAAAATCCCATTCTGGGTGCATTAAACAGAAGTGTTGTTCAGGCAGCAAGTGGTCTCAGATTCTTGGCTGAAATCAGGCTTACCTTGTTGAGGGAGAAGAAGAGTTCTGCTCTCCTTCCTGGTCATCCCCTAAGTAAGGTTGGCTTCTTCCTTTTAAATCCCCTCTCCACTCCTGACAATAATAGCAGGTCTACTAGCAGGTCTACTGTGCTAACTGTGTCCACAGACCCTCGTTAACCCTTTCTGTGCCAGTGTGGGGCCTGTCTATCACATCACAGAAGGGAAGGGAAAGAAAGCTGAGGAGAGGTCATGTCATATTTTATCAATTTTCTCTTGGGAAAATATTGGTGAGATCCTGTGCAGAGAGAAGTGGAGGCAGGAAGAGGGGAAGATTTCAGAAATGAGTCAAAAGTGGTGAAAAGGAAACTGGGATTGCAGACATGGCATTCAATTAGGTTGGAGAAGAAGTCATTCATTCTAAAGGAAGAATGAAATATTTCTTTTATGAGTTAATGCTAAAAGTAGATAAAATAATGAATGGTATGGAGAAGGTAGATTGGGAACTTCAATTCTCCCTGTCTCATAACATAAGAACAAGGGCCATTCAATGCAGTTAAAAGGTAGAAAATTCAAAACCAATAAAAGAAAATATTTTTTCACACAATGTATAGTTAGAGACTGGGGATTCATTGTCATGGCAAGTCATTAAGTCATTAAGGTCAAAAACTCAGCTAGATTCAAAAAGGACTTGGACATTTATAAGGCTATCAGGAATATATAAAGTTGCTATAATTAATGTTAATGAAAAAGGGGATCCACAGGACCTAGATACCAAATAATTCCAGGGGACAACTAATGAAATAACAGGGACAGGAGTGTGGTCAAAGGGTCAAACGAAGGGAACTGTATGGGGACACCAAGCAGAGAACCCCGGACAGCTCCCACTGCTCCTCAAAGGCGTCAAGGGAGCCCAGAGGAACTCTGCCCGGATATGTGAATGGACCGAGGATTGGAAATAGGCCGCACTGTCACAGGAGACTCCATCGGCCAACCTCCTCACTCTGGTTTTATAGATGGCCATTTTAGCTAGGGCCAGGAGGGGGTTGACCAGGAGATCCTGTGACTTTGTGGGGCCATGGATAGGAAGTGCATAAATAAGAAGGTGAGGGGAAAAGTGCAACCAAAAACATAATAAAATATTGGTGAGGAGCCGGAATAGGGGCTGTAGCCTGGCACACTCCAGGTATGTGTGTGCCAGGGTTTCCCTCACGCTGCAAAAGGGGCAGGTTTTGAGGATTGAGGTGAACCATGCCAAGAACACGCCCGTGCTCACGGCTCCGTGAAGGAGCCACCAACTGACATCCCTGGCGGGCCTCGGGACTAAGGTGAAATATAGGCTGGCCCACCGGGGCTCCTCACCCTCCAAAGGAGGTGCAAGGCTTCTTGGGTCTCATCCTGTGAGGTGCTGAATCATCCTGGAATGTATTAAATGGCCTCAACTCCTGCTGAAGTAATTGAGCTATAGAAGGCCTCATAGTGATGGAAACAGCTGCAGGCCAGAAGGCAGGACCCACCTTCATTGTGTCATTGCCCCTCTGAAGTCATTGGCTCATTTCACACACACAAACAGCTGCACCACCATCTCAGGACCAAGACTCCATGGAGCTGTGGGCCCCATTACCTCCCTTCAATCTCAACTGGATCTACACCCTATAAACTGTTGGACAGTTACAATAGCACCTCCCTCACAGCAGCACCATGGCACCACTTTCAGACACCTTATATTTCAGCATAGTTGACATGTGGATGTATTTGTAGCAAGAATAATAACTAGATCAACCACAGTGCAACAGTAAGATGTTTTTAAACTTAAATATGGAGTGATGAAGAGGGAATATTCCCAGATTTAAATACTAGCTTTTCTTAAAAGGCCATTGTGACAGGTTGACGTCCCACTGCTGTCTTCTGCTCGGTTTATGTGGACTCAGAGATCTTCAGTTGTGAAACATCCCAGTGAATGTATTTACATTTGCTCTTCCCACCACTTTACTGATCCATACACCGTAATTATTTACAATTTCAGTTTCTTCCCCATTCTCTGCGAAGGAAAGGAGAGGAAAGAGATCTCTCTACCCAGAAATTGGCTCGGCTCCTCACTTCCTTCTTGTGCCTCTCTCCCTGCCCCCAGCACTTCCTTCTCGTGCCTTTTATCTCCTGTATTAATGGGTCAATATGCTTGTTAGTTCTCCCCCAGCCCATTCTCATTTCCTAATTAGGCTCTGTCAGGTCCACCCAGGGGGAATTAATTGGTGTTTAAGTGACCAGAGTGCTGGCTCAGCTGTTGGTTTTCAGCACTCTGTCACAGCCATGAATAACTGGATCAATCTGAAAATAAATATTTTATATACCAAAGTAATCCAGATATGCTAAGCAGCAGTTCTGCAGAAAAGGACCTGGGGATTACAGTGGACGAGAAGCTGGATATGAGTCAGCAGTGTGCCCTTGTTGCCAAGAAGGCCAACAGCATATTGGGCTGTATTAATAGGAGCATTGCCAGCAGATCGAGGGAAGTGATTATTCCCCTCTATTTGGCACTTGTGAGGCCATACCTGGAGTATTGAATACAGTTTTGGTCCCCCCATACAGAAGGGATGTGAACAAATTGGAGAGAGTCCAGCGGTGGGCAATGAAAATGATTGGGGTCAGGGCACATGACTTATGAGGAGAGGCTGAGGGAACTGGGGTTATTTAGTCTGCAGAAGAGGAGAGTGAGGGGGAATTTGATAGCTGCCTTCAACTACCTGAAGGGGGGTTCCAAAGAGGATGGAGCTAGGCTTTTCTCAGTGGTGGAAGATGACAGAACAAGAAGCAGTGGGGGAGGTGGTCTCAAGTTGCAGTGGGGGAGGTCTAGGTTGGATATTAGGAAACACTATTTCACTAGCGGAGTGGTGAAGCACTGGAATGGGTTACTGAAGGAGGTGGTGGAATCTCCATCCTTAGAGGTTTTTAAGGCCCGGCTTGACAAAGCCCTGGCTGGGATGATTTAGTTGTGTTGGTCCTGCTTTGAGCCTAATATTTGAACCCTAATATTCTATGATTCTATAATACGTTTAGAGATAAATTACAATAGAATCTGTACAATTGATTTTAGAAAGTGCAGCACAACAGGTGCCCAACAGATAAGATCAAATATACATAAAATATTTGTTTAAAGTTCTTACCTCTCCCATGTTCAGACATTATGACTGTCTGCCTTTTTTGAAGGCAGATGGACACAAAATTGGAGGAAGAAGGTGTAGAATTTATGGACCTGTCAATAAAGAAAAGCTCAAAATATATTTGAGCTTAACTCTAAGCCAATAACTACACGTGTGCATCTGTTAATCTGCACTTTCTTACTCAATAGAAACATAGCAAAGCGTCAGGGAAGCCTGGCTGTTTAAAAATAGCCAGAGCCTCGCGAACCAGCTGAGCGGCAGCGAACCAGCGGAGCAGCGGGGACAGCAGAGCAGCTCACAGCAGGAGTTTGCCTGGGACTGGTAAGTATCCGAGTGTGTGTGTTTGCTTGCTGAGGAAGTATCCGAGCGTGTGTTTGCTGGGAGGGAGCCTGAGTGAGTGTCTGATTGGCTGCTAGCCTGCAGGGGGCGGGCATTAGGGTGTCTGTGTGTTTGCGTCAGGGAAGCCTGGCTGTTTAAAAATAGCCAGAGCCTCGCGAACCAGCTGAGTGGCAGCGAACCAGCGGAGCAGCGGGGACAGCAGAGCAGCTCACAGCAGGAGTTTGCCTGGGACTGGTAAGTATCCGAGTGTGTGTGTTTGCTTGCTGAGGAAGTATCCGAGCGTGTGTTTGCTGGGAGGGAGCCTGAGTGAGTGTCTGATTGGCTGCTAGCCTGCAGGGGGCGGGCATTAGGGTGTCTGTGTGTTTGCGTCAGGGAAGCCTGGCTGTTTAAAAATAGCCAGAGCCTCGCGAACCAGCTGAGCGGCAGCGAACCAGCGGGGACAGCAGAGCAGCTCACAGCAGGAGTTTGCCTGGGAGTTCGCCTGGAGTGAGCCCAGTGAGGCTTACATCTTGCCAACGTCTCTGAGGAAGCTCCGTAGTAGGTAGGTGATATGGAAGGGGGGGATTCAGCTGTTGTGACCTGCACTGGATGTGCCATGTTTGTCTTTCTTCCACAGGACAGAAGCGACTTTGTCTGTACAAAGTGCAAGCTGGTCTCCATATTGGAAGAGAAGATTGAAGGTCTGGAGCAACAGGTAACGACCCTGCGTTGTATACGAGAGACTGAGGATTTTCTGGACCAAACTCAGGATAGCCTTCTAGGGGCACAAAGCTCTAAAGATATAGAGCAGGTTGCACAGAGGAGCCAAGAGGCCAGTGAAGAAGCTTGGCAACATGTGACCTCCAGAAGAGGTAAGCGGAATGTCCGGGTTCCAGTAACACAGACACAGGTAACTAACCGCTTTCATGTTCTCTCCACAGGTACCAATGCGGAGAGTGGACCAGATGATATGTCTGGGGGGAGAAAGCGGAAGGAGACTCCGCTGGTTGGGAGGCATGAGATGCGATGTCCTGAGGTTGGGGGTTCCACGACCACCACTCCCAAGAGGAGAAGGCGGGTGGTGGTGGTCGGGGACTCTCTCCTCCGGGGGACTGAGTCATCTATCTGCCGCCCTGACCGGGAAAACCGAGAAGTCTGCTGCTTGCCAGGGGCTAAGATTCGTGATGTGACGGAGAGACTGCCGAGACTCATCAAGCCCTCGGATCGCTACCCCTTCCTGCTTCTCCACGTGGGCACCAATGATACTGCCAAGAATGACCTTGAGCGGATCACTGCGGACTACGTGGCTCTGGGAAGAAGGATAAAGGAGTTGGAGGCGCAAGTGGTGTTCTCGTCCATCCTCCCCGTGGAAGGAAAAGGCCTGGGTAGGGACCGTCGAATCGTGGAGGTCAACGAATGGCTACGCAGGTGGTGTCGGAGAGAAGGCTTTGGATTCTTTGACCATGGGATGGTGTTCCATGAAGGAGGAGTGCTGGGCAGAGACGGGCTCCATCTTACGAAGAGAGGGAAGAACATCTTTGCCAGCAGGCTGGCTAACCTAGTGAGGAGGGCTTTAAACTAGGTTCACCGGGGGAAGGAGACCAAAGCCCTGAGGTAAGTGGGAAAGCGGGATACCGGGAGGAAGCACAGGCAGGAATGTCTGTGAGGGGAGGGCTCCTGCCTCATACTGGGAATGAGGGGCGATCAACAGGTTATCTCAAGTGCTTATATACAAATGCACAAAGCCTTGGAAACAAGCAGGGAGAACTGGAGGTCCTGGTGATGTCAAGGAATTATGACGTGATTGGAATAACAGAGACTTGGTGGGATAACTCACATGACTGGAGTACAGTCATGGATGGTTATAAACTGTTCAGGAAGGACAGGCAGGGCAGAAAAGGTGGGGGAGTAGCACTGTATGTAAGGGAGCAGTATGACTGCTCAGAGCTCCGGTACGAAACTGTGGAAAAACCTGAGTGTCTCTGGATTAAGTTTAGAAGTGTGTGCAACAAGAGTGATGTCATGGTGGGAGTCTGCTATAGACCACCGGACCAGGGGGATGAGGTGGATGAGGCTTTCTTCCGGCAACTCACGGAAGCTACTAGATCGCATGCCCTGATTCTCATGGGTGACTTTAATTTTCCTGATATCTGCTGGGAGAGCAATACAGCGGTGCATAGACAATCCAGGAAGTTTTTGGAAAGCGTAGGGGACAATTTCCTGGTGCAAGTGCTAGGGGAGCCAACTAGGGGGAGCGCTTTTCTTGACCTGCTGCTCACAAACCGGGTAGAATTAGTGGGGGAAGCAAAAGTGGATGGGAATCTGGGAGGCAGTGACCATGAGTTGGTTGAGTTCAGGATCCTGACGCAGGGAAGAAAGGTAAGCAGCAGGATACGGACCCTGGACTTCAGGAAAGCAGACTTTGACTCCCTCAGGGAACAGATGGCCAGGATCCCCTGGGGGACTAACATGAAAGGGAAGGGAGTCCAGGAGAGCTGGCTGTATTTCAAGGAATCCCTGTTGAGGTTACAGGGACAAACCATCCCGATGAGTCGAAAGAATAGTAAATATGGCAGGCGACCAGCTTGGCTTAATGGTGAAATCCTAGCGGATCTTAAACATAAAAAAGAAGCTTACAAGAAGTGGAAGGTTGGACATATGACCAGGGAAGAGTATAAAAATATTGCTCGGGCATGTAGGAAAGATATCAGGAGGGCCAAATCGCACCTGGAGCTGCAGCTAGCAAGAGATGTCAAGAGTAACAAGAAGGGTTTCTTCAGGTATGTTGGCAACAAGAAGAAAGCCAAGGAAAGTGTGGGCCCCTTACTGAATGAGGGAGGCAAGCTAGTGACAGAGGATGTGGAAAAAGCTAATGTACTCAATGCTTTTTTTGCCTCTGTTTTCACTAACAAGGTCAGCTCCCAGACTGCTGTGCTGGGCAACACAAAACGGGGAAGAGATGGCCAGCCCTCTGTAGAGATAGAGGTGGTTAGGGACTATTTAGAAAAGCTGGACATGCACAAGTCCATGGGCCGGACGAATTGCATCCGAGAGTGCTGAAGGAATTGGCGGCTGTGATTGCAGAGCCCTTGGCCATTATCTTTGAAATCTCGTGGCGAACGGGGGAAGTCCCGGATGACTGGAAAAAGGCTAATGTAGTGCCCATCTTTAAAAAAGGGAAGAAGGAGGATCCTGGGAACTACAGGCCGGTCAGCCTCACCTCAGTCCCTGGAAAAATCATGGAGCAGGTCCTCAAAGAATCAATCCTGAAGCACTTAGAGGAGAGGAAAGTGATCAGGAACAGTCAGCATGGATTCACCAAGGGAAGGTCATGCCTGACTAATCTAATCGCCTTTTATGATGAGATTACTGGTTCTGTGGATGAAGGGAAAGCAGTGGATGTATTGTTTCTTGACTTTAGCAAAGCTTTTGACACGGTCTCCCACAGCATTCTTGTCAGCAAGTTAAGGAAGTATGGGCTGGATGAATGCACTATAAGGTGGGTAGAAAGCTGGCTAGATTGTCGGGCTCAACGGGTAGTGATCAATGGCTCCATGTCTAGTTGGCAGCCGGTGTCAAGTGGAGTGCCCCAGGGGTCGGTCCTGGGGCCCGTTTTGTTCAATATCTTCATAAATGATCTGGAGGATGGTGTGGATTGCACTCTCAGCAAATTTGCGGATGATACTAAACTGGGAGGAGTGGTAGATACGCTGGAGGGGAGGGATAGGATACAGAAGGACCTAGACAAATTGGAAGATTGGGCCAAAAGAAATCTAATGAGGTTCAATAAGGATAAATGCAGGGTCCTGCACTTAGGATGGAAGAATCCAATGCACCGCTACAGACTAGGGACCGAATGGCTCGGCAGCAGTTCTGCGGAAAAGGACCTAGGGGTGACAGTGGACGAGAAGCTGGATATGAGTCAGCAGTGTGCCCTTGTTGCCAAGAAGGCCAATGGCATTTTGGGA
This sequence comes from Dermochelys coriacea, assembly GCF_009764565.3. Classification (NCBI taxonomy): domain Eukaryota; kingdom Metazoa; phylum Chordata; order Testudines; family Dermochelyidae; genus Dermochelys; species Dermochelys coriacea. Next base: position 72,052,404 of record NC_050073.1, read on the forward strand.
TGTATAAGTAGGGGCATAGCGAGCAGATCGAGGGACGTGATCGTTCCCCTCTATTCGACACTGGTGAGGCCTCATCTGGAGTACTGTGTCCAGTTTTGGGCCCCACACTACAGGAAGGATGTGGATAAATTGGAAAGAGTGCAACGAAGGGCAACGAAAATGATTAGGGGTCTAGAGCACATGACTTATGAGGAGAGGCTGAGGGAGCTGGGATTGTTTAGTCTGCAGAAGAGAAGAATGAGGGGGGATTTGATAGCTGCTTTCAACTACCTGAAAGGGGGTTTCAAAGAGGATGGCTCTAGACTGTTCTCAATGGTAGCAGATGACAGAACAAGGAGTAATGGTCTCAAGTTGCAATGGGGGAGGTTTAGATTGGATATTAGGAAAAACTTTTTCACTAAGAGGGTGGTGAAACACTGGAATGCGTTACCTAGGGAGGTGGTAGAATCTCCTTCCTTAGAGGTTTTTAAGGTCAGGCTTGACAAAGCCCTGGCTGGGATGATTTAACTGGGACTTGGTCCTGCTTTGAGCAGGGGGTTGGACTAGATGACCTTCTGGGGTCCCTTCCAACCCTGATATTCTATGATTCTTGAAAATCTACCATATTTGAACTTAACTGGATGTGCTTGTGGTTTATGTACCACTGTTGGACCCATAACAATTACTGCTGCTTTAATAAGCTCCAAACTAACTTCTGATGCATCTGATGAACTGAGCTGTAGCTCATGAAAGCTTATGCTCAAATAAATTTGTTAGTCTCTAAGGTGCCACAAGTCCTCCTTTTCTTTTTGTGGAAACAGACTAACACGGCTGCTACTCTGAATTCTGAAAAAAGGTTTTTTTAAAATGGTATCATTTTAAGCAGTTAAGTTGGACTGATGCCTTTAGGCTTTTTGTGGACAAAATCTTTCATGCAAACCACAATATTTATTGCTTAAAAAGCATTTATACCACATTCATTAACATGTATTTGAGTGTGGTAGGTGCTTTACAGATAAGTTAAAACAAGTTCCCTGCTCCCAAAGACTTTCGAAGTGAAGCATTGAAACCATTACTACCATAAAACCTCAGAATTATGAACTGACCAGTCAACAACACACTTTATTTGGAACAGAAAGTACACAATCAGGCAGCAGCATAGGAACGCTCCCCCCGCCCCCCCCAAAAACCCAAATAAGTACAGCACTGTGTACAACATAAACTACTAAAAAAAAGGGGGGAAAGTAGCATATTTTTCTACATAGTAAAGTTTCAAAGCTGTATTAAATCAATGCTCAATTGTAAACTTTTGAAAGAACATCCATAATGTTTTGTTCAGAGTTACAAACATCCTTCTTTCCTAAAGTGTTCATAACGCTAAGGTTCTACTGTATTTCTAATCCATCTGTAGAACTGTATTTAATAGGAATGGGAGTTCCATATACAGACTGAGGATATTGTATGGCCATGATTATGTAGGTGGTAGGTCCAAATTATTTCTTAAAATCTACATCAACTTAATCAGTAAATTAACAAAAGACATTTCTAGGTGCATGAACACACCCTCATATAAATCGTATTGAGGTACTAGGGACAAATATACTCCCTATTCCCTTACTGACGGAATTACATTTCATCATATTATAATACAATCATGATGAAATGTGTGTATAATCATGATGAAGCTTAGACTAGCTTCTAAAGCGATTATTAAAGGGTGGGGGGAGGCAGGATGTATCTGGCTTTCTAAGTCAATGGCTTGTCTATTTACCAGTTCCAAAGATAGATTCCATCCAGCCCAAATTCATATTCCAAGGAGGTTTGTGCATATGGGTTGGGGGGGGGATTTAGAAGGACATTTCTGCAGAACAGCCTCCCCCACACCCCAGAACATCAGGTGTTAAGTCTGTTTTTTGTCTCTCAGTGAAGCAATGTTGATGAGATACAGGGAGAGGTCAAAGATTATAAAAGAGCTATGGGAGTCAGTGCATCTGTTTCCAGGTCAACAGAGGCTCCTCCCCAGAGGTAGGCCCTATCTGTTTTTGTCTTAATCCTGTCATGAAAATTGTTGCTGGTTACATGGCTTTATCATCATCTGATACAGTTTTTGTTGCCTGATACACTGGTTCTTTGAATCAACAAGCCTGGTTCCCGCAATCTTTTTTCACAAAAATACAACCCCCAAACCTCACATCACCATTACTGGGAACTACCAGGCACTACTAACACAACTAACACAAATGTAAGGTGCTACACATAGGAAGAAAAACCAAATGCATACAGAATGGGAGATAACTGGTTTTGAAGCAGCACAGCTGAAAAGGATCTGGGAGTTGTGGTGGAGCGCAACCTCAACATGAGTCAGTAATGAGATGATGTTGCAAAAAAAATGTAAAAATGCAATTTTAGCTTGCATTAACAGAGGCATAGCATGCAAGTCATGGGAGGTAATAGTACCACTCTACTCGGCACTGGTTAGGCCTCAGCTGAAGTACTGTATCCAGTTTTGGTCACCAATGTATAGAAAGGATGTGGAGAATCTGGAAAGGATCCATAGGCAAGCATCAAAGATGATTAAAAGAATGGAACGCAAGCCAGATGAGCAAAGGCTGAAGGAACTGGGTATGTTCAGTTTGTAAAAGGGGAGATTAAGGGGGGATATGATAACAGTCTTCAGATAGTTGAAAGACTGCCATAAAAAAAGATGGAGAAAAGTTGTTCTCTCTTGCCACAGAGGGCAGGACAAGACACAATGAGTTCAAACTACAGCATAGCTGATTTAGAGTAAATCTCAGGAAAAGCTTCCTAACTGTAAGAACAGTAGGAAAATGGAACAGACTGCCTAGGGAGGTTGTGGAAACTCCTTCATTGGAGGTTTTCAAAAGGAGGTTGGACAGCCATCTGCCTTGGATGGTTTAGACACAACAAATCCTGCATCTTGGCATTGGGTTAGACTAGATGATTCTTGTGGTCATTTCTAATCCTATGATTTTATGATTGTGGGATGCCTTAAAATAAGCTTTGTTCTGTATTTTTCATAATGTTGTTCTTTATTCCCTTGAAGTGTAGGTCATCACCCCACTTTTCAGGAAGATTAAAACTTCAAAAGACTTGAGTTTCCTAGAAGAGGTACAAACTGGAGGCCCACTCTGTACAGCTGTGAGGCAAACCTGCAGCTGGACCAGGGCTGCTCACTCGGCTACAGTGACTCACTTCTCCCATGGAGCCTGCAGTGACTCACCTCTCAGTTACGCTGCAGTAGTCTATCCCTGGGCAGCATCTAGGTAATATGACCCGCAGGCATCGGTATTTCACCCTGATCGCCAGAGTCACAAGTTGTTTTTGCAACAATACTACTCAGCTAGGAATCCTTCTGCCGCCTTGCAGTGTTATAGCCTCGCGAGATTTCCTGCCTACTCTTGATCTTGTTCCTGTTCCTACCCCAGCCTTGTTCCAGCCTGCTTAAGCCTTGTCCACACAATATGTTGATATTGCTCCAGCCCTGTTCCTGACCCGCTTGAGCCCTGCAACTGCCTCCTGACCTAAACACCTTTGCACTGACTCCAACCTGGCTTCGACCTTTAACCTGCATACAGACTCTGACTACCATCCTAATTTGGCTTGTCTACAGACTCTGACCCCAGTTTTGACCCATGACCTGTCACTGAACCCTGGTTTCAGCACTGCCCTTGAGCCAGTCCTGACTCTATATCCGGCTTCAATTCATGTCCACCACTAGACTATAATATAAAATAGATTTCTCCCAGAAATCAATCAGTTTTCCTAGTAGAATATAAGAACAGTCGAACATGCAGCAATGTACTGTACAAACTACATTATGGACCCACATATGGAAAGTCTTAATACTTTTTTCTTTGATCATAATCCAACTTCAGTCACACAGCAAACATGACTCAATATGCAGAAAAAGCTTCTAATACTTCTTATAACATACAACAGATTATACAACCAGCTTTACCTCAAATGGTTTAGAAGTTGCCTTAGCTAGGAGACTGAAATGGCTGAGAAACTCCCTCCTAAAGTGACAGCAAATGAATCTGCCATACCCAAAAGGGCAGAGGCTTCAGGCTCCATCTAGTGACCAAATTATACCAATGCTTTTGCAAACAATCCCAATAGGGTGCAAAGCATATGAAGAATATGAAGCAATGCAAAAAATTTTAAAAGATCTTTGCTTGAGACTAAGAGTATAAAAAAAAATGCAAGATTACATCACAACACAATCAAACAGGATAAAACAGGGATTAAATTAGTATCTCACAGGAAAGCAGTAAAGTTACAAGGATAATCAGTTAGATGGCCTGGCTGCTTGATTCAGAGTATCCTGCACTTTACAGTGTAGAGGTGTGTGATTTTTTTTTTTTGGCCTAATAGTTTAGTCACCAGAAAACGCAGTTTTGGGTTGATTAAAACTATTCATTAATTCAGGTTGAATTCAGCAAATAGTTTTGGCTGGAAAAATATTTTTTGTGTTTAAAAAGTCAAAATGTTTAGTTCTGACATTTTTGAAACAAGACATTTCAACTTTTAGTTTTGTAAAGATATTTTGTTTTGAAATGAAGCTAGATTTATTAAAGGTGAATGAGTAAAAAACACCCCAAAACTAAATGAAACTACACAAACAAAATACTTTCAGGTAAAAAAAAAAACATTTTTTTCAGCCACAAATGAATTTTTTCACATTTTTTTGTTTCAGTGAGAATTCCCCTCCCCCACACACCAAATTTCAATTTTTGTCAGATCAGAAAAATTCCCTACCCGCGATTATTTGCTTAGCTCTGTTACAACACAAGTAGCTCAATGTGGGAACAGTGAAACTTTAATATTGGACTACAATAGTGAGTTTGGCATTGTTCAGCAAGAAATGAAGAAGATATTCAGACTCTTCATGCCAGATGTTCATTGGCTGTACAATTGTGTTATATTCCATAAGCATACAAATCTTTATTACATCATGGCAGCAAAAACAAAAACTAGGTTTCCAAATTCCTATCAGGCTTATAGCCCATGAAAACTGGTATGGTGAACACCATTTCTCCAACCAGAAGCCATTGCAAGCTTTAGGGAGTATGGTTTCTTTGTTGTTTGTGCTTGACATTTCTCTTCCAATGCATGGAAGATGCACCATTCCTGCCTGTTTTTGTTCTATAGTCTATACATTATACTGGTCTACTTTATGGTTATGTTGTGCTATAAATTCTATCAATAACAATATTCTATTCTGGTTGATTTCTGAATTAACTTTACTATGTAGAATTTAAGAAATATGTCTTTCTTTTCCTAAGTTTTCTCAGCTATATTCAGATAAATTGATTGCTTCAAGATTTATTTAATCTTTTATAAAATATACAAACCTCTGTGATCTTCAAAAGTGGGCTAGAAGTTTCTTGAGAAAAGGACAGTCTTGGAGTTAAAACACAGAAATAGGAGTCTGGAGATCTGGGTCCAATCCTTGTTTCTATCACAGACTTCCCATGTGACTTTGTATAATAAGAATAATAATGTTCTCTACCTCAAAGGGGTGGCAAGACTTAATTCATTAATTTTTCATCCTCTGCTTCAAGATGGAGGCACTATGGGACGTGAAACAGATTATTTGTGGTAGTTCCCATTCTAGTCTTGAGTAGACTCAGAAAATGGAGAACTGTGCAAAAATGAAATAATTAGGTTTGACTTTTTCAGACATTGTTAAAAATCCATTTCAGGTTGAGTTTGGTTTTCCATCAGAAGTCAGCAGCAATAGTTGTCAATAACCTTACATTTGAGAGCTCCAGATACTTTTGAACTAATTGTGTTGGGAAATCATATAATCTTAAAGAAATGCAGAGACAATTTCCCATACATGCTAAATCTCGAAGCAACTTTTCATTTGAATGTTAGAGAGCCAAGGTGGGTGTGGTAATATCTTTTATTAAACCAACCTCTGTTGGTGAGAGAGACAAGTTTTCAAGCTTACACAGAGCAGAAGAGCTCTCTGTAAGCTTGAAAGGTTGGCTCTCTCACCATCCAGCAGAACTTGGTTTAATAAAAGAAATTACCTCACCCACCTTGTTTCTCTAATATCTTTGGACCAGCACAGTCACAACACCACTGCATGCATTTTGAATGTTGTCACAGAACTGTACCTTGATTAAGGGAAAAGCTGCATAAGCAACATGCTTAAGTGACAACATGAGCGATGGAAAGGAAATACTGATTGGAATAAAGTTTACTATTAAATTCTGCTAAAGTTTCTCAATTTGTGGTGTTTTAATTCTATTTCGGGTGGCGCCTACTAGTGAAATCTGGCACTGAGCTACTGTACTTATGCTATTAGTCAGGGAAAGGACTGCAACATAAAAGGAGGCAACTTAATTGAAAACTGATCTGTTACCATTTTGGAGTAATATGCAATGCAAGTTTCTGTAACAGACTAATAATGATATGTTAACTTGAATTGTGATGTATGGGTTCTGCTATTGGGGCAATATATACTAGGGTTTGTTTATATTAAACATGTTTACAGTGGCCTAGCTACACTCAGGGCAGCCAGCTCTACACTAGAAAAGGTTTGCCAGTATAGCTATACCAGTGTAACTATATTGGCAAAACCTCCTACTGTTCATACCGGCAAAAAAGTTGCTTTTGGCAGTATAGCTTATATTGATTTGGCAAGTGAAATAAGCTATAATGGCAAAAGCCCTTTTATGCTGGTATAGTAGTGCATCTATACTAGAAATTTGACAAGTATAGAAATATTGGGGAAAAATATATCCCTAACCAACACGGCTATAATGGCAATCATTTTTAGTATAGATCTGGCCTTATATAAATCTCCACTGCAGATGTGCTACACTAGTATAAAGTGGAGCTTGAATACATGGATTTATCCTGGTTTGAATACTAAAATTTGCATCCTTACATTTTAGAGTTCACACCTCATGAAAAAAAATGGAAGCTATTGTTTCAGGGTCCCTATGGAATCAAGTAGACATCACTGCACTGGTTGCAGTCTGTTTCTGTTTCAAAGGGGTTTTCTTTGCAGTTGGAAGAGATAAAAACTTAATTAAAAAAAAAGATAGCTTGGAATCTGGAGCATAATTCTGTGGCTACAGAATCACAAAGCACATGGGGCCCTGAATTTCACTTACACATTATAACTTCTCAATAATTGCTTTACCTACTGCAGTCCTCTCCCTTATGCTCCTCTGGGGTAGAAGTTACATCATTTTAGGGCTTGGCTACATGGGGCCACTCACTTGATTCAGTTTACTTTAATTATGAATGAGAGGGTCAGATAGGGGTTTAATGCAATTTAACTAAATAACTTGAAATTTACAACTTTAGTTAGTTCGGATTAATTTACTTGAGCGTCACTGTGGAGGCAAGCCCCAAGACTATTACACAATCTCACCTGCTGAAGGTCAGGTATGTGCTTAACTGTTTTGCTGGATGAGAAGTACAAACAGCAGGCCACATTCAGAAGTGATGTTTAAGGGAGTGTGTGTTTAACTTCCACATTGGCAAATGGGCGTGGGATGCGGTATACCAGACTCTCTGAGGCGTCCCGTTGGAGGCCTCGTGGCCCTGCCACACCCCACCCCCAAAAAAGGGCATTGGAGCGCTGCCTAGAGTGGCTGTGTGGGACACAGCCAATCAGGGCCCAACAGCCTAGTACAAGAAGAGCTGTAGGGCCAGAGGGAGTTCAGTTCTCTGCTGGAGTTGTAGGAGTGTGGCTGGCTGACAGAGCTATAGAACCCCGGAGAAGGCAGTGCTGCCAGAAGCTGGGGAGAGCGAGAAGGAGCCCTGAGCTGGTTGCTGGGACTCCATTATGACAAGGCCCTGAGGTAAGGGTGAAGACAGTGTAGGGCCGTGAGGAAGTGGTCCAAGGAATTAGGCAGGGGGAATTGAAGTATAGTCGCCCAGCTGGAGAGCTGTAGCCAGGAAGCTCCAACAGAGTGAAGCCATTGTCTCCAGGGAGGGAGCCCTGGGGCTCTGCTCTACCTCAGAGAAGGAACAATCAGAGAGAGAGAGAGTGTGTGTGTGTGTGCAGGCATGTGCACTTGGCCAAGGGGGCACTCACGAGAGGTAAGTGTACCCTCTTACAGGGTGAGTCCCATAAATGCAGGTCAGTAAGTCTAAGAGTACCAAATAAATGTAAGGCAGAGTAGAAGGAATCTGGTAAGACTTACACATTGAGGGCACCAGAAGAAAGTGTAACAAAATATTCAAAGTACAGAGGAGGCCCCTGTCCATGTGATATAAGTATAGAGATCAACAATTCCTCCTATACTGCAGTTCAGTACAATGTAATTTAATTTTAAACTTAAAGATTCAATGATGATATGATTAAGATAGCACTGTTTGTCCACTGATCTTGAAGTGCTGACAAAGATAGATAAGTATCATTATTCTCATTTTACAGAGATGAATATAACTTAGGCAGGAGGAGGAGAAGTGACTTGTCCAAAAATTACTAAGCAAGTCAGTCACAGTGCTGGAAATAGACTACTGACTACCTGACTCCGGGTCCTCTTCCCAGGGTTTTGAACATGTTGAATCTACATCATTCATATGCAACAAAAAAACTCTTGTTACTTGTTTCAGAGTAGCAGCCATGTTAGTTTGTAAAAAGAACAGGAGTACTTGTGGCACCTTAGAGACTAACAAATTTATTAGAGCATAAGCTTTCGTGGGCTACAGCCCACTTCATTGGATGCATAGAATGGAACATATAGTAAGTAGTATATACACACACACACACACACACACACACACAGAGAAGGTGGAAGTTGCCATACAAACTGTAAGAGGCTAATTAATTAAGATCAGCAGGAGAAAAAAAAACTTCTAGTGATAATCAAGATGGCCCATTTGGACAGTTGACAAGAAGGTGTGAGGATACTTAACATGGGAAAATAGATTCAATATGTGTAATGACCCAGCCACTCCCAGTCTCTGTTCAAACCCAAGTTAATGGTATCTAGTTTGCATATTAATTCAAGCTCAGCAATTTCTCTTTGGAGTCTGTTTTTGAAGCTTTTCTGTTGCAAAATTGCCACCCCTAAGTCTTTTACTGAGTGGCCAGAGAGGTTGAAATGGTTCTCCTACCAGTTTTTGAATGTTATGATTCCTGATGCCAGATTTGTGTCCATTTATTCTTTTGTGTAGAGACTGTCCGGTTTGGCCAATGTACATGGCAGAGGGGCATTGCTGGCACATGATGGCATATATCACATTGGTAGATGTGCAGGTGAACAAGCCCCTGATGGCGTGGCTAATGTGATTAGGTATATATTGTCCCCAAATGTGAAGTAGTTCAGGGTTCCCTCCCCACTCTGAACTCTAGCATACAGATGTGGGGACCCTCATGAAAGACCCCCAAGCTTATTTCTATCAGCTTAGGTTAAAACTTCCCCAAGGCACAAATTCTTTGCCCTTGGATTGTACGCTGCCACCACCAAGTGATTTAACAAAGGATCAGGGAAAGCACCATCTGGAGTTCCTATTCCCCCAAAATATCCCCCCAAGCCCTTACACCCCCATTCCTAGAGAGGCTTGAGAATAATATCCTAACCAACTGGTTACAAAGTGATTTAGGGACAATATATACCTTCAAGTCAGTAGCACTGCTACGGGTACCCGCATGGCCCCACAGTATGCCAACATTTTTATGGCTGACTTAGAACGCTTCCTTAGCTCTTGTCCCCTAATGCCCCTACTCTACTTGAGCTACATTGATGACAACATCATCTAGACCCATGGAAAAGAAGCCCTTGAGGAATTCCACCATGAATTCAACAATTTCCATCCCACCATCAACCTCAGCCTAGACCAATCCACACAAGCGGTCCATTTCCTGGACACTAATGTTCTAATAAGCGATGGTCACATAAACATCACCCTATACTGGAAACCTACTGACTGCTATACTACCTACATGCCTCCAGCTTCTATCCAGGACATACCACACGATCCATTGTCTACAGCCAAGCTCTTCGATACAACCACATTTGCTCCAACCCCTCAGACAGAGACAAACACCTACAAGATCTCTATCAAGCATTCTTAAAACTACAGTACCCACCTGCTGAAGTGAAAAAACAGACTCACAGAGCCAGAAGAGTACCCAGAAGTCACCTACTACAGGACAGGCCCAACAAAGAAAATAACAGAATGCCACTAGCTGTCACCTTCAGCTCCCAACTAAAACCTCTCCAGCGCATCATCAAAGATCTACAACCTATCCTGAAAAATGATCCCTCACTCTCACAGATTTTGGGATACAGACCAGTCCTCACTTACAGACAGCCCCCCAACCTGAAGCAAATACTCTCCAGTAACCACGCACCACACAACAAAAACACTAACCCTGGAACCTATCGTTGCAACAAAGCCCAATGCCAACTCTGTCCACATATTTATTCAAGTGACACCATCATACGACGTAATCACATTAGCCATGCCATCAGGGGCTCGTTCACCTGCACATCTACCAATGTGATATATGCCATCATGTGCCAGCAATGCCCCTCTGCCATGTACATTGGCCAAACCGGACAGTCTCTACAAAAAAGAATAAATGGACACAAATCTGACATCAGGAATCATAACATTCAAAAACCGGTAGGAGAACACTTCAGCCTCTCTGTCTACTCAGTAAAAGACTGAAGGGTGGCAATTTTGCAACAGAAAAGCTTCAAAAACAGACTCCAAAGAGAAACTGCTGAGCTTGAATTAATATGCAAACTAGATACCATTAACTTGAGTTTGAACAGAGACTGGGAGTGGCTGGGTCATTACACATATTGAATCTATTTTCCCATGTTAAGTATCCTGACACCTTCTTGTCAACTGTCTAAATGGGCCATCTTGATTATCACTACAAAAGGATTTTTTTCTCCTGCTAATAATAGCTCATCTTAATTAATTAGCCTCTGACAGTTTGTATGGCAACTTCCACCTTCTGTGTGTGTGTGTGTGTGTGTGTGTGTGTGTGTGTGTGTGTGTGTGTGTGTATATCTTCTTACTATATGTTCCATTCTATGCATCCGATGAAGTGGGCTGTAGCCCATGAAAGCTTATGCTCTAATAAATTTGTTAGTCTCTAAGGTGCCATAAGTACTCTTGTTACTGTGAGAGTTGCATGGAATCCAGTCATTCCAGTTCACAGTGGTTCAAGGACCCACTTTTTTGGGTGTCAGTTCACACAGATTTCCACTCCCTGGGTTTCATTTCAAATTTTGAATTTAAATAAACTCAGCCCTCAAAGCAAACCACAGCCAAAACTATTGTCTTTCACATAGATTTATGTGGTTTCAATAAAAATCCATAATTAGATTCAGGTTCACGTGAAACTTTTTCACACTTTTTTTTTTTCATATTTTGCTCTAAGATTTGTAAACTGTAGCTGAATTTTGAGTTTCTGACAAAAACCAAAAACCAAAAGCATGTTTCACAGGGTCTGGAATTTGTAATGAAAGTTTTCAAAGCTGTAGTTACAACAATGCAAATTACTGTTAAATTATAACAAGAGGGTCTGACAATAAGCAGGGACCGTAGTAGTAAAGGTGAAGTGTTGGAAATATAAATTGTCACGATGGAGAAGGTGGTTACCATCTTGTTGGTTCTAGAGCTAGGGCCAAAAGCCAAGCTCTGAATTCTGGATTCAGGTTTGGATCCAAGTTTGCATCTTAAGTATTTCTTTTTTTTTTTTCTTGCGTGCTGAATTTGAACAAGGAATCTCAGCAACCCTGAAACTTAAGATCTGAATTTTGAACCCCTAGGTTGAGTGTGTCCAGAGTTGGGATGCTAATTTATTCCATTACGGAGATATGAAGTTTGTACCTGGGGTATGGATTCTAGGTGCAGTTTTAGAAAGGGAGACAATAGAAGGAAGGTTATTTTACACTGCAGATCAGGATAAATAAAGGTATAGAATAATCACATCTACCTTGGAGGAAAAAAGTGTTTAGTACTGTGAAATTATTCTTTCAGTTTTTATTTTCCCCTTAAACCTACCGAATGCTAAACTGGCACCCACAGCAAACAATTCTTTTAAAAGGACAGCTGTGATGCTGCTATTCTGCATATTTTGGGGGGACCAAGACGACAGTTTTTGTAGGTGCACCATTAGGAGTGAATTTTTTCCCTGCATAAAGAAAGACCCATACGTTTCTGAAATTGGCCTATTAAAGCTGAAATGGAATCTTTTTCAGCAACAGCTCTATAAATAGCAATGGAGGTGGGCTTGTGTGAGTGCAATTGTCATCAGCAGCAATAGGCTTGCTTTTTAAAAAAGTCCTCATCTGCAGTTGAGCTGTGGTTTTTTGTTTTTTTGTTTTTTTTTAAATAGAAGGGTCTTTGTTATTGCTTATTGTTTTAGCTTTAATCATGATAGGATGCTTAGATCCTCAGTTCCATTCTGCAGTTCTTACTGTAAGGTTAGGTTTTAAGAGTGAAGTAGAACTATATTTTATATATATTTACTGCCGATTGCTCCCATTAGGGTTGCCATTTGGTTGGCCATATTCCTGGAGGAATGACACATCATAATCTTTATTTCAAAATTAATTTTTTAATTCCTGGAGACTCCAGGACAATCCTGGAGGGTTGGCAACCCTAGCTTTGGGGGAAGTATGCTACTTGCTGATTGGTTCATATTTTTCCATACTGAAAGTTTCTGAAGAGAACAAGAACCCTAAACACTCTTCAACAGAAGATTTTAAGCTGCTTAAATAGGAAACAAAAATAGTTTTCATCCTTTTTAAGTAATCTTAAACTATATAACATGATCTCCCTAAACACTGGAGAACATGATCCCCTTGCTGATGCATTCAAGGATTGGGTATTTGGACAGGCTTAAATAGCCTACTGTATTTCTTGTACAGTATCAACAATTGTTGGAATGATTTTTCTTCAGGGTTTTCATATGGATTGTAAGCTAGCCACAGTTGCAGTGAATATTGTTTTCCCCTCATTAAGTCAATACAGCTTCCAACCTCATCTCATTTTCTGTTTTAATCACTTATGGGAAAATTTATGGGAACCACAAATTTGGTTTTGGTGAAAAACTGAAATGATGATCAAACTAACCTTGCTTCTGCATACAATGCAACTAATTTTGATCTCACAGTGGTGTAAATCAGAAGTATCTCCATTCTTCAGCAGTAAGAAACAAACTCTCCTGCTTGCTTACAGTGCTCGACAGATCCTTTGATTCTAGGACTGAGATACATTACATAATACTGTGGGCCTAAGGAATAGCCTTAATCTCCTTGACTATGGTGAGAGTGGAGACCTGGGTGGAATCTTGAATTTGTTGAGGCTGGAACATCTCCTTTAGCCCTCATATATTCACTACTGCTAACCCTAAGCATTCAAAAATCATGAGTCAGGACCTCAAAGGCCATGAGATTGGCTTACAAATAAAGACATTTAAAAAAACAAGCCTGGGCTTCTTTTCATGTGCCTTCTAGTTTTCGAGCCTTTATAACTGTGTTGTCAAGCTTTTCTCTAGACCTACAAGAGCAGGACACTTACTTGTTTTATTTAAAATGAAAGCTGGGATTCTTACAATCACCTAACTCCAGGAGCTGGGGCTTTTTGCTAAATGCCAAATATTACAAGACTTGTGATTAAAAACAAGAGTGAACAACCATAGGCACCGACTTTCCCATGGGTGCTCGACCTGCCCCTCTACCCCCAGCCTCCCAGAAAACCCCCCCCCTCCCCCCATTCCCCTCCCCTTCCGCCTCCCACCCCCCTTCCACAAGGCCCTGCCCCTTCCTTGCCTCTTTCCACCCCTTCCCCAACCCCATTCCAACCTCTTCCCAACTCTGCCCCCTCCCCGTCCTTATTCGACTGCTTCTCCAAATCCCTGCCCTGGACTTGCCTTATCCGTGCCTTCTCCCCCGAGCGTGCTAATGCTGCCAGGCAAGAAATGCTGGGAGGTAGGCAGAGGAGTGGGGAGGCAGTGCGCTCCGGGGAGGAGGAGGAGGTGGGGTGGGAGGTGAGGGAATCTTGGCTGCTGGGGGGTGCAGAGCACCCACTAATTTTCCCCGTGGGTGCTCTAGCCCAGAAACACCCACAGAGTTGGCACCTATGTGAGCAATGCTGAATACAAATATGTTTTAAAACATCAAAAACACAGCCAAAAACAAAATCCTAAAGAATCAGTTATTAGCTAGAAGAATAATTTAGTCATAATTCATGATGAGTGACCATTCTTGCCACCTTCTTATGATCCATAAAATTACTTGCTTCCCAGAGTTTCCCTTCTGCAACCTTCCATAACAAAACAACCACTGTCTAATATCTCTGAGTATGGGTTAATTACCTGGTAATAATTACATCTTCCCCTGGTAAGAGGGAGAAATTGAGCTAAGAGGTAAACTTAGCTTTGCTGAGAGGATCAGCGGCACAGTAATTCAAACTTCCTGCCAAGTGATGGAAGTAGGGTTTCCATAAAGACTTTGAGTTAGATCCTCAGCTGGTGTAAATCAGTACAGCTCCACTGAAGTCAATGGAACTACACTGATTTACATCAGTTGAAGATCTGACCTTCCAAGCATCATGTAGCATTTTTGCCACTCTCCATAGACCTGTGATTTCCTTTTGCTTGTCAAAGAATCATCTTCATATATTTTACAGGAAGTCACTGAGCATGCAGTATAGCTAATGTGATGGTGGCGGGCTTAAGTCATTATTAATGGCAAATTCAGGAGCTTTTTGGATACTCTACTTATTAGCCAAGCAAGAGGAATTAGACTGAAGATGGGAGTTCAAATGTATAAAAGACAAGCAAGACATGAGGAAGTTGGCCAGAGACCTCACTGAAGCTATATTGAGGGGACTTAAGCAACAAGAAATCATCAGAAGAACTGTTTATATGTTAAAAATGGAGATGCAATACACAAGGACTAGGCTGAGAGACCATGTTGGAGCTAAAGACGGCCATTATATTGTGGTAGAAATCTGATAGTAGAAGAGAGCTTTGATTACAGCATGAATGGGCTCTATAGCTACTATTAGAACTGCAGCTCTTATCAGCCCAGAGTTTTCATGGTTCCTAAGGGCCCAGATATCTAAGAAATCTAATTCACACGTTCTAATTTATTTACTTTATTAGCTAAATTTCTAACAAACGACTAAAATAAAATGATCAAATATATCAAAGATATTTTAACATACATTTTGTCCAATACATGTATAGGACCAGTAATTATCAAACCAAAAGGTTTTTTTTCTGGTAAAATAAAGATGTCTTCAACTGATCTAAAATCCTGGGGTCTTTGATTAATATGTTTCCCTCATACTCTAGATATTTTAATTCAGAGATGGCAAAACCTGTGTAGTCATCATGTTAATTCCCCAGCCACTGGAAGATTATATTCTCACGTACACAGATTTTTCAAATGCTGGCCTCCATTTTGCACTTGCCAATATATGCCCCTTCCAAAACAGGAAGCAAAAATGGAGGTTAAATTAAAGCTGGGCTGAATGTTTTTGTTGATCTTACACTAAGGATGTTAATGAGACCCTGGATGTGGTTTCTTAAGCATAGAGGAGTATTTTAAGCATGAAACTTTTTAGTAGTTTTTTTTTCTATGTAAAATCTGAAATTTTGCTAACAATTAAGGAACTAATTAAAGACAACTACAAAACATCCACAATTTCAGTTGAAGACTATCAAATGTGCTGAAAGTAAAGAAATAATATTCAGATTTAAACTTTAAAATGTTTAAAATTAAAAATTCATGTTTTTAAATTTACATAATCATCATTTTTATCCATCCAGATTGTTTGACACTCTTACTAGCCTTGTACCATATGAATACAGAATCTGTGCAGCACATTGTCTCATATCTCAATGCATGCATTTCCTCATGAGACAGAGAAATTATTTATGTATAAAATTTGCCAGGGTTTAAAATGCAGAGATGTTTGTTGGGTTCAAGACGAGCTTATGGACAACACAATTAACAAATTAGAAACCTGCAGTTTCTTAACTCTGCCTGCATTAGCAGGTGCAGAGGCAATCAGCAAAAATTGCAGACTTTGTGGAACCATGAACAATCTGGCCAATAATACTATTCCAAATACCGCAATCCAGCCACATTGTTTTAATTGGATAACATGACATTTCAATGACAGATGGCAACTTCAGTTAAACAGATTCAGCCAGCCTGATAACATTCTGCCACTGCTCCTCTGTATAATTTTTGCGATAAAAGGCTACAGATTTTGAGTTTATATTGCTATAATTTCATTCAGAGTTCACACTTACATACCCACTATTCTATTATGAACACAAGAAACATTTAGGGCTCTACACAGAGCTTTTATGCTAGTTTGTCATAATCATGTGACAAGTCAGTATGTGGCTATAACTTCTTTCCACAGATGTCAGAGCTGAGACTCAGAGCAATTTCTAAAGGAGAGCAATTGTCTTGTTATATTAAGGGCCAATTTATGGCTATTGCAACTACAGCCAACTGGAGGAGGAGGAAAGTTGCTGAGGAGACATTCTGCCTGAGGAAACGCACCAAGGAACAACTGCTACTACACCCTTTATAACAGTGCAGTATGATATCCAACAAAGCAGTCACCTTCAAGAACTGGCAAGTACAGAGGGAGGGGAGGGGACAGGACAGGACTCTGGCCATACCCTCCACGCCCCACAGCCATAGACTCTTTGGAATGTAGAGAAGCTCAGATTGCACTAGCCTTTTGCTTCTCCCTTGAATTCAGGGATCTCAAAATAAAAACAAGACCCAAACACTTGCTGGCTGCATCCTGTGCTCTGTTTGCCCTCTCCCGCCCCTTCCTCATCCATGCAAGAGCACCTACAATCCAGCCCTAAGTTTTTCCAGCTCTGATCTGATTCAATGGATGTTAATAATGGACATCTGAGCACCACCTACATTCTACACAGCTTTCTGCTGGTCTGAAAAGCTTCCAGAGAAATGGCTTTGATATTCTGAAAGGGGGTGAAGGGGACTCTGGTTCTTGATGGGGATATTTTTAATCAACAATGATTAGTTCCCTCCAGAGAGTCATTCTGAGTGCTGCAGTGCTCCAAATGCTTTGGTAGCACACGTGGAAGCCACCACTGCAGGGGAGAGATCATAGTGCAAAAATATAGTGCATAGTGGGTATGTTCCAGACACTAGGGCCTATAAAACTTGCTATAACAGGTACTTATATGGCTCCCATTACCATAGTATCTAAATGCCTCACAATCTTTAGTGTATTTATCTTTACAGCACCCCTGTGAGGTACGGAAATACCAACTTCATTTTAGAGACAAGGAGCTGAAGCACTAGCCTGAGGCTAAGATGGAAGACTATAGCAGAACAAAACATTGAGTCCTGGTCTCAAGTTCTACGCCAGAACTCTAACCACCAGACTATCATTCCGCCCTACGCTCTACAGTCTCCAGCCTTTGGTGGGATTGGATAAATACTGTTAACACCACAAATAGTTGCTCACAATATAAAGGAGGACTTTGCTTGAACAGGAAAAAGAAAATGTTCAAATAGATACAAAGTCTTAGTGATTAATCAAAAAAAAGTTAGATAATTCCTGACTATGCCCCTAGGGGCTGCTCAATATGAGGTTACAGTATCCTGATCAGTAAACTGGACTCAAAGAGCCCATGTTAGCTGGAGGAACTATTATTGATGGTGGTGGCTACCAGTGAAACAGGGAACGCAGGGAGTTAGGCTGGAAATAACACAACCACATGGACAGAGCAGTCTTCAGGGTTTAATAAAGTTCCACTTGTTCAACTTAACCTGCGCTCAGCCTCACTCTTTGCTAATGGAACATAGTGGCAGTGTTGGAGCTGTGAGGTCTCTGATGTGCAGCACCTGTCAGCATGAGACAGGGAACTCAGTCTGAAGCCCTTCAGTGCCCTGGATTTTGGAGACACAAACCTAGTCCAGAGATGGATCTGGTGGAACAAGTAGTTTGAGCTGTTCACAGACCTGGCCATGCAAGGGGAAGATATAGCAGGAAAATTGAATGGTTTTTACCTTATTGGGAACAAGGTGGAGAGGTCTGCAGCACTCTGAAGCTCACCACTGCCAGCTATCCTAGAAGCCCTGCAGCCCTATTGGTTCTCAGAGCAGAACAAAATTGTGGAGTGATATAGGGTTTTCAATAGTGACCAATCCAAAGAGGAGGGGATAAACCCCTATTTACTGCCTTACGCATGCTGGCTGCAACATGCAATTTTGGGGACCTGACAGACTCCTTAATTTGTGACAGGATAGTCTGCAGGATCACCACCTGCAGGAGCATTTGCTTGAGGAACATGATCTCACATTAAACAAAGATTCTTAGACATGGAGTGTGCAGGGGAAGCCTTAAGAGAAAGGATGAAAGCAATAGGAGGCACACCCTCAAATGCATGGGGTGATACAACAGCAAAAGAAAGCAGGTGCCAGGGTTTCATAACCATAGTGAGATGCATTCACACTGGGAGACAGCAGGAGTGGATAAAGGAGAAGTACCCCATACTAGGACAATGTTCCAAGGAATGTAGCAAGTTCCACAGAGAGAGAGAGTTTGCTAGACTCTGAGACAGGTGACAGAGAGACAGAGTTAGGTCACTCCCGATGTGGTCATCTGTTGAGGAGACCAAGCTATCTTAAAGACTATGTAACCAGCTGAGTCTGTGATAAATTTGAGTACAAGCTAGCAACTTCTAGCTGAAGGGACACAGGGTAAGGGTCTGGGCATCATTTATATGTTTATATTAAATAGGAAAGATATACCATGATCAGTGAAACTCGATTCAGAGGTCCCAGGTTTCCTGGGGACTGTTATTAAGGGGACATCAGGAAAACAGGGAGCGAGGGAGTTAGGCTAGAAGCAACACATACAGATGGACACAACAGCACACAAGATTTAATAAAGTTGTTCTTATTCAACTTAATCTGCACTCGGCCTCACTCTTTGCTAATGAAACAGGTACAAGGCTATTCTTGTCTCTCAGGGTTCCACGAAACTAGTACCCAAGATGTCCCTTGAAGTCCACCCTTCTGGTAAGGGAAAGTCATAGGCTCTTGGTTACACAAGTCTGGGCTTGGCTTGACTCTGGTATTCTGGGTGTCATTTGGTAGCCATATTGGGGGCCCTTCCGTGCTGTCCCATGGCTGACTACTCATGCTGGTGGCCACATCTTCCGAGAAGCGAGTGGCAATAGCCCTGTGGAAACTTGCAACGCCAGACAGCTACCAGTCAGTCGGGAATCAATTTGGAGGGGGCAAATCTACTGTGGGGGCTGCTGTGATGCAAGTAGCCAACGCAATCAAAGATCTGCTGATATCAAGGGTAGTGACCCTGGGAAATGTGCAGGTCATAGTGGATGGCTTTGCTGCAATGGGATTCCCTAACTGTGGTGGGGCCATAGACGGAATCCATATCCGTATCTTGGCACCGGAAGCACCAAGCCAGCGAGTACTATAAACCGCAAGGGGGTACTTTTCAATAGTGCTGCAAGCACTGGTGGATCACAAGGGACGTTTCACCAACATCAATGTGGGATGGCCGGGAAAGGTACATGATGCTCGCATCTTCAGGAACTCTGGTCTGTTTCAAAAGCTGCAGGAAGGGACTTTCTTCCCAGACCAGAAAATAACCGTTGGGGATGTTGAAAAGCCTATAGTTATTCTTGGGGACTCAGCCTACCCCTTAATGTCATGCTCAGGAAGCCATACATAGGCAGCCTGGAGAGTAGTCAGGAGCTGTTCAACTACAGGCTGAGCAAGTCCAGAATGGTGGTAGAATGTGCATTTGGACGTTTAAAAGCTCGCTGGTGCAGTTTACTGACTCGGTTAGACCTCAGCGAAACCAATATTCCCACTGTTATTACTGCTTGCTGTATTGCTCCACAATATCTGTGAGAGTAAGGGGGAAATGTTTATGGCGGGGTGGGAGGTTGAGGCAAATCGTCTGGCTGCTGGTTACGCACAGCCAGACACCAGGGCGGTTAGAAGAGCACAGGAGGGTGCGGTGTGCATCAGAGGAGCTTTGAAAACCAGTTTCATGACTGGCCAGACTATGGTGTGAAAGTTCTGTTTGTTTCTCCTTGATGAAATCCCCCGCCCCTTGATTCACTCTACTTCCCTGTCAGCTAACTACCCTCCTCACCTCCCTTCAATCACTGCTTGCAGAGGCAATAAAGTCATTGTTGCTTCACATTCATGCATTCTTTATTAATTCATCACACAATAGGGGGATAATACCAAGTTAGCCCAGGAGGGGTGGTGGAGGAGGGAAAGACAAGGCCACACAGCACTTTAAAGTTTAACACTTATTGAATGCCAGCCTTCTGTTACTTGGGCAATCCTCTGGGGTGGAGTGGCTGGGTGGCCGGAGGCCCCCCCAATGCGTTCTTGGGCCGTCTGGGGTGAGGAGGCTATGGATCTTGGGGAGGAGGACAGTTGGTTACACAGGGGCTGTAGCAGCAGTCTGTGCTACTGCTGCCTTTTCTGCAGCTCAACCATACGCTGGAGCATATTAGTTTGATCCTCCAGCAGCCTCAGCATTGCATCCTGCCTCCTTTCATCATGCTGCTGCCACCTTTCAGCTTCAGCCCTCTCTTCAGCCCGCCACTTACTCTCTTCAGCCCGCCCACCTCTCCTCCCCGGTCATTTTGAGCTTCCTGCACTCTGACATTGTCTGCCTCCATGCATTCGTCTGTGCTCTGTCAGTGTGGGAGGATCAGCATAAGCTCAGAGAACATTTCATCGCGACGGTGCGGTTTTTTTCGCCTTCTAATCTTCGCTAGCCTCTGGGAGGAGAAGATCCTGTTGATCCTTTGAAACACATCAGCTGGTGGAGAAAAAAAAGGGACAGTGGTATTTAAAAAGGCACATTTTATAGAACAATGGGTACACTCTTCATGGTAAACCTGCTATTACATTACATACATAGCACATGTGCTTTCGTTACAAGGTCGCATTTTGCCTCCCCCCCCCCACGCGTGGCTAACAGCGGGGAACATTTCTGTTCAGCCATAGGCAAACAGCCCAGCAGGAACGGGGCACCTCTGAATGTCCCTTAAGAAAAGCACCCTATTTCAACCAGGTGACATGAATGATATCACTCTCCTGAGGATAACACAGAGAGATAAAGAACAGATATTGTTTGAACGCCAGCAAACATACACTGCAATGCTTTGTTCTACAATGATTCCCGAGTACGTGCTCTGGCCTGGAGTGGTAAAGTGTCCTACCATTGTGGATGGAATAAGGCTGCCCTCCCCAGAAACCTTTTGCAAAGGCTTTGGGAGTATATACAGGAGAGCCATGAATGCCAGGGCAAATTAATCATTAAAATTCTGGCTTTTTAAACCTTGTATAGTATTTTTAAAGGTACACTCACCAGAGGTCCCTTCTCCGCCTGGTGGGTCCGGGAGGCAGCCTTGGGTGGGTTCAGGGGGGTACTGGCTCCAGGTCCAGGGTGAGAAACAGTTCCTGGCTGTCGGGAAAACCAATTTCTCAGCTTGTTTACTGTGAGCTATCTACAGCCTCCTCATCATCGTCTTCCTCGTCCCCAAAACCTGCTTCTGTGTTGCCTCCATCTCCATTGAAGGAGTCAAACAACATGGCTGGGGTAGTGGTGGCTGAACCCCCTAAAATGGCATGCAGCTCATCATAGAAGTGGCATGTTTGGGGCTCTGACTTGGAGTGGCTGTTCGCCTCTCTGGTTTTCTGGTAGGCTTGCTTCAGCTCCTTAAGTTTCAAGCGGCACTGCTTTGGGTCCCTGTTATGGCCTCTGTCCTTTATACCCTGGGAGATTTGCACAAATGTTTTGGCATTTCGAAAACTGGAACGTAGTTCTGATAGCACGGATTCCTCTCCCATACAGCGATCAGATCCGTACCTCCCGTTCGATCCATGCTGGAGCTCTTTTGCGATTCTGGGACTCCCATCATGACTACCTCTGCTGATGAGCTCTGCATGGTCACCTCTGCTGATGAGCTCTGCATGGTCACCTGCAGTTTGCCCACGCTGGCCAAACAGGAATTGAAATTCAAAAGTTCGCGGGCCTTTTTCCTGTCTACCTGGTCAGTGCATCTGAGTTGAGAGTGCTGTCCAGAGGCGGTCACAACGGAACACTCTAGGATAGCTCCCGGAGGCCAATACCATCTAATTGCGTCACAGTACCCCAAATTCGACCCAGCAAAACCGATTTCAGCACTAATCCCCTTGTCGGGGGTTCAGTAAGGAAATCGATTTTAAGAGCCCTTTAAGTAAAAAAAAAGGGCTTTGTCATGTGGATGGGTGCAGGGTTACATCGATTTAATGCTGCTAAATTTGACCTCAAAGCCTAGTGTAGACCAGGGCATAAAGTCTCTAGCTGTTGTGGTTGTGAAGAAAACCTTCAAATCATGAAGTTAGTGTAACTGTTGCAAAGATGCCTGCCTGAGTTTGCACAGAGCCCAAAATAATAATTCTAAGGGACGAAGTGCCCCATTCATTTCATTAGGGGCTATCTCAGCTGCCAATGAGGATACTTTAAAGGTCAACATTGTTAACTATTTCACTTCTTATCCAAGCATGAACAAAAGGAGAGGAAAACACAATCACTTCAGTGGTGCTAGATGGAATTGAAATAGGAGAGAGAGACAAAGAAAGAAACATTGCTGGAACTTGAGCCAGGATGTTCCAAGTTAGTTGGGCATGATAGGGTAGGCTGTTATATATTTTTGTTAATTATGGTGCCGTTAAAGATCCATGAGAGGACCAGTTTAGCTTCTCTTGTAACATGGAATACGCACTCAGCTAACATTCTACCATGCTCAGTTAAAACAAGATTTCCACCAGTTCCACTCAGAAGGCTAAGAGAAAAATATATCTTGTTTTTCAGCATTTCTTCCAGTCCCAGCTGGAACCAAGTAGCGCTGAGTTGAATGTTCACTGTGAATTCACAAACAGCACTGCACTGGCTATCCCAAATGGCAGGCAAAATTATCTCAGTCAGCCCAGTCTGTAAGCTAAGGACAACATCAAGACCAAGATGTCTCATGGTTGGGCACCTAAAATCAGTGCCCTCTTTTGAAAATTTGGCTGTAAATGCTTAGGGATTCCAACCTTCAGCTACTGGAAAATGTGGACATACATTTCTCTTATACCGAGCCCTAAAAATAGTCACACTCAGATGTTTAAAGCAGTATCAAATTCCACAGGATAGGGGGCTGCCACATGGAACACCAACTCCCTTGAGCATTATCTTTGGGACTGAAGCATGGCTGCAAAATGCAGGTGTTGTGCTGGGAAAGGAGAGAAGCAGTTTCTAAGATACCATATTTAGGTATAGCTCCTTTAAGTTCAATTGGTAAGAAAATACTCTGTTTTCTCCCCTCTAGATGTACAGTTAAATACATACTATAGATGCATGTCTCTGATTTCCTGTCAAAAGCTTTCGTTGGGCATACGACTGAGTTACTGAAGCCTCCCTCAGGCGGAGAAAAGTTGAAACATATTAGTAGAATCATAAAACTCAAATGTTACGAATAAAAGGTTAAAAAAAGATTTACAAGCTCCTTGCACTTTCTAAGCATGATGCAATTTAACTACCATTTGTCTGCAGGATACAAACAAGAGGGACATTTGGCAGAACAACATTTGGCACTTCCATCCCATCCTTCATCTGAGGATCTCAAAAGCACTTTATAAACATTGAGAGCCCCATTTCTTTTTCACACCAGTTTTATACCGGCACATCCACATCTATTGCGCTAGAGTTACTCCAGATTTACTCCTGTGTATGTGAGAGGAGATGCAGGTTCTACATCTACAAGACATGCAGGAACACCAAAGGAATTAAATTAGATCCCATTGTCCTAATTCTGATTCCTGTTTTATATTGGGATAACTCCACTGCCTGCTTTACACTGGTAAGAGAGAGCAGAATCAGTCTCCATGGTGCTAAGTGCATTTGAGATATGAGAAACGGATACTGTGGGATCTGAAACTCTGGCTATTCCAAGTTAGCTGGATAAGATAGGCAGTTACGGATTTTTGCTGATTATGGTTCAGTGAAAGATTATAGAAAAGACCCATTTAGCTTCTCTTGGAGCATCACAGGATGTTTGTTCAGTTCATTTTCCACCATGCTCCTTTAAAACAAAATATTAAAGTTGGAAAAAATGAACAACCTGGCAGCAGTTGCCATATTACTGAAGTGCATTTACAAATGTTGGCCTCTTCATCCCCAAGGGAATGCCATAAAAGTACTGACCCTAATCTCTCCCTTCCCAGACACACCAGTAAGCCCTTGCTCCCAATCACACACTCCCTAGCCTTGTTTAGGTGAGGAAAATTTGAGAGGCTTTAGTGTAAACTGGGTGCAAGCATTTTTATCACCATGTCAGCTAAGTCCTGTCAATGGTAGCACTTCCACCTTTATTGTTATTGGTGGGACTGAGTTGGTAGAAGCAACACCAGGAGACTATGGGAATAGAAAGTAAATCTAGCCAAAACCAGACCAGAATGAGGAGGTTGTTCATGTGACTTAAGGCTACTATACAGGTCTATGTATACAGATAAAGCATCTGATTCGGATCTCACCTACCCTGTGTCACAGGGCAACTGCATCTGTATTTCACCTCTGTGGTCTACCAAGAACGACCACTTTTAGGCTTCTGGTTCCCAGCTGTCACCTCCATCTCACACTCTCCTGACTGGGGTAACTTTATGGCTGCACAGCTCCCTGGCTGCACTGAGATACCTCCAGACTGCTAAAAGGCTTGCATCTGAGCTTTTCTTTCTCTCCTAGGGCTATGACTAGTATATTGCCCATAGTTATAAGTTATCACATAGCTCTTTTAAGCAAGCATTTTAATCCTTAAGGTGAAAGCATTACAGAGAAAGCATATAAAAATAATAAAAGAACCTATACATATGCTAAAAGCTTACTAGAGGTCACCTTCAACTCTAACCTTGGATGCTAGCAGGAGTCAGTCCTTCAAACCCCACAACTGAGCTTTCCCTGTGGTTACAAGTTCATAACTGTCTCATATTCAGAACCAGAACACTGACTGGACAGTTCAGCCATTCCTTTTTACACTTGAGGCCTTTGATCTCCAGTCTCCAGGACCAGATAATGACCCACTCTCCTCAGCACAGATTTTTGCATAACTGGCTGGGTTTTTGCATAACCGGAGGTAGGGAATTTGTATTAAACTCTCCCTATGTATTCCCCAAGAAATCCACTTCACATGTATTATCCCAAAAGTCCATTATTATCTGACACATTTTCAACAGAGTCCTTTGAACTCCCAGGCTTCACTTCATACCTCCCCACTGCCCCCAACAATATATAAACTTTACACAAGCTTTTTCAAGGCTATTGCAGGAAATTGCCATATCTGTCATGCCCTGGTTTTACATCAGAGTAAATCCATTGACCTCAAATTTAGTTACTCCTGATTACACTTGTTGGAACAGAATCTGGCCCATACCACGTACAGTATTGTATTCAACATTCTATTACTGGAACATTACCAAGGAGTAATAACAGAGTAATTTAGGCCTTCTGTTAGGTTAACTCTGCAGACCATAACAGTACAATGCAATGCTCTGTGAATAAATCAACTGGAATAGGTACAATTTCCTGGACTGATACCTGTATTTTTTCCCATTCATATAATTTTTGATGATCACACCTTTACTGTTATCCAATATAGATTATCAGAGCTAAATTCAGTCCTGAATAGATAGACAATAGATATGGCTCCTATTGACATTAATGGAGTGTCACCCCTATACATCAGGGTTAAATTTGATCCAGGCACTCATCTGTTTACTGTAAGATATAATTAGATCATGTTCAAATGTATTTATTCAAATATGTGTGTGGAAGGGCCCTCCAAATTCATATATCTCCTCTCCCATGCAGAAGGGGTGCTCAGACAACTGCAGGAAATGGTCCCTGCTCCCCATGCAGAACCCATGTGATGCAGAACCCACATGGAACACGCAGAAGCCTCTCTGTTGGTTCATGATCAGCCCAGTGGGAGGGGCTGATGAATGGGCAGGTCAGGAGGAATGGCTGTTGGAATGCAACCAGCAATCCATTCCCAACTGCTTGTTCTGTGCAGGATTTAAGCAGACCCAGTGTGGCAACATTGTAAAACGCAGAAGATAGTCCTCCATCTAGGAGCTAGAGAGTCAAGTATAGCTAATGTCTGGGTGCTGCCAGCATCCTCAATAAGCACAAAGGGGGATTGTGGCACTTTAGAAACTAACAAATTTATTTGAGCATAAGCTTTCATGGGCTACAGCCCACTTCATCAGATGCATAGAATGGAACATATAGTAAGAAGATATATATATATACATACAGAGAACATGAAAAGGTGGAGAAAGAGGCTAATTAATTAAGAGAGCTATTATCAGCCGGAGAAAAAAACGTTTGTAGTGATAATCAAGATGGCCATTTAGACAGTTAACAAGAAGGTGTGAGGATACTTAACATGGGGAAATAGATTCAATATGCGTAATGATCCAGCCACTCCCAGTCTCTATTCAAACTCAAGTTAATGGTATCTAGTTTGCATACTAATTCTCGCTGGAGTTTGTTTTTGAAGCTTTTCTGTTGCAAAATTGCCACCTTTAAGTCTGTTACTGAGTGACCAGAGAGATTGAAGTGTTCTCTTACCGGTTTATGAATAGCTGAATGCTGTCTCTACTCCATTGCATGGAATAGTACATGTAGGGATATATATCATTCCCCATAGGATCCCAGTGATAGCATCCTGAGGAACTCAGGGTCATGCACTCTCAGGGGGTGGGCAGCTTAGTGCCAGACTTGGTTTCAGGCACAAGTCTGCCACATAGATAACCTCCACAGATTCCTAATGATCCACAGGTTTGTGAATAGGACAAATAGAACACCATGGAGGTTATCTCCCCCAGGAGGCTCTCCCACAGATTTTTCTGCAGGACAAGTAGATTGGGGTCATTATTACTGTTAATTATTACAATCAGAATCATGAACATGTTGTGCTAGGCACTGTACAAACATAAATAGAGATATATTTGACACATTTTGAACAAATATTTAGGGTACATCTACACACCAAAAAACTCCCCACAGTAGCAAGTCTCAGAGCCTGGATCACCTGACTTGAGCACATGGCACTTGAACTGTGGGGCTAAAAATAGCAGCGTAGACATTCGGGTTTGAGTTGGAGCCCAGACTGTGACACCCAGCAATGGGGAAGGTGTCAGAGCCCAGGCTCCAGCCCGAGCCCAAATGTCTACACTGCTATTTTTAATGCTGCAGCACAAGTCCCACGAGCCTGAGTCAGTTGACCCAGGCTATTGAGGTTGTGTCTACATTGCAATAAAAAACTTGCAGGTCAGCTGACTCAGGCTCATGGGACTTGGGCTGAGGGGCTAAAAATTGCAGTGTAGATATTTGGGCTTGGGTTGATGTCTAAGCTTTGAGACACCCACTCCCCCCACATGGGGTTTCAGAGTGCAGGCTCTAGGCTGAGCCCGAATGTCTACAATGCAATTTTATATGCAAACCCCCCCCCCCCAACCGCCTGAGCCTCATGAGCCGGAGTCAGCTGACCTGGGTCATGGGTCTTTTATCACAGAGTAGATGTACCCCGAGACTTGCTAGTGTGTGTAATTTTTTGCTGTGTAGAGGTACCCTTAAGGGCACATCACTATTCAAGTAGTGTTCATAATATAGGGTAATTCTTAGGGTACAGTGCCATCTTGTGTGTATGATGAATATAGCACACAAACACCTTCCTGCATGGATATTGAAGTGTATGAGCCAGATTCTCATTTTGTATAAATCGGCATAGCTTCACTGGTTTCACTGTTACTATGCTGATTTACACCAGCAGAGTATATGGCCCTATGTATTTAAAGTGCAGTGTTGGCTACTGTGCAGTGTTGGCTACATAATGCCACTGTAAAAAATAACCTTGTTATTGTATGGAGTTGATCTGTTTCTTGGGAGACTTCTTAATCATATCTGCCTAAGTGTACAATCCCAGAACCACAGGGTTAGAAGGGACCACAAAGGTCATCTAGTCTAACCCCCTGACAAGATGCAGGATTTGTTGTGTCTAAACCATCCAAGGCAGATGGCTGTCCAGCCTCCTTTTGAAAACCTCCTGTGAAGGAGCTTGCACGACTTCCCTAGGCAGTCTGTTCCATTGTCCTACTGTTCTTAGAGTTAGGAAGTTTTTCCTGAGATTTAATCTAAAACTGCTATGCTGTAGTTTGAACTCACTGCATCTTGTCCTGCCCTCTGTGACAAGAGAGAACAATTTTTCTCCTTTTTTTTTTATGGCCGCCTTTCAAGTATTTGAAGACTGCTATCATGCCTCACTTCTTATCTATGTGGTGTAAACCAAATAGATACAGCATTGCAGGGCCAGTAGTTTTGCAAAAGAAGAAGTGTTCTATTGAACTTGTGCCCCATCAGGTGATCAATAGCCTTAGGGCGGATGCACATCTATAATAGCACAACCATATGACAGCTTCAAAATGAAGCCGTCAGCAAGGGCAGAAACCTCCTTCCACCTCTGGGCAATGAAGCAGGGGGAGGACTGTTAAAGCTTCTCCTGACTATGTGAAGCCACCTCACTCATGGGGAATCACTTTGTTCCCATGTCACCATTACCTTTTTCCCATCTCCCTAAAGGTGGGCCTGTGGAGGGTTACTACAGTCCCTCTAGGAGATCCATAAGAAATGGAAGGGAGCAGGCTTTCTAGAGGAGAACCATTCTGGAGGCATGTGTCAGGAATTGGGGCATATGCAGTCAGGTTCAATGGTTAGACGCAGTCGGGCCAGAGGGGTCAAGCCAGATTCAGTAGCTGAAGTCCAGAGCCAAGGGTCACATCACACCATGGTCAATCGCCAGGAACCAGTGTCTAGGGCTGAGCTGGAGTCAATAGCCAGGAATCAGAGTCAAGGGTCAAGCCAGAGTCAATGGTCAGGGGCAGTAGCCAAGGGTTAAGCCAGAGTCAATAGCCAGGAACCAGGAACAAGGCAGGGTCTGTCTCAGCACCAAATCATGGTTATGTCTTGTTGCACACATGACTTCCCGGTACTTTCTCCAGGCTTAAATAAAAGAAAAGGAGTACTTGTGCCACCTTAGAGACTAACAAATTTATTTGAGGATAAATAGTAGGTCTGGGCCAGTCAGAGGTCATGGCAGACCCAGATTCGAGTCCCATGAATTGTTACAGCATGGAGTCCATTTGTATGCATTCACTCTGAATCCTCTTTCAGGAGCAATGTGGGTCATTTGGCACCAACTGGACGCTCCCTAACATCAGTCCACAGCCATCCTCCACAGTGGGAGGATGAGGCTTCTGTGCCCTCTGCTACTATGAAAACTAGAGTTAGGATTTATTTTAATTCAGTGATTTCCAAGCTGTGGCCTATAGTGCATTTGCTAGTAGCTTTTTTCAGATTATACGGTAATAGTTCCTTTTTACTTCCTATTGGTACATCATGTTAAAGATGTCTTTAACATTAAAGATGTGTTAGAGATATGCAAGTTCACAATAAAACCACAAACCTTACAAAACTCATTGAGCTTTGGATTTTATTACAAGCTAGAAATTCAGCTCAAGTTCATGAAAAGGTTTGCTAAGGTGCATGAACCCTTCTAGGGAAACCCTCTCAGCCACTGTATGGTTTTGCAAACTTGGCATGGGGTTTGCTGAGAAACCATTTTCAATTAAATTTGTCTCAATCAAACCTATAATTGAAAGTGAAGCTCCAGAGCAGAGCTGGGGATGGGGGAATGGAACTGAAAACCCACTGTGGATCAAAATCAGAGGGGAAATGCTTGCTTTGTGCAAAACATTTCAGAATTTGCTCCCTTCTAGTGGAAAACCTGGAGAACAAAGAGAGAGGCAAATTCTCAGAACAAAACAGGTTACTCTGCAGTCCAAGATAGAGACCTTCAGTCTCAGTTATTACCATTTATTGTCAGTTTGCTTTACAATCAAGGTCCACTGAAAGTATATCTACACTGTAATTGGAAATTTGATTGCAGATAAGTAGGCAACGCTGCACTAACTTTAATCTAGTTAGCGTGCAATGAGGACACAGTGGCACAGACTCTGGTATGGGCTAGCAACACATGCACATACCCAGGGTTATGGTTGGGCTTGTACCACTCACGCTGTAGTCAGTGCAGCAGCATCTTCGCTGCTATTTTTAGCTGGGCTAGCTAAACTAAAGCTGGTGGGTGTGCCTACATGAGTTGCAGTCACACCTTGGATTGCACTGCTGGCGTATGCTGACGTGCCTTACTAAAGTAGGGTGTAGGTGGTGCTGAACACAGAAGAATGATTAAACAACACACTGATACTAAAGTTTTACACTGCCACCCAATCCCCTAGCATCTGAATGCCGCCTGTGTCAAAGCAAAAGTAATACTGAAATCCCTAATGGACTTGATAGACTCTTCATAGACTCTATTAACCCCAGTGTGGGGTAAAAATGCTGGTTGGGGTAGGTTTTTTAAAAAAACACATTTTATTAATGTAGGTTTGGGGCAGGTAGATAGAAGAAGTGACTGTGTAAGGACTGTAAAATATTCACAAAGAAAGGCCAAATCCTAACAATTACTTGAAAAGAGCTTCAGAGCTTAGATTCAGTGCAGTTTTTATTTTGCCAACTTTCACCATCTCAATTAGTTTCTGTTCCTTCCAGTCTTCTCTTACGTCCCTAATTTCCTACTTTTCTTTCTCTAGGTCTTTCTCCTGCTTCCCATTCACCTTCTTCTCTTTCAACTGTAATGTGATTGCTAAAATGGGTGCCATCCTTTCTTCCTACTACTGGAAAGGGCACTTGATAGTGACCTGTTTCTTCTCAGCATATGGAGACAAATTCTGTACTCAGGACTCTGATATTCTCCCACTTTGTTACTCATGTCCCTGTTCTGTTTTAACTTTCATAGGTTTCCTGTAATGCCATTTTGGGTCCTCTAACAAAGTACATTGTCCAAATAGTAGACATCCTTGGGGTGAAATATTTTGCACATTTAAAAACCTATTGTTATTTACTACAGCTATTCTCTCCATCCCTCTCCCTGCCTAATATCCTGTGAAATTTTAGTCCTGACAGAGACCTTCACACAGGTCAAATAATATTTCCCAGCTCTCTCAGAACTGCCTGAGTCTTACTAGTGGTAAGATAGAGCTGCTACCAGAAGCTCCTTCATGACACTGAGATAAACTATTCCCTTCATCAATCCAGATAAGTGACATGAAGCTGCAGGTCTATCTCTTCGGGTGAAGCACCTCAGAAGGATCACAGACTCCAATTGATCTTTTAATGATCATATTAGCTCTGTCACTTGGCAGGTGTTGTATCACCTCAGGAACATTGCAAGGTTATACTACCTCTCACATGAAGACTGAGTGACTCATCATGCTTTTGTTACTTCCTCCCTGAATTCCTGCAACTGTCTTTGGCAGTTTTCCAGCTGAAAAATACATAAGTTACACTCAACCCTCTGCCAGCATTTTAATTCAAACTAAAATTTTCTCTCATAGATCACCTGCATTACAGTGCCCACTACTGATTTCCCCACATTTTTAAATGTTACTGTTAAGACATTTCATGAACTCAATACACATTGGGTCATATTCAACTTGGGATGTTGCTGGCTTCTGCCTAACTTCATGAATTCTAGCAGTGGAAAGTCCACTGATGGGGAAAGCTGCTGCTGCAATCATCTCTCCACTGATATGCACGTAAAGGGTCAGCACAGCCCCCGAAGTGAGCAGTGATGATCAGGAATAGTGGGTGCAGGGGAAGCACTGGTTCTTTAAATACTTTTCACAACCACCACCCTTGGAGTGCCTGTGGAGTTCTGACTGTAACCTAAAACAGTCTCCTGCTCATGCAAAAGCCTAACAAAAGATAGCAGCGATATACTGTATTGTGGTGCTGAGGCCTGGGTAGCATAGGGAGGTGTGCTTCGTTGTTCTAGTTCTGTTCCCTATCTGTACAGCTAATCTGAAATTCTATGGCCTGTGTTATGCAGCAGGCCAAAGCAGATGATCACAATGGTTCCCTTTTAGCCTTATAATCTATGAATCATGGCTGCTAAGATCGCTCAGTTTCACTACAAATATTGAACAAAGCAAAATCCAGTGATTCTGGAAAGGATTGATCCTCACTCTTATTTCTGTGGTGATGAGCAAACCTCAGGTTTGGTCAAGAATCAAAAAGTTTAGATGCGTATCTGAACTTTTCTAAATCTAGAAAAGGTGGTTGAAAATTCAGGAGAGAGGTATTTCCAAGTAGATTTCCAGTACATCTCAAGTTCTGTCTGCACTGGAAATAGCACAAAAATAAATGTTTTCACAACATTTTGTTGTTTCCATTGCTTGTACCAGATGCTGATAAGAATTTTTAGAAAATATACATTTACCCTAGAAGATCAAACATGAGTTTTGGGTTGGTTTTTATTATACCAGAATAGCTATTTTAGAAACATTGCTTTATCTTTGAGGTTCTCTACAAGTAAAAGGTATTCTGTCTTCATGACCTCAGTCTTTGGCTTTTCTGCTAGGAATGGTAAGAGTCCCAGTTAGTACCATATGTGATTTTGTGATGAGGACACCTGCTATTCACGGGGAACTCAACTGAGATCACCAAACTCATTCCCTGTAAACCACAAAACAGATGGAAAAGACTTTTGGTCACTCAGTACCAAAGCTAGCTTTGGCCAAAATAGGCTACATTTTATCCAGCAACCTAGAGTATCATGGTTCCTTCATTCTTAGTTTTAATACCTTCCTAGCCCACTTCTGCCTGCCACACTAGAATTTCAAGTCTTAATTTGGCTATATATTATAATTATTACAGGAAAAATATTTTAAAAGAGACTGGATTTTTATTTCAAATAAAGGATGCCAAAATTAGGAGGTGTCTATTCATAGGTGCTGCAATGGTTCTGAGAAAGAAAATATACTCAATCTGAGCGACACCAAAAGGGACTGCAAATGTAAGCCAAGCATTTCTTGTCTGCTCCAAATTGAAAATGCAAGCAAGCATATTCTAATAGCAGACAATCTTCCTGCTCTACCTGTGAAGCCTCCATGCTGCAAAGGCATTTCCTCCTATAGAAGATGACTGGATGTAGTCCCTCTGAATCTTATCAACACCACTTTGTGTGTCTGTCAGTGAGGGATCACTAGAAAGTAACAAGAGCTCTCAAGCAAATAAATAAGACATGCAACCTTTGCACTCCTTTATTCTCTAGGAGGAGACTTGAACTTAACTCTGCATTTTGTCCTTCCCCTAGACTTTTGAGCCAGCTACAAGTCTGCGAGAGAAAGTTTGATTGTGTGGTTGAGCTGCAGGACTGGGAGTCAGGAGATATAGGACTTATTCCCTGTTCTTCTACAGACTTCCTGTCTGACCCTGTGCAAGTCAGGTGTTAACCTCTCCGTATCTCAGTTTCCCTGTCCACAAAAATGGGATTATAATTACTTGTCTGCTGCAAAGTGTTTCAATAATTAATTTATGTTAATATACGAAGTGCTTTGAGCGCCTATGACAGGAGTCATTATAGAAATGCCAAGTATTCTTATTTTCCAAGAAAACACAAAAGCATCCAAACACCGACAGGACATTTTTAGATGCTTTGCGACTCTGGATATCTCCTTTTTTCCAGGTTTCAGAAGACCACGTCCAACATCTGAGAGCTAGGTTTCCCTTCTCTAAAATGACTGCAAACTGTGTTTTCAAGTGGAGAGAAAAGGAAAAGGGACAGTGAAGGATAGTGCAGCAGTTTGGAGCAGTCTCTTTTGGCTCAGCCTCAGCCCTCTCATCTCACCTAATGGCAGAGTGACTGCCAATGTTTATTTGGCCATTCTCATTCACCAGCTGCTCCTGTACCATGTTGTTTTTCTTTCCAGATGGCAGCATGATGTTCCACGATAAAATGGACCCAAAAAACAATGCAAAATTTGTCTGAGAGAGGTTCAGCAAGCATGAGAAAAACATCTGATATCTCTCAGAGCTAGCCAAGTTGCCTGATCTTGATGCCAGAGTAATTATGGGATGATTTGAACAGAGGGTATGAAAAGAAAAGCCACTGCCAAATTTATCAGGTATATTTCTGGAGGAGCAAAAAAATTAGAGCCTCTACTCACTTTTTGGCTCTGTGACAAAATCAATCACTGCAATCTGAAAGGCTCCCAGAAGTCCCATATATTACCAGAGCCGTGTGGACTATTACATGCTGGCTAATTAATGGTCTGCTTATTTTATATATATAATTCAATCATGCTGTGACCTAAGTCAGAGGAACATTGATATTATCTAAACAACAATATTGTCCTGGGTTCTGTGTTTTATTTATTGATGTTTTCTTTAAAAATACTGAATAAAGGTTGATATTTAAATGCTAACTTTAATAACAGCCTCCCAAGCCCTGAGTTAAAATGCTACAAAAGAAAGAGGCACAACCCAAGTCTTAGTCTTATGTTTTTCCTAATAATTATCAGCCTTGCACATGGAACTAGCTTGAATGGTATTAGAACATTTTCTCAAAGTTACCCAGCATATCATATAGGCATTTCTCCTAGCAATAATAAACATGTACTTACCATATGTTTTTCCTTCCTCTAGATTCCCACTGCTTCCTGTCTTTTAGGCCGCGGTCTTACAATCAGATCCCTGAGCTCCTCTGGAACCTTACTGATATTAATAGGATCTGCCTGCGCACCTGCATGGAGCTAATTGCAGGCCTGGGGTGTTAGACTGTAAACTCTTCAGGACAGGGACTCTGGTTATGTCCAAGCACTTTGTCAGTGCTAAACTAATATCTATAATAACTAACAACACCACTGGGAATCATGAGGCTTTATGGTTCAAGTACAGGCTGAGAAACGGATTTATATGAGCAAGTCACATGACCTCGTTGTTCCTTGGTCAATGCAACTAAAGAAAAGAATGCTGAACTTTAAGGTTGCAGTGTAGTTATAGATGTGTCGGTCCCAGGATATTAAAGAGACAAGGTGGGTGAGGTAATAGCTTTTATAATAAGGTATAAGAAATCAGACAAAAAAAGATATTACCTCACCCACCTTGTCTCTCAAACATTAAGGATGCCACTGAAAATCAGACGCTGCAATGATGGTTTGGATGAATTGGGCACAGGAGGAACTTGCTTGAACCTGGGCTGCCCATATTCCAGGTGAGTGCCCTAACCTGCAGGCTAGTCATGGATCTCTTTCTCACACACATATCCTGGCCTGGAGAAACTGTCCTTGAAACTGGAAGGTTTCCATCAAAGGTTTCAACAAATGCATTTTCTGAAGAAAGGGTTTTGTCAAAAAATTCCTGATGAGCTCTACTAAAAATCACAAGATGTTTTAAAAACAGAGACTACATTATGTTTTGGGGGGTGATTTTAGCCCTTGCCTGGCCCACCCCCAATGTGTGTATGACAACTGCAGTGTAGCCAACTCTCATAAATTAATAGCAAGTAAGATGATGTTGACTCTTGTTGCAGGAGCTTTGATGAGGAGACCCCAACCAATATCAGGGGCCCATTGTGCTAGGCACCATATATAGTAAGAAACTGTCTCTACCTTGAAGAGCTTACAAACTAGTGTCCAACACAGTGGTGAATTTGTGATTTCAGAACTGGAACTCAGACTTGCCAAACTCATTTCATGTAGGGGCCACCAAGCATCCATTCAATGGGAACAATAACAACAGAAGTCAAACTGGTGATTTTCAGGTTTTCAAAAATTCAGAAGGGACTATTGTAACCATCTAGTCTGACCTCCTGTACAACACAGGCCATAGGACTTCCCCCAAATAATACCTAGAGTATATCTTTAGAAAAACATCCAATCTTGAGATGAAAGGCTGTATAGCACGTTAGCAACACCCTGCAACATCCAGGCTCCAGAAATGTTAACGTTACACCTTTGAGAGAAAGGCTTGCATTCTGGAATGGTAAGTATATTAAATCATGTTCTGACCTTTTTGGAGCTCACACAGGCAGGATCATCCACTCTGGCAACACAGGCAAAATCTCCCACAGGCTGTTCTTGAAGGGGCAGCATGCATTAATCAAAACATAAATACTAAAAATTCAACATTAATACATCATCAAAATACAATGTTTTACAATATAAAATCATGCCAACAATAACTCAAAGGTCCTTATACTAACTTCTATACATATACGTACATTATTTTTCACCCCTGCAAGGATCACTAGCAGAGTTCTAAGTCCCAAACTTCATATCCATAGCACAGATCTTTTCCATTTCCACTACAGGAGTAGTTTGTAGGGGGAAAGCATGCTGTTATCCTCTATGTGAGCTAGCCCATACACGGAGACAGAATACACATCGTGAAAGTGTTTTACTCATGTAACCTACACAGGAAATGCTATGTTTGGACTAGCCTACCTGAGCTAGCTAGCAGAGGTAGCAATAACAGTGAAGACAGCACAACAGTCAGGAAAACCTAGGGCTAAACTCAGGCTATCGCTACACTACAGAGATTACAGTAGCACAGCTGCACCAATGCAGTCGCGCTGCTGTAGCGCTGCTAGTGCAAACACTAAGCCGACAGGAGAGAGCTCCCGTCGACTTAATTACTCCAGCCCCTACAAGCAGTGGTAGCTTGTGCAGATGCTCTAAGCTGATAGGAGAAGCTCTCCTGCCAACATAACGCTGTCTTACACGGGCGCTAAAGTTGGTGCAACTTACATCGCTCACAGGAGTGGCCTATTTACACTCTGAATGACATAATTTATACCGATTTAAGCTGCAGTGTGTACATAGTCTCAGTCTCTGGTCCTATCATTTCGCATACCTTTCCCTAAGCTGCAGGCCATCGGGTGGGCAAGTCCCTCACCTTCCTTCCTTCCCTCCCTCCCTACCAAAATCACTTTGGCACCAGTGTGCAACTGTTTGCAGCAAGCTCCAAAATCATGTTACATGCAAAAAAATTGTAAGATAGCAACACCTCCCCTAATCTTCACCTCCCCTCACACAGTGCTTCTGTGAAAGGAATTACAGAAGAACTGGCATTGAACTTCTGAAGCAATATTTCCATGAATGGCTTCCCTAGTACAAATAAGAATATGTATCTAGTTAAATACAGTTTCTCCCAATGGTCATTCATATTTGTAAAATGAATTCATTTTGGCTAAGTTTGTGCCCCTTTTGTGTTCCCTTGTTGCCAATGGAATGACTTAATTTCAATCAACTTAAAGCAGTGTCCACTTGCGGCAGTGGAGTAATTATGCCGGTGGGAGAGCGCTGATGTAGTGCGGTACTGTGGACTTGCCCTCAGTCATTCAGTAAGGCAACAAACCCAGTCAATCACAGCTCAGTACTACAACATGAATGCACAGTATCGAAGGCTTGCAGAAAATGGTTTGCAATTAAACCAAAGAGGTAAACAAATTTCAAAAATAAAATCTGTTAAGTACTATTGATTAGTGAATAAATCTGAGGAAATCTGATTTTATTCTGAGATAACCCCTCAACAGAAAGAAAGGCTAACTTGTTCAGGTAAATTGTGTACTGTGAATTATTTGCTCAGTTCTATTGTATAGCTCTTTATATTTTCAGTGATGTGTGGAATACCAAATCCCTGACAAAATCTTAAATCTTACTTTTATTCTTGTTGAGGAGGAGGGTGAGGGGGGAGAAGTACTTTCACAGTTTTTATAGCACTACTCCAATTGAAATGAAGATATAAACCAACACGATTCAATGGTTTGCTACCCTCTGCTGTTTGTAGATTAGACCTCAATTTGAACATGATTAGCCAAACGTCACAAAGTTTCAATGGTATATATCTTTGTCAATGGAAAAACCCAGCAGTAGCATTACTGATCTCTGTAGTTTCATACCATAGGACATTTGATGTACAACAGTGTTTCTTGCTCACTTGTCTCAGGGAAGGATGTTTTACTACAAAATCATCACCAGAGCATCAGTGCATTGACTATTTCTCCAAAAAAATGTATTTTTTTAGGAAGGCTCTCACCGGCCACCTATCTTGTGCTATAACTCTGTGTATATCTACGTTCATAAATCAAGTGGTATTTCATACTAGTTTTTGTGGATGATGGCAGGATGCACTTTCATCCCTTTCCCTGGATGAAAAATCTGATGTTCTTAGGCAATGAAACAGTTAAGGTCATAGGATTTGCCAAGCATCATGATGTAATTCCTTTGAGTTTACTCATTGCAAAGTGACTTAAGACTCTGGATAATGTTCTCTTTCTTGAGATTCCAAGGGGATCAGAGGACCTCTCTATAAACAAGATTAAGCAGCAGCTGACTTAACGAAAACTTGGCTTTAAATCAGGATGTCACTCTGTCATTGTGAAATTCTCAAGTTCTTCAATGCTTCTCACATAAAGTGCAGCCTCTTAAGTAACATTATAGCTTACAGTGTAGTTATGGTTAAAAAAGAGTGACTGTATAAAAATTGCATCTTCTTACTCAACAGATCTGTTCTCTGTACATATTCAGAAGTATAACTTGTAAGGCAAGTGACAAAAATAAACTTTTACTCCTTTTTACTCATATAGGCCTTGCAGAACTAACATGGCTAAGAGAAATGAGTTAGATTCTATTCTTGGTCATACATCTTCTACAGAATTGTAAATTAAGATCTAAATGTAACTTATATACATGCAAGTCACCCAGTGAAACAATCTCTAGAACTTCTTGCTTGACAAGATACAGCAAAAAGTTTTGTTTCTTATTTTGAAGACAGATTCACAGACCCCCACAAAATTTGGCATTATTTTTCCTATGCGCTAGCCACAAACTAGTCTGAGTCCTAGTGGTCTCATATTTGTAATTAAAGGTTCACACATTTCTAAAAATAATGCTGCATTTCTCTTCATCTCAAAGTCAGCCTTTGCATAAGTACCATATCCTCCCTTAATAACCACACTAGGGTATTGTTTTGACATTGATACAGAGTGAAGTGTATTGGTTCCTTTTTTGGTTAACTTTTAAATTATTTTTACTATATATCCTCTATTTAATGGCCATTGCAACTTTTGAATCTTATCTCCACCCTCCAAAAATAAAATAAAATAAATTTATTAAGAAAGCAAAGGTTAAAGCCAATAAAGACATAGACCCAAAAGATCTTTTGCTAAATTATTTCAGCATCAGGTGAATATTTTTCTTTGCCCTATTTTTTCTGACAACCACCCTTTGATTCTATGGAAAATGGTCTCCCTACCTTCTTTTTATTTCACATGACGCATCTTGCCGGTCAGAGTTCCTAGTAAGCTTTGACCCCTGGTAACTCCCAATAAACACAATCAGTTCCTTTAGGCCAGTGGTTCCCAAACTGCGGTTCGTGAACCCCTGGGGATTCACAAAATGTTACAGGGGGTTCTTGGGAAAAAATTCCCTAATGGTGGCCAGAGCTCTCCCTAGGGACCCCGGGCAGCATGGGGCCAGCAGCCCGGAGTCCCTGGACTTCCAAGGGCTAAGCAGATCAAAGCAAGCATATCTATCACACTGAGGAGATTTAAATTTCAAGACTCCTTATAAGAAATGGAAAGGGAGGTGGATATTTTTTGCTGTTTTAAAATTAAATAGGCAGCTAGTATTGTTTTTAAAATTATCGTGAAGAACAAGTTTAAACTTTGTTGTAACATGTGTGGTTTGCCTGGACTGCTCAAGACCTGAATGCTTGTTTAGGAGGAACTCTTTGAATTGGCTTCTTAAATACCTTCATGCTGTTTCACATCTGATACTCCTTGATGAAACATAGAAGCCTTGTCTTATAACAGGCTTATTCAAAGTGATACAAGCTACAAAAGTGAGATCTTGGAAGAGTGTTGCCATTTTCATAACCACTCTGAAAAAAAAATCAGCTTGTAATCAACGTTGCCAACTCTTGTGATATTATCATAAGTCTCATAATGTCTGGGGTGAAATACTGGCTACTCTGAAGTCAGTGGCATTGAATTCAATGGGATTAGGATTTCACCTTAGTGTTTTTCTTAAATCTTTAACTCCTGGATTTAGCTGATTAAATGAGATTCTCAGCTTTCATTAACACACAAAAGAAAGGACATTTCTAGTTTTCATGGTTGCAGAAACAGCTTGAAAATGTGAACTGTTAGGGTTCCAAAATCAGAAGACAAAAGTAACACCCATCCATGTACTATTT
Organism: Dermochelys coriacea; assembly: GCF_009764565.3. NCBI lineage: Eukaryota > Metazoa > Chordata > Testudines > Dermochelyidae > Dermochelys > Dermochelys coriacea. The sequence continues at coordinate 72,092,589 of NC_050073.1, forward strand.
TTTAAATCTAATTTTTAAGTCAATCTCATGATTTCTGATGGGCTAATTCATGTTTTTGTTTTTTTTTAAATGCTTGGGGTTCCCAATACTCTTATACAGTAATTCCAGAAAACAAGAAATAAGGGCTCAGTTGCTTTCAAAGAACCAATATGGATAAAACTAAAGGCCTGATCTTGCTCTCACTGAAGTAAATATGAATTTTGTCACTGACTACAAAGGAAGAAAGATCTGGTTTTAAATCATCATGCTTCCTTGTATCAAAAACTTACTGAAGATTTACAGAAAACTATCTAGGGACTGGTAGACTTAGGACTCTGACAGTGATTGGTCTCATAACTGGTCAAGAATTTTATAACATTTGAAGTCTGAAAACATGTGTTTTATCCCCTCAATACAGCTCTGTTTCAATATTACAAGCCATGGCCTATTCACCAGAGACTTGTAAAACTTGTTACATGCCATCAGGAGGGGGTGTTATATTGGAGAGTGTTCAGAGCAGAGCCAACAGAATGATTAAAGGATTAGAAAATATGCCCTATAGTGAGACACACAAAGAACGCAATATATTTAGTTAAACACAGAGAAGTTAAGGGGCGACTTGATTATAGCCTATAATTATTGACATGATGAACAAATATTTAATAATGGGCTCTTCAATCTAGCAGAGAAAGATGCAACACAAGCCAAAGGCTGGAAGTTGAAGCTAGACAAATTCAGACTGGAATAGGCAGACATTTTTAACAGTGAGGGTAATCAACCATTGGAACAATTACTAAGGATTGTGGTGGATTCTCTATCACTAAAAATGTTAAAATCACGATTGGTCCCTTCTGGCCTTGGAATCTATATCAGAGGCTGTGTTGACAAAGTGTAAATTTCTGTAAATAGCTTTCTTCACAACGACGCAGCACTTTGGAATGAATAAATTGAGACAGACAATGAAACTTGACCTGATTGAATGGAAAGTCTTACAATGGGGAGATGCTTATTAAACTATTTTTCAATTAATGACAGACACTGATTATAATCTTTAGGGCCATATTTTTCCCTCATTTACATCTTGCACATCACCCTTGAGTTCAGAATTTTGCCTTTAATATCTTACTCATCTTATGGCATATTGTACACCCTACAAATTAGAAAAATTCCAGCTCCAGTTAAATCCTAGTCTCAGTTGCCAAAGTCAAGAGATGTTTTTGTACATATGCTACAGGCTTGCCATCCTTGAACCATCATTGGAAGTAAGTGACTGTTACTCTGCTAAAGCAATCCTTCCCATCTAATCAACTCCATTCATTTTCTAGGCTGCGCTTGCTAGACTCAGGCCACTGCTGGAGCAGGAGTTGTAGGTGGATTACAGTGCAATCATCCTCCAGGTGGACTTTTCAATACTTCTAGTAAGAACAGGTTGAACTATTCATTGTGCAGCCCAGGTCCCACAGGCAATGAAACTGGTCTAATAGGTCTTTCGATCACTAACTTCTGCCCTGCTAGGGACCCTGTTTAAGGCAACAATGTGTTCATATCCTGGGCCACTAAAGTTCTAGATAGATGTTAGTAGATTCTTTCCCTTCCCTATCAAGGCTGCCCCTTATCTTCTCAATTGGATTCTATTCTGATCATTGGATTACTTCAAGCACATGCATTATATGTCCTGTTGGTACCTAATTCTTCTTCATATACCTGATTGTGTTATGATTTCCACTCCCTTTCTGCTCCCACATTCCTGCTCTTGTCTATAGGGTGGTAACACTTAATATTTTCCAGATTTGCCTTTACAATTAGATATCATTGCTGTGATATTTGTAGTATTCCTTTTTTCTATCCTTAGTATAAAGAGTAATGAATGCTGCAGTAACTTTAATTGGTTGTAAAGGCTATTGAAATGATTTTATACATGACCATTGTATATAGAAAATCAGGTTTTTGTTTAAGAAACCTAACACATGCATTCTGATAGTGTAGAAAGAGGAAAAAATGGGCTCAATAGTCAATACTGGGCGAGGATATTACTTGGTTTCCCAACAGTGGTTTGTGCCTATTACAAATTATTTCCCCATCTCTTAACTGCTTGAAAAAAGTATGTGTTGAGTTGTCATACATCTGATCCATCACCACATCGTGAATAATATATTGCATCCCATATACAGGAAATGTATATATAATTGGGTCCTAAGTCTACCATCGAATCTGCAGTTTTTGTATTTCTGCTTTTTGCTGTGATATAAGTGATGGAGAGAGCTTGAAAGCAGCGTCCATTACTTATGTTACCAGCCACGTAAGTTTCACTGTGCTCTAAATATGTGGATCAAGTCCAATTATTGGGTCATATTGTACTGTTAAATCAATGTAGAGTTCTGCTTAAAAGTTAACTGAAGACTTCTGATTAAAAATTGATGCAACAACGTGGCCCATTGCCCTCAGTCTGCATGAACTGTTACTGATATTTGGAAATGTTATAGTCATTCATACTCTATTAGTTATAGTTATAATTGCAGCACTTCCTTTCAGAGATAACATCAACACCAAAAAAACGATACAATGGCCATTCCTTTTATTAGTGAGAGCTGTAAACAAATTGCATGAACCATATTCATCTTCTGTTAAAGCCTTGTTCTTTTACCCATTTGATCATAAAGGCCTTTGACTGATTCACCCTAGGACAAACTGAGAGTGGCCTGAGCAGGACTATCGTCTAATAAAAGTAAAGAATTGACTTGTTAATCTCTATTTTGATGTTAATAGAATCTAAGAAGGGGAAATTGATTTGCATAGAGGGTGATGCATAGAACATACCTAAAATAATGGAGTGCCTCTATAAAATTTCTAAGGCACCCTGGCATGTTTGCTAATGTAATTCTTTGTTTGATTTGTCGAGTCAACACCCCTTTTTATTCTTGCAACACCCCTATTCCATTAGCTATGAGAAAGTATAATCCGAAGAACAATCATTCTGCTACTGACCCACTTGGGTCCTGCTTGCTATTCTTAAAATATATTCCTCCTCAATAGGCATTTCTTGGTCAAGGTTCATATAACATCGCATAAAAGTTACCAAAAATTGACAGTTATGAGAATTATAGTTCAGGATTCTTCATCACATAGTGCACATTTAGGCTTAGCTACTGATATCAGCGATTATGAAAATTTTATTTTAAAATCAGAAGGATGCTCAGCACTTTTGTGGGCAAAGAAATGAATAGGGAGTTTGTTCTTAGTCAGAACAAGGCAGGGGAACCATTGGAACGGCAAATTACATAGATAAGAATATTCCTGGTGTACATAGCCAGTATAGCTAGAACTTTGGTCTAGGGAGCCAGATACACAGAGACAGAAATACCACCTACAATCAGATCTATCAATGCCAGATGCTCAGAAAACAAGGGATAAGTGCATAGAAAATGTTCTCAATGGACATCAGTCAAAATCTCCCACTTTCATGCGAAGATCCTCAAAAGAAGAGATTTTGGTCCTTCATAGTAACACGGTAATTGGAGGTAGAGAAGACTTACATTGTAGAGTGAATCCCCATGCCAGGCAGTGCGTATAGATAGTACTATATATCCATATATTTAAATTCAGCTTGTAGCTTTCTGTGAATTATAAATCCGCTTTCATGCCAGCATGCTGATTTTAGGCATATATATTTCTTGGACCACCACAATTAAAATCCAATACTGAATCTGAGAGTACAAGGAATGGAAAAACATGATTTGACTGAATATGGAAGATAAATGATGAAGTGTGTCTTATAATGAGTCTTCATACGAAACAAAGTGCTTCTACTAGAGGCAAATTCCATTTATGTAATACTCATGATAGGATTCTCATAAATTAAGAGATTCGTGGATTGCAACCCAGTGATTTTCAAAGTTTTTTAAACAAAGAAAGCATGCTTGAACTTCTATTATTATGCCAAAAGAGGGCACTTGAAGGTCTCAGTATAGAGGCCACAACATAATCAAATCTAGTTGTACATGGATTACTTTTCGGGAAGGTTTCAGAAACGTCTCCTACTTTATGCCAGACTACACAGCAATGTAGAATCTGTCCCCAGACAATAGGCTTTTTCAGACAAACAAGTGTATCAATTCTTTTAAGGGAAAATCATGCTGCAATATGACAGCGTCCCGAAGGAGGGGAAAAAAACAAACAAACATTATAGAACATGCTTATACACCATCCAAATGCAAAAAGGAGCTTTAAAAACGGACATTGCAATAATAACAATCTTTCCTTTTCTCTTCTTTTGGGATTTTGTTTCTTAAGGGTAACATCATCTTTCTTCTTATCAATCTAAGATTTGTCAAAGAGTTTAAGGTCACCTACTGTTTTACCTCACCACAATAAAAGGTTAACACCTAGACTTCATCAGTTAGACCACAATCTGTAAAATCTCACAGTGCCAGGGTGGCATTCAGTGCTCAATCCTGGTAACAAATGGCTGTGGGTATATCTACACTGCAGTGTAAGTCCAGGGTTCAAATCAGTCTCAAGCCTAACCCCTCCTTCCATCTACATACAAATTGCACTGCCCCAGGGCCCGAGGATCCCATGGGGGTGGAGGGCCTGAGCATGACTCAAGCTGAGACTCAGGATTCAAGCCTTATTCCTTTGCAGTGTCGATGCAGCACCACTAGACTTGCGCTCTGGTAGTCCACTGAAAGTATTCCATAATCCTATGGGCCAACTTTCTTTGTCCTCTGGACAGTCAAGTTTTCCCACACTGCACCACAAACAAAGGGCTAGAGGGGCCCACATTTTGGGAGGGCACTACAAAGTCTGGGATATGGGTGGCTGGACTCAGGACCACATACTGCAGTGTAGACACTGGAGCCCCAGAGTTCAACAATTTCTAACCACCTGGGGTTACAAATGAGTGTAGACACTCAAGCCCTAGATTAGCAAATGGAGGGTTTGCTAACTCAAATTCTACTGACCTTGGGCTTACATTGCCATGTATGCATACCTTGTATTCACATACAGAACACTTGCTTCTTAAGTGGCTCTTTGAAAATGCAGCTTTTATCTAACTGCATTTCCACTGATATGGAGACATGAGTGTAGAAAATACTCACCACTCATTATTGATCTCCGCTTGTTAGTTCTGATTTTGATCTTAAGCTATGGCTACATTAGAGAGTTTACAGTGGCGCAGCTGCACCGCTGTAAACTCTCTATGTAGCGGCTCTAAGTTGACAAGAAAGAGCTTGCCCATTGGCTTAATTCCTCCAGCCCCTGCATGCAGTGGCAATTATGTTAATGGGAGAAGCTCTCGACTGAAGCCGTAGTGAATCCATAGCCTTAATTACAGTGGTTTTTCTACAGTGGTGTAGCTCCATTAATTTTCATGGAAGTACTCCTGATATACATTGGTGTCACTGAGGTCAACATTAGGCCCATAGTGGTTATGGACTAGATTCTGCAAGATACTGAACAGTTCTACTGAAGAAAAATCTGATGATAAATAGCTTTAAAATACAGAATGAGTTAATATACAGTGCAGTTATTTGATGTAAAATAAATTTTATAATGAAAATATTAACTTTGTGCAAGAGTGTCTTGCACTGCCCATATTGGTATTTGGATTGGTTAAAATATTTGGTATTTAGCTGAAACCCCCAATTATGAAGAGACATATTACTAGAACAGAGAATTTCTGCTTGTGTATCCTTTCCCCTCATCTATTCAGTTTCAGAGTAGCACACCTTAGGAGACTGGGATCTTGTCTAAAGTGGTTGCCCATCACACACATATTTGTTTCAGAAGCAGAAACTAAAAACATTTATGGCTCCAGGTAAAAAGTATTCGCTTTCCACACCCCTGTCGTAAATATCAAGCAGAAAGCTAATGCAAAATAAATACAGAGATCTGGCTTTTATGTTATCTTTTCAATCTATCAGCATTCTAATCCTAAATGGGCTTATACATACTCTACGAGTGAGAGAAAATAGTCTTCTGGCTGTATGAGAAATTTAATCCATATTACGTCATTGTGTATATTTTTATATTCCTTACTGTAAAGCTAGAGAAAAATGTAGTGTATGCTGATAAGGAATGCAGGGCAGAGCAGTTGATTGAGACCTTGAAGGGAATGTTGGTGGGAAGAATAGAATACTATTGTTTTAAAAGTACTAAATCCTGCGCTTGAGTTTTTCTCTCCTAAAATGTGGAGAATCACAAAAAGACATGACAGGTAAAGAAGAGAGGCTAGGAGGATACATGACCAAAAGGAGAATAGGGGACTGATCATGTTTCACAGCTACATGTCCATGTTTCTCAGAAATCTTTACCTGTTATTTGCTGGACCCCCCGGTTTGTCTGCTGGACACTGATTTTTGGATCTTGTTTTATTTAGAAAAGTCAGTCAGGATTGCATTAAGATATTTCCAGAGCTTACAGCGGGAGGTTACTACATTGTCTTTGTGGCTCAGATGGATTACATAGATGCATAGTTCAGCAAAAGAAGTTTTGGATGAAGGAAATTGTCAGATGATGGAGGAACAACTAGGTGAAGGATAAAAGATCTTATTACTAGGGCTGACATGCCACCTTCCCACCTCCCTCCAGTCTTATGAACCATCCTTTATGTATATTCTCTCAGTGCCAATGTCTTTTTGTGTGCCACACAGAGCATATGTACTCAAATGGGTCCTATGGACTAGACTCAAATCATGACCACTTCATCTTTCCACAATCAGGGAAGGTATTTGCTATGGTGTGGTGGTGTGACACCCTTCCCCCCCGACCTTGGTTCCTTCCATCCCCCAGACTTTTCATAGCACCTCACCAGCTGATGCTGCAGTGTCTCTACTGGGCTTGTGGGGGCTGCTGTGGGGCAGGCTTGGTTCGGAATCCTGATTGGTTTGTTGTCAGTGCTGCCCCCCGCTCCCCAGACCAACCATCAGTGAGATACCCCACCAACCCGCTGCCCTTCTCCCTCTCCAGCATAGGGCTGACAATGCCACCTTCCCACCTCCCTCCAGGATGGGATGAGCCCACTAACTCACCACGAGCAGCTGCAACCTCAGTGGGGAGGTGGAAGCAGGGAGACAGAAGCAAGGATGGTGATGTAACTCCCCCCTCCCCCCGAATTCTGCTGAAATGATGCCAGTGATTTGCATAAAAGAATTTTCTCATTCAGATTACCTGAAATCCAGATTATTATTCACAACTTGGTATGTGTATAGTCCTAAATGGGCAAGAACAGAGGGAGGAGTGTAGGAGGGTGGTAAGGAATGTGTGCCTTTCAAAAGAGCCAAGTATTGCATATATAGTGGTGCAACATGCTCAGACATATGGGCCTACATTTTTAAGATTTTGGATGCTTCAGCTTTTGGGTGCCCAAGTTGAGACTCCTTAAAAAGTCAGATTTTCAGTGATGTGGAGCAATCACCCTCTGAAAATCAGGCCCCTCTAGGTGTCTGAAGCTGGATAGCCAAAAACAGATATACATAATCACTAATATTTTTGAAAATTGACCATGTACTACAGTCCATCTTAAAAAAAATAAATCAATGCAAACTAGACACCACGGTTCTAGGGCTCATTTGAATCCCACACAAAACCTGTTAAGAAATGAAATGCACTAACTATGAAAATAAATGAAAATAATAATGGCTAAACCTTAAAAGGTTTGCAGTTGATTTTTGCTTGGATACTGTAGGGCAGTGGTCAACCTGTGGTCCACAGACCACAGGTTATGTCTATGATTTTCAAAGGGATCCACACCTCCATTCAAAATTTTGTAGGGGTCCGCAAATGAAAAAAGGTAGAAAACCACTGCTGTAGGGAATGCTCCTGCATTGGCTTGGGAACAGTCTAAGTACCTTAAGAGGTCTTTGGAATTTCACCTTGCCAGTTTTAAAAATCAGTAATAAAATGCTCCAAGTTGAAAACACTCTCCTGCACATTATTGCATATATTAATACAGCCAACTGTATAAATCACATTATGATATTCCAGAATATATAACCAGGAAACATATATCTCAGATCCTACAAGCAGCAGGTATTGGTACCTTACTAGAATGGATGTATCTAACAATTTGGGTACTAACAAAATAGTGTTCCAGAATTTTCTATAGTGATGTGAATTCAGGATAAAGTAATTTGTTATGAAAAATAAAATGACAAAGGTAACTGTGGAGTGGATTTCACTTCCACAGTTCTAGCTCTTTGATCAAACACTACAGTATATACAAGTTTTTCTTTTAACGTATTTTACAGGTGGTGAGATTATTTTGGTGCACTTATATTTAACCTTAATGTCTGCTTTTTTAAAAGAGGAGAAACTGTGGCTCAGCATCTCAAATTGTCAAAGCAATCTACTGGAGTTTTCTTTTTATAGATTAAAAGAAATGTTCAGATGACGAAAGGATTCTCAGCAGCAAAACTATCACACCATGATTACTCTGGCAGCAACATCCCATCTCAAAGTATACATGGCTGCATAAACAGAAAGCTCGGAAACTTTCAGTGATACCCACAACTTTTTCAATTACATTTGAAACGTCATGTCATCTCAAGAGATTCACTAGCACTGGAGCTGCTATTGAAAATGTCAATTCTATTCTCTTTTTAAAAAATCACTTTATTTTTGAATGGGTCAAAAATAAGTTATCTCCCCCTGCTAGGGACCCTCAAGTTTAACATTAGAAGAAGTTTTGTGACAGCCTAGTAAACCATTAATGAGATTTCTTTTTGTGAGAGACAGATGTAAATGTATCCCTCTAATCCTATCCTTTCAGGTCCCTGTCTGCCGATGAATGTTAATAATTAGTAGTTGCGTTCCCCCCTCCCTCTTTATAAAATGGCATTCTTCATAAATTCATCATCCTCTTTTTTTGTTATGTTTTGTTTTCTCAAAGTACCAGCAGCCCTGACAGCCTCCCTTTGTTCTTATGTTTATAAATTATTTATAATGTAGAAATATCTCTTCTTAGTCTTAAAAAATAAACTAATGGGTGAACATAACATACTGCCAGCAGCAGATCTACCACAAGCTTTAAAAAAAGAGCTCACACGTAGCAAAGGAAGAAGGAAAGAACATTGCATGGAAATCCATTTATCTGAGTGTTCACTGAGTTTTGTTTGCAGGTGTGAAATACATCTGAGTTACTCTCACTTTATGCTCTTTTTCAGTTGTTTTTCCAAATTAAAACACCTTCACTGACTCCACAAAAGTAGCCTCTTTTAGGATTTCTCAACACTCACAATTTGTACCATTTTAACTATACCTGTATACTTAAAGTGGTAAAACCCTCATAGTGTGGACACAGTTATACTCATAAAAATGTACTTATAGTGGTATAGGTTAATTCTGCATGGGAAGGGGAATAAGTTTACATTAGTATAAAGGCACCTTTAAACAGGTAAACTATGTTCACACTAGGGGCTGTACTCCTATAATTATACTGGTAAAAAAATCCACACCCATAACTAATATATTTTTACTGATACAGAGACTATACAGACCAGCACTCTGTCTCTTTGGGTTTTAAACAGGAGTGCCACAAAAATTCTGTACATTGCACTGCATTTAGTGAAGGCTAACAGCCATGCACCCCATATTTTTACATTTCTCAAACACCAAATCAGTATTGAAAAATAACAGGATTTGCCACATAGTTAATAGCAATGAGTGATTCATTTTCTAAGTCTATTTCAGTTTTGGCTATGGCTCTGTATCTCTGTTCCACATAGTCACCAGCAGGAGTAGTAACCTAACCACACATATGACCAGAATGATTATTAATTAAGGTAAACATAACTTAATTCTGTATCATGCAGTCTTATATAAAATTTATAGTCAAACCTTTATTTTGTAGTAAGTTAGCACGTCAACAGAGATGGCTTAAAAGTCATAGTATTATACTGGAAATATATCCAGGGCTTAGATAAACAGCACTCCTAATAACGTTAATGCTGCCTGGCATGTAACTTAGATAGGAATCGGATCACCACTTTACATCAGCTGTAAGGATTTTGTACCGCAGCAGAAATAACATCTTATCTTCCATCTGAAAATGGGACAGAGTAACGCCATGAGTTATTTACAGACTTACTGCAAAACAGCTCCATGGTAATATCAAAAAGGGTATTTGTCCAGCCATTCACAACAATGGTTCCGCAATGCCTCAAATTACTTCATCCACTCCTAAAACATAAGTTCCACCCAGAAGTAGCTATCAGTCACTATAATGCCAGCAGCAACACTACATGACAACAATAATACAGGAACAAAAACCAAAAAAACCCAAAAATAAAAACAAAAACCCATCTCCATTTAAAGTAAAGGGAAATTTATTAGTAGAAATGGACTTGATGTATGTAGGATCCATACTCTAACCCAAGTTCAAGGATATCTGGAGAAAAGACTTTGGTTTGGTTTTGCAAGTAGCAGCTCAGATTGGCCAGAAGCCCTTTGCAAATTATTCACACTGGTTTTTGACTGGTTTCTGACTTTTCAGGATGGACTATATCTTGGCTAGACAGAACACTCATGAAAGACCTTTAGAAATCACTAGTAGAAGTGCTTTCTGAATGAATGAAAGAGGAGGCAGCTCCAACAGTTTGGGGTGTGTGACTCAGTTTAGACAAAGCCAGCATGGACAGAGCCAGCTTGAAGCTCAGCCAGATTCTCAGAATGAATCTGAACCCACTTTACATTGTAAAAGTGTGGAGAAGTCCTCCACCTATTCCCACTCCTTGCCTTCAACACCTCATAATAAGCTTTTAATCTTTGTTGAAATCTGTTTTGGGATTGTCTCTAAATCTATGTTGGGATAGCTGCAGGGTAAGATGCTAGGGTTGAATGGATTGGGAAAACAATACATTTAGGAGAAACTCTGAGCAGGAAGCCCTCAAGCACATATGTTTTAAATAAAAGAGCTAAGCAGAGCCCAAAGGAGAGACTGCTCCTTGACTAGAATATAATCCACAGGTAGCTGGCCTGTCAGGAGACATATGGTGAGTCAAGGGAGTGTTGTTGGGGATTGGAAGAAGGAGTTGCTGGTCAACCTGGTTGTTTAGAGTAAAGAAACAGAGAGTTGGCACTATAGAAGATTGGAGGAAATGAGAAAGTTGTGCTTGGGTTAGATGAAAGGAGAAAGTTGTGCTTGGGTTAGATGAAAGCTAGAGAGGTGGGAAGGAGGGAAGAGACCCCAGCAAGATGATATAAATTCAGATAAGCTTCTAGGAAAAAATGCTAAGCATTTACTCAAAGTGAACTGCCAGCTCTTTGGAAAGTTCACACAAAATTACTATCTACCTTAATTATTTCAATTCTGGCATTGTTTCATGACCATAAAAACCACCATGGTTACAATACAATTCTGCCTTGGTTTAATCTGACTCTCAAATTTTGCACAAATATAAGTACTCACCTCTCTTTTTATTAAGCTCTCTTTTGTAACTCTTTTGTATTTAAAGCCACTTTCTCCTTGACTCCCAGCTGCATTAAACCTATAACTAAATTTGTAACTAAAAATGGGCTTATACAAATACCAAATATCGATATACCTCTGAATTTAAGGGATATGGGGAGGGGTGTGCAGAATTCAAATTCAAATTTTTTTTGTCTGGTCTGTTTCTGTAATTGACCAAACCAAATCCCAGATCTAAGCACTCTTGAACTTCATTGGTTTCAAAATCCAGATCCAAAATTTTGTGACTCAGGCCCTTCTCTAGTTATAACAATATCTTTTTATAACACACAAACTGCCTGACTCCCTGGTGCCATTAAAAATACAGTATACAAAGGCTTTAAGCTTAAAATACAGCATGATTATTTGATAGCAGGAGGTGTCAGGTGGAGACAGACACATGGATGGAATTGACTTGAGGCACGTCATAAGAAAATAAGGGTGATGTGATCACAGTACTTACAGTGTGTGCAGCAGCTGTACAGTTCTACATGGCAGGTTCCATCATACATTTCACATAAAAAAAAAGATTCTGAGTAAATGATGGGTGAATACAGAATAAATTGTAGTGTATGACAAGCCACTTTCTCTTTGTTTAATATATAAATCAGGAGCACTTATGAATTGATATGAATTAAAATAATGTATTTGCTTTCTTTCGACAGTTATGTCAGCCTCATTAAAAACTGAGTGCTAAATCTTCATTAGATTTTCAATATTAAAATACTTTCATGAAAGAAGAATTAACATTTAACTTGTTGCTGGTCATGTAAAAAAAAGGGGAAACCATCACGGATGTAATCCTGGCCCAATCAAATCAATAGGAGTTTTGCTATTGACATCAGTGGGGCCAGGATTTCACCCTAAATGTTTAGCCTGGTGGGAAGTAGATGTAATTTTCCCAAACTTTTTATTCATCATTAACTTCTGGTATTGCATGGCCATGGCTAAAATTTTCAAACCCACCTAAGTGACTTAGGAGCCTACCTCCATTTTCAGCAGTGATTTAGGTACATAAGAAGCATTAGTCTTATTGAAAGTCAATGAGATTTAGGCTCCTATCTCACTTAGGTGCTTTTGAAAATTTTATCCCATGTCTTAAACTAGAGTAATTGAATCAAGTAAAAAACAGTATTATTGTAACTATGGCTAGTCTATATCAGATTTTTATTTATTTATTTATTTATTTTACTAAGAACAAAGGGAAACTAAACAACTAGAACCAGGGTTGGCTCTAGGTTTTTTGCCGCCCCAAGCAAAAAATGTGCCACCCCAACTTTCGAGAGTGCAACGGCCGGAATGCCACCCAAGCAAAAAAAAAAAGGGGTGGCCAGAATGCCGCCCCTTGGAATTGTGCCACCCCAAGCACGTGCTTGCTTTGCTGGTGCCTAGAGCTGGTCCAGACTAGAACATATGAGAAACTATAATTCAAATCAAACAGGGTACTTGCAAGATTGTTGATTGGGCTGTGGTTTGGATGACATTACTAGGCACAGCCTGACTGGACCGAGAAGTAAAAGGCAGTTTCTCTGGGTAAGTCTACACTGCATTGTAAACCTGGGTCTGTGGACTCAGTGTTTCCATGCCTGTGCTTGAGGGTCCCCACTGCATTTTAAACCGGGGTTTACAATTGCTAGAACCGGATCCTATAGCTGCGATAACTAGGCCATACTGCACTATGACTCGAGTCTGTGGCTTGACCTGCGTCCACACTGCAAAACGACAGGACTTGGATCCGAGTCTCAGCGGGACTTGGGTTCTGACCCTCCTCCCCCACCCTCTCTGAGCAAGGTCCTAGGACCTAGGTCCTGAGTGCTTGCTGACCCAAGTCAGACTGCTTTGTATGTGGACCGAAAGGGGGCTTGGGCTCAAACCTGAGTCAAAGCCTGGGCTTAGTGTGCAATACAGACATACCGTCAGAGTTCTGGGTGTTGAGCCTTGCTAGCTCTCATCTCTTAGATATCCTGTACCCTGTTTTAAACTGCTGAAAATTTAGCAGGGATGAGTGGGCCAGGGTGAAAGAAGACAACAGTTATCAAGTTGAAACAAAATATTGTACTTTGCATAGGCAGTTGTAACTCTGATCAGTGAGCTCCTTAATTCTGTGGTAGCTATAGACTTAAATTAGGGCAAATGTAACTGGAATGGCCTAAGTTGGTTTGATCCCTATCCAAAAAGCCATTTAAAATAATCTAGTTGTCTTCTTTCAGATGTGTTGTCTTAACTGAATTAGCTTATAAATGTGTTTGGGGTGGGGGGGGAGGGGGAGGTAGATTTTATAATTATGTTTTACCTGAATGGTTCCTGCATGGAAATGGAAACATCAGATTCTCTCAACAATATGTTTATTCATTAAAAAGCCACAAGGTGGTGGTGTGGTGTCACTTTTTAAAACAACAACAACAAAAAAGAGGTTTTGTTTAATGAGCTTGAACTCACAAGCCTGCTCATCTAGTGAACTGTGACTTTTCAAATACCAACCCATTAATGTCAAAGGCAATACTGAAGGGAACAGTTCCGTTTGATTTAAAAAATACAGACAATGTGAAGTCCACTATGCTCTAATATCTATCACCTATGGGGCTCCATTCATGCTTAATGCTTTATTCAAGCTAAGCCTAGTTTTTATATATCAGATTAATACATATCTACAGCTTTGCACCTTTCTGTTTTGATTTTTTTATTATCAGGGCTCGCTGGGGCCATTTTCATTCCCTTACTATAGCATCTGCAAGCAGGTGGATTAGAGATAACTCTCATTGTGCTTTGTTTTCTCCTGACACTGTCATTAATCATTCCTTAAGCCACACTTCAACTTATAGTAATCAGGACTGGCTGTTCCCGAGCTGCACAAGAATTGCCTTTCACAATGTAATGTGAAATTGGAAGCGAATGGCTGAAGCCAGACGCTTCTTCTGCATTCCCCATCTATCTCATCATTTAGGTATTTATCCATCTCAGGCTTGTACAGGGAGCATCTCTTTCCTTCCCATGAGGACACAGATTGCAACAGAGGATCAGATTTGTTACCCAGGCTTTGGGCTTTGATTGTCCTCTTATAAATTCGGGATTAAAGTGAAATTTCCCACAGGGCTATGCAGGATTTGCTAGCATTTAACTGTTTAACCTGGCTGTTTGTGAATGAGAATCCTGTGGTCAACTATTCCATAGAGAATATATGGTAAGCCAGCTCTGAATGGCAGACATTTTGGTAAATTCCTGTAAAGACTGGTACAGTTGATTCCAATTAAGTTCATACCGGATAACAATTGTTTTCTTGTACATGATGAACAGTAATCTTATGATAAAAACAGTTGTCTAAGTATTCCCTTGTGAAATACAAACGTCTGCTTTAGAATAAATGCAGACCTTCAGAAAGTTATAGTCTTCTATGTATGCTTTTACAACCATTGTGCATTAATTTGTCTTGAATTTGGTCTTATCTTCCATTGTGTACAACAGTCATATTCTCTAAGCTGTTCTCCAATTTTAGTAACAAAGACTAGCTAATCACGTGTATAGTAGTATGGTATTTGAATGGACAAAAAATGTGAACAAGCTACACTTGATATATTAATAAAGATGAATACAAAGTTCTGGAAAGCATGCTGTTAAATTTCTAGCCAAAACAGATGGATTTTTCCTGGTGTTTCAATGTGATTCTTATAGACAGGAAAGTGCTTCTAATGTGCTATTCTCTACAAAACTGAAAGCAAGGTGAAAAATGTTCAACCCACATTATCTGTCTTTTAGTTTTAGATTTGGAACCATTTAAGGGAAAAAATTTTAAAACAAGTCTAAATCATTTTTGTTATCTAGTTTAAAGAGCTTGTATGCTCACCACTGTCTATATATTCTATTTAATGTGGATGTGTTTTTAAAATGACTACAAGGATAGTGCCTACGATAATGCCTATGAGGATCTCATGTGCTTTTCCAAGAGAAATAGAACATCCAAGCAACAAAAGTACATAATTTAACAAAACATTTTAGCTTACAGTGAAATCAGGTCCTGTAAAGGGAATGGACTTACTAATTAAGCTCAATTCTAACCCTCCTTCCTTGAGAAATGTTTATATCTTATTTAAAAGTTTGCCTCATTTTTCCTTTGTGAAAAATGTGCCAAATTTCCAAAATAAGCTTTCATGGGATTTATTTTGAAAAAAATCAAAATGATTCTTATTTACCTTTTAAAAAGGAAGTGTTCTAAAGACCTCAGTGAAAGAGCCCTGTATACTGTCAATTACAAATCTATATAATGCAGACTGCAATTAACTTATAGACAAATATATTCATTTTTCTTTGCTTTAGTCAAATATTCTGCATAAAGAACCTGCAGTTATGACAGACACTGATCTTCCGCTAACCACTCAGTGAAAGGAAGCAGTTTGGTTGTATAATTGTACCTGTGAAATCGTCAGAGGCTGTGTGCACATTACTAAATATCTTTATCATTTAGTACATCTCTCATAGCGTTAAATGAATACTCTAAAGGAACGAGCATGCCTTTCTATTTATATGAAATATCCTCCAGATTCACATGAATAATTTTTAGCTGTGTATAATGCTTCTGAAGTAACCTCTTCATTTCCATTGTTTTAGTGTGAAATCATTTCCTCAGGAGATAATTAGAGTTGCTCCATTTATTACATTAAATGATTAGCATGCACTTGAAATGATTCAGTATATTTTCCTTTATTGCTGATGACTCTTAAATATGGGCCTACATTTTCAATGGATAAATTAAGGTGGTCTTGGCTCCCTGTGGTTGTGTCTGTAGCAAAACGAGAGAGATTTTCTTTTCCAAACATAGGCCAGGCATGTTGTGTACTATACACTTAGACTGAAGAGCTCCTATTCAAATGAACATCCCACCTGGTCCAACAAAGAGCCCAGTAATAGTTTGAAGGTAAAACAGGCCTTAAATGACAGCACTATGTCTGCTATTATGCAGTGGTGTGTGTGATAAATAACTAACAAAGTGTTTTAAGATCACAGTCCTACAAAGAAAAGGAGTACTAGTGGCACCTTAGAGACTAACAAATTTATCTGAGCATAAGCTTTTGTGAACTACAGCTCACTTCATCGGACGTAGCTCACGAAAGCTTATGCTCAAATAAATTTGTTAGTCTCTAAGGTGCCACAAGTACTCCTTTTCTTTTGTGAATACAGACTAACACCGCTGCTATTCTGAAACCAGTCCTACAAAGGGTCTCAACTCAAGTGGATCTACATTATCTGAACAAGCAAAATCCCCTTCAAAAGTTAGAATTATGCATTATCCCAGTTTGAGAACATACACTTTATTACGGAAGATTATTAAATCTACATAGAGAATTATGTAGATTCAAAAGTGTTACTGTATGATAACTAAAAGTTATTATCCATATGTTTCTGGTATTAAATAACAACGGGATAAGTAGAATCGTAGCTATTAGTTATTAAAATGCAATACAATTCTACTCAACAGTAGGGGGCCACAGTTTCAAACTCGTTTGCCTAAAGCAGAACAGCTAAACCCCTGTGATAGTCTCCTAAACATAATGACAGGTTTCAGAGTAGCAGCCGTGTTAGTCTGTATTCGCAAAAAGAAAAGAAGTACTTGTGGCACCTTAAAGACTAACAAATTTATTAGAGCATTATATTTGATGCTCAAATAAATTTGTTAGTCTCTAAGGTGCCACAAGTACTCCTTTTCTTTCTCCTAAAGGGTGACTAAAGCCTTGTCTACACTACAGGTGAAATTCGATCTAAGCTATGCAATTTGAGTTACGTGAAGTTGATGTAGTTTAGATCTACTTACCGCAAGGTCCACACTATGCAATGTTGACAGGAGATGCTCTCCTGTAGACTCTCCCTACTCTTCTCGATCTGGGGAAGTACAGGAATTGACAGGAGAGCGGGTCTTCACTAGACCCGCTAAATCAAACGCCGATGCATCGATCGCAGCTCGTTGATCCCCGGTAAGCGTAGACAAGCCCTTAGAGGCCTGATTTTTGCCTGGCCTGATCCTGCACATCTGAAGTTAATGGGAATTTTACCATTGACTTCAGTAGGAGTAGATTGGAGGCCTTTGTGAGGTGCTGAGCACCCTCAATTCCCAATAAAGTTCAGAGGATTTAAAAATGCTCCACCACTCTCAGGAACATTCCTTACATGCCCAAGTCAGCACTGAAGTATTTAATTGGGTTTAAGTAACCTAGAATGTTCCTATTGAATCTACCTACATTAATGTGTGAAACAACTGTCATTATTAAGAGACATATTCTCTGATGACTAACTATGATGTGTACTCCTATCTCCATATTTATTAACCTTCATTAAGGACCAAAGCCCAGACCCTGCATACCTTACATGTGAAGTCTTATTAAATTTAAATGACAAATGTTTTATATTTTAAAAATAAAATATTTTATCAGATTTTAGTAATGACGTCTGTAGACTTTTTATTCTCTTCAGTTAGTTTTATGTGCATGTATCCATTAATGAGCTGAAGCCCACAGAATAAATCTTCTGCCCTAACAGAAAGAAAAGGAGTACTTGTGGCACCTTAGAGACTAACGAATTTATTTGAGCATAAGCTTTCGTGAGCTACAGCTCACTTCATTGGATGCATCCAATGAAGTGAGCTGTGGCTCACAAAATCTTATGCTCAAATAAATTCGTTAGTCTCTAAGGTGCCACAAGCACTCCTTTTCTTTTTGCGAATACAGACTAAACACGGCTGCTACTCTGAAACCTGCCCTAACAGAGTTCACAGAACTTGTTTGAGCCTTAATGGCTGCCTGATGGGGCAGGAAGGATTCAGATTCAGCATAGGGAAGTTAGTACAAACTTGTTATTTGCTATTAATAAAGGACCACAATATGCAATCCAAAGAAAACAGGAATAGTAACAATATAGAATAAGAAAAAAAGAGGTAATGAAAACAGTATTGAATGAATAACAATAAACCCCCAATACATTTGAAGAAGATAGGAAAATCAATTATACTGACTGTGCTTTGGATGAGAAAATTCATCTTCATAAAGAAACTCACCATTAGTAATGGGCAGCATTTCTTCTTTTTCACTCGTATTTATTAGTAAAAATGTAGAAAATGAGTGTTCCTACTGAACTGCATTCCTTCCAAAACATCACTTTTCTAGATATTTCTTTGAAGTCTAGAACAAATGAATGTAAGTAAAAGAAATATTCCCCCTTCTGGGTGTATGCTTTACTTGCATTAGCATTGATGAGATATTTGTATGCTGTGGTAGGACACCCACTCCCTCAAAGTCCAATGTAATCATTCATGTGCTAATATGCACTGTAATTCCAATTTCATGAAGTACAATTTGGCAATATTTCAACTAGCTGTCATCAATAATGGTGAACTTGTTCTTGATATCCTTACTGAGGCACAACTCTCACAGAAGTTAGTATTTTTTCCCGTTGAGTTCCATGGCTGACCCTCATTTTGCTTATGTGGAACCTGATTTTCAGCCCTCATGCCTGGGAAATGCCATTGACTCTACAACCAGGTAGCATGGCTTGTTCTCATTATTTTACTTTAAGAGACCCAAGAAAATATTTGGATCAGTTCTTCAGACCTTACTCTGGCAAAACTCCCACTGATGCCCATGGGAGTCTTGATGTCAACTGGAATTATTCCTGAGTAAAGGATGGGGATTATGCCCATAGGCCACAATTCAGCAAAACACTTAGGCACAAATACAATTCCCATAGCTGAAAAGGGATGGACTTAAACATTTGTGTAAGTGTTTTGCTGTACTGGGATAGACACTGCTCCTGCTCCTATTGAAATAAATAAATGTCAGCCATCCCATTGACTTGAATGATGCTGGAGTTGGACCATGATGACTAGGGCTCAAACCCTGCTCACCTTTCTCACATCAAGTGTGGTCCCATTTACTGGCCCTATGACTAGGCATCACATATGTGATAATACATTTTTCCCTGAAAAACTTACTTGAGCAATATAAAAGCACACCATTAAATAAGAGAGCTACTCCAGGCATATTATACTAAAAGTGTGCCATAATGTTGTTTGTGTATGACAGGCATTTTCTGTGTAGGAATGCTGAAATTCTACACTGATGTTATTAAAGCACTACCAAATGATGGAGACACTAATATATCGGGATTTAAAATGACACTTGCTAAGTTTTAGAATGTTTTTAATTGAGTCAAAGCATATATTTTTAAAATAGATAAAGTTCTAACAATACTAATAGTAGTGGCGTGAAAGGTTACTATAGGTGAACTCCATCTCTCTCAAACATTTATTCCATTTAAGTAAAAATACCCGATAGAGAGCATTTCTATTATTCACAAGAAATCATGCAATATAATGGTTCCTAGCACTCCTTTTGTAATAGCTTATATAAATAGTTGGGGCTGCAATTCAGATTCCCACTTTGTTCAGACTTCACAGAAATACTTACAATTGATCTCACTTTTATTCTTTATTGTATTCTAAATAGCCTTTGATTTCTCAGAAAACCAAGACGAAAAATTAAGTTTGCAGTAGTGAAAAGCACAGTACTTAAACGCCTCCCGCCCCCGTACTCAAAATACCCAAACTCAAGATACTTCCCCCCTCCCCACAATTGAGGAACAGAAACTACAGAAATGAAGGACAATTCTACATTATGAATCGCATTATTTAGAGAACTATTTTAAAGAATTATTTCTGGTGTCTAAATGGAGCAACATAGGGTTCCCCCCCCCAGCCTAAAACCTGAAGTGATCGGATATTAGATAGAATGGTAAGGTTGTGCTATTCTTTCATTTGTAACATTTTAAACAGACAACTTGCAGTTCCTCTGTCTAAGACCATATATGTTCACATAACATTATAAAAACCAATTAAATAGGGAATTTAAAAAAAAACATCACACAGCTGCTTACCTGATTCTGCTTATGTTAAAGAAAAAATTAAGAAGAGGTAACAGATTTCTATTCATGTTGATGTGTGACAGCAACGGTAAATGGCAGCATCTTCAGAACTTTTCTCGAACTACTTCAGACCATCTCTTTCTTCAATTCCATTACTCAACCATGTTTGTAAGGAGAATAGGATCCTTACAGTCCTTAGCTGGTATAAGTCAGCATAGCTCCACAGAAGTCAATAGCCCCAGTGTAGCTGCTGATTTATCCCAGCTGAGGATATAAGCAGATATTGTAAACTTTAGACCGAAATACTGACAACTACTATGACTTGCTTATGAACTAAGTATATATAAAAAGAGCAAATATAAGTTCTTTCATATAAACAAAAGAATTGAATCACAAGAAAACCTACATTCAAATAACGAGAGGGTGGAGGAGAGGAATTCAGTTAAGGCGGACACTGTATTCTTAATCCATCCCCCATTCTGCCAAGGTTTTTCAGCACAGTAGGTAGCATATGTAGTATTTTCACCTTATTATTATAAAGTTAAAATTAACAAGAGTAAAGACTCAAAGAAATGTATGGGAGCTGACAGGCCAAAATGCATGTGCAGGATGAAGATATATCACTAAATTATGTAAATACATATTTAAGGAACCTTTTAAAATCACAATATTTACCTGACTTTAAAGATACCTTTTGGAGCCCAGACACTTTAGTATGGATCTATATAATTTTTAAAACATGTTATTTACCTGATAGATGAGACTCCTTTTGAGGTGAAAATATACAATATTTTCCTACAGGCTTTAAACAACCAGATAAAACTCTTATGTGAAGACACTATTGCACACTGACTTAATAGGATAAACATATTGTCTCAAACTGTGGCCTAGGACTGTTACAGTATTCCCAGCATGTATCTCGATACCACACCCATTTGCATTTTAAATCACCAAATGGCCTTACACAATTTAATAGAGAAAATTTTATTTTTAAAAATGAATGCCAAGAGACATTTGTAAACAGTGGCACAAATTGCTCTTGGGCTATAATCGTGAGTGCCAAGTTTCATTCTGGTGTGAATACAGACAAGCATTAAAAGTCTGAAAAATGGGTTTCCTAATGGAAATACTGGCAGACCTTTAAATGCAACAGACTTAGCAGGTGCCACTTTAATAAAGATCTCATATTTGATCTTCTAGATTACATTTTGCTTCCTAATTCCAAATAATTAGTATAACAATACAAATGGAAATATTTCCCCTGTATATCATATTTAAAAATGTACAAGGGGATGCTATCCACCAGTTTGTAAGCCTTGAAGAGTATTCATTTAAAACACCAAAAATAAAAACAAATCCTTAAAGATATAGCAAACATATGCAGTTTCTTTACTGAACAAACAAAAATAGATGACAAACATCCTTTCAAAATCAAAGACATTTGCTTTGTCTGAAGCAAGAGAAGACATCTGGGGGCTTGAATCTTACTACTTTGCAACACTATATTGTAAGTGCATCAGGAACCTTTTAGTTAACTAGATTATTTACAGACAGACCCTTGTAAGAACCACACCTTGTGCTGTTGGCTTAGGGGAGCGAAGGAGACATCTAAAATGAAATATAAATGTGATATTTACTGTTACATTTACTATAGTGTAACCATATATCAAATGTGCTAAATTCACAGACATATAATACAATTGTAGCAAGATTGAAAATGTAATACTAAACTGGGACCTTCAAAGTCCCTTCCATCCCAACTCCTGTGGTAGTTCATCTTAGCAAATGTTCTCCCTGCTTATTGGAATTCTTCTTTGCATATGTCATTAAATACAAGTGTTACTTCCCCCTGAAAGTTCTGCTAATAGAATGTAAATCTTTAAGATTTAAAAACAAAACTTTAATAAAAGAATAATAAATCATAATAATTAAATAATAATAAAAGCCCAACCAACCAACTCAGCCAATCCTCCTCTCCCCCTTCCCTTATTTGTGCAGGCATCACCAAAGCAAAACATCTTATTATACTTGCTTGCTTCTGTGAGAGAAAAAAAATAAAAGCTCTCCATTAATATGAGTGTGGCAGAGGGGAGGTGGCCTGTTTTAGTTGTTGATATTAATATGAAAAAAATGCAGATTGGTCTTTGTAAGTAGTTTGATGCTGATGTAAATTTGTTTATTTTTTCACCTGTTATTCCCGGTTGCTATGCTAAAAATGCAGATGGAATGCATATTGGCAGTGTCTGTTTATAGATCACTGTGGTGTGGTCTGGCTGTTTAGGCTTTTCTTTTCACAAGTACTACATTCAGAATGAGAAAAAAAGGAGGTTCAAGAAGTCACTGCATCTACAGATTCATTTTAGTTGAAAAGAGGGCAGTATGTTTGGAAGGTGGAGCAAGAGTGCTCAAGATTACATCATATTTGCTTTTGGTTAACCAAATAATAGCAAACACCAACTAGAGAAACAACCTTCAATTTGTACCTGGCTTTCTTAGACTGAAAAAAAAATCCACTTCAATATATATGCTTTCTAATATACTTTAACTACTTCTCCAGTATATACTCATATAACATGATCGTGCTTCTGTCAAAATGCAAGAAGTGTGTATAAACCGATACAGTAACTTTCTGTAACAAAACAAACTGGGCCAAATTTAGCAGCTGTAATTCTACTGCTGCCAATGGATGAAGCTGGCCCTATTGAATGAAGAATATTTAATCATTTTCCTGACTTCAATTAAAATCATGAACAAAATAAATATTGTTAGAAAAAAAGTTAGCCTGTTTATGGATGCTTTTATTTTCCCTACTCTGAAAGCGCTTGCAAAATAAAAAGTTCTATACAATGAAAGCTAACTCACTGGAGTGATTCTAAAATGCTAGAATGCATTATTTTGAGGTCAGGATCTAATTTCTGCTCTCTGTTATCCTGGTATAAATCTGGAGTCACTCCAACAACTTCAGGGGCATGACTGCAGATTTGCACCAGGGTAACAGAGAACAGGATTTAGCTCTTGGAGTAAAGGCTTTAAAAAACAAAAATAAAGAACAACTCCTGAAAGAAATAGTAACTGTGCTACTCTTTCTAGTGCATAGCTTAAATTAATTCACAGCTACATATTTTCAACTATTTAAAATAGTAGAAGCTCAGTTTTGAGTGGTGCTGGTAAATTAACTTACTGGGAGGAAAAAACCAAAAATTGGCAACAACAGTACAATGATTCTTCTTAGACTAGAGAAATTGTGGTTGCTTTCTTGACAGTTAAGACGTCAGGATCTGGAAAATGATTTTTATATAGATTTTAGAGATTTTCTCCCAATTATGTTTCTTTGTAAAGAATACTTTCATAATACTTAAAAGTGGTATTCTTTGTTACAGCTCTTATTACAGGAAAATCGATGTAAGCCTGAGTGGTGGGTGTATTGTTGTGACACAAACTATTTGTAAACATTGTTCACAGCTTTCTTAGCATATTTTAGAAAGCAACATTTCCAAAGTTTCATTTATCACATATGATATATTCTGTATGTTTCAAAGCCAATCACACTGAAAAGAGAAATCAAAAGAGTAAGCCATGTATAGGTCTTGCTTTCAAGTAAAGCATTTCAACCTCTGGGTGTAGAGGGTTTGGAGGGGATTATGCTACAATCATAAAACTCTGAATGATAGGCAGGAAGCCATCATTACTTTCAGTGCCCAGTGTAATCCAAACGATGACTGGTAGAAGGTATTCTATGAGCTCTGTTGGCCTTGCTTCCCCTTGTAGTCTATGCTCAAGCAAGCTCCTCTGATTGCAGCATTGGAGCCAAAACTTCGGTGCTTTCAGCATCATTTCATTCCAGATATGAAAACAATGCATTCTTTTCATAAGTCACAGGTTTCAGAGTAGCAGCCGTGTTAGTCTGTATTCGCAAAAAGAAAAGGAGTACTTGTGGCACCTTAGAGACTAACAAATTTATTAGAGCATAAGCTTTCGTGAGCTACAGCTCACGGCATCCGATGAAGTGAGCTGTAGCTCACGAAAGCTTATGCTCTAATAAATTTGTTAGTCTCTAAGGTGCCACAAGTACTCCTTTTCTTTTTTCATAAGTCAGATCACATTCAGAAAGGGCTTTATTTAAAATTAATCTAAGGGGAGTTTAAAATATATTTTTTTTAAAAATTACCAGTTTACACCAGTTAGATTTAAAAATAAATGTATCTTTTTAGAAAGGGAAGAGATCATACAATGCATTTTCTGGAAAAGAGCATGTTTTAGTTTTAGGTCCCAATTTATAGTAAACTTAAAAAACCAAAAAAAATGTTAATATTGCCTGTATTCTCTACCATCACTATCTTCAGTTTTGTAATTTATGTAATGAGACAATGATCTTTAATGTTAAATGGTTGGTTTGACCAATTGGCCTAGTGGTCATCACTTTAAAACCTGTGCCCACAAGCCCCAAACACTGGTCACTTTACAGGTATAATCAAGCCTTTACTTTCATAATATATCAGCAAAGGTTAATATTGAGAAGCAGACTCAAGAGAACAGAGTTCACATAGTTTATGAACATTACATACAAATGCATAAACATTACACCTTTCATTTGAGATTATACTAGAGATGAGTCTGCCTCAAAATTGTCAATACAAAACCTCCCATATTTTGGGAATGTTCGAAGTATGTATCCAATCGTGAATTTTGCCAATTGCCACTTCCTTATATTGGGGCAACTAAAAAACCCTAGATCCAAAAAAATCCCTTAACTTTGGACTGTTTGAAGTCTAGGTCTGAGTTATGTGATTTGATTCTCTTCCTAGATTTCTTTCCAGCAAACTTTTTCTACAGAATGTATAGGTTGTTGCCTATGGGTACAATTCTGCATTCCTTAATTAAAGCAAAATTCTCATTGAAATCAAAGGTGTTTTTGCTTCAAGATGAAGAGCAGGCTTCAGCCCCTTGTCAATAGAATGCTGTATGCTTGTCTGCTATCTTTGTGAATTTACAATAATCATTTAAAGATAGTGCTTTTTGAAAATAAGGGGTAACTAGCTGAAGTTTGGGTTATGGACAATTTTAAAAAATCTGAAACCTAAAGCAACTTTGTAATGTTAATAAAATACAAATTTGTGGAATGTTTTTCATTTCTGATTATCAGGAGAAGAAACAAGATAGACCAGATGAGCAGAGGCATCAGAATTGACTGTTCAGTGGTTGAGAGGAATTTAGCTCAGCTCATTATGATGTTAAAATTAAGGCCAGGTCCTGCTCCCACTGAAGTCAATTAAGCTGTGATCTTTCATCATTGTATCACAATCACAAAACAGTTTGCATTTCTTTCTACTATTTAAAAAAATGTTGACTCACCATAATTATATAGATACAATGCCAAACATATTACTAGCCCTTCTTTTTCCAAATAAAAATGTATAATTTTACAATGTTCTCATTTCTGACAGACATCTCAAAACATACAGGAAATAAGAAGTAACACTTGCATGCAGAAGCTTGCATGCAACTTATATAGCACGTGTTAAATTTGGTGACAGTATAGAAGGGTATGACTGAAGAAATTATTCTATATAAGACCACTGCTTACATTGACTTTGAAGCCCTCAAGCCCTGATATATTGCTAAATTGTTTTTTTTAAATAGTAATATGCAAATGTACTAAAATGAGCAAACTATTTTTATTCCTTCAGTTGATTCCAATACATTAATTATTGTGGGTGAAAATTCCCACTAGGAAAGGATGTTCAACTTTTTTTTTATTATGGTTACTAAATCCAGATAAGTTTCACATGCTGATGATTTACCAGTGCTTCAATTTACCTCTCAGTTTTACAGATCTGAATAAAAAGGACAGCAGGAGTACTACTATTAGAAATTATGCCACCATTAAATATCAGCTAAAGAGACTAGACTTACTAAAATGAGTACTAAAAATATCTTTAGGGAAATTCTTCTCTTAAACATAGCAATGTAGCAACACACATATATATTTAAATAGCTGTTTTGAATTAACAAGTTTCATAATTACAGATTATCAGTCCCTGTAATCACATCTTCCCTTGGATGAAATAAACATATCTGAAGAGAGATCAGCTGTAGTGTGAACATTCTAAACCAAATGCTGTTTTAGGTCACATCGCTGAGTATAATACAAATCATTAACACGGCTGCTACTCTGAAACAAATCATTTAATATGTACTATGTGCTTTCTGTGCCTGTATATTTGCATACCTAAATGAGGAAGCTGCAGTTTGTAAAGAAAGGGCAACAGAGAATTTTAAATATTCCACCTTAGTTCTAATTTTTTTTAAAAAAAGCATGGTAGGAAAATTATTAGTAGAAGTAAACTTGGATTTTATGAAGTATAAAAAGTGCATGCTAACTTAATTTTCATCCTAAACTTAACAGACATCCTACATGGCAACAGTATTAAAGCAAAAAGGAGGGATACATTTTCCTATTCGATAATAAGCTATGGAAGTTGCACAGGGTAGAGTCTCTAGGAAATCTACTCTTTCTTTGAAAAAATGTCATTGGTGAGATAGGAGATTGGCACCACAATGAGCAAAATATAGTGAGGGCTGATACGCATTGTCAGCTAGAATTTGGGTTAAGACACTGACTTTTGTCTGCATGGTGTCTACCTTCCAAAGAAGATGGAAGATGCAAAATTGCAAGTTTCCTTTCTCTGGTTAATGTGGTCTATACAAGTGAATAATGTATAAGAAGATGTTCCCCTGATACTGTCACAATTATTCATTGTACAGCCATAAACTCAAATATTCACATTAACAGCTAGGTATTATTTTTCTTCTCTGAAATTAAGTGAGTGGCATCAGTGGTCATAAATGAGAGCATTCATCAAAGGCGTAGGCCATGGCAGAGGATTAAGCGAATGCTGATGAAGTATCCAGATTCCCATAACTTGGAATGGGGCTGCATTCAGCATTCCTTTATTATCCATCTGCCACATAACAAAAAGTCTCATATATTTAATGCAGGTTTGCCCTAGGCCACGTAATAGGATTAGGAATAATTTCTACAAATTTACAAAAACAAATCACATGGGAAGGCTTAGAATTTGCTAATAATTTCTCCATAGCTGGGAGATCAAAGGGATGCAAGAGTCCAGAGCCAGGCGGTAGTTTGACCCTGGCCAAGCTTTTTTAATGAAAGGGTTAATCTTCTCAGAGGTGACCATAGAGGAGCAGATAGTGTGACCAAAGGCAGATTCAGGCCTCCAAAAATAGGAAGAAAATAGTCTGGGAAGTATGACAGCAAGAAACCATTTACAGAACAACAGTACATTTTCTGGCTGGAAAAATAAAACAACAAAACAAAACAGCAAACCTCAATGAAATGTGTATTTAAACAAAGGGTGGGGGGTTGCAGGGAATGAACTCACAGAGGATCAAAAACACTGCTGCTTCATTCTAAGTAGCAGAAATTATTCCGCAAGTCTTCAATCTGAAAGAGTCTCTATTGTCTTCAGGTAAGATCTGTCTTCTCCAAATGTGTGATGGTTCTCAGTTTGCCTGCTTGTTTTTGTTTTTTAAGAAGAGCTGATATGCAAACACACCCTGCTATACAGGTGAGTTTCTTGTGGAATTTTAACAAGTTGCCTGCTGCAGCTTTTTAAGCAATGCCTTTGGGCTGCTGCATCTAATAGTCAGATTTTGACTTCTGTAGGCACTGAGGGCAATTCTGTGCCTCAAATCTAATAAAGCAGCAACAGAAGAGGAGACAGGAGGAGAAGATGGAAAAGAAATCAAGGTTTATTTCAGCAACTACTAATTGTATGTTTTATTTTCATCTTCCTTTTAACTATTATTTTGAATCTACCCTCTTCTATTATTAAATTGCAGAGGTGGCAAGTTAACTTCAGCTAGATGCCTGAGCCATCTACTTTAATTTTGCTTCATTAGTGGGTTTAATGACATATGGAAAGTACAGCACACTAAAATGCTACCTTTCTTCTTCTAATAGCAATCATGTGATCAATTCTTCTGCTTGGTTTCTGACCTGTTGTAACAAGTCTAAACACAATGCTCCATTCCAGTGGTCTTCTTTACCTATCAAGATCCTGATCAAACAGAGGATTAAATTATCTGATTACAAGTAAGGTGGTGAATAATTTAGTACAGCTGCACAAAAGCACTCGCCAGACATCCAAACCTGGGTGAAGATCCTATTTGTAATGCTCCTTTCCTCTGGAGGACATTTTAAACCAAAAGTCTAGTTCAAGCCTGAGTTAAACAAAATCTGAATGAACATATTTTTCCCACCATACACACTGACAGTAAAAACAAAAAACAAAAGAAACTCCAAACCAAACAAACACAAAAAACACCCCACACAGGAAAAAAGAAGTATTTCCTCCCAGAGTGCCATGGTTTGAACAATGACCTCAAAATGTGTTTTTTTACACTCAATCCTATGCACCTTCAAGGGACAGCAGTCAATATTCCGTGTTTGTCCTGCCACCTGTAGCATCATGCCCAAACGTAATACCTCGTCCTTTGCACGGTTTGGGTGATTGTACTGTCAGCAGAACTGAGCTCTTTTGGCAGATGGATGAAGGAAGAACAGACTTTCCATTTTGTTTTTTAATTTGTGTGTATGAATGCAGTGGCTGTGAAAATGCCACACTGACAACCCTGCTGAAAGAAACTGTCTGTTTATTCAGTGCACTGCATCCTTCTCTCACAGTGCATCAAACTCTGTCTGGAGGGACCACCTCTAGATATTGCAGTGTATTTCAAGTATGTCTGCTCATTTCAGTCCTGTCGCTCTCAGATTGCCCAGAAGGTTACCAAATAATGCCCAAAGTGTAATGTACTCTGTGTATGTGTGTGAAATATACAGTTGATTGCCAATGGAACTAGGTTGAGATCATTACATTCATTTCACATAGGTCATCCTTCAGTTATCAGAGAGTGATAACTTGCTATCTCTACCAATCTGGATGGAATTTGAACTGGTAATTTAGAGTTGAAGGGCTCTACATCCCATTACCAATCCCTTCAGTATTCTGTTCAACATGTATACATATTGGTACATCTCAAGTCTTACACATTCTGAATGATTCCATTCAGCACGTGAGATCTAAAGTAACTTTTTTTAAAATACAAAATGCAGCTCCTCACCTTGAAAAGAGAAAATTGTTTAAA
The DNA here is from genome assembly GCF_009764565.3 of Dermochelys coriacea. Lineage (NCBI taxonomy): Eukaryota > Metazoa > Chordata > Testudines > Dermochelyidae > Dermochelys > Dermochelys coriacea. The sequence continues at coordinate 72,122,083 of NC_050073.1, forward strand.
AACCTCTTTCAATGTGTAAGAAAGGAGTGGTCCTGTAAATAAACTTGGTACAGGGTCTGATGGTCTATGCTTTGTGGTATCAGTCTGTAATGGTCATATCAAAATAGCATCCACAAAAATAGCATCCATTATCATCCATCAACAGATGGATACTGCACATACTCACGTAACCTATGAACATATTCTTGTTAATGCACCTGATATCACAAGACAGTTTAGAGACTCCTACATGGGTCAGAGAGGAGAAAAGTTTTACAGTAGAACCTCAGATTTACAAACACCAGAGTTATGAACTGACCGGTCAACCACGCACCTCATTTGGAACTGGAATTACACAATCGGACAGCAAACACACATACACACAAAAGCAAATGCTGTACAGCACAGTTTTGGGTTAAATGTAAACTACTAAAAAAATAAAGGGAAAAAAGATTTGGCAAAGTAAGGAAACTGTTTCTATGCTTGTTTCATTTAAATTAAGATGGTTAAATGCAGCATTTTTCTTCTGCATAGTAAAGTTTCAAAGCTGTATTAAGTCAATGTTCAGTTGTTAACATTTGAAAGAACAACCATAAAATTTTGTTCAGAGTTACGAACATTTCAGAGTTATAAACAACCTCTATTCCCAAGGTGTTTGTAACTCTGAGGTTCTACTGTAGTAAGGTTTAGCTTTAGGCTTTAGTTTTAAACATAAAACGCCAATAAAAGCCTATCTGACCTCTGGCTGACTTAAAAAGTAGAGGCATTATTACAGTGCAGTTTGACCGTGAAAAGTGACCCATATGCAAAAATGGCACTTCCATACTCAACATAATGCATCCGATGAAGTGAGCTGTAGCTCACGAAAACTTATGCTCTAATAAATTTGTTAGTCTCTAAGGTGCCACAAGTACTCCTTTTCTTTTTGCGAATACAGACTAACACGGCTGCTACTCTGAAACCATACTCAACATATGTTAGTGTGAGCGTTTGACATCAGCTCTGCTGACTTTAGGAGCTAAAATAAATTTTACTGCTTTTTACTCAGGTTAACATTGTAAACGGAACACAGCAAACAGAAAGTGAGCTGCATTCTACTGCCCCTTTTGCATTCTCAGGCTTTTTTATGAGATTTCAATCGGTTAAATCTTTGGAGACCCTTTGAAGGCAATTATATTGCAGAGGTACCAAAGACGGTATCTTTTGATGATGGTGTCTGGTACAGGTGTGATGGAGGGTATAGTTTGGACTGCAGACCTTTCAATTACTGCTAATGCTGCATAAGAAGGAAAGCTTGATTGCAGAAGCCAGGTTGAGTTGGGAGGGTTGGCAACTTAAAAAAATTATTTGTGAACTGAGCACATTATAGAGAACAGAGTTATAATAAATGTGGAACCTCATGATATCATTTGTTTAGTCATTTTTTCAGAGTAAATTGCATTTTAACATAATTGATATACAAGAAACAGCATCTGAAATGGAGGAATGTAAACATGAGGGAAGTGTTAAACCACAAAGTTTGGATCCAGATTAGGTTCAAAAATCTTTCTAAATTTCAGGAGCAGTAAGAATGTCTGGTTCCAGTCTACACAGTGGGTGTTTTAAATTTACAGATTCAAAAGTAAATAGCAACTTTTTGCTGGAAAGTTGACTTCATAGTTGTAGTTACAAAATACCTTTGAATCCCACAACCTCATGCATCTGCTTGTTTTTACCATCCTTAAGGTCATCCCCACCTGTGTGTCTTTCCTGAAGCCATTATTACAATGCCACTCAAAGTAACAGATGAGACCCATTCATCAGCTGGCTGATGCATTGCTGTTACATCGTAATATATGTTCAGAAGCAAAGTTGCATAACAGTGCATAGGTGTCTATTATGCTTTGTCCTGAATTCAGAACACTGCAGGGGCCTGCACCTTAGACCATGGGCTCAACTGTGTTCAAACCAATACTATATCTCCCAGCAAATGGCTTCACACTACAATGGATGTAATTATTTAGTGGAATCCCTGATCAATGTACGCCCTGCATAGCACCATCCAGAGCTGAGGCTTGAATCAGAAAAGCTGTAGTCTAAAAGCAGCGGCTCTATCTACAATACAAGGTGAGCTGAAGGGAGCAATCTGCATCCAAGTCAGGAGTTCAACCATGCTCATCTCAGTTAGTGTAATGAACTCCTCTGAGCTTGATTTGCTTCACTGGATTCTGCTAAATTTAGGCCAGGGATACAGACAAATCTGAACAAGACCTCAAACAACAGGAAGAAATGGCTTAGGTATCCTCTCTCTCGCTCTCCCCCAAATTCAGACACCAGCTGACTATGCTGTCTTCCCCTTCCCTCAAAGTGGGGAGTAGCATAATCAGAACAGTCCTTATAGTTGACTACTTAAAGGAGCAACCTAAATAAGGAGGGGAGAGTAAATAATGTTTTGTTATTTTAAAGTCTGATATTGTCCTGTCATCCTGGGCCTGCAAGTGAGAGCTGATGCCATCGTTATCACCAAACTGGTTCTACAGCTAACACTTGGAGACATAAATTCAAAAAAACTGTTCTCTTCTCTGAGTCTTCTGAGAGCACACCAAGTCCAATCTGTTGCAATATAATACTTCCTTCTCACCCACTTCCTTGTAAAAGCCGAGTGAGATGTCTGTCACTAACACCAAAATAAACATCACCATCTGTTGGCTAAATGACATTTTAACCTACCTCATGGACACAACAAGGGCAGGGAGAGTAAAATAATGGGAAACAAAATCAATTAGACCAAAAGGCTTCAGGAACATCTCTGAAAAAGGCTGATGTGAACAACAACAGAAGAATATTGTAGGAGCTGCTTACAACTGATGTGTGGGGTAGGGTACAACACAACACCTTTGAGCTTTGTTCAGGCAGCTAACCCCTGTAACAACAGAAAAACAAAAGGGCACCAGTTTATTTTACTACCACCTTCATATAAAACCGTTCCCGGCACACAAGGTGAGCATGCCAACATCCATACATTTAACAAATAGGGGACTAGATGGCTTACAGTATTGTTAACAGGGTAAAAGAACCTTTTGTCTCTAGATCAAGTCAAATCCAGCACAGGTGTACAGTGACTGAAAGTCATTAAGATTTGGCAGATATGCAGTGGCATAGTTGCAAAAGCTCGTAGTTTCAGGCTATGGGCTACTGGACAGCTGTCTGCATAACAAAAATCACTACCGCAACTTGCCAGATAGGCATGAAAACTACCTTCTGATCTATAATGGGGTCTGTTTAGGTGATACTTGAGACAAATTATCAGAGCAGTTTGTATTGTCCTTGTCTGTTCTCCACTTGTTCTTTGGACCGAGAACTTCAGCTTCTCAATCTGACACCAATCATGATCTGGAATATATTTTGAAAGTTAAAACTCCCCAAAAAGATATTAGCAAAATAATTTCTTGAGTAAAATAATCGCCATCCAAGGCGTTAAAACTTACTTCTGGACTTACTCCCCACACTACTATGACTTCACAGTGCCTAACTGCGCTTGCCTTCTGAGACAGTTCATGTGTTTGTCCCTTCAGCCACAAAGAATTAAAATGTGAAGTGGCAATATGGAAAATAACATATCCTGCTAATCACTTTGTTTATCTGTAGTAAAAAGTTAATAGCTCTAATGAAGTTGATTATATTTGTACCATTCTTTAGAGGGGTTAGGGTTGAATTTGTCCTTCAGATACCTGTACAATTTTATCACAATTTTCCTTTCATCACTAATTTTGTAATTATATCATATTACATTTATGTGGCATGATTTCTCCTTTATGAACTCATGTAGCTTATTGCTCATGATTCCTGCTTTTCCCAGTAAAATGTTGCAGACAACTTCTTTTTATTGATAGCAGCCAAGATTTTCAGATGTGTCTAATCATTTTGGGTGCCTTAAAGGATAATGCAGCCTACACTGCAGGAGGAGTGATTCCCAGTTCAAGCAGACACACTCATGCTAGCTCATCTTGAGCTAGCACGCTGAAAACAACAGTGTGGACTTTGAGGCACAAACTAGCCATCCAACCCCAAGCCTGCTAAAACTCCAGGGTCCAAGATTTGGTGGCTAGCCTGTGCCACAATGTCCACACTGCTATTTTTAGCATGCTAGCTCAAGCTGAGCTTGTGCGAGTTTGTCTATCCACAATGGGAATCGCATCACCCATCTGCAGTGTAGACATGCCCAAGGAGATCTGATTTGCAGAAAGGCTAAGCACCAGCCCTCTCAAAATCTGGCCCCATTAGGATGTCTCACATCTTGGCCACCCAAAAATTGAGGCAGCCAAAATCTCTAGTTACTTTTTGAAAATCTTGGCTGATGTCATTTAGATAACATGAAGAAGACCAAACCCAAAGCATTTGTGTATGAAAGACCTCTTTTTCATGCTGAGTCTCACTACTCTCACATCCTGCCACGAATAGCTAACACCCTATGTAAACTGTGAACTGTTCATGCCTCACCAAAAGTAATGCAATATGCTCCTCTGCGTAAGATGCACAACCACCCGCCCCCAGTCTCCATGAACACAGTGCATCTCATTGCACTGTCCTGCCTTCTCCTGCTGTGTGCTTGGGAAGAGGGCTGGAGGCTGTAAATGGCAAGTCAGATGGAACAGGCATGGGCAGTGAATAAGCTGCTCCATGAATAGTAAAAGTAGATGTTTTGAAAAGTTGGATGCTTATGTTAGACTAGCCCATGGGTAGGCCTGCCTTATCTGACTGGCACTTACACAGAAGACAGCACAAGCTGACACTACACTTGACAGGACCGCAGGGGTTTTATTTAGCAAGTCTTCTTGAGAAACAGATTTTTTTTTAAAGATACAGTATAAAATATATTTACTGTGGTCAGTGTATGCCAACAAGAATTGTCTCTCTACTTGTGTTGTGGGTCAGTGTGTGTTCCTCCCATACATCCAGGGCAGTGATGCACCACATGGCCTTCTTACAAACCCATACCTGTTTATTTGTATCAGCTTGCAAATTCCACTATGGAAGACAGCTGTTAGTGTTTAGTGACCTTCTGCAACAGGGAGAATTTAGAATCCCTTTCCTCGTGGTCTGGCAACAAGGTCTCCTAGTTAAAGTAGGGCTTGTCAGTCAGGAAACCTAGATTCTATTCTTCAGTTTGCTAATGGATCACTTAGCCTTTCTATGCCTCAGTTTCCCAGCTGCAAAATGGAGGATAATACTTAGGAATTCCCCTGTGAAAAAACTCTCTCTTCAGTGTACGACTATAATCTAGAAAGGACAGACAACTGTTATGCAGCAATCGTGGCCCAACCCTGACTTCCAACACCACCTGCAACGTCTGTCAACGAGCCTATGGCTCACGGATTGGACTCCTTAGTCACCAAAGGACCCATAAAAAGTAAAACCTGTGAAAGAGATCAACCTCAACCTCAAGGGATCACCAACACACAATCTAGAGCAGTAGAAAGAAGCAACTGTAGCAGTTTTTGTTGTCTCTATTGTAAATGCGCACATACGGCAACACTGTTGTAAGGCAGTTCTAACCAGCACAACTTTACTTTTGTAGAAAAAAAAACTCATCTAGAATCCATGTTATAAACCAAAAAAAAAAGTTGCCCCTTTTCTGGTTAAAATAGTGTTGCCAACTCTTTCAATACTGGTGTATATTTTTAATCCCAGATCCTGGAGTCATATGGTTAAATGAGATCCTCAGCTTTCATTTTTTTTAAAAGTACATTTCTAGTTGTCATGATTGAAAGGCTTAGAAATGTGACCTTACATTTTGTAAACCAGAAGGTAAATAAAAAGAACCTCAAATGCATTACATTTTTAAAACCACATGATTTAAAAAAACAAGCTTGTGATTTTTGGGGTGTGATTTGTGAATTTTGGCCTCTTGGGACTGGCAATACTGAAAGAAACAGATTAGCCTTGCACCGCTTTGAATCCACATCCAAATGCCAGTGTGCTGCCACTGACACTGACAATACTTGTTGGTAATGAGCATCACATTTTACCTACCAGAAACAATTAGAAACTGCATATTGTAGCATAAGGGGTATCAGAATGAATAAGGTGAAACCCTATTCTTTTAAAATCCAACTATCCTCTAACAAACCCTCAGACAGCAGTGCCTGTTTCCCTTATAGCTGGATGCTTTCGGGAGCACCCTACCTAAGAAAACTCTCTTTTACTTTTCTACTTCCCAGCCTTTCTCTAACAACATCACCTGCAATGCACCTAGGGAAGCCAATTACCATACAAATGATGATGTATTGGGATTGCTCCCTCCCAGAGGAAACTCTAGCCCTTGCGTAGCAGCACAGGGTCTGTCTACAGTGAGGCTAGAAGCAAGCCTTCCAGGGGGCTGGGAGGGATTGTATTCTGGCCGCTAGCCCAATCCACCATCCATGCCATGGCAGCCACAGTGCTGTTTTAGGCACTAGTTCAAGCAGAGCTAGTTCATCTACATCTATCCAAGCTGGAAATTACACTTCTCGGTTGCTTTGTAGACATCCCCATGGGTACATTTAAAAATCCCACCCTTATTACATCCCTTTTTCTTATGGCAGGAAAGTATGCACTGTTGTCAGTGGGAGATCCATGCACGAAGGGAAAACATAATACAGGAGCTGAAGTGACTGAGTCGCCTTTTACATCAGAGTATATCAGTTTCACACCAATGTAAATCTGTTGACTTCAGTGGAGTTACTTTTGATGTATACCTTATGTAAGAGAGAGACGAATAGGGGCTCCCCGATCTTATATGAAGGAGGAGAATGGTGTCTAGTGATTAGGACATCAGCCTAGACCTTGGGGGCTGAGGTTCAATCCTATGCGCTGTTACACCTTGGGAAAGTCACTTAATCTCTGCACCTCAGTTCCCCACCTAAAATGGGGATAATATCACTTCCCAGCATCATTAAGGTGTTGTTAAAAACTCTAAGGTGCCCAGATACTCCAGTAAAGAGGGCCATATAAGTACCATAGATAGATATGAGAGAAGAATTTCACACTGAAACTGTAACATTGATTTTGAAAAAAAAAAAGTTCTTGTGGGAATCTGCAGGAAACACTAGAACTCACATATTTTTCCATCACAAAAGAGGCTTGAGCATCTCTATTTTAATTCTAATTTCTGATGATACCAGGGCATTTTAGCTCCTCCAGTGGCTGCCAATAGCATCACAGCTTTTCCACAGGTGCCAGGAGGTATTTCAGCAGCTCCAGCAGATTCCCATGTTTAATCATACATAATGTACCCCCATAAAGTCACCAGAACCCCTGGATAGAATTATAGTCTTTATTATGTACAATTGGGGGTATATTAATCCTTATATTGAAAGATTTTTTAAGTGATCTGTCAGAAAATTAGATAAATGATCAGAAATAGGCAAAGTAGGGATTAAACTAAATGTCTTTTAGTATGAAACCCAATGAAATTTTCTGTGCAAAATATGGGAATTTTTAGTTAAGGGAAGGGAATAAAGGGTTGTACATATTAATTTTTTGTGGCATAGCTCAGTCAGATGACCAGTCTGGGAACTGTGAACCCTTGGATAAACATCCCCTTGATCGTACTAGTAACTGTCTTAACCTACTCATCTGTTAATCCACCATGCATTTTCATGCAATTTATGGAATTTGTTTTATAAACAATGTTCAGTAGAAAGGTAACATTTTAAAAACATGGTTTAGTTGAAATAAACTCTTTGACTAAATGCATCTGAATATACAGGAGATGGTCTCTGTGACATAGAAACAAAAGAAAAAAACATATTGTTCAATACAATATTATAATCTAATTGAAATTATATTAAAAAATTAAATGACATTTTGTGAACTTGTTTAAAAGGGTCAGAAATGTGTTTGAGCTGTACAAGATTAACCTTTGCTCATTTGGGAAAACGCAGCCTTCAACAGCAATCCGCTGCAGTGGTTGCACTTGCTAAAAGTTTAAAACAGTAATTTTTTCCCAAGAAAGGTCATCTTGAGCTAAAATGTCAAATAAATTATTTAGATTACTGAATTAGAAAAGCGAGGATCTGACAGGCTGAATTTTTTATGCACATTAGCCACAGTCAGGGTCTCTATATGCTCTTTTTATTAAGTAAAGTGCATCCCCTCCCACTTTATTAAAAATCTCTCCATTTAGTCCAATATACTTCCTTTAAAAGATACAATTGTATCTTAGCATCTAAATACTGGATCTGATTTTGTCCTCACTAATACTGGTGTAAATAAGAAACAACTCTGCTGAAACCAGAGGAATTACACTGCTGTAAAACAGATACAAGTAAGAAGAGAATCTGGCCCCCCTTGTGCAGTGGAACTCATGTGACCAAGACCCAATTGTACAGTCCTCATTTAGCTATTACATCCCAGACTCTAGCATTTGAGAGGAGGAGATGGTATGATGGGATAACATGATTTCGGTAATTAATTGATCTTTAAATATTCATGGTCAATAGGCCTAATGGCCTGTGATGGGATGTTAGATGGGTGGGATCTGAGTTACCCAGGAAAGAATTTTCTGTAGTATCTGGCTGGTGAATCTTGCCCATATGCTCAGGGTTTAGCTGATCGCCATATTTGGGGTCGGGAAGGAATTTTCCTCCAGGGCAGATTGGAAGAGGCCCTGGAGGTTTTTCACCTTCCTCTGTAGCATGGGGCATGGGTCACTGGCTGGAGGATTCTCTGCTCCCTGAAGTCTTTAAACCACGATTTGAGGACTTCAATAGCTCAGACATAAGTGAGAGGTTTTTCGCAGGAGTGGGTGGGTGAGATTCTGTGGCCTGCATTGTGCAGGAGGTCAGACTAGATGATCATAATGGTCCCTTCTGACCTTAGTATCTATGAATCTATGAGAGAAACATTCAGAGAGGCAGGAATATTGTTAATGATGGCAGAATCCAAGTGTCGTAAATGTCATGGAACTTTTTAGTTAGTTCTAATCTCTCTCTTATGCATGCAAGCACACACATGCAGTTTTCATATTAAAAGATACTACAGTTATAGGAAATTACGAGCACCTCCTGAAAGATTTAAGTCAGAAAAATATCAGATTCTCATCATTCAAGCTTGGTTCTTTCCTGGCTCTGTGTATCTATTTCTAGGGCCTTACCTAATCATCCTCACCCCTCAACTCCTCCTCAACCCCATCCTTCAAAGCTCTGTGTTTTTGGCTCAGTAGATTTGACTCACAGATTCACAAATTTTGAGGCCAGAAGGACCTTTACAATCACCTAGTCTGACCTCTGGCCATTGAACTGTATCCAGTAACTCCTGCATCAAGCCCAACAAGTTATGGCTGAATACCTTTTAAAAAACCATCCAATCTTCACATGGGAGAGGATCCACCACATCCCTCATCTGTTCCAAAGGCTTAATTACCTTCCCTATTTAAAAATGGCATTTTGTTTATCATGAACCTTGCTGACTTCAGCTTCCAGCCATTGAATCTTGTTATGCCTTTGGCTTGCTAGATTGAGAGTATGTATCAGTAATTTAACTTAAAATACATTACAGGGGTGTTGCAATTATTCCCAAACCAATTGTTATAAAGCCAGGAAATTCAGAGATAAAATTAAAGTTAAAAAGAAATGCAAATATATTAAAGTATGGAAATGCACTGTTAGGGCACCTAAATAACACTGTAGTGGCACAATGTAGGGAGAAAAAGTCTAATATGTCTTTAATTTAATTTGGGATCTCAAACACTATCTGTACTTTTTCATATAACATGATTAGATTTCTTTTCAGTTTAACCTTAACTTGGAACTTCCTGGTCTTATAAAGATTGGTTTTGGGATAATTATAACATGGACCACACATAGCTAGCTACATAGTACTTAATGTATCCTCCTTGAAAGAATGGAGGCCTTAGTCAACCTACTGGAGTTCGATGCTGTGTTTCTAGGGACCCTCCGTATTTAAAATGTAATGTTTAGTCAACTAAACCATCATGTCCAGCAGATCCATACTAAAACTTTCCATTTTGTTTTTCCACACTACTGCTCATTCATCATGGGAGAGGTTTCTCCCCCCATAAAATATTTCCAAAACTGGTAATGAGCCTTGCTGTATCAGGCTTTATTGTGTGTTTTCCGTAAGACAACACTCTGAATCAATGAGTGCATATTCAAATGGGGCAAATTCAGCACCCAGCATGAGTAGCCAGGACAAATGCTGGAGAGATGCATGGAGTAAGAGGGGAAAGAAGGGGAGAAATCCTCAGTGTGTGTGGAATAGGGTCCTTGTCCCACACAGTGGAAGCCAATCCTTTGGCCTACCTCAGCCCTCCTTTTGCTCACCCAAGCCTTAACCTTCCCACCACTTGGCATGCAAGAATCCCTTGTAGGCTCTCCCCTACATAGTGAGCACCAGCTGTGCAGCCTTGAGGACCTGTGGACCAATGGAGAAAGGGGCAATATTTGGTCCATGTGACATGTAAGGGTTACATTGAAAAGTACTACATTTTTTATTAGCTATGGTTGGAAATAGTCATATAAAATCTCCCGTAAGTGGCCAGAACACAGAGAAAGAGCTGCCCTCAGGCACTCATCTCTTATGCACCTGAGGTTTTTATACCTCTTCTTGAATATGCAACACTTTGCTTGTGCAGGGCGAGCTTCCTGCCTCCTCCAAACCTGAGTATGACCCATTTTTAACTTGCATACTTTCAGAGACACTTCTTCATTTGTGCATCAGTAAGAAGAGGGATATAGTGAATAGGAAGACCATGGACCTTACTTTTTGGTGGTTCCTTACTTGACAGGGTAATTCCCACAGAGAAACAGCATTAATAGAGCATGACAGTTTGAAGAATGGAGTCCTAACTGTTGACATTTCTGTTGTCAAGCCAGGTATTAGGCTTTGAGAAAGAAAAAAATATTAAAAAAATAAAGGTGGCAAGTTTCATGACATTAAGTTTCTTTCTGCTGCATTACAGTGATGTCCACTAGTACTGGTTCCACTTAAGGGTCATTCAGCATTTCTGTTATAAATCCCCTTTTCTTGGTTGGAGCATAATATACTTTTGTCAGATCACGAAAGCTGGAGTTGTAATTTATGTTATACAGTATCAAAATGTTAATCAGTTATCTTTTTACGGTCTAAATCAAAGAACAATTTGATTTTTAAAAACCCCACGTTTTCAGAGGCTTTGGGCTCTAGTCATATCAGATTGCAATGCCTGAAATGTAACACACATATCAAAAGGGGAACAAATGCCTTAGCCCTTACTATGGCTTGACTGCTTTGTGAATTAAACAAACAAAAATTAACCAGAATCTTAATTCTTAAAGAGATATGGTAGGTTGAAAATGTAGTACCAAAGATGCATGGTAGGACAGTATCTAATCTTCTTAATATTTTTCCTAAGTATCTGGGACATATTGACACCTTGTAAAGGCATTATAACCCTTGCTATGTGGAGCTGTTTTCCCCTGATTTTCATTGTTTAATTTCTCAGCTGTTTCAAATTGCATTGATTTAAAATGTTTGCATCAAACAGAATGCTCACTTTGCCCATTTAAATATTTTGGGGCCATCGGGACAGTCTTAAAATAAGTTTCTATTTTTTTACAGTCACAATATTGCCTTGAGTATGTACCAGGCTGCAACTTTTGAGAAAATTTCCCAACCCCTACATCTCATGTAACGGAATTTGTCTGAAGGATGCAGGATGCCTGCACTACTGATGAAAATAATTTCTGTGGCTCTTTCCACTGTAAAAATGACAGAATACAGCTGTGCCAAATGAGTTTTGCAAACTAGGAGAACATCCAAGTCACAGTGTTCAGAGGCCCATGAATAGAATGTGCATTTTGCCCCTGTACAAACAGCTATGGTATGACCATTCAGGCGACCATCATACCAGGATTTACTGCAAACAGAAGATGTTGTCCAAATTCTGCTCTCAGTTGTCTCTAAAGGGATCATGCAAATTATGCCGTGGATACCCTCACAGAACAACCGCCGAGTTTGATGCAAGTTGGACATTTGTATCCAAAGGCACAATATGGCTTGGAGAACTGAGTTTTACCAATTTAAGATAAACTTGTCCCGAAGTCACACATATTACCCTCAACTCATATTAACACTGAAAATAAAATCCATCCATCCATCGAGACACACAAAGCCAACCAGCAAATAGTGAAAGGGATCCCAAGAGTCTTTGTGGGGCTTCACTGAAATGAATGGAACCCGCGCAGGCTCTCTCAGGCTCCTACTATATTTCTGCAACAGGCTGAAGATGTGAGAATGTACCATCTCTTCAAGGGTAAGAAAGGGAAAACATGGCAGGAACAAAGAGTATTTACCACTTGGAACAAAAGGAACTGTAGCAAGCAGCATTTTAGGGATGCAGCAGCTTAGCGGTCCCATATTTAAAGGGCCACGTCCCAGAATGGCATGCTGGGTAAAAAAGTGTCTATAAAATGGCAACCTTACATGGGAGAGGGTGAGAATAGATAGTTACAAAGTCACATGCTGCTTCTATGGATTGGATACACTACAGTTTATTATATCAGTTTGTATCAGATCAGTAATAGAAAAATAGCACCTTGTTTATTTGTGTCAAAATTCAGGCACTTCTGGAAGACCAAGAGTACAAAAAATACACAAATTTAGGAAGTCATTGGGGTACTGGATCAAACCTACATACCTACCTGAGGACATTTAAATTAAGGGGAATCCTTTGGTTATTTTGAGAGAGATATAGATGGGTTACGAATGGTTGTGTGAACAGATTCAAAAACCTTAGCCCATGTCTGTGACTCTTTCAAGGTCAGGGACTACGGTCAACAAATATAATGAGCCTCTAACCCAAGCAGTGTGCAGGTAGCTTTGATATTTCATGCAAATGTTTACACAGCTCCAGTGAGCCCCTTCACCTGTTAGTGTACAGAAAAAAAGAATCTGGATGCTTTTGGGGCATCAGAAGTGTTAAATATCTGGATTTGAAGCATAAATGTGTTGTATTTAATTGGTTCTTCAGACTTGCCCAATGAAACCAACACATTTCTGTGAAAAACATGGTAGTGAATGCTGCCTCTCTGGTGTTGTTCATTGCCATTCAAAGCATTATTTCATTTTAACACTGCCACATTATAAGTCCCAAAAAGGAAGTCCCAGTGCCCTTTGTAATCTGCACTCAGATCCATCAAATCTTGCCCACATGCTGGTGCCTAGTTGCATATTTCAGAGATTATTTATCCTGTACATTGTATAGTCAAATTACCCATTGTGTTGTGTGGAGGATCAGCAGGGAAAAGATGCCTTTTCAAGTTTTGATGAGAACTTTTAGTGCCAAACAACATACATTGTGCTACCAATAAAAAGCCACTTTCATGGAGATCTGCTGGATGTCCTGATAGCCTGTTAACAAAAACAAAGATTCCTAAAAAGGTCTAGGTTTAATTTTCTAAGGATTTGGCAGTGAGCATCTTTTTGTAACAGTCAAAATTCCGTTTCAGAATAATTATACTGAAACCTAGTATGCATGGAATGGACATTATTTTAAGAGTGCTTCTATAATGCATTTAGTAAAAAAGAAAGAAATGTCAACTTATTTCAGAATTTGGGGCTGCATCCTGTTTCTACATCCCTACCTCCACATATGGTATGGTTTTATTTGGTGGGGGTGGGGGAAGGCCCCTTGGATAGTGCAGAACTCTCTGTAGCAGCGTGGAGGGAGGCTTCAGGGGCTTAGTAGGGAAAGGCCAGAGGAGGGATGCAGGTGTGACTAGTGGGTCCATTATGCATCCGATGAAGTGAGCTGTAGCTCATGAAAGCTTATGCTCAAATAAATTTGTTAGTCTCTAAGGTGCCACAAGTCCTTCTTTTCTTTTTGCAAATACAGACTAACACGGCTGCTACTCTGAAACCTGTCATTATTATAGGATTCCATGGGTAAAAATATTCCTCTGCAGGAGGAATGTAGAATGGTAGCCATCACTACAGGCCATGGGTTACAGTAGTAGCTGCAGAGTAGCTGTGCTTATTCTCAGAGTCTGGTGTGCATGTCTGTTTGCAAGCACAGAATTCTGTTCTTTAATCACTATAGAGATCCCCACACACCGTCTGCTTACATGGGCTTTGCTCTGGGGATCAGAATTTGGCCCATATGTGTCTTTCTCTGCATTTCTCAATTGTATATCTCGTTATATGCCTATCTAGATAGATACGACATATCCCCTACACTTCTATGGCAAATGGTTAATACATTTCTAAAACAGAGACAAGTCCCTAATGCCCAGTTAGTTCTTTAAACCTCTTACACAGCCTGACTAGCATCTGACTTGAACAATGGATTTTGAGTTCTAAGTAATTCTTTTTTCTGAAGGCTAATTAAAATCAATTCCCTGGCATTTCTCTGCTATTGGGAAAGATGCTGCTGTTAGATGTTTCAGTCATTAGCAATATGGTATTGTTGGATTAAAAACAAATTTCCATATAACGCAGCAATGATTAGTGAGTCTGTGATAATCTAAGCAATTATTTGGGAACAAAACCTGTCCCGACTCTATACCTAGATTATTTGTTGATGACATCTGAAAATGGGGATGACAAAAAGCAGTATTGTGGTTTTAATTTTAAACTGTGTTCATTTATTTTAGTAATGTAAATTTAATGAATCTCTGTATTTCATAGACTTGGTTTCTGATTAGCTCTCTAACCATGGAGGATATAAACTCTATGAATGTGTGTATGTATAGAATAAAATGACTATGAATAAAAAGTTATGTAGCACTCAAATCGTGAGCTGAAATTCTGTTCTCACATACTCTGGTGTAAATCCAAAGTAACTTGTTGGTTTCAGTGGAGAACTGAGAGGGTTGGATTCAAAGCCACTCAAGTCGATGGGGTGAAATCCTGGCTTCTCCGAGGTCAGTGGGAGCTTTACCATTGACTTCAATGAGGCTATATTTTCTCCGAGAGTCTTTGCATAGACTCCAGTGGGCTTTGGATCAATCTGTGAGTGGTGAGAGAACTTTTCACAAAATATTTGAGGGAGGACAGGAACTGTGTTCAATAACAGGCAACTCCCTGTGGCTGTATACTGCTCAGCTGCAGTGCAGACACACACAGAGCAACAGCTTCCCTTCCCTTTATGTCACTTTCCTCTGTGGGGTCTAAGTCTACATAGCCTCTCAGGTTTCAGAGTAGCAGCCGTGTTAGTCTGTATTCGCAAAAAGAAAAGGAGTACTTGTGGCACCTTAGAGACTAACAAATTTATTAGAGCATAAGCTTTCGTGAGCTACAGCTCACTTCATCGGATGCATTTGGTGGAAAAAACAGAGGAGAGATTTATATACACACACACACAGAGAACATAGCCTCTCAGCAGGTATTGTTATGGATTTCAATGTGAAGTCAAATCAGATAGTAGGCTACAGTTAAAACCAGGACTTAAGATTTCAGAGTAAAACAATTACAAACCTGATTTACAAGTTCAGGCCATGTGCCCATTAAATGTAAGTTTGAGTGAATTTTAACACAAACTCCATGCACATACAATGAAGTTAACCACTGGATTCCCTTTAACAGCAGAATAATAAAAGCAAAGTAAAATATCTATTGCAATATCTTAAATACTCTTCTCCAGCCTCCGGACAATCCTTTTTTGCTGACTGATTCCTACATCTTGTGGCATCTGTACCTGCAAATACCAGGATGCTCTGTAGCATTTTAATACAAGTCATATATACTTTACATCAAATTACTTAAGTATATGAAATATTTCACTGGAGGCATACCTGAGCCAAATCCATGGTTTTAACGTTTTTCTTTTTTTTTTCTGTTCAGAATATTTGGCTGTTAGGTCTCTCTCTAGAATGATACATGTGGTCCTCATAAGCTAAGAGCCATTTCGTATGTAATCATCTGAACAAATCCACTGAGTTATAAAATGTCTTAGCTCCAGTGGCAGAATAGAGCTACTTTTCATTATGTAAATCAACCGGTTTGGGAATCGCACTTTGCTGGCTTCCCTCGTAGCTGAAATAGGCCACTTTTCTGCAGTGCATTGAATCAACATAGGCTTCTGCCCATGAACTGATCATTCATCACACATTGGCACTGTAGCAGGGATGTGAAAATATGATACGACCAAGAGATGGAAAAAATGCTACAGTTCCAAAATTGAAAATTGCATTATTTTTATTTAAATACTGTGGGGTGGATTGTTTCCTCCAATGGAAAAATTCACAGGAGGGGAAAAATGTTATAAATTCCATAAGGTACCCTTTAAAGAATCTCCTGCAAGGAAGAGGGGCATGGCTTGGAAATTTTGCGGACATACTCTAGAGACACCAGGGATATCAAATTCCAGGGTCACAGATTCCAGGGAAATAGCTCAGGGAGATGGCCCCTCTGCACACTACCTGGGATCCCCTTACTTCCTGAAGGAGCCACGCAGCCATAAAGTCTCCTTCCCACTCCTATGCCCTATCCGTTTCCACAAAAAAAGGCTTTAACTCCTGCTGGGGTTTCTGACTGGAAGGCAACCAGATTCTGAGGGATCATGCTGCTTGGTGAAGAAGAACCTAGTTTTGCCCTCTTCTGACCCAAGGAGCCCCAACTCACTGTGTGGCTGCAAAATGCCTTCCATTGGCTCATGTAAGCATGCCACAGAATCACTACAGTTTATGTGCCACCTTGAACCAGTTCTCCCTATTTTTGCTTCCTTACACACTCATAAGGAGAGGGAGCAATAGGTCTGTGAAATGCAAGAACTGACATGATATGGACAAAAAGGTAACTCACGAATTATGATTGTAATTGGGTCTCACTTTGCAAGATTTACTACAGCAAAAGAAAATAATTACCACAATATCACCTGACTTGTTTGCTCCATTTCTAAGACCTTACAGTACTGTATACATCGCTAACCAGCAGAGATTCTCAGATAGGTTACTTGGAAAGAGAGCTGTAGGGTTGGTAGAGAAGCTTGCTTCAAAGTCACACCATCAATGGATTCATGGGCAGGAGCCAACCAATACACAGAATAACGTGTGTAGTGGGTGCTAGAGTACATACAGAATATGTGTACATATTTACCTGTATATGTATATACAGTAGGTCAGTGGTTTTCAGCCTATGGTCCGCAGTTCCGCGGGATATGTTTTAGACTTCCAAAGAGGTCCACACCTCCATTAAAAATTTTGTAGGGGTCAGGAAAGGAATAAAGGTTGAAAACCACTGTTAAAGGTGAGTGTGTGGGGAGTGAGAGTTTACATGTGTGTATCTTTAGGGGGACAATATGAGAAGCGCGTGTGTGTGTGCATGTGTGTGTGTAAAATGTGGATTTTTGAGGTATGCCACAAATATCTGTGTTCCAATGTGTGTGTACATGCATGTAGATGGAAGATGTATATTTTTGGGAGGATGAAAGCACGAGTACATATAGATGTGTTATTGTGGGGAGTAAACATGTGTGAGAGTATATTTATGGGGATGTGTGCGTGTGTATACGTGTAACACTGACAGACCCCGGTCGTCAGCGGGCAGAATCAAACCTGGGGCCTCTGAAGCTTAAAGCATGAGCCTCTACCACATGGACTAAAAGCCAACTGGCAGTTTGCAATCTCAATCTCAATCTGTATGTGTGCGTGTGTGTGTGCATGCGTCCGTGTGTGTGTGCGTGCGCCACTAAAATGGGACAGAACACCACACCCAGAAGGTGTGGGGGTTACATACTTCCCCTAGCCGAGGAAGCACATCCTGAGCTTCAGAGACTTCCCACTTAAAATCCCAGATGAGCCCCCCCTTGTAGCATTGACAGACCCCAGTCATCGGCGGGTGGGATTGAACCTGGGGCCTATAGACCTTGAAGCATGAGCCTCTACTGCATGAGCTAAAAGCCAACTGGCCATTAGCTAAGGCTGCAGAGCAGACTCAATCTCAATCTCTCTCTCGTCTCAGTGTCACTAGATGAGACAGAACACCACACCCAAGAGGTGTGTGGGTTACATATGCACATATTTGTGGTGTGTATGTGTGTGTGTTGGTGGGTGAGTCCAAGCATGGATTTAAAAGTGTGCTTATACATGAGTGTTGGTGGATCTGTGAGAGGGAGTGTGTTCAGGTAGCTCTGTTATTGTGTGTGTGCTGTAGGTCAGGGGGATGAAAGCATTGTGCATACATATATATTTCCAATATTTGAGCAGAGGGGTGTCTTTGAGGATGGGTATGTGTATGGAAAGCAAGCTGAAGGCTGGATTGGTGAGTGTCAGGGGAAAAAAAGAGAAGAGAAGAGAGGTGGAGAAAGGGGAATAAAAAGATAAACCACCACACATTAAGCAATAATATATTTTTTCATATTTTGCCTTGTTAAAGTTTGTAAGCCTCCAATGTATCACTTTGAAAATGCTTCATTATTTTCTCCATTGACCTTAATTAAGCTTTCATGGGGATTAGGAGCCCAGCTAGCTAAAAGAAACATGGAGTTTATTTTTATTATTATTTTAAACAGTGACCTCACCTTGCCAGGAGGAAATTTTCAAAGCTTTCTCAGCTCTTAAGAGATTTTTCAGGGCTGGAAAAATGGTTGTATTTTTTCTCCATGTATATTTCTTATGGAAACTGACTTTATAAGAGACCTGTCATATTAAATAGCCTGCTGCACTGATTATTGCTACCGCTTTGAGTGGCACTTCCCACCCCACCGATCATTACCAAAACACACTTTGCTGCTAATTTCCTGGAAGATTCAAATGCTCCTACTTCAAGGTCATCTCAAAGGATAGTTTAAAGAGCTTTTTCTGTAAAATATGTATATTTACAAGAGCACGCATAAATGGTCACCAGGGAAGATAAGCTATCAGAGAGTAAAGAGATGTCTATCCTTATACAGTTCACACACCACTGAAGCAGATAAAATTGGTTTTGTATCCAGCCTATGAATACACTGTTAGGAACTCTGTCCTGAAAACTGATCTATACTACTGAGATAAAATTCAATGCATCTCTTTTCATAAATATCTAACTGTGGCATCAAAATTCTAGTGCTTTTGCCTGAATACTCATCTACTGTAGTTCCAGCAGGTAGTGGAATGACTCACCAGTTTGCTTCACTCAAGTATACAAGAGCCACTGTAATAGGCTGCATCCAAACTTAATTAAAGCATTAGCTGCTTTAGTGCACAAAGACGCAAGTCTAGGTTTACAATTATTAAAGTCCGTTCCACGACTGACCAAGAAATATTAGATTAAGTCCCTGTTTAATTTTAATAACAAAGGCATCCAATATTCAGTGACTTGTCTTCTTTTAAGCCACTCAACGCAGCTTCGTATTCCTGGCCTTCCTTACCATCTCTTGTGCACATTATTAGCACGCTGTATTATTCACTAAAACCAGAGAGGACTGCAATGTTACTGCAGACACTCTTTTGTTCTGTCTTTCTGTGCTAATTTAGTCTGTGGACCTGATCCACCTGTACAAATTTAACTTGAATATCCCATCGAATTTTTATTTGGGCATCAGGGTAAGTAAAGGAGTTAGTGTGCATAAAATATATGGACAGCACAGTGACAGACAAAATCATTTGTGGGCATGAGCAAGCACATAAGGACTATTCACAGCTTGAAATTGTTCAGGACCTTCTTGACTAATACAGAGATAGTAGCAATTTTAAAGTATTTTTTGGGAAAAAATGAAATTGCATTACAGAGGTGAGCTGCCATTTGAGAACCACTATAGCTTTCCCTTATAGTTACCACTGACTTTTCTCCACATTAATCTTTATGTGCTACAAAAACTTCTAAAGTAAAAAATAAATATGAGGACAAAGTGGATAATATACCTGGTCCAATACTACTGCCATACTATCAATAGCAAGTCTCTCACGGACTTCAAAGAGGAATAAGATCAGGCACATTTTCTATACACTTCATAGTGTGTTTTCTCATAGAAAAGTGTTTGTCTGACCACATTGAAAGAAAGGCAGAAGGGAATAGATGTGGTTTCATTAGGCTGCAACGTTATCCAATTTAAATGTATGGGAGTACCTGGTAACTGTGGAGGTCATCATCCTTTCCTCAATCATTTCCATAGAATCCCCAGCCAGGCAGGGCTGCTGGAACAATTTGTATAGTGGGGGTGCTGAGAGCCATTGAACCAAACTGTAATCCCGATATATAATGGAAACTTCTTCAAGCAAGAGGGTGGAGCAATGCCCCTGCACCCTTAGTTCCAACACCCATGCAACCAGATCCTGCTGCTGGGACCCTGCCACCCTCCCCTCATGTGAGGTGAAAGGGGGCTATAAAAGGAAGAGGCTCAACTCCCCAGTGTTCCAGATGTAGGATCCCCAAACACTTTTCCTCTGCCTCCTTAAGGTTTCTTTCTTTCAGATCCTTTTCCAATCCATTTTATCGTATAACCACATCTCTTCCATACTAAGTACCTGCACTGGCCATCTGCCACAAGTTTTACATACTAAGTTGCAACATTATAACCTAACCTCCCTACTCCATGCAGTCCCAGATGTGCTATGGGGAAGATGGAAAAAACCAACCCTTTCTCAGCCTATCTGGCAGTGAGGGAAAAATTCCTTTCTAATCCCCCAAGGAAAATGGCAACTAGTGTAATGCCCATAGCAGGTCAGGAGTAAACCTAGTCCTTTTGCCAACATTGTGTGTGTGTGTGGGGGGGGTGTAGACCTCTCTATAGGGCTACATGGGTTATAAATGCCCCCTATGCATCTGGCCAGCAGGAAGGGGAATGCAGTGACCTTCTCCTGATCTGGCCACAACTGCTTCCTGCCCTTCCTGTAAATCCCTGTAAAATTTTCTCCTCCTCCCCACATGTTGTAGGAGATCCCTTAAAGAGGCAACATACCTTTTCTTCTGGTTAGCTGAACAAAGATCCCCCCAACATAGAAGGTTGCAGTAAACATACTCTAGGTCAATTCTAAGTAACACATAAAGGAGCAGTCATAGTAAAAATCCATGGTTATTGAATAACGTGGAGTCAATTACCCTACAAATGGTCAAAGACTCAGTTTTAAGATGCCTGTTCTAAAGTATCCTTAACAAACAAGCACATCTTTTCTATTGATGTAAAGCATGTGTGTATGGCCATTTTGAATCAGGATTTGTTCTCCTGATGGCTTCTTGAACTTTCTTTTGGAAAATGCATCCTTAAGGGGAGCACTTGAGCCTCAGCCAGAGAAGAGGAGGAATTGTGATGATGAAAAACAAGCCTCCCAATCCCCCTCCCCCAGCATGGTATGTTTAGTAGTTGGCTGGAGTAAATTCTGTGCAACACTCATTGAACTGGGCCTATGAGTGGTAATGGACAAAGCCACATTAGCTCTCTGAGCTCATAAAAATTGGGGAGACATCTGTTTTTGGCCTTGTGGAGGAACGGACTCTGAGCTGCACAGAACCTGAAGATCATTGGGGAAATCCAAGTCCATCCTTGTGCATCTCATGGCATCTACATGGACAGGTAGTCCCAAAGGCTCCCTTTGACAGATCATTCGTTCAGGAGACTGATTTTGAAAGATTATTCTTTCATGCCACTGCTTTCAGCTTCTAAATTACTTGAATGTAGTACTATCTCACTTGAAGGTATGCATGAAGGATCAGGCTCTGCCACTCTGTCTTCAATGGCAAAACTCAAGGAAACATTTGTTGTTCTATGAAAGCAGTAGAGAAATCAATCCCTGGTAGAGTAGTAGATCTTGCTCTTGAACTATAATATGGGGATAGCTTAAAATGCTTATTTGATAAAATGCTATTTTTCCTTTGAATAATTACATTTATTTTCATTCCCTTTTTAACATATCTGCCTCCATCTTTTTACATTTCTATTTATTTGGTGCTCTTTTTTGTGGGCAGGCATTATAAAGCAATTTGTGGCTAGTCCTCCAGTGCTTTGTTGATTCACCTCAGCATAGAAAAAGGAACTTAAAAGTGCTATAAGCAATTGAGCTTTTGCTGGGGGGAAGAGGGGAGGGCAGAGGGGGTGTGAGGAGGGAGAAACTTTATTATCTTATCTCATTTAGATTTCCACTAACTCTTTTATCTAGATTCACTTACTCAAACCCATGGCCTGTGGTCTTGTTTAATATCAGCCAGTAATAAAGAGCTCTTCAGCTAAATACAGCTATATTCCACTATTAACTGCAGCTCTTGAAGCAGTCACTGTGGAAAGGGGAGTCTAAACCCTTCAATGTCAAGGCATTTAGAAGCACTCTAGCATCAATCAAGGTCTACGTCCAGTAAGTGCCTGCTTACATTTACATGAAATATTCATACAGCATTCAGTTTTGCTTTTCTCTCTCCTAATCATCACTTTTAGGAAGAAGCTACAATCATCTCAGTTAGGGGAGGGCATTATGGGACGTGCGGTACCTTTCAATGTCAGGCTTCCTGCAGATAGCTAGTTCTGTAATGAGGCAGCACACTGTATAGACTACCAAAGGTCTTCCTCATACAGCCTAGCCTTGTTATCATGCACTATTCATCTTCAAGTATACAACTTAGAGCAAATGAAAGTAATTAATTAACCATAACAAACCTGTCAAAAAGCTATTTGAAATTTTGACAGAAAAATATTTAACATTTTTTTAAGTGAACACGATTTCCTGTGCCCGCTCTCCCAAAAATAGTATTCAGAAGGTCTTCTACTGCATTCTTGTTAATTGTATAAGCAGAATTGACTCCACAAGCCTTTGGACTCAGAATTGTTTATTCTTTACATATTTGGCTAAGAATTATTCATTTACACATGTTTGGTGTTTTTCGCATGATTGGTCAGTGCTTTGAAAACATAATGTGCTATATTAGATAGTGTTGACTAGAGACATTCGCTAGTTCCCCCCCCCCACAAATGTAACGTCAACAAGTTTGTGTAATAAGAGAGCCACTATACTAGAAAGTTCAGAATACATTAACCTCCATGCTTTTTAGGCAAAATAATGAACAACATTTGTATTGTGGTACTGTAGGAAAACCGGAAATGCTGTACTGTGCTTTCTGAATGAAGTACAAAGAGCATTCTTCACTATCCTACAGTTTACCTTAGAGTCAATTCAGTTACTTCATTACTGTCAAGGATTTTAGATCAGCATACATCTTCCTTCTAATCAGACTTTTGATTCTAGAAATTCAGATTACTACAAAAGAAAAAAAAATCAATAACTAATTATTTTATAATCTGACAAAAAGCTGCTATTGCCACTGTGAATTTTCTTGCAAAACAAGAACTGCTCATGAAAACAGTTACCTTACAAAATCCTGTAGAAAAAAATAAACAAAGGAATCCGGTTAACAGATGCTTGTAGTTAAAGAAAACAAGTAAAAAATCAAAAGGTACCCATGATAAAAAGCAACATTTAACCTTCAATGTATAATATATGATTTTAAAATATTTTATGACAGAATTTTAGGCATAATATATTCACTTGAGAAGTACTGAAAAACTAATGCATCTCACAAATGTAACAACCTCAAAGTTTGAATTGTTAGCAGTATTGCTATTAAGGTGATTATTCTTTCCTTTCTCTAGCCCTCCCTCCCCCCCAGTACCCCCTTTTACATTTGTACAGAAAAATAATAGCATTTGCGGTCATATTACTCATGTTGAGCTTGTTGGCATCATGAGTTTTGATTTTTCTCGAAGGAATCAGTCCTATAATACAACTCATTCTATGCCAAAATTGTAGCTGATTGCCTGTAAATTGCATATAAATGGCAAAGTGCAGAAACCCAGGAAAAATTCCAAAATGTCAGTGTAGTCTTGTGTGTTTTTTGTAAATGCTCAAGCATATTTCTTTTACCTTTAAACCAGTTTAAAATGGGAGCCATCTTCTTTTTTTGTTACGTTTCCTAAATAATAAAAGAACCCACAATCACACTGTACACAAGGGAAGGCAAAGAGGGAAGGCACCATAAAATTCTGAATTTAAAGTATTTGTCTTTTATCTATAAAAGAACAATCCAAAACAATTTGAAATGATTTTGGTCAATAATGTTCTTAAATAGAGAAACAGTCATACTTAGACACAGAGAAAGAATGCAATTGTACTTTTGTTGTATATAAAAATATTGCACACATAAACCCTAAAAAACAGTATTGCTCTTTTTGACTCACCCTCATTGAGAAGAACCCAGGTTATGAGAACAAAACTAGACCAAAAGACAGGATTGATTTTTTTCTAATGTTGAATCAAATGTACTTTAATGTTTGCTTTATTATTATTTTTACTGATGGAGCTTGGTCAGATGGAACTGGGTAGGCAAAAGTAACATGTAAAGCATGTTCAGAGCCAGTTTTTAGTGGCAAATAAAGATTGCACTGTATCTGACTCAAGATTGGCAAAGTCTTTCCTCAGGAGACCTCACTCCAATTTTTAAGAAATAATTCATTGAAATCTTAAGGAAAACATCCTCCAACAGTTGAAAATGGCCATGCTTTTTAATGTGTGTTGGCATTTTCGCATTTTAATGTCATAGGATCAGATCCTGATGGATAATGAAAGTCAATTTGACTGACTTCAATGGAGTAGAGGGCACTTGTTACCTCGCAGGATTCAGGCTGTTAATCTACCAGGCACCCCACTCCTCATTTCCTTATCAGCACTTCAATTTGTTTGTTATATTAATATAAATGGGGCTTCAAATGCGCATCATTACAAGCAAACATTTATTAAATGCAGGATTAGACACTTTCTTATTCCCCATGAAGCCAATGTTCAGCACCACTCAGGATCAAGTCTGGAAAAATGTTTAAATGCTGGAAATAGAGCCCAGGTTAATGACAATTCTCAAAAGATGTTTGTGGCTCAAGTTAAAAAGGGTCTCTGTAACATTAAGTTACAGTTTACAATAAACTTTCCAAAGAAAGTCCTGAGTTATGATAAGCTCCCTTTGAGTATTAACAAGAAGTTACCGAGTCGGAGTCACTATCACCCATATTGAATATAAATCAAATTCTTGGAATGGAAATGTAATATTTCTTTAAGTCTGAGTCATAAGTGGCATAATCCAGTTTTTACCTCCTTGTATGGGTGCTAGGGTAGACTTTCAAAGTTGACTTACTTCTATTTTTTGGTCTGACACTAGCTATTGAATTCATATTTGAACTTTCCAAGTGACTAATATAAAATAGAGCTCTGCCTTTTTTTTTTTTTTAAGTTCTTTGAGGTGAGAGTAGAATGGCATGCAATCAGTTGTGGTTTGGCTCAGATTTCAAGCTATGTCGGAACCTGCTGAAGTTTGAAGAGTTTGAATCAGTTGTAACCCATCATACCTGTGGGATATCTTTAATCCCACAAGTTGTGGGAATTTATGTATACTGTTAGCTTTTGATCTTACTACAATGATTTTGAACATAACTAGCAAAAGCAATGCTACTCAGACATAAAAGAACTGAATCTCCCTTATTCTGATTTCTAAAGTGTTCTGAAAGCAGTGAATAACATCAGTGTGTGTGTGTGTGTGTGTGTGTGTGTGTGTGTGTACACACTACAGCGATGTCTACAGCAGATTTCTACTGACCAGATTCAGGATATAGAAAAGCCAACATCAGCATTCCTCAGGAGTGTTAGAGAAACATAGTTTTTGAAAGCGTTAATACCATTTATCTACTCCATTATCTCTTCATGCACAGTATAATCTACTGTGTATACATCTATCCATGATCTATATATGCATACAAACAGATATCCAAACCAGAGATCTGATCTATTTTTCTCCCTCGTTTTATAGAAATAAAGATACACATTTTTAAAACCTGGCTCCCCTTTGTGTTCCTGCTACTTGGAGGTGCAAATTATTCGAGGAATACTTTTGTGCTTGTTAGTTGCAGGCACAATTAAAATCACTCAGATGGCTAAAAAGCTGATTTCAGCCAGTTATTTGGGCCCACAAAACTGCAGGCACAAAAAGGGAGGCTGACCTGAGACCAGAAGTACGATAGTAGATATATTAAACTCTAAGTTATGTGTTAGGAAAAATGGATTACAACATTTTAAATATGTGTTTTTAATGTTACCTCACAGTAATTTTTTACAATGGTTTCCCCCTGGCATAATCCAGTGTGATCCATATTACTGTATTTCAGCAATTATTTTAAAATGATGGATAGGTTACCATCGAAATTATTTGTAAGACGTAAATGACCATTGTGTGTTTCTTTGAAGTTGGCACATCTATTCTGTGTGACTCAATCACTTAATCACTTTACAAATGTCTAACAAAGCACCTGCGTTTAGCCATATTTTTATATTTACGTTTTTGGCCTCTTTCTAAGATGAGGCATAAATCCATGAGGACACTTTAGAACTTTAGAATGTCCTTCTTTTACATATCTAGTGCTCATTACCCAGAAGTTATTCTGTCTCCCGTGTTAAATTACTTTATGCTGCAGCTTAAACGAACATGTCTTGCTTTCATCTAGCATTTCAAATAGGGCAAAGACTGCTGTACAATTTCCAAACACAACTGTGCTAACAGAGATGAATTACTAGAGTTTATATAATTTATATTAGGAATTCATAGACCTAGCAAAAGGGATTAGTACATTTTATTTCAGGGTAGGAGATGATCCTGTCATTAATGGTCGATACTTTCATCATCTTTTAAACCTGAGGAATTTCCAGGGTGAGAAGACTGTAAGGACATATCAGGGATTCACAGCTGTGAGATTTATCTGGCCACGTACTGCTTTACTCACAGTATGTGGACTACGTTCCATCAAAACTGGATTAGCCTGTCAATCATGTCCTGCAATGTATATTGTATTATGATTTTTTGAAAATGTCACTGAGATCAGAGTAATTTCTTGGCTAATTGCATCTTGTCTCTTCTTAATACTGTGCATTTAATGGTTTCATTACCTTTCATGACAATCACAGTGCCTAGTCCAGCATTAAGGGCAGTTTTACTTTTACTAAAAAAAAAAAAAAGAAAATATAAGGAATCCTCAATCCTTTTAATAACAGAGATAAAAAATATTTAAGACAATACTATATTTCATTAAATATAATACAATTTGTCGTATCTGTGTTTTTCCCCATGGTCTGTGATATACATAATAGCTGAGATTGTTTCTCTAATCCCAAAAGCACACCTTATGCTTAGCACAGTATTTTTCTCCCCTCTCCTGTTATGGAAATAGATTAAAGAAAATATTAACCTTTAAAAAACTGTCACTCATTATTCAGACGGCTTCCATTTTATGCGTACGAGTCTCTTGAGAATCTCTCCCAAACACAAAAATATTTGTGTTTCAATATTACTCATTTAGGCATGAGAGATTCATTTAGATAAACATTACAGCATGTTTGCAAAGGTTTCATTAAATGATACTTTGACGGCTCCATGCAGTTTTACTATGTGTCATTGGTGGTAAAATGGGCAGAGACACATTAAAGTTACTGCAGTCCCAAATTTGCTTTGGTTAAAAGAATGCTGTTTACCAAAAACTCAATCAATTATGGAGGATAATTTATTTGACATAGTTAGCAAATATACTAGAGTATAAAATCCGAGTCCTAAGGTTCTCTGACTACACAAAAGCAGACAAGAGGCCTGATTTGACCCTACCTTGCACCTTATCTTGCCATTTATACCTGTGAAAAATATGTGTAAAATACTCCCAAATTGGAAAGACTGTACAAGGTACAAAGCAGTAGAGAATCAGGCACCCATGTTCCATTATCAGTTCAGAACTGGGGTCTGATGATATTATATTTTAAATCATTGTACTATATTGTTTATAAATTATATCAAATTGCTGCATTTCATTATTGTAGTTTGTTACATAATTATCAGCCTAAAGCTGGAAGAGCAGAGGCTCTTTTGGAGTATTTCTATTGGTATATACTAGCATGGAGTTATTTCTATATCTGACAATGGACTTGCTCCTAAAGACTTGTCTCCCATTAGGTTAGATGAAGCAGCAGCACTTCTGGTTGTTCTGTGGTTCCTCTTTTTCCACTGTGTCGGCTAATTGCAAGCTATAGGGTAGCATACACTGGAAAGAGAGGCACATATTACCTGATATTGCCTGATATTCCTGGTAGGTGCTCATGATGAAGGACACACTTGTTTTTGGATCTGACAGCAGCTGCAGTATCCTGTTTAAATTTGCTGTGGCAGGCAGAAATAGTGTGAATGTTAAAATATCGAAGGTGATTGTGTAAATACTCTGGCTTGCTAGCCATTCACATCCAGTTTGAGCAAGTCACGTGGTATTTGCTTCTATCTCTAGCATAAACATAAGCGGACATCTTTTAAAAAGTGCATCCACTGATGAGTTTTGCTTCTGAACACATTTGTGTAAACATTCCAACACATTCCACTGATATTCTAATAAAACAGAACTAGAATGATGATTATACCCTGCATCTGACTATTATTTATTTCTTGTGAGAAAACTAACTCTAATCTCATCAGCAGATGCATAAGTGCATTCATGAATCACCTAACTCCTGGTAAGTTTCAAAATTAAGAAACAGATCATTTGTCTTGAACAAAAGAATTATTCTGTTCTGGTACAGGCTTGATCATTCTTGTGATTTTTTTAAATGCAAAGAAAAATTTGAAAATTAACCAAAACTGTTGTGGCGAATTCTTTCCCCGGAGAAAGAAGGTCAGGACAACTGAAGTCAAAAGCATTCCAGAAGATGAACTGTGGTCTAAGTAGAGAGGGGGAAAGAAAGTTTGTTACTTGAGTGCCAGCAGACCACCAGAGAGAGTCACTTTGCTTAATTTATTTCAGGTCCTAGTGGACAGGTGGCCACATCATATCACAATTTACACTAATTGACATCCTTGTCAGAGTTCTTAGCACAGAGGCTAACAGAATAGCACAAGTAAGGAGACAGATTTACTGTCACATGGAACTGGTTTACTAATGAAAAAAGAGATTTGCAAGTATATTTGCAAACAAACAGGCTGACTTAGCTCCTCTACTATTCTTGGGGTCATATGTTTTGTGTGCATTTCAGTGATCATTGGGTATTTGTGTAAATGTTTGCAGACCCCCAAAACTTTCATTAATTTTTGCAGTCCAAAAAAGCATGCCAGACGGTGCATCATTGTAAAAGTTTCATTCATCCAGTCAGGAACAGAAGCTGTAACACCTGACTTAGGTAAAGCAATCGCACACCAAGAATATGAATCAGTGAATAGTCAAAGTGAACAGTTTGCAAACAGCTCCATGCACTCAAATGTAATAGCCCAAACTATTTAGCAAATATTTATGACCAACAAAAATAATTCAGAATTCAGGTTAGTTTTTGGATGACTTGCAAACAGAACAAGAGCTGAATTCATAGAAACATTATTTTCAAAGAATAATCTGACCAGCAGTACTCTCCCTAATTGAAACTGTCCCTACTGACTAACACTTAGGCACACTGATGGATCAGTGTGGAGGAAACAACACGGTCATTTCTCATGCCGTAACTGTTATGTGGACAATGTATAAGTCACCCAGGGGCCAGTGCAGAACCTTATTCACCAAAATCACTGAACCTATTAAAAGAGAAACTGGCATAATCCATAAAAAACAGTGATTTCATAAAATGGTACAGACACACCAAAGTGAGACTGTATTAAAAAAAATTTGGTTCAATCAGTGGATTTTACATTGGGTTTGGTATGCATTGTTTTCAGGACTCACCACACTCCTGTAGTTTGTGTAATTTTCCATTCATCCACACCCAAAAACTTAAGCAGAAATTCAATAAAGCCATGAGAATCTGGAGAGTTTAATCAGTTGCATAATGAAACTTGGAAAATTCATTTGGATGACTTTCTCTTTATGCTGACCCCCACCTCCAAAAAGCCTCCCTCACCCAGCAGCTGAAGGAAGCTTGGGGTAGTCATTCCATTCTTTCAGACATCTTCCTGGGTCCGTCAATTGTTTCTACTCTTTCCACAACATCTTCAGGAGACTGTCCAGCTCCCTCCAACCTGTGTCTTTTTCAGGCCAACAAGTAGGCCATTACACTCAAAGGGTGTCTTGGCATACAAGAAGAAAAGGAGTACTTGTGGCACCTTAGAGACTAACAAATTTATTAGAGCATAAGCTTTCGTGAGCTACAGCTCACTTCATCGGATGCATCTCACGAAAGCTTATGCTCTAATAAATTTGTTAGTCTCTAAGGTGCCACAAGTACTCCTTTTCTTTTTGCGAATACAGACTAACATGGCTGCTACTCTGAAACTTGGCATACAAGGGAATCTAACCTGAGATCCGGGATTTGACAAGCCCATATTGCACTCTGTGGCATCTTTGACTCTTGAGTGACAAAAGATCCATACTGCTACTACAGATAGGGATTAGGTGGGGAGTAAGGCTACCTACACTGTGCCCATCCCACCACACCCACAGTTAGACAGGTGGGAAAGCAAGCTAGCCAGCCAAATAGCCTCTAATGTTTTGGGAAGGGGACAGCTGGAAACAGGGTATCCACCTCGGACTACTGCCAGTCCAGAGAAAATGAAGGGGACGGGAATATTAGCAAGAGCCGCTTGGGCTGACTCCCTTCTGAGGTTTATGAATGTTGAAGAATTTTGTTTTTAAAAATAAATTTCTCCTGACTTCAGGTTTTGGCCTGAAATTTTCACACAGCTCTATACCATATTGTATACGGCTCCTTCAGTTAAGCAGCTTGGTGTGTTTGTGTGTTATTTTAAAATTGAAATGGTCCTCTTAAGAGAGAGTTTGGTAAATTAGACCATAATTTAGATGGTTAGCTCAATTAGTCAGAATTGGTCAAAAAATTCCTAACAAGAAATCAGTATTTATTCTTGCTCTGGCTTTTTAAAGAAGCACCTTGCACATTATTTTTTTAAATAAAAGCACAAAGATGACTATACCCTTAGACACCTCCAAAACTTTTGCTCCCCTTGGCTGAGCCTGTCAGAGTGCAAGCCTAGAGATCTACAGGGCACAGTCGAAGACACATTCCTTTTGTCTTTTCTTTGCCATTTGATTGACAGTTTTAAAATAAATATACAGTTGTCTGAAGTGTATGTCAGACACTATATAGGTCTATGCTTGAAAAATGTAGCTATCCCTACCTGATCTATATCTCAGTGGTGTGTGTTTCAAGGTATTTCTGATGTATCTCTCTCTCTGTATTGTTTCCATAAGGAGATCTCTGCAGCTCTGGAAGTTCCATCAGATGATTTGGCTCCTGCATCTTCTTTTCACTTTTTATTCACCTTACTGACCCCTTTCAATTAAGCATATTTACACTTTGGTTAAAAACATTTTGGGTGCTGAACAGCTAACCCAGTGCATACTGTAGGTAGTGGAGATGTGAAAATACTGTTTTTGGACCGCTGTACCATGTTACATCATATTATACAATATTATAACAACTAGAGCTGTGAGGTTTCACTTCTCAGGGGACCTGTGAGTATTTTCTTTGGTTCTTAGCCACATAGGTTTGTAGTCTCTGAGCTTTGCTTTACATTTTGGCTGTAAACAAATGCAAAATATCTAAATGAAACTGTCAAAAATGACTATTTCATCTGGTTTCTGAGATCTGCATGCAAATCAGCTTAGGTTCACTTAAAACTGGGCCCAACATTTGCTTGAAATGTTCACACAAACCTTGATGGTCCTGCTTGGAGTTTTGAATTGTTTGCAGGCCTGAAATCAGGAGGGTTTTATGTGGATTCATATTTCCACACAGACATTTTGCATCCTAAACAAGACATGGCAAACAGGGGTTTCACACAGTTACACAGTATGTTTCCACACAACGTGTACTGTCATTGGCCTGAAAGGTGACAAAAATTATGTAAATCTGAAAAATATAATGCCAGATTTCTGGTTTTTTTAAATTCCCATAAATAGCTACTTAGGAATTTATTTTGTTCAGCTACAGGGGTATTATTTGCTATGGGGAAAGGGGGCAGTTGCCCTCCCCCTACTCACTTTCCATAGGTCTATATGCTCCATTAGGTCTTCCATTTTTGCCCACTCTACATGCCCAGACATTGGATATAGCCATTAGGAAAGCAAACTTTGCCCCCACTAGAATTTTTCTGAAATGAAGCCCCTGTTCAGCTATGTGTGAAGTTAGCAGAAAAAAGCGTCAAGTAGTTATTTTGTTGTCCAGGCAGAAGTTTTGCCCCCCTCCCACCTGTTGGTCAAATCTTGAAAAATAAGATTAATTACAAATGTAGGGCTTGATACTGTGACTATGAAGTCAATGCCAATGTTTCTACCAATTGAATGAGGGATCAGGCCATTATTCCTTTTTTGGTTCCTGTGTGAGTCGATCCTGATTTCTGTGAGTGTGTTTGTTAGATGTAAGTATCTGCAAAATATTCTGACAAATAATTTGCAGTGTATGGATTGGTCATGAAGTTTTTGTTTCAAGTATTTGGTATTAGTTCTTCATATTGTGTGACTGCTCAACGCAAGTCAAGTGGTATTATTTTCTATTACCTGACTGAGTGATTGAAAGTTTTTAAAGATAATAATAATGAATGACTAATAAAATTTTATAGCACATTTTACACATTGTAGTTCTTGCTAAAATTTGTTAAGCTGTGGGGATTTACAAACATGATCACTACTACTTAGCAAATGACCAAGTATGCGTGAATAATAGTGTCTCACAAATCATTGCTAACTGAATTCAGGACTTTTGCTTGCAAAATGACTCATGGATCATCTCTGAAACATTTCCTAAATCTCAGAGATGGCATCAAGCTGCAAAAAATGTGGATTATGACCACCCCAAAGTTCAGTGTTTTTATCTGATGAATTATAAAGATGGAACACATTATAAAGGCAGAACTCTGATCCAGACCCACATATGGATTTGGAACATGCCCAAAGCTCTGGGTGCTTAGATTAGAGTTTTGGTTCATGTATCTCTCTATTCAATTTTTTTTATTTGTTATCCTTATAGTAATATTTTGCTCTTATATGTTCAGTCTGAAGATGTGACTTTTGCTGTTAAGAAGCAGATGGATGTTGTTTTCATAGTATGAAAGTAACCCTGTTTAGAAGAGAACATTTTAAAAAAGATTTTCTCCTCACAGCAGTGATTTTGTGGCACTGCCCAGTGGCAGTACCATGATGTCACAACAATTTATCATAGTTAGAGCAATGCTGCATGAACCTGACTTGTTTAAGTGTTTCTGTGGCCTGATTTCACAGAGAGAACACAGGACAGGGGAGCAACAACACTAAGGGGCTCTACCAATCTGCAATCACACAATTCAGCTTCTACCTTTTTGTTCGATTATTGAGATCCCTTGTCTGAGATAAGCAAAAGAAATGCAGAAAAATGGGACTTAGTCTACAACAACCCTCCAGTGAGATTTGGGTAAATTCCTTTCCATGCTCACGCAGAACTGAGTTGGTCTCCCTTGACCCTGTGCTTGTACATTTAGTTTTCCTTTTCTCGTTTTAGGTAAGTAAGTCTCAACCATTTATCTAAATAGCACAAGCCACAACTTACATTTTAATTAAATATTAATTGTCTCCAAGCAAATAATATTAAGATATTATTATTTTGTTCTCATGTCCAGCTATAAATACCCTCAAACAGCTATTTTGCAGTCTGTTTCTATTAATTTTTGTGTGTGCTTGAAAATGCACCAGCTTCACTCATCTGGAAATATGTGTGGGATGCAATTTCTGTGTGTCTTCTAAGGTAGATCAGCAATATATTTAATTCATCATGTATCAAAATAAAATTTTGTACAAGAAATATCTTTCTAGTATTCTTTTTATAACACTGCACTTCTAAAATACCTTTTATCTTAGGATGTCAAAGCATTGCACAAATGTTGAAGGCCTCTGGCCTTTGTGCCAATGCAGAAGCAATTATTAATTATTGTTATAATGTACTTGTATTACAGTGGCGCTTAGAAACCAGGGCCCAATAGTGCTATGCACTGAACAATCATATAACAAAGAGATAGTCCATGTCCTCAAGAGCTTACATTTCAAACTCTGTAAACCTAATCTAAGCAATAAGTCCTAGGCCTCAGCAATTGTGTGTAGCAATGAAAGGAATGGGGACATTCACAGTCGCTGTGTTTAAGTGAGTGCAGGGACTGCTACCTTCAGTTGTCCCTGGAGGTGCCTGTCATCCCAAACAGGATGGGAATGATGCTGCCACCTACACACTCCTCATGTACCCCAGGGAGCCTCAGAAGTAAAGGTGCCATTGTTAGCCACAATTCTTTCCTGAGTGCCTGTTCCCCCATAGTAGCATGGTTCTCCGCCACTCTCCATTCAGGGATTGCTTTAACGGTACAATCTAGATCTCCTTAATCATGGCCCTAATCCCAAGAGATGTGGAGCAACAGCCGGGGATCACCCCATTGCAAAAAAGACAATTTCATTTTTGGGTGAAATTCACCAAAACGTACAGGACCAATGCAAGCCTTGCCATAGCACTTAACATGGCTTTAGTCAATAGCATAGGAAGTGTGATGGCTGAAACTGCCAAATGTGGGGTTGTTTGGGAAAAGGATAATGGATCCACACTTTGGCATTCAGTCTGAGCGCCAGTATCACACAAACTCCACGGAGAACAGCGGTGGTTGTGGATGGGAACATTTCACTGGTTAGGATTTATTTTCTTTACGTTCCCCCCTCCCTTTATATTTAAATGAATTAATTTACTTTGTTAATTTAAAAAAAATACTTGCTTTTGTAGTTTTAAGCCTAAAGTAATGGAGGAAGAAAGATCTTAACGCATTCCACACAGTTTCCCCCCAAAACGGTCTTCTGTTAAAATGTGTCACCCCCCCCTTTATTTTAAAATATTAAAAATAAAAAGCAACAGATTTCTCCAAAAATAAGTTCTAGAATTGTATTAACATTACTTAAACTATTCATTTATGGTCACCATTACACAAAGGGCTTAGTGGTGCACAGGGGTGAATTTCACCTTATAGTGTGTCCGAAAACATCCATATTCATAGTACGATAAGGCTTTTTGTGGCCCCCTCCCCCTGAATGGGTGCACAAGTGGGGAATAGCTACCAAAGAGCATCTTCAGGGGCTGGATCCAATTAGAGACCTTGAAGTGCGGCAAGGACTCTGCAAGGCTGGCACCCACAATGCCGCTAGCCTGCCAAAAAGGACTGGGAGATAGAGTCCCCACTCAGCTCCAAATAAAAAGCTCAGAGTCCAAAAGTCACTCCTCTTGGGGTTTGGCTCACCAACAGAAGGGCAGATCCAAAGTACAGCTATATGCACCCTCCACCTTGTCTGCTGCTTCTAATATTTCTTTTCTTAAGATTTGTCTGTCCCAAATCTTAGCTCCGTCTGCCAGAAGGCTAATTGCACCTCCCTTTTACTGAAGGGAGATTCTAATGCACTACATCTGGCCCACAAAGTAAGCCATAATTGACCTGTAGTTCTGTACTGGGTTCCAATACTTGCTAATAGAGCAGGGGGCAACAATCCTGCCACTCCAACACCAGGTCCCAAACTCCCTTTCCACATCATCTAGCATATCTGGCTTTGCATAGGACAGAGCAAGTGCTGCAGCCCTGGAAAGGGCCACAGAGTGGCTCCTCGCCACAAGTTCTGAGATCCAGTGAGGGGCAGTGGTGAAAAGCCACAACTGAACCCTTAGGGCTTGATCCGACAAACTCTACCAGGCTGACGCTGACTGCCGTGAGTAGTTCCATTGGCTTTCATCAGTCTACTCACAGCGGTAAGTATTATGCTGGGGAGTGAGGGCTTGCAGGATTAGGCCTTTGAGCCTCAATCCTGAAAACGTGTATGCACTTGTCTTCACATGAGTAAAGTTAAGCATCTCATTGAGATCCATGGGACTGCTCAGGTGAATAAAGTTAAGCATGCACACAAGTGTCGGAAAATGGTAGCCTTAGTCTATGATTAATTTGTTATAGTGCCCAATCTTGTTCCCACTGAAGCAATGAGTTTTTCCATTGATTTCCGAAGAAAAGAACTTGATGCTTAGTAGAAGTTTCTGAAGACACTCTTTCCTGTCTTCCAGGCTATGTTCACCCTATGAGCTAGGGGTACGATTTCCAGCTCACATCCACATACTTGTGCTGGCTCAATGAGAGCTAGTGGGAGTATAAGTAGTAGCCTAGCAGCGTTGGCATGGCTTAGCCATGCTGAGTACGTACCCACTGGTTTCAGGCAGGTTTGTACTTGGCACAGCTAAGCAGTGTCACCATTGCCACTGCAGCTACACTACTATTCATGCTTGTGCTAGCTTAGTGAGCACTACTGTGTATAAACGTACATGAGCTCGGAATCACAGAGCTAGCTCATAATGTTGATGCAGCCTAAAAAACACTTTGTTTGGTAGCATAGACATCATGCACAAAAAAAGGCATAACATTTATTCCATAAAGTTCCCAGCTTCTGGATGCATTTATAGTTTTTACTTTATGTAAGGTTTGCTTTAGTGGGCTCCATTTATCATGCCTAAGCCAATTACATTGCTAGGTAAATTCTACAAGTTAGATTTATATATTGTCTGACAGAAACATATAGTAAAAACCAGTATTTAATCACTATTCCTTTAAAGACAATTAGAACTCATTAAAGAGTTCATAGTGGGATCATGTGTTTTAAAAATCACTATTCTGAAGGTATCATAAAACGTACTTTCATCACGCACATGACATTTACAAATTCTGATGGGCATTTCCTCCTTTCTTGAAAAGAGTGTCTGGCTCAGTTTGCAGCAAATATGACAATAGGCTGTGCAAATGTACATCTGAAACATAACTCTTTTGGGGTTAAACATTCACGCTTATATGAGAGATCATCAGTTTCAGGTCAAAGTACTGTTCTTAAATGATCAGCGTTGAACAGAAAAAAAGGCATTGAAGTGACCTTGCTGAGGATCTAAAACTGTGCTAAAGCCTCTTCTGCATGATTAAGTGAGCAGAATCTTAGATTAGCTAAAAGCAGTGCAGAAACATAATGAGTTCACTTATTTTGGAGCATTTAATAACAGTTATAGACAGTTATGTGATCAGGCGGAGTTATGACTTATTCATTCTTTCATTGCTATTAAAATTACTGCATTTGAGGTTTTTAAAGTCATTGAAATAAAGAAGTCTGATTTATGTTAGGAGAATTTAGCTTGCCCTTTGGTCTCTCAGTTTTTAAATGATATAATTAGACTTTTTAAAGACCATTCTAAAAGCATTATTAGCATTTTCTATAACTGAAAGTAAATGCATGTTTTGTGGATAGTTTAATTTAAAAGGGATAATAATACTTGATTTAGGCAGCGATAGATTATTACAAAAAGGTTTTTAGTATAAAATTATTTTAAAGGTGACTATGCATGTATATATGAATACACACGCATACACACATACGCACATTTTTAATTTAGTTCCAAATGGGTATTACAAAGAAATGGAGCTCGCTCTCCACCCATTTGGGAAAGGAAGATGAGAGGAAAACCGAGTTCCAAAGGACATATTAACTCATGACCTTTAACATATTACCTCACAAATGACAAAGCCATCCATCAATCTTGGGCAAGAAAAATGCTTTGATCAAAACAAAGGGATTTGCAGTTGGCTTGAATTAGCAGTAAACAATGATCATAAATAAATCACTGGGATGAGTATGGAAGTGTGATGAGAGGATAAACATTTTAGCATGAACCCATTCTTTAAGTTCTGGCATACATAATATTATATATCAGTTATGCATTACCATGTTAATGTATGATGTCTTTACTAGACAAAAAATATATCTGATATCTATTTTTGTCTGTAAGACACCTTACATTCACATGGTGATGCATAATTGATTACATATATATACAGACACACACACACATTCTCACAACACAAACGTGTGCTGCAGATTGGATGCGTCCCGTTGCAAAAGCCAACCCACTACAAACCACTGAACCCAAACCACTTTCCTTTCCCTTCCATATAAGAGGATTCTTCAACATTGTTTTGTCTTAGGAAATAACTTTCCTCATAAGATAAAGAATTTCTGGTATTTATTTGGACACTAAGGGAAAATATCTTTACTTATAAAATCAAGCTTACTAAAGTTGCCTTAATTGACAAGTTTCTTGTAACACAGTGTTCATTCAGCAAACAGTTTGAGTCGCTCTTATTCTATTCAAAACCCATTGTACTTTTCTATTAAAAACATATTATTAAAGCTA
Source organism: Dermochelys coriacea (assembly GCF_009764565.3). NCBI lineage: Eukaryota > Metazoa > Chordata > Testudines > Dermochelyidae > Dermochelys > Dermochelys coriacea. The sequence goes on from NC_050073.1 coordinate 72,160,194, forward strand.
AATCAGAAAGATGCCCATTTAATAGTCATTGCATGTGCATGACTGATGGGAATACACATATTATCAGATGAATAGTTGATTAAAACTTAATTAGCATACTAATAAATTATGCTAAAAATATTGTTTATTTTTATTTTTCCTCATTTTTGCTTAAACTTCCTAACTGATGCTTCAATTATTTTATTCTCTAAAATAACAGATCAGATAAATTATTTATTTGACTGAACTTGGTATTAAAACTGATCATTTACAATTATTAAACCTCTCTTCTAATCTGTTAAAAGTTTCATATTTTTCCTAATATTTTTCCTAATAATTGTTTGTGAAAAGTATGGGACTATATTTATGGCTGACAAAAGGCCAAAAGCAGCTCTGGAAACTAGTGTCCTTAATTAATCTACAGCACCGATATGGAACAAGAGGGTTTCCGTAGGAATTTCCTCACACTTTGCTAAGAGTGATGTTAATTCTGGTCTGTCCATCTCACTACGCCCGGTCTATATTAACTTCATGCATCAGTACCGCCTATATGGCAAATTACATGCAGGAATCTTGTAATGCAGACTCCTTCCCACTGGAGACTGATCTCAGCCCAATAAACTCATGTAACTCAGGGCCATCACAGTTTAGACTTGAACTATGGTCACAAAGGCGAGAGGCCAATGTTTCATCCACTAAGCCATTTACCCTTTTCCTCTGTAAGGAAGATTGATTTTAAAAAAGCTATTAACCTTCAGTGATTTATCTCATCAGATCATCTTCATTTTGTTCTGCTTATAATAAGACTGTATTATACAGTTTTATTCTTCAGTTAATTCAGCTAGACTATCTGAAAAAGAAGTACATGGAAAACACAAAGAAGGGAGAGATAGCAGAAAATTGTCAAAAACTTTTAAATGAAAATGTTAACAGGAAAACAAAAGAAACTGAGCAAATGTTATCACATGTCTTGGAGGCATAATCATGTAAGACATAAATGTTTCTAGGTAACCTCATTTTAGAGAAAGTTTCAGGATGTCAAACTGATTCTGGGGGCTATATGCCATGTTAACAATGAATACAGTACCCTACCCAATCTACTGAAGGAACAAAAAGAACAGGTTTTTTTTTCATTTTTGAGCTGACTCAAAGTAGCATCCACTGAACCCACATTCCTTTATTCACAGTACGTATGGCTACAGAAGTTCATATTGTAAAAAAGAGCAATTTCAAAGATATCTTGAGAGAACCTAAAATGGCACATTTTCCCCACTTTCAGAACTACTTGGAACAGCCTGAAAAGCAGTACACAATTTTGGTGATACTGTATGTAATTCTAATTTTCTTTAAAATGAAGCAAGATGGGGTTGTTTCATAGAAACTAAGTTATTTCTGATTTAGTGATTGGGATTCTTCTTTGGAAAAAAAGCAGCACTGCATTTTGTGAGTAATGTGCTTGCACTGATATTTAATTCATCTGGCTGAACTTTGATAGACACCAATTTAAATCTCTGCTAGAATATCGGCTAGCACAGAGCTCTTTGGGTTATCTCTCTTCCCCCCCACCCCCTCCCCACGGTGACGCTGCATAGCAAGTGCATCTATATAAGATCCTGAGGGGGGGGACCATGAGCAAAATGGCCCAAAACACCTAAATCAGGGGAGGCCAACCTAAGCCTGAGAAGGAGCTAGAATTTACCAACGTACATTGCCAAAGAGCCACAGTAATACGTCAGCAGCCCCCCATGAGCTCCTCCCCCTACCCCCGCTCCCAGTACCGACAGTCCCGCTTATCAGTGCCTCCCCCTCCCCGCACCTCCAGATCAGCTGTTTCACGGCATGCAGGAGGCTCGGAGGGAGAGGGGGAGGGGGAAAAGCGAGGGCACAGCAGGCTCAGGGGAGGGGGTAAGAAGGAGTGGAGTGGGGGCAGGGCCGACATTGAGCAGTGAGCACTCCCCAGTACACTGGAAAGTTGGCGCCTGTAGCTCCAGCCCCGGAGTCAGTGCCTATACAAGGAGCAGCATATTAACTTCTGAAGAGCCACAGGTTGGCCACCCCTGACCATTGACTTTGAGACTTAAGCTCCTAAGTCACTTTTGAAAATTTTACCCCTTTTTTTGTTTGTTTATAAAACACTGTAAACTTTGAGCCAGATACAAAGTCCACTGAAGTCAAAGTGAATCTTTCCATTGGCTTCAATGGGCCTAGAATCAGGACCTTATAGATCCAAATTCTTAACTCCCTACCCCGAATGGCTTCAATGGGAACTTTGTCTGAATAAGGACTGTAGGATAGTATCAGGGGGTAGCCATGTTAGTCTGTGTCCACAAAAACAACAAGGAGTCCAGTGGCACCTTAAAGACTAACAGCTTTATTTGGGCATAAGCTTTCACGGGTAAAAAACTCACTTCTTCAGGTGCATCTGAAGATGTGGGTTTTTTACCCACGAAATCTTAGGACCAAATAAATCTTTAAGGTGCCACTGGACTCCTTATTATGACTATAGGATAGTAACCTAAAATTAATAATCTGCATATACAGTGTTATAGATACATAGCACCCAGCTCCACATTATGCGTGTGCACACGTGCCCCCCCGTCCCACCCACAAAGTTTATCTAATTTATGGGGTATACTTCTTTCTTTTTGATACTCAGGAATGTAAATGGAAAGTCACAGTGAATGCTTACAGTACATTTTGATATTTGATCAAAACATGGAGCAAGAGGAACCTACCTGTGCTTATTTAACACATTTGGGCAGAAAGCATTTTGATTTCAAGATATCTGTTCACTTGCTTAAGTTGATGTTTGGGCAGGCGAGGCAAACTTGACAACGGCAAGTTCTGACAACATGATTCTAACACAGCCAATAACCTGCTGCTTGGCAGGCTCTAGTATGGTATTTCCTCTATCAGCGGGAGACAGAACACAGGTAAATGAATGTGAAACTTTGGAAGCAAAATACAAAAGAAAGTCTGTGGTAAAATTGTTCTACTTTTTTTCTTTACAAATGAAGCTGATGATAAAGTAACTTCAGAAACTGGTTATAAATCCACTTCATACATATTTAGCAGCATACAGTGAATAGGATTAGTAATATCTTTTGTCTAATTTGTCAGTCTAGTTCTTAGTTCCCCACAGAGCTTCAGTAAAACACAAAGGCATTCCCAGTTACTTTTCCATAGATTAAGTAACTCTTGAATTGATATTTGCTGTATGGTTTTGGATTTTCTCTGGTAAACACTCTGACTGTTGTTAAAGACCAAAAAAAAAAAAAAAGGCAGTGATAAGGAAATAAAGCAGTAGACTTTTAGTTGACTTGAAGGCCAAATCCTCTCTCACCTTCAGTTGTAAAAACACAGTGATTATCTTAACTGAAAAGATACCTGAAGATATTTGCTGTATGTCAGAAATAAGGGCCTGCAGCTGCATCTGCCCCATCATCAGGCAGCCAATGAGTGCAGCTAGGCCACAGCAGAACCACCTGATTGGTTAAGGCAGATGGGTGGCTTGCTCTTAAGCTCAGCAGAGGGTCAACAGCTTCTCAGTGCACATGCTACGGATTCTATGCCTCCCTGTACTCATCTCAGTCCAAGCCTTGCTCCAGCCTAGACTCTGCCCTGCAACTGGCTTTGTTCCAGTCATTTCCCAGCCTTGCTCCTGCCTTGGAACCAGACCTGCTCCTGCCTTCCTTGACTCAAAATAATCCAGTTCTGACCCTCGGCTCGGATTCCTGGCTCTGAATCAACCCTTGGCTCCAACCACTAGGCCTGACTGCCTACGACCTGCTCTCCTGACACAATATTGCTATTTGATGGTTTTTGTATTTTCTCATCTTTCTTTGTAGAAATATCAGAATCTGCAAATAGGGGAAAGGTCACAACTTATTCATCGCCTAGTGGGTTGTGTCTCAGCTAACTAGCTTCTGGATAGTAACTGTTAGGGTTGCTTGGCACCTGATTTGGCCTATTCAGACCTTATCAGGTCATTTGCAATTCATATTTGGCAAGTCATCAGAACGTTTGTAAAAGCTTTCCTCAAGGGATCTTTATTTTCTAAGCCAGTATCCCCAACCTTTCTGTGGGAATAGCATATTGCTATTCCCAGATGACTGTGATGGGCGCCTGACACCCTGCCGCCGAAATGCCACTGAGAAACAGCAATGCTTCTCGGCAGCATTTTGGTGGGGCGCCCGCGGACACTGTGTTGGGGACCACTGTTCTAAGCCAATGCTGCTCAGGAACATGAGAGATTATCTGTGGGGAAGGGGCAGAGAAGGCAAAAGGTGATGATGACAACCATCTACTACATGAATGCCAGCCTCCTCCTCATTGATTTAGGGAACAGCATTTTTAAAGAAAGACTGTATGCATGCTCTGTTGGATAGAGTTTGGCCAATGGCAACAGTTTTGCACACAGGGAATATTCAGCATGTCTTTAAAGAGGAAAATGCGAACTTGGAAGGACTCTTCAGATATTATCCACCACACTTCTTCTGTTAAAGCTACATATGGTGAAATCCAAAAAATCTACAGCAGCAGTAAAATTGGAAATGAAAGTATATTTAAGAAAGTAGACTGTGTGTGTCTGTTACTAACTTTACATTCTTGGCCTAATTCAACACCCATTTAAATCAATGGAAAGAACCCTCCCCCCTCCCCCCCCCCCGCTGGTAAAAGCTCATCTTAAGTGATCACTCTCCTTACAGTGTGTATGATAAAACCAATAGTTTCATGTTCTCTGTGTGTGTGTATAAATCTCCCCATTGTATTTTCCACCGAATGCATCAGATGAAGTGAGCTGTAGCTCACGAAAGCTTATGCTCAAATACATTTTTGTTAGTCTCTAAGGTGCCACAAGTACTCCTTTTCTTTTTACTACATTCAGTGGGAGTTGGATCAGACTCTTCATAAGCCCACGGTATTTAGCTGTCTACGGAGTCGCATATCTCAATCTTCATATAAAAGGACCATGCTTGAATTTAAGAGTAAAGTACACAGAAATTTGCTTGCAGCTGTTCACAGCTAATGTTTAAAGACAGGTGCAAATACACAAAGCTATAAAATCCAGTGTATTTTAACTGTTTTCTGGGACAAGCTTTGCATATACCCATATAATCCTGCATCTTTATATATGCTTTTTCACACATCCCAACTTATATATTCCTTGTTCCTATTATTGCAATGAAAAGAAAAGGTCAAGCTAAAAAATGCACAGCATTCATTCAACCAAATGAACTGAAGATTCGCTTCTTACTGTAAACATACAGAAATCACAATCTCTAAGACAGATGTGTTTGTATACCACATTCTTTGCACATGCTACAGAGCATTTGTAGTCAAACTGTTAACACTGTGTCCCATCTTTCAGGTAACAAAGGCCTGTGAATGCTACACACACATATAGGCTTCCCATTTTTAGAATGGATTTTAATCAGATGTTTGAATTTGATGATTTAAAGATCAATCTTGATGCCTGGCCATAGAAAACATCTTATTGTTTTCTAAAAAGCAAACAGTTCACCCATTTTGAAATTATGATCAGATAATTTCATTTCTCCTAATCAGAATAAGAAGTCACCATTGGCTTGTCATAAGATATGAGCTCTGCTGGCGACTGTGTTCCAGCAAAGATCAGGATAGCAGTAGTTTATCAAGTATGAAACAGTAGCAGACAACATAGAATCATAGAATCATAGAATATCAGGGTTGGAAGGGACCCCAGAAGGTCATCTAGTCCAACCCCCTGCTCAAAGCAGGACCAAGTCCCAGTTAAATCATCCCAGCCAGGGCTTTGTCAAGCCTGACCTTAAAAACCTCTAAGGAAGGAGATTCTACCACCTCCCTAGGTAACGCATTCCAGTGTTTCACCACCCTCTTAGTGAAAAAGTTTTTCCTAATATCCAATCTAAACCTCCCCCATTGCAACTTGAGACCATTACTCCTCGTTCTGTCATCTGCTACCATTGAGAACAGTCTAGAGCCATCCTCTTTGAAACCCCCTTTCAGGTAGTTGAAAGCAGCTATCAAATCCCCCCTCATTCTTCTCTTCTGCAGACTAAACAATCCCAGCTCCCTCAGCCTCTCCTCATAAGTCATGTGCTCTAGACCCCTAATCATTTTTGTTGCCCTTCGTTGTACTCTTTCCAATTTATCCACATCCTTCCTGTAGTGTGGGGCCCAAAACTGGACACAGTACTCCAGATGAGGCCTCACCAGTGTCGAATAGAGGGGAACGATCACGTCCCTCGATCTGCTCGCTATGCCCCTACTTATACAACCCAAAATGCCATTGGCCTTCTTGGCAACAAGGGCACACTGCTGACTCATATCCAGCTTCTCGTCCACTGTCACCCCTAGGTCCTTTTCCGCAGAACTGCTGCCGAGCCATTCGGTCCCTAGTCTGTAGCGGTGCATTGGATTCTTCCATCCTAAGTGCAGGACCCTGCATTTATCCTTATTGAACCTCATTAGATTTCTTTTGGCCCAATCCTCCAATTTGTCTAGGTCCTTCTGTATCCTATCCCTCCCCTCCAGCGTATCTACCACTCCTCCCAGTTTAGTATCATCTGCAAATTTGCTGAGAGTGCAATCCACACCATCCTCCAGATCATTTATGAAGATATTGAACAAAACGGGCCCCAGGACCGACCCCTGGGGCACTCCACTTGACACCGGCTGCCAACTAGACATGGAGCCATTGATCACTACCCGTTGAGCCCGACAATCTAGCCAGCTTTCTACCCACCTTATAGTGCATTCATCCAGCCCATACTTCCTTAACTTGCTGACAAGAATGCTGTGGGAGACCGTGTCAAAAGCTTTGCTAAAGTCAAGAAACAATACATCCACTGCTTTCCCTTCATCCACAGAACCAGTAATCTCATCATAAAAGGCGATTAGATTAGTCAGGCATGACCTTCCCTTGGTGAATCCATGCTGACTGTTCCTGATCACTTTCCTCTCCTCTAAGTGCTTCAGGATTGATTCTTTGAGGACCTGCTCCATGATTTTTCCAGGGACTGAGGTGAGGCTGACCGGCCTGTAGTTCCCAGGATCCTCCTTCTTCCCTTTTTTAAAGATGGGCACTACATTAGCCTTTTTCCAGTCATCCGGGACTTCCCCCGTTCGCCACGAGTTTTCAAAGATAATGGCCAAGGGCTCTGCAATCACAGCCGCCAATTCCCTCAGCACTCTCGGATGCAATTCGTCCGGCCCCATGGACTTGTGCACGTCCAGCTTTTCTAAATAGTCCCTAACCACCTCTATCTCTACAGAGGGCTGGCCATCTCTTCCCCATTTTGTGTTGCCCAGCACAGCAGTCTGGGAGCTGACCTTGTTAGTGAAAACAGAGGCAAAAAAAGCATTGAGTACATTAGCTTTTTCCACATCCTCTGTCACTAGCTTGCCTCCCTCATTCAGTAAGGGGCCCACACTTTCCTTGGCTTTCTTCTTGTTGCCAACATACCTGAAGAAACCCTTCTTGTTACTCTTGACATCTCTTGCTAGCTGCAGCTCCAGGTGCGATTTGGCCCTCCTGATATCTTTCCTACATGCCCGAGCAATATTTTTATACTCTTCCCTGGTCATATGTCCAACCTTCCACTTCTTGTAAGCTTCTTTTTTATGTTTAAGATCCGCTAGGATTTCACCATTAAGCCAAGCTGGTCGCCTGCCATATTTACTATTCTTTCGACTCATCGGGATGGTTTGTCCCTGTAACCTCAACAGGGATTCCTTGAAATACAGCCAGCTCTCCTGGACTCCCTTCCCTTTCATGTTAGTCCCCCAGGGGATCCTGGCCATCTGTTCCCTGAGGGAGTCAAAGTCTGCTTTCCTGAAGTCCAGGGTCCGTATCCTGCTGCTTACCTTTCTTCCCTGCGTCAGGATCCTGAACTCAACCAACTCATGGTCACTGCCTCCCAGATTCCCATCCACTTTTGCTTCCCCCACTAATTCTACCCGGTTTGTGAGCAGCAGGTCAAGAAAAGCGCTCCCCCTAGTTGGCTCCCCTAGCACTTGCACCAAGAAATTGTCCCCTACGCTTTCCAAAAACTTCCTGGATTGTCTATGCACCGCTGTATTGCTCTCCCAGCAGATATCAGGAAAATTAAAGTCACCCATGAGAATCAGGGCATGCGATCTAGTAGCTTCCGTGAGTTGCCGGAGGAAAGCCTCATCCACCTCATCCCCCTGGTCCGGTGGTCTATAGCAGACTCCCACCATGACATCACTCTTGTTGCACACACTTCTAAACTTAATCCAGAGACACTCAGGTTTTTCCACAGTTTCGTACCGGAGCTCTGAGCAGTCATACTGCTCCCTTACATACAGTGCTACTCCCCCACCTTTTCTGCCCTGCCTGTCCTTCCTGAACAGTTTATAACCATCCATGACTGTACTCCAGTCATGTGAGTTATCCCACCAAGTCTCTGTTATTCCAATCACGTCATAATTCCTTGACATCACCAGGACCTCCAGTTCTCCCTGCTTGTTTCCAAGGCTTTGTGCATTTGTATATAAGCACTTGAGATAACCTGTTGATCGCCCCTCATTCCCAGTATGAGGCAGGAGCCCTCCCCTCACAGACCTTCCTGCCTGTGCTTCCTCCCGGTATCCCGCTTTCCCACTTACCTCAGGGCTTTGGTCTCCTTCCCCCGGTGAACCTAGTTTAAAGCCCTCCTCACTAGGTTAGCCAGCCTGCTGGCAAAGATGTTCTTCCCTCTCTTCGTAAGATGGAGCCCGTCTCTGCCCAGCACTCCTCCTTCATGGAACACCATCCCATGGTCAAAGAATCCAAAGCCTTCTCTCCGACACCACCTGCGTAGCCATTCGTTGACCTCCACGATTCGACGGTCCCTACCCAGGCCTTTTCCTTCCACGGGGAGGATGGACGAGAACACCACTTGCGCCTCCAACTCCTTTATCCTTCTTCCCAGAGCCACGTAGTCCGCAGTGATCCGCTCAAGGTCATTCTTGGCAGTATCATTGGTGCCCACGTGGAGAAGCAGGAAGGGGTAGCGATCCGAGGGCTTGATGAGTCTCGGCAGTCTCTCCGTCACATCACGAATCTTAGCCCCTGGCAAGCAGCAGACTTCTCGGTTTTCCCGGTCAGGGCGGCAGATAGATGACTCAGTCCCCCGGAGGAGAGAGTCCCCGACCACCACCACCCGCCTTCTCCTCTTGGGAGTGGTGGTCGTGGAACCCCTAACCTCAGGACATCGCATCTCATGCCTCCCAACCAGCGGAGTCTCCTTCCGCTTTCTCCCCCCAGACATATCATCTGGTCCACTCTCCGCATTGGTACCTGTGGAGAGAACATGAAAGCGGTTAGTTACCTGTGTCTGTGTTACTGGAACCCGGACATTCCGCTTACCTCTTCTGGAGGTCACATGTTGCCAAGCTTCTTCACTGGCCTCTTGGCTCCTCTGTGCAACCTGCTCTACATCTTTAGAGCTTTGTGCCCCTAGAAGGCTATCCTGAGTTTGGTCCAGAAAATCCTCAGTCTCTCGTATACAACGCAGGGTCGTTACCTGTTGCTCCAGACCTTCAATCTTCTCTTCCAATATGGAGACCAGCTTGCACTTTGTACAGACAAAGTCGCTTCTGTCCTGTGGAAGAAAGACAAACATGGCACATCCAGTGCAGGTCACAACAGCTGAATCCCCCCCTTCCATATCACCTACCTACTACGGAGCTTCCTCAGAGACGTTGGCAAGATGTAAGCCTCACTGGGCTCCCTCCAGGCGAACTCCCAGGCAAACTCCTGCTGTGAGCTGCTCTGCTGTCCCCGCTGGTTCGCTGCCGCTCAGCTGGTTCGCGAGGCTCCGGCTATTTTTAAACAGCCAGGCTTCCCTGACGCAAACACACAGACACCCTAATGCCCGCCCCCTGCAGGCTAGCAGCCAATCGGACACTCACTCAGGCTCCCTCCCAGCAAACACACGCTCGGATACTTCCTCAGCAAGCAAACACACACACTCGGATACTTACCAGTCCCAGGCAAACTCCTGCTGTGAGCTGCTCTGCTGTCCCCGCTGCTCCGCTGGTTCGCTGCCGCTGCATCATAACATGGCTGATATCCATTGTCTGAGAAGCAACACATTTTGAATGGATAAATATATCATTAGAACGGTGATGGGCTTTATCCCCAATTCCCTGTTGTCGTGTTGATATAGAGCCCCAATGATTCCAAATCACAATAAGGATTCCATTTTGTTGTGCATCGTAGAAACACATAGGGATGCCACAGGTCGGATCCAGCTTGGCACAGAAACTGTCTGGGGGAGTAAAGACAGCTTTAATCTATCTCTGTGCCTCCCTGTATTCCTGGGTAGTTTGGGGTCTGTCTGTCTACTACTCCCCAGCATAAGTTAGAGAAATCTAAGGGAGGTAAGATGATGGGTGCATGAGAACTATGTAACCTTTAACTATTGACTTTGTTTTCTCTTTTGCAGATGTCCAGAATGTGGAAGGTAGTACTGAAACAGTGACCGGGCTTCTCTGCGTGTTGGGGTCCTCATGTGGTGTGAGGCCAGCATAGTTGCTCTAAGGTCACCCCTTATACAGCTATTGGTGTAGGGGGAACAGCCAGGGAAAGGGGGACATGGCTAGGACTTCTCTTGGCTCCCTGGCTTCTGTATTCGGCCCCCTGAAGCTATTCACAGTGAGTGCCTGTTTAGAGCAGCTTCCAAAGCTGGTGATATGCAACATGGGCTCAAAATTAGCTTTAATACAGCATTGCAAGCACCCACACTAGAGTCAGTTTGTGCGTTCCTTGGCTACAACTGAGGTTCCATGCCTTCATTATGGCCAGGTGGTCGAATGTTAATCATCACCAACCCAACAAGACGATCCAGGCGGCAGTTAAAACCATCTCTGAGCTACTGCCATAGTATCTGGATTGGCTAGACAAAGGATACTTGTTAATGTAACCAATCCAATACCTGAGCCCTTTCTCTTTGCTCATAAAGTACTGATTTCCTCATTATTTGTCTGTATGGTTTGAATAGGATGAACAAATGTTAGCATAAGGGTTGTTCACAAAATAGTCATTTTCATTATTGGCCATTTACTATTCATTATTTATGGTGTGTGAACTTAAATTTGGATTAGCCACCAAAGTAACAGAATCATAAAAATATAGGGCAGGAAGGAACCTCAAAAGGTCACCTAGTCCATCCCCCTGACATTGAGGCAAGCCCAAGTATACCTAGACGTCTGTCTAACCTATTATTTGAAACCTCCAGTGGAAGCTTGTTCCAGTACTTAACTATCCTTAGTTAGAATTTTTTTTCTAATATCTAACCTAAATTTCCCTTGCTGCAGATTAAACTGATTATTCTTGTCCTAATTTCAGCAGACATGGAGAACTATTGATCACCCCCCTCTTTATAAAAATCCCTAACTGGAATATCTGAAGATTTATCAGGTCACCCTCCTCTATCCCCGCGGATGTGTTCTTTTTTTAAGACTAAATACAGCCAGGTTTTTTTAACCTTTCATCATAGATCAGGTTTTCTAAACTCTTGTATCATTTTTGTTGCTCTTCTCTGGACTCTTCCCCAGTTTGTCCACATCTTAAAATGTCAGGTTTCAGAGTAGCAGCCGTGTTAGTCTGTATTCGCAAAAAGAAAAGGAGTACTTGTGGCACCTTAGAGACTGACAAATTTATTAGAGCATAAGCTTTCGTGAGCTACAGCTCACTTCCACCAAATGCATCCGATGAAGTGAGCTGTAGCTCACAAAAGCTTATGCTCTAATAAATTTGTTAGTCTCTAAGGTGCCACAAGTACTCCTTTTCTTTTTATCTTAAAATGTGATACCCAAAGCTGGATGCAATACTTCAGTTGAGGCTTTACCAGTAACAAGTAGAGCAGGACAATTACCTCCTATGCCATACATATGACATTCTTGTTTACATATCCCAGGTTATTATTTGTCTGTTTGGCAAATGCATCGGTTTGACTCATTCTATTTGTGATTCATTATAATCCCCCAGATCTTTTTCAGCAGTATTACCACCTAGCCACTTATTCCCTATTTTGTAGTTGTGCATTTGATTTTTCTTTCCTAAGTGTAGCACTCTGCATCTTCCTGATTACAGACCAATTCTCCAATTTGCCAAACTTGTTTTGAATTTTAATCCTGTCCTTCAAAGTGCTTGCAACCCCTTCCAGCTTCATATCATCCACAATTTTTATAAACAAACTCTCCATTCCATCATCCAAGTTAGTGAATATATTGATCAGTACCAGACATAGGAAAGGCCCCTGCATGACCCCACTTGATATATCTTCCCCTTCATATGATAGGTATTGTCTTCTGCTTCTTGATTGGAGTATACATTTTTAAAAAAAGGCAAATAGTGATGATTGCAGTAGGCAAATTGAAAACACTTCTCCCTCCTCCCCTCTCCCCAGAGTCTGACAGCTTTGAGTGGTTCTAGAGGTATTCCCCATTATGACTCCATTTCAGCAAGGTACTTAGGCATGTGCCTAACTTTAAGCATGCTTGTGATCAATGGGACTACTTACGTGCTTAAATTCAGGCATGTGCCTAAGTGCCTTGTTGAACGGAGGTCTATGTGAGATTGCAAGAGTACCTAAGTGACTTAGGAGCACACATCCCATTGAAAGTGGACCTTGTGCTCTAATTCACTTAAGCATTTTTGAAAATTCTACCCTATGTGAGTGAATGACTCTCAGACTGATAGAATCTGTCAAAACGGGGGGAGGAGGGGGGACTTGCATTTCCCCCACAGCAGCAAACAACAGTGAATAGAAAGCAAGGATGGGGTCAGAAGGCTGGACTAGTGGATAGGTCAGTGGATTGGGAAGCAAAGGAGCTGGATTCATTTCCCAGCTTAGCCACAAACTTCCTGCATGACCCTGAATAAATCATTTATCTACTTTGTGCTTTGCTCCCATTCCCCCTCTGTAAAAAGAGGGGATAGTACTTCCCCATCTCCACAAAGGTGTTGTGAGGCTACTCCAGTGATTAAGGCCATGCAAGAAGCCAGATAGCATAATGAGCACTCTTGTTTATGTAGAGTGAATATAAGCATTTTTACTAAGGACAACCATTCCTCAAACATTCATGCAGACAAAGATCTGAATGAGCAAACATTCAAGAGTGGTGAATAAAAAGAAGTGTTCACTTGGATGATCCAAACAGCCAGTTGAAATGTGAACAAAGATTTGCTGAGAGTGTTTTTGCATTATTTGATCATCTCTAATAATTATGGACACAAATGCATGTTTTGCATGTGCAATTGCTAATTCCATGGCAAAAAGAATGTTTTCTGCATGCAACGTATCCATACTTTATTACTCCTAACATATCCATACTTCAGTATTTACCCCTGTATGGCAGAATATAAATCAGAAACAGAAAATATTAGTTATGTACCAGTGTATCATTTTTAAAAAAACACTGTCACACAGCATTACAACTACTTAACCTGAAGCAATATTGCCATAATGTCCCCCACATGTACTGGCGAGGTCCTGACAAATTAGGTTGTCTTCACATGCGCATTCTGCTGCCACTAGTGTCTATTTGCTTTAACCATAGAGGCCTAAACACCCCTCCTTCTGACAGTGGTGTAACACTTCTCCTAATTTAAGATGCCTGAAGCAGATCTTTCAGGATAACACTAACCTTTGGTACCTTTAAAGCAGCCACACATCGACTGGTTATAAATAAACAGGAACAAGGCTTATTTACAACTGTATTTATTATGAGGATAGATAATGTAAGCACTGATCAAACAAGTTAAAAAACAACATAAACCGCAATGCAGTTCTCACCCCTAGCTGAGAACTAACAGTGGGGGCAGAAGACCTTCGGGATATTTGTATATAAAAGAGAGAGATCAGTAATCTAATGCCACAACAGTTACTTAAGGGTGACCTATAAAGAAAAGAAATGGCAGCATGCTCTCTTTTGACATCTTTATGGTATATAAAAAACAATCTGAAAGTCTATTTCCTCCTTCTGAAATATTTTTTCTCCTTGATTTTTACCTTAGAAATATCAAGACTAGTTTACCTTTGCTTAAGCTAGAGGACTCAAACTGGGGCTCAGAGATCTGTATGTGGTGTAGTTGTAGCCATGCCAGTCACAGGATATTAGAGAGACACGGTGGGTTAGGTAATATTTGTAATTCCCACTAAATATCACTGAGGTCAGGAGCAGATAGGATTTAATAAATGACTAAACATGTACATGGATAGATAGAATGTCCATGGCAGGGTACTGCTCCCTCCCCTGGCTCAGTGTGCCACTGTCTCTCAGTTTATTCTTCTCAACCCAAAAATAGTCATGCCATGCAATAGAGAATCCTATTAAAATTCTCTCCACTTGGCCTGCATTATTAAGCCACAATGAGAAAATGAACCACCCAAAGCAAAAGTTCCTTCCCTAGTCAGCAGGGTTCCTCAGATTAGTCCATCTACCCTTCCCACAATTTACACAGTCTTACAGGCTTCTCTCCTCCCAGGCCTTCCCTGGGCTAAAATAGTCCCCTCCACCCTTGGAGGAGATGGGTGTTCTTTCTGATACACACTTCTCTTCCTTTCTACTGTCTTCTGACAACATTTCTTATGTGGAGTGGGAGGAAAAACTCGTCTTGGGCGAAGCTGCCTCCACCCACTCCTGTCTGCCTCTGCAAATAGCTGTGGCCCTTCCCAGTAAAAGGGGGTTAACTCTTCCGTTGCCAGCCAAGGATTAGGTATATACATACCATCACAACATCCACACGTCTATTGCAGGAGGAGAATAATTATCTTTTTTTAAAGAGATAAACACTCATAAATCAGGGCATAAGACAACCACATACAACAAAGAAATTTCCCCTCTGTGCAGCTTTCTCCATAATTGTCCGCTATGGGGATTCTTGTCCCTTTCTCTAAATATTCTTGTACTGTCCTCTGTAAGAGACCCAGTACTGGACTAGACAGACCACCAGTCTGATTCAGTATGGCTGTCCCTGTATTACATACTACAATGAAGAGGACATGCCTGAGCACACTGGAGATAAGAGATTAAGTCATTTAAGAGGTGTTTAAACATGAGCACAGAAAACTCAATTTTTATAACTTCATTACTTGCAAACACCCTCCAGTTCTATTCAGACTTTTAAAAAATAGTTCTCCACTGGCCCAAGACTAAACAATTAGCAAGGAACTTTGATTACTTCAAATAATCAACAGACAATTAATAGTATAGACATACTGTAGGAGTGTCAGGGAGAGGGAGAAAGGAGAAAAGAGAAAGGGAGAGGTAGGAAGGGAGAGGGAGAGGAAGCAGAGGAAGTGAGACATGGGAAAGAGGAAAAAGTGAAGAAGTGAGAGCAAGAGGAAGAGCAAGTTCAGAGGACAAAAGTCAGCTCAGAGGGATCCAGATAAGGTAGATTTGTTCTGAGAGGGAGCATGATCTAACAAACAAGGGAAAAGGAATCATGACTCCCAAGTCATCTTTCTAGTTCTGCCACTGATTCAGTGGGTGACCTTCGGCAAGTCAACCCTCCCCTCTCTGTGCTTCTGTTTGCTCTCTCCCCTTTTCTGCAAGCTATTTTGACTGCAAGATCCTTGGGGCTAGGAACATCCATTATTATGCTGGCACAGTGCCTAGCACAATGGGCTCCCATCTCAGCTGGGTCTCCAGGCACTGCTGTAATTGAAACAATAAATAAACAGATAAGTAAAATCTCAATCTTAGCTGTTTAGTGTTTCTTTATGATAAAATGTTAAAAATGACCATAAATCACATTTTATTGTACCACCTAGAGATTTTCAATGATAGTTCTTTCAGACATCAGCATGTGCTTTCTTCAAATTGTATGCACTTTGTAATATGGAAGTTTACAGTTTACTTATCCCTACAATATTCTGTCTAATATTAGGAGTTCACACTGAACCTGTTTAAGTGGAAGTTTGCAGGCAAATAAACTCTGAACAGCCTGAATGTATCACAGTTATAGTAACTTCTGTGGTGCATAGCTTTGACCTGATTTATTGTGAAAATAGCTAAGAATGTATACTGTCTTTATAATGTCTCATGCAGTGCAATATATATGCTGTAAAATATGAACTAAGACTTTGGTCAATTTGTTTATAGGCCTATGCTCCCTGTCTCTCCAATCAATCTATTGCCCACATCTCTATGGTCAGTATTTGTTTCATTCACAAAAAGCATGCTGAGCGCAGGTTAAGTTGAACAAGTAAAACTTCATATAACTCTGTGCACTGCTCTGTCCAGGTGGCTGAGTTGCTTCCAGCCTAACTCCCTGCATTCCCTGTTCCACTGGTGTCCCCTCAACAACAGTCCCTCCAGGGAACACTGTGTCCAGTTCCACTGATTGCTATTAGGCTTGGCAGAATTTGATTTTTTTATATAATTTCAATGAATAATATTGATATTTATTTTTAAGTATTTTTTTCTGATTTTTATCAATTTAAATTTACACAGTCGCACAAAACGATCAGTTTTAAGATTTCCCCTCCCCTATTTTTTATCAATTTACATTTTCACAACTGTAGAAAGTTTTGAAGGGGGTCAAGACAATTATTTAATGGCAAAAGTTAAAACTTTAACACTGTTAACATACAAATCGCCAACATCACATCAAAATATACAAAGTAAATATCCTTAAAACATACTCCAATAAGTTCCCAAGAAGCGTTTTTCTTACTGTGCCTATCTATAAATTTCAATTATTATTGATGGAAATATTTTGTCATCAGTTTGTGTGTGTAAAAATCTATATTTATTGACACTTACCGATAAAAATCTAATCCTTCCAAGCCTAATTCTGACAGTCTGTGGATCCTGCAGTATGCTTCTGGTGGGCGTAATCTTCATGGGGAATCTGTGCACAGGGGTGTTGCCATTTTGGATATCTGTGACAACTACTGCTGCTTTTGCAGGCGTATGTAAACATAGGGAGGCATTATTACCACTTCCCCTGCACTAGAGAGAATTGGTCCAGTCAGTAACAGGATAGACCACTTTTGGTATATGCACAAAGTACCTACATTCAGTTTTTTGCCTATTATATTGTTCTCTCTCTCTGTGCCTACTTTAAATTTTTTAAATGACTGAACAAAGTTTAATAAAAGCTGGTTAAAAAAAACCTAAATATAACACAGAAGTTGTGGAACTCGAGCTTCACATATTTTTTCCCCACTATGAAAATCTTATGATTGTCTTACTTGACTGTTTGTATTGCTTTGGTATTATACTTGGGTAACACAGTATCTTAAAACATTTAATGAGCGAGCTTGTTCCTTAAAAGTAAATTAACACCCATCAGAAGTCAGATCTGAACTGTCCAGACATCTTTTATAGATCAATGTACTTATGAATAGTTCTACTGAAAAGTGACTATGTGAAAATTATATTGTGAGTTCCATGTTTATCATCTCTTGCTGATTTCCAGGTAAAATTTGTTCAATTTACAAATAAAAAGATGTTTTTACTCAGTGCCAGCACTGCAAACTCAGCATGAAATGTGAAAATAAAGCTGGGCTCTTCGCATCACCCACAAATACATTCTGCAACTGGAACTTTCTTAACAATTCTGATGATGCTTGTGCCAGAATGAAGTCCAGTTCACTGTCCCAGGGCGTGAGTTTAAGAACAGTAAAATAAATATTTTAGGTTATCCTGCAACATGCTCCACACATAGGGACTTCTATGCCCACACACAGCCCCAATGAGTCAATGTGATTCCATGTTGGTGAAGGCCCTCCCACATGAAAATCGTTGAAGGATTGGGGTTTTAGGCCTGGAGCATACACAGAAATTTAACTAAAGGTGCAATGGTGCATTGATTTAGTTAAACTGGTGCAACTTTGTCTATGTACACTCTACAGTGGTTTAAACTTATCTCACATTGTATACAATTATTTAAGAGGCAAGCAACACCAATGCATTACACTGGAATCAAAGGCTTTGAGAACACTGTCAGCTTTCAACAGTGGGCCAAACCCTAAAGTCTGAGTAGAAACTGAACATGGACTCCAGGATCTGACATGATAATAATAAAGTAATATATATAATGTAATGTCTGTATGCGTAACAACTGCATAATCAGTGCTTGAATCAGCACGTAAGGATTGCGCAAATAGTTGCCTGATGAACTTTTTGGTTTTCATCATTGCAAAGCATGCAATTACCAGCAAAACCAAACTCCAGCCTTAAGGGGTAATGGAAACTGTTATATATGTGTTTTGCACAGTGTTCTCAATCCAGCAACTAAAGGGAAAACTGCATTATGCCTGGTATCATGAGAACTGTGTTCATTTTATCTATAGATATTTGGGTACAGACTGACAAGGGTACATTGTGGCAATGATTGTTCTAGCTGATACCTGTGTTAATTTAAATACTTAGCTTTGTCTGGGTGCACAGGTACAAAGAAGTGCTCTGGACAGTGTCTAGAAGCTGCTTAGACTGATGTTTAATCTTTATCACACCTTCAAAACTTTTTTCCTCAATATCATGAGTTACGCATTTTACTAAGAAAAAGCCAAAATAGTGCCTTGTATTTCTTCAATATTCATCATTTAACTTAATCTGAACAGTTTAAAGAATGGAAACAAGTAAAGATATTAATGCAGATACAAGCATTCATATCACTGAGACAATATTACAAACTTCTCTGTGAATAAGCTCAAAGTGTCCACCTCAAACTTAGCAAAGGCAGGAAATCATGTTAAATGGGCCCCCTTATTGACAGACAAAGAGCCAAATTCTTCCTCAGATAAACCCAAACTGCCACTGATGAATTTTGGACCAGGAAAATCCTACTCAAACTGTCCGAAAGAGTGGAAAACTAACCTTTAATTGTTCTCTTTATTAAGATAAAATACAAAAGTGGATCTAAATGGATTGCCTGGAAGTTTCTCCATCAATAAGTCATACATTCAGGTTGTATCAGTAATTCCATTATAAACCCCTATTTATACAGGGGTTTATAACTCAACCATAAGATTTTGCTTTGGGCAGAATTTTATTTTCCTTAAAAAAAAATTAGCTGTGTTTAAAAGATACAAGCAAGCAAAAAATAAATGGAAATGGGTGGTTTGGGTTGCTTCTTTTTCTGCTCCTGTAAACTGAACGTAGCTTGAAGTTTCAAAATGAAATTTTTGCTGGCCACTAGAGACTCTAGAGGATCAGATACAACAATGAGGGGAACTGTGTAAGTATCTACATAGATGAGCGAGTAATGTGGAAAAATATGTGGAAAAAATGAATAGGTGTAAAAGAGCTCAGTTTGTTTAGCATACCGAATGGTACCTTAAGATGAGCGTGAATTGCTGTTCAGCAAAAACATGTACTCTTTTTCCCCACATGATCCTATTTTTTCCATATACAACAGCTACAGTGAGGAAGTTCTTATACAAGATCCTTAAGGCTAGATTCTGATCTCCATGTCATGGATGTAAATTTGTGGAGTCAAAATAAAGTTAACCTGATTTCCATCTGTGTAAGCAGGCTAGACTCAACAGTGGGCTTGAAGGGACTGCTGTTTCCTATACCAGATATGATCATTTTACTAAAAAAGAAAAGGAGTACTTGTGGCACCTTAGAGACTAACAAATTTATTTGAGCATAAGCTTTCATGAGCTACAGCTCACTTCATTGGATGCATTCGGTGGAAAATACAGTGGGGAGATTTATATACACACACAGAGAACATGAAACAATGGGTTTTATCATACACACTGTAAGGAGAGTGATCACTTAAGATGAGCTATTACCAGCAGGAAGGGGGTGGGGGGAGGAGGAAAACCTTTTATGGTGATAAGGTGCCACAAGTACTCCTTTTCTTTTTGCGAATACAGACTAACACAGCTGCCACTCTGAAACCGATCATTTTACTGTTACCTTGGTCTCCACACCTCTGTTATTTGTTTATCCACCTGTTGTCTCTCATCCTATGTTTAGGTTGTAAGTTCCTGGAGCAGTAACAGCCTTTTTTATTATGTGTGTGTATAGCACAATAGGGCCGCAATCTGGGTCTGAACAGATAGATGATAAGATAGATAAAATAGATAAATCGATCGATCAGAATCTGGCTCTTTTGTGCTAATATTCCACAAAGTAAAGAGGCTTTTAAACACTGATCATAATTTGGATGTTCCTGAACTAATTCTTTCAGGATATGCAGAGACTGATCTGATCCCTTGTCAACTCACATGCATGAGAATATCAGAGGCTGCAACAGAGAGGCTTGGAGTAATGCTGTGTTCAGAGGCTAGTGAAACTTGTGCCTCTCTCACATAAACATAAACTAAGTCTTCGTACCAGGGTTTAGTTGGGTAGTGTCACATACCCCTCAGCCCACATATTTGATATGCTCCATCTTACCACTGATGTAACCACTTTAAGTTACTGCTATATCCTTGAGATAGTTAAACTTTAGAAATAATTGGAGCTAGCACTGCTAAAGAACTTATTGTGAGCAAAACAGCAGGGTAATGGGTCAGGAAACAGAAAAGAAACTCTACTCTGTATCGTCCTTGACTTCTTTAAATTCTAAATCATCCTACAGCTGCCTGGCTTGGAGATATTTTACCGCCTCACTCTTTCCTCATATTTGGAAATGGGTGTGAAAGGTCACGTGCATAACAATCTCTTCTGCTCTAATGATATGCAGTCTGAAACAAAAGCTCCAACATACCAATCTTAGGTCACTTAGTGTGCCGGGGAAACTGACGGTGCATATGTTTTTACTGGAAAAGGAAAAAACAAGGCACACTGTGAATACTGTATACTATTATTATGTTATTACCGTAGCACTCAGGAGTCTTAGTTATGGACCAGGACCTCAGAGTCCAAGGTACCATACAAACACAAAAAAGAATCTCTGCACCAAAGAGCTTCCAAATTAAGTGTAAGACAAGAGACAACAGATGAATATAGATAGACAGGGGAGTACAAGATGACAGTATTGGTCAGTATGATAGGCAGTGGTCTCAGAGCACCAGCTGCTTAACTGCTGTCAAGTTTTTTTGTAGACATCACAGAAAAATAGGAGTTTGAAAGAGGACAATGATGTACAACCTGGCCTAGAATAGACACTATTCATGGTGTATAAGGGGGAGAAGGAGAAAGTGGTTCAAAAGATCCCAGTAAACAATTTAAATGGCAGGATTGTCTGCAAAAACTGTGAATTTTAACTGAGTAATGAAGAATATTTATGGAAAGTTAATTTTAATTTGTGTGAATAGTCACACCGGAAACCTGACATTAAGAGCTATGATCACCCAGTCAAGGAGTAGAAACATGCCGGGAGACCTATGTGTCCAGTCAAAACCAACCCACCAGTTAGAATTTTGAATTTCAAATACCTGAATACTCATAATGAACTGCTTAAAAAAAGAGCTACAACCAAACATGATTTGTACCATTAATTCAGTCAGCAATTTCAAATAAATGCATTTTAGAAAACTGTAAGTACTTGCAAAGAGAAAAAAGGCAACTTTTTAGAATAATGATTCACAATGCAATATTCATCTTGCTTCATTCCCAGTCTTGCAGAGACGTTGCATTTCTAATTCCATACATTCTTCTCACAGCACCCTAGGATATGGATAAAGATCTAGCTCCACCCATTACACTTTATTCTTTGATATCCTTTCAAAGCTTCAGGACCAACTAAAAAGCAATGGTCTTTATCAAGGGTAAAAAAGGTCAGCAAATGCAATCATTTACATGGCAGAATGTGAGGTTTTCTGGAATATTAAGCCAAATACTTCCATGAGCTGTCATTTAACCTTAAGATGCAGATAAAATAAAAAAGATGATGATAAAGTACTAAGTAGCTACTTATTTGGGGTAAACTACAGAGCAGTGAGTTGCAATGTGACCAAGAGTTACCTGATTAAGTTGTATTTCTTATGCTCCACCAGCAGGAGATAAAAGCAGCTTAGAGTGATCATAAACTTCATTTTCAAAGCATAGAAGAGCTTATGGTACTACTACAAGGTTATGCTAGAAATGGTACTGCACTTTCTATGCTTAGCCATCAATTAATCTCTTCCCCAACATTCACTGCTCACACAGATTCAAAAATTTGCAGTTCAAATATAGCTCTATATAGAATGATGAAAAGCTTGCAAGAATACAGGGGCAGTTATGATTAAACAAATGGGACAAGCCAAACTTGGGCAGGTAAAACAGTCAATGCATGTGTGAATAGCAGGGGCCAGACCGATTACAGTAGAAATGCACAGAAGCTCCAGGTGATTACATGACACATATTTTTTATCATTGTGTTAACTAAAATATTGTCATTGTTCAAAACTCTCAGACAGTCAGTTTCTTTATGGGAACAGCAGCCTCCCACAGTCCTTACAGCACACTATACACAAAGAGCTGTCTCTGAGATGCACTGGTAGATCTGCAAAGGTTTATAAAAGTCATTTCCATGTAGCCCAAACTCTCCAGGAGCCTCCATGTCTAATTGCTCAGAAAGCCCATGTACAGCATGTAAAGGAGACAGGCTCAGCTTCCAGTTTCTCCCTCTATCCAGCCTGCATGTTGCTTCGAAACTCAAAGGCCACAAAATCCATCTACAAACATGTTCCTTCCAGGCTAGTAACAGACCTTGGTGTAATTACTCGGGGTCCTAGAGCAGCGATCAAGGAGTTGAACACTATTTCCCACAAGATGACTAAGGATAGGTCTATACCATAATCACGGGCTGTGCCTGCAGTACATATAAAGATATCCAAATTAGCTTTAATCTAGCTAGCTCATGTACTAGTAGCAAAAAGAAAAGGAGTACCCATGGCACCTTATGCCACGGGTACTCCTTTTCTTTTTGCGAATACAGACTAACACGGCTGCTACTCTGAAACCTGTACTAGTAGCAGTGAAGCTGTGGAAACGCAGACTTCAATGCAGGTTAGCCACCCAAGTAATTACTGAGGGACCTGGATGGGCTTGTACAGCCTGCATTGAAGTCCATCCTACCACAGCTTCACGGCTGTTGGTATGAGAGCTAGTTAGATTAAATCTAGCTCAGGTATGTCTACACACACGGCAATTACAATCTCTGAGTGCAGAGAGCATAGTTTTATCATAGCCTCAGGCAAATTATATAGGTCTACATTTCAAAAAGTGTACTGTCATTAAAGGGATTTCATTTTAGACACTTGGGGCTAATTTTCAGAGATGTGAACACCTCTAAATGCAAGCAAAATGGACTGGAGCTGTGGGTGCTTAGCACCTCTAAAAAGCAGGCGGTGGGTTCAACATTGCCAAAAGAGATCTCTGATTTTGGGTGCCAAACTTCAGACACATGGGATATAATTTGCACCTACCAATCCTAGTAGCTTCTAAAGGAGTTGGAGGTGCTAAACACTTCTGATAAAATCATGCCCACAATGGCTCTGAGTATGTGCCCTAAATCCGAGGCATCTAAAACTAGATTTTTGAAAGTGTAGACCTTAACATCGGCCTCAGCTTCCCTTTGTGTAAAATGGGATGATATAATAACTACCCTAAACTGCTGCTAGCAGAGATTAGTTAAAAATAATTGTAGGTACTTCAAAAAGGAAACTGCGTCACCCTTCTCAGAAATAAGAAATGAAACAAAGAAGCTAAACAAATCCACAGCAGGAATTAAGAGCACTTACCAGCTAGAAGGAAAGGAGATGCAGCAGTCAGTTGCAAAATGGCCATCATAAGGCTGCAACTGCTTGGCTCCAACAAATTTAAAGGGCCAGACTCAGAAAAGCATACCGGGGAAAAGTTCATATATGAAGACAATCATGTAATAGAAAGAGTTAGTAGTGGCAATGTAATCACAAAGGGAAATGATCTTGGAGAAGAGTCTGCTTTTGTGTATTGCACTCAATAACTATATAATAGCAATAGTATTAAGTACATGTTTTTCATTACAGACTCTGGCCTTAGTGACTTCCCTTCATTCTCTTTTCCTGATACACAAACTTTAAATGCATTCCTGCTAAAACATTCACAGTGCATACAATATTTGCATAACTAATCCAGTTTTACCTGTAAAACGTACATAGGTATAGTAATATCTTTTGCTGAAACTACACACTTCAATATTGTAGAGTTCTTTTTTATTATTACATAGGGCTCTTTTAGAAGGAAATGTACACAGATAAGTTAGAGGTTAATTGACTCCTGATTAAATTATATTTCCAGTTACTAATAATTAATAGACCAAAGACTGAGCAGTTAAGTAAAAGGTTATAGCACTACAATGACTAAACTATGCTTAGCAACTACCAGTGAAAATACACTTTGCCACATTCATCCATGGTGTAATGCGATTGGCTTTGGTGGAATTGGAGCAGGTATTAATTTAGCCCATTTACTTCGTTATAAATTTCTCTGATGAGTGATATATTTAAGAAATGCTGAGGAGACTAAGAGACAACACTAATGGAGTGTAATAAAGTGTGAATTTTGATATTGAGAAATTAACGGTAATTTCCTATTTCTGCTGCAGTAAGTGTGGTTATTAATTACCATTAATTTTTATTTGTACAATTTAATAATTAATTATTTTAGATATGGTGACTTATTAATGCCTGAAAGACAAAAATGAGGTAAATGGCACTTCATTTAAAAAACACATTCTTATTAAAAAAATCACCATTTGTTTAGATTGATTTTTGCCTCTGTTCAATTTAACTTTACTGAACCTTCTTGATACACTCATTTTCCCTGCACATGTTTATTCTAACTGGATCACAAGGAACTGGTGATACCTATGGGTCAGAGTTCTACCTCTCCAAAGCCACATGTCCCTATGGAAAATAATTGGGAGTCACATTTGATTTTTTTCAAAAAGACACATGGTGCTCTATTGGGGTCAATGGCAAGCACTCAAATGGAGCTTATTAAAAAATTATGGCCTAAATAGATAAGAATAGCAATGTTTAATGAGAATCTACATCAAGTGTCCACATACAAAGTGTTTTAAAATTCACAATATTAGGGCACATTGATACCTAACAAACAAAAAGATAGCATTTAATTCAAGAATTGTCTGTTATTTTTTCAATTTTCTCACCTTCTTTCTCCACCTGTTATTCTTTAAAAGCATTAACCAGACAGTAATTAAAAATGATTTTCTCAACTCTGTTGAGAAACCTTCAATTGCGAAATCACAATTCTTGTTTTGCATGGAGGCGAAAGCATGTTCGGGATGGAGAAAAATGGACTTCTTTGCTTCTAAAGGACTGTCAAGTACTATATTCCTCTGAACATACTGTCTCATTGGAAAGGAAATATTCATACTGGATTCCAAATCTGCCCTGGCATGTTTGTTTTTATAACATAAACAATTGTGAATTTAAGGTGACATTCTTCAAAATTAAAAAGAGAAAAGATCCATTCTTATCTTTAATTCTGGCTACTTATTTCTTTAGTATTTGAGAGTTAAAAAGAGCCCTCAAAGCAAACACTGGATAAAGAATGCTTCTTTTGGCATCTTCCTTGACCAGTTAGGAAAGGGCTGATAAGGTCTGATTAAAGTCATGCCTCACATTTTAAAGGCTAAACCTCTTGATTGGAGGTTAAGTATCCATCTGCGTCATTTACAAAGCACACATGACAAATCTGGATTGTTTATTGTAAACAATATTTTCTTGGCTACAACTGGTGGCAACCACTCCTGTTAATCTTCTGCTGTTTCCTTCTTTATGTGAGTCTGTAAAAGTGGGAGGATTATCATAACACACTAGCAAGCAGCCTGAGATGACCTAACTTTATTTCCTTTCTAAATTTAGACTGGTTGCCTGAGAAGGCATTTTTGTCACCTCTGGCTTAAAATTACTTTCAGGTGGTTCCTAAAGAAGAAAGATCAAGGCCAGTTTATGGAATTGCTGTACCACCCAAGTACTCTAGTGATGCACCTTCAACTCTGAAGGACTTTCCATCATTTGCCCTTTGGAAATGCCTGGCTTAAGCTAGGTGCTGAATCATTTCCTGTAGGTCTTTAAACACAGCAAGCTGTATGAAGTTGAGGGTTAGCAGTATTTAGCATTGTTTAAGTAGGTGTTTCAGAAACTTCCTGACCATGGGTGTAGTGGTTTCATTTTTTCCCTCTCTCTGTCTCTCTCCTTACTTAGTTCTGGGTTTGGGTTTGTTTTTTGAGGAAAAACAAGAGACCTTAGGGAAAGAGCACAGAACACAGCTGTAAGTGACAGATAAGGAATAGAAAGGGAAGTTCCAAATGGAGACATCTAAGTCTCATGGACCCCTCAATCCCAGCACTTCATAGAAACTAAAAATACCAGAAAGGGTAAATTAAATATGTCTGTTCAACAACCTAATGGAAAAAAGTTACTCTTAAAGGAAACATTACAAATTATATGATTCTAGGAATTTTAATCTATCAGCTGTTTCATTGCCACAGAGCATATAGTAACAATGAAAGCAATATAAGAAAAATCCAAGCGCTTTGAGTCCTTGTTTCTCTATTTGATTTCAAAAATAATTCAGGCTTGATGTCAAAATAATAATAAGTGTTCCCACAAATATGAAATATTAGTGATGGGCCTTTCCCCTCTGTGTTTTTAATCATTATATCGTATACTGTATTATATTGTATCCAAAAGGAGAGGAAGTGTTTAATTGTTTTATTAAATATTCATTTCAATGGCTGTAAATAACATTAAAAACAAAAATATATTACAAAGATAGGCTTGATTAATACCTCTATAGTGTTTACTACTCTTCTATTGGTAGTTTCCTGTATCACTGAGATGTTTATTGTTCTGTGTATTTTTGACCTTTAATGTTTTATCCTAAGCTCTGCTCTATCTGCTTTTTTTGGTAACCATGTATTCCACTTTATTTGTATATCGCTGAATTTTTTGATAAAAAGTATTAACATAGCAGCAACTGTTAATTGACAGTGTGAAGCTAGAGCAGTATTAAGTAATTCTGAAAACTCCCTTTGCTCACTAGGTTCAGAACTTAGTTCACTACAAGAAGAGTTACACTGACTTTTTCAAACTGTTTGTTTCAGACAAAGAACATCTCTCATCTCTTAGTGGCAAAACTAGCCCAGTCCTCCTGTGGCCACAGAAGGCCAAGTGCAGCAGAAGGGTAAAGTTTCACCATGTAATGGGGGTGCTATATGTGGGGGAGACCTACAGCCCCCTCTACACAGCTCCTTGTGTGTTACTGAACACGGGATTGGAAGAGACAGGGCATGCGTGTGCCAGGGGGATCCACTACTTTCCCAACATTTCAACTCTCCATGGTGGGAGGCCACATCATGTGCTGTGTGGGCTATGTCAGCCATTGGGCTGAAGTAGCTTCCACAGATGGCTCTGGAGCTATCCTGTGGGCTAAGAGGGAGGTCTCCTTTGTGCACTTCCTCACCCTCTGACATCAGGATTTTTCCCTTTTATGTGGTGGGAGATCAAAAGCCATAGCCTCTCAAACCTTCCCACCCAAAAAAATGGCTTCTTGGAGAGAGTCTCCCCTGAAAACATTAAGAGAAGATGTAGGCACGAAAGAGAGGCTTGTGGTTCTCTTGAAGATCAAAGATGAATGGGGTCAATCTCAAAAAAGACATTACAAGATTAGATTAGATAAAATGTGGATATTTGGGTGGGATGGGGCACATATCCAAATTGAATCTGAACTGGGAACCTTTTGTGGTTCCCTGATCACTATTAACCAATTCAACCGAGAAGAAACAAAGTTAGGGCTGAAGATATGAAAAGAGAATATACTGTACTCTCATCAATGACAGAAGAATGATTCATATAATGTAATTAGAATACTACTGTAAATTCACTACAGTGCTAGGAAGAAAAAGCAAAAAAGAAAGCAAATAATATTTTGGGATATTTATGTAGGCATAATGAACTCTAGATGGACTACAGGAGCTAGTCTCCTTCTGTCTCTATACTTTCCTAATAACTACTCAAAACATGCTTTTGCTACATTTTTCTCTCTGTGGTCATTCTAATCTATTTCTTTCCCTCAGTTCCCTCAGTTCTATTCAGTCCCTAACCACAAAATAAGCTTGGCGTTTCAGAGAGGAAGGTGATCTTGTGATAAGGCACTAGAGTGGGACTCAGGAGGCCTGGGTTTAATTTCTGTTTTGCCACAGACTTCGTGTATAACCTTGGGCAAGTCACTTAATCTCTTTGCGCCTCAGTTCCCATATGTAACACTGTGATTATGATAACTTCCTTCTTTCCACTGTCTGTCTTGTCTATTTAGATTGTAAGTACTTTTGGGCCGGAGCTATATGTTTGTACAGCACAATGTGGCCCCAACCTTAATTGGGCTCTAGGTTCTATATGAATATAAATAAATAATTCTCATTTATTTTAATGCTCTGACCTTGCTCAGAAGTAATGATCTATACGTTTGAAGGCTAAAATATAAATCTGGTATACAAAGTTCCCACTTTTCCCCACCACTGATGAATACTTCTGTGGAAACTTACTTGAATCCCAGTTCATAGAACATATCCTCTTTATCTAGTAATTTTAAATATCACTTTTCCACATGTTTTAGGTACCATTTCTTTATATTCTTTTCGCTTACCCATCTATCTAGTGCACATGATGCTTCCAGGCAGTAACTGGTAGAGATTGGAACATACGTTTGCCCAGATTGGATTTCAATTTGTATCTCAGTTGTTAACACCTTTTTATTAGTGACCTCTTCCTCTTCCAGCAGATGTCATTATGCAGCAAGTAGAAAACAAAGCAGGCAAATGTATTTCAAAACAGAAGCACCGGAAAATGTTTGGGTACCTTCAAAACATTTACTAATCTTGCAGGATTTTTTTGTACATTAGGTAAAAACATTGTCTAACCTTTTTCATATTCTGACCTATTTAAAAATACGTGTTTCCTTATTTGCAAACGCTACAAGAACAAAATGGGTAACTTTAAAATTGCCATCATGTTAAAAATGTGCAGGCTGAGCTTTCACAGTGTGTCTCATTTTCATTTAATAATATTATCTATGAAGGAAACATTTCATCACTATTAAAATCAGTCACCTCTAGGGTGGAGCACAGCAGCTGTTTTCCAGCCTGCAAAAACACCGTTCAAAATCTGAAAACAGGAAGTGAAGAAATATAAACATCCAATTGAAACAGCAAGAAAAATGTGGGTAGGCAGAATATAACAATTACCCAGATTTAAATTGCAACAGGACATAGAAATTGACAACCCTACTATTACAAAAAAATAGCCGTAGGATGTTTAATGAATGCAAGTGTTTGAGACCTTATTTTTACATGTGATCTGAAAGACGATGGGCTCAGTCTTGCGGTATGCTGAGTTCACATTCAGTGCAGCTGAGACACCAGTGGGACAGAAAGATGGTGCTAAACTGGAGTTCCTGGAGTAGCTGAGCACCCGTCCCTTCCCTCCCAAAAAATCCTACTCTAAGCAACACTGGCAGCCAGCCACTGTTATTAGTCCTAGTTGTATTATTTGTATTGCAGTAGCACCTAATAGCTCCTTTTACAGACCCTGTTGTGCCAAGCACTGTACAAACACAACAAAAAATGGTCCCAACCCAAAGAAGTTACAATATCAGTAATTAGCTGCTGTGCTGGCTGAGAATGTGGAAACATGCACTCTACCCTGACTTCTCTGCCCTTTACACATCCACTCCCCGCTATTCCAAGTCCCTAAACAGAGTGTGGGAATGGATGGCATAGAGCCAGTTATGCTGGCTTTGTACCACTTAGGGATACCCCTGGGTCATGCGGATTCATCCCTCCTTTTCCAGTATCATAGTGCCACTTAACACCTTGTCAGATTATTTAAAATGAGCCAGTGGAAAGAGTGCCACCTATGGAAACACCAGCACTGTTGGCAGCAGCATTCCTAACCAAATCATCATCAATTCTCAGAAAATTCATTCTGTGTCCAAAGAGCAAGTGCTGTGGGTTTGGGGAGGATAGGCTGTATTCTTCATTCATAAAGACAAGGTTGAATCTCTTCATTAAGTGCAAAACTCAACTCAACCTTATCTATGGAGTCACAGTGGATGCCCACACCATGTTGGCCCTTTTTCATTTGTGTAGACTCTATTGTGGATAAATGTGTCAGTTTACAATTAGTTACCATAACATAGATGTGGACATGTAGCTCTAAAATATGCTATTTTGATGGCTACTACTTTAAAATATTAGAAGGGTCCCACAAGGACTCTTAAAAACACCTTTTCAGGTGCTGATTTTTGCAGCCTTTGTAAAATTCAGGTGAATGATTTATCCAATTGACGGCTCATGTAGTTTGTACTTGTCCAGTCATGCCATTCAAATTCTTTTGGTGGATGTATCCTGTAAATAAAGAACAATAACACTGTTCATTAGCTGATGAGTCCCCTAAAATTAAGTAGAGTCTACAATGATAGTTTGGTATAAGATGCAGTTTCAGATCTATTTCTCCATAGAAAGGGGAGGGCTGAGAACAATTAAAAATATAGTGGCTTAAGAGAAATCAAGTTCCATTCAGGTTCATTATACTTTTTTTTCCTACTCCAAAAGTTAAGATAAAGGTTTCTGTAATTCACTGAAGGTCTGGCAACCTTTTGCCTGGAAAGGAAATTGTTTATATGCAATTAAGATCTTCAGACACATCAGCAGAGCTATAACATTCTGTTTCATAAGGTCAGCAACACCATCAATTCAATTAATCCTCTCAAACTATCCCCTGAGTTATTAAAAAGCTACTCTTGACAGAGAGAAAGGGTGATACCATCACCTGCCACTGATGGAAAATATTAGCTTTCTTGTGAGTTTTGTTCATTGTTTCTCTATAGAAAGAAAAGATGTATAGAAAATGTCTTCAGGATATGTCTCCAGTGCAGTAAAACACCCACAGCCCATATCAGCTGACTCGGACTTGTGAGGCTCAGGCTTATAGGATATAACATTGCAGTGTAGCTGTTCGGACTCAGGCTGAAGTCTGGACTCTGGGATCCTGTGACGGGGGAAGGTCCCACAGCTGGGCTCTAGCCTGAGCCCGAACATCTATGCTGAAATTTTATAGCGCTGCTGCCGAAGTCATCTGACATGGGCTAACTGCAGGTGCTTTACTGCAGCATAGATATACCCACACTGCCTTGAAATTGTTTTGAAGTCCTCTCTCTCTCTGCTTTAGTTCTGTTACGTATATACCTCTTACATGACTTGGATGTTGTTGTATATTCATCAACATTATTATTCATTACCAGGCAGCCACCCAGTAACACAGTAAATACAAAGGCTCCTACTTTATTCTTGCAGTTTGCTTTGAGGGTACATTTATCTATCGTTTTGTCAGTAACATATAGGGATATGTCTATCCAAATATACATGACAAGCCTAGAATTCAGTTAAGAGTTTCTGGTGCTGTCACTTACTGTAATACTAGAATATCTCTACTGGAATGATTTCAGCTTTAATATCTTAAGAATCTCAAAGTATCTTCAGCTATCTTCATCTGTTCGCAGAGCCTTCTGTGGTTAATCTTTCCTTATGAACTGTGCTTCACAGATGGTAGATAAAAGACTTTCAGGACTTGATCAGGATATGAACAAGGACAGTCATGAGGATGGATTTTAATTGGCTGGACACAGCTTTATTAAAATGTAACATCAGAGAGGGGCACTATCTGCCCTGCATCCCCATTCCATGTGTTTTAGGTGGGTCTAGTGCAGGGTTTACAGGGCACCTATCATGTTGCCTGCAACTCAGGGTAAACTCCACTGCTTTCCTCAAGAATTCAGCTTGCTCTGTTAAATCCATTCACCTTTCCCACTGTGAAAGAGACAGAAGGTACCAAAGAAGGACCCCAGTTTGCAAGGACTCAGGTCTCCCTTTTTCCATAGTTCTGGGTTCCACCAGCAAAATCCTGTGTCAATGTGGATGTCTCAGCTGGCTCTGGGTAGCCAGTGCCAGGTTGGATCTCTGTCAGTCTGGATGCTGGTCTCTGTGGGGTTGGATCTGCCTGACCCATGCACTAGGTCCCACAGCCATGCAGAGATGTCATTTGTGGGGAGGTGGACTTAATCAGAAACTCTCTGAGCTGTCCTGCTCCTCTCCAGTCACCCCACACAGAAGCCTCCCTATTAGCCTCAGCAGCAGTTTTAAGTCCAGTCTGTGTCCTCTACTGATTCCAAGCATGCTGGGAAATGGTGTCAGAGGGCTCTGGTAGCCATTGGTGTGGTAGTCCACAGGGTGGACCCCCTAAATCAGGGGTTCTCAAACTTCATTGCAATGCAACCCCATTGGACAACAAAAATTACTACATGACCCCAGGAGGGAGGACCAAATCCTGAGCCAAAGTCCGATCCCTGATGCTGCAGGAAGGCTGGCAGTAGCTGATGCCCAAGGGCTTCAGCCCCAGTGGGGAGCCTGTAAGCTGAACCCTGCTGCCCAGGGCTGAAGCCCTTGGGCTTTGGCCCCAGGTAGCGGAGCTTGGGCTTCAGCTTTGGTCCCAGGTGGTGTGTCTCGGGTTTCAGCTCTGGCCCCGAGCCCCAGCAAGTCTAAGCCAGCCCTGGTAACTCCATTAAAATGGGGTCGCAACCCACCTTGGTGTCCCGACCCACAGTTTGAGAACCGCTGCCCTAGATGCTCAATCCAGAGTTTCAGGAGCTGGCAAACACCAAATGGAGGTCACATAATTTACATAATTATTACCTTTTAAAACTGTTGTATTAAATTACACTTGGGGGAAGTTATAAAAGAAACATTATCAATGCTACATCTATTCCAAATGAAAAACTAATGAATGAGTATAATTAATGTCCTGTGGACATACAGCCCAAGTGTTACAAATCCCCATGTTGTTTCTGGATGTTGACTACACATAGAGATTATGTACGCACTGTGCTTCCTTCTGACCCTGCATCACAGAGGTTTCTGTGCATTGATTATTAAAGTACTATAAAATGTATTTGAAAATGATTAACTTTCTATAAGTTATCTAGCTACATTACAGAATGTAATAGGGAATTATATCCCCACTACAGAATTCTCTCAGAGGATTAAAAAAAACAGTAGAAAAGATATTCTCTGTTAAACACTACAGAATTTTAGAGTAATTACTGTAGAATCCTATTGGCTGCATTGCTATTACAACCTATATGGCGTATCCATATACGAAATATCTGGTGCCCATGAAAAGTGGCACAGCTTCACTTGTTTATGACAGTAATATGTGAATAATGAGTCGATAAGGCTGCCACGTTTTGGAAATCCATACTCCATTTCATTTGAATTTAGGTCTTCCCAGGGTTTCTGGGCCTGCAGGTCACTAGAATGTATGAAAGCACTGGGGGTTGGGGCGGGGTGAAGCTGGGCTCGGCTCCCTGCTGTGGGCATTGCATTCTAGTACACAAGATCTCAACACCGCTCAGGTTTGGGCCAGTTTCTCCTCTGTCATGATGACAGGGCTGGGGGATGGCCGAGCCAAATTTGAGCAAGTGGGGCTGCAACCACATGTGCCAGCTGTGGTGGGCCAAACCTTAATGGACCTGTGACCCCATGCACTAGGTCACAAAGCCCAGAGCAGCAAGCTGAGACTGACCAGGCCCACAGGACAGGGGCTGGGAAGAAGTATTTGGTGTCATGTTCTCTGGTAAATACTGGCTCCCCTATGTATGACCCCACCCTGCCGCTGGATAATACCCCATCTTTCACATACCTGTCCTGCCTCCTAGTCCACCAGATCTTCCTCCACGGCACCTCCAGTCCCTTCTGCTCCCCCAATTTCTTACCCCAATTCCCCCCTCTCCACACTTTAGCCCAAGTTGCTGGTGGGAGGGTTCCCCAGCTGTTCATATCTGGCCAGAGCATCCAAATCTTAGTGACCCAGGCAGTATTCCAGTTCATTGCCCCACCGGTGCCACTTCCCCTGCGGTGAGTAGGGAACCTTGGCCTGCCCTCTACTCCAGGCTCCAGCCCAAGGACCCTACAACACACAGCCAAGATCTGTTGAATCTCCAACCTTGTTGCTTATTCCCTGGGCTGCTTCCTACCCCAGCACTCCCTGCTCTCTGGGGTTTGTTGGCCTCTCTACTCTCTCCTCCCAGGGAGCAACCATGGGCTACTTGTCTCTGTAGCCCCCAAACATGCATCTCTTCTCCCAGAGAGTGACTGCAGACTCCCTCCCTGCAGCCCCCTTCCTTTGATTAGCTCCCTGGCTTTATAGAAACCCCACCTGTTCCCGCACAGGTGAATTCCCCCTATTTAGGGCTTTCTGCTCAGCCTTCAGGTTTTAGGTTAATTCGCCCATCTGG
The DNA here is from genome assembly GCF_009764565.3 of Dermochelys coriacea. Lineage (NCBI taxonomy): Eukaryota > Metazoa > Chordata > Testudines > Dermochelyidae > Dermochelys > Dermochelys coriacea. Next base: position 72,194,445 of record NC_050073.1, read on the forward strand.
CCTCCATTAACCCCTTCAGGGAGAGTGTGGGGTGGACACTCCATCACACGTGCCAAGTGGATTCGTGCTGTGTGTGGACTCACTAACCACAGCCTTGCTCCACCCACGATGCCCTCCTCTTCAAACTTGCATGGAATCTCTAAAGCCTGTCACCTCCCTTCAGTGAAAGCACTGCATTTCCCTTCCATTTTTGCCTTGGGCCCTGGGAAAATGGGGCTGGGACTTGGCTATTAGATACCACATAGCAGTGTGGAAAATCCTACATTTCCTGGATTGAAACCTAGTCACCTGTCCAATAATAGGAATAAAAATGCTTTCTATCTCATGTTTTGATATGGTCCAAGATAAGAAAGGTTATCAAACATCCCTAGAAGACACTAAGGGCTTTTCTACATTTAACAGTGGCCCTGCTGCACTGATGCAGCCACATCAATGTAGTGCTTCCGCAAAGATACTATCTATGCCAACGGAAGGGATTGTCCTATCAGCGTAGGTAATCCACCTCCCCAAGAAGCAGTAGCTAGGTTGATGGGAGAATTTTCCCATTGACCTAGCACTGGCTACACCGGTGGTTAGGTCAATTTAACTGCATTGCTGAGCAACATAGTTATACCAACCTAATTTCCTAATGTAGACCAAGACTAATATATAATTGTTTTCCATCCTTTTTCTTTCTTTCCCTGCTATCAATCCTTTCCATTTATTTTAGGCATCCCACAAATTTTGTTTCTATATTTAAAGAGGGAATCGAGTATTATTGACTATCTGTTTTCTTAAACAAATCTCTAGTGAAACCCTAGAGTCATGTACTATATTATAGCTAACTGGAAAAGTAATGTAATGACTTCCAAACAGCATTCAAGTTGCCTTACTTAATATAATCAGAAAGAACAAAAGACATTTAAAAGCAGGATACAACTGACATTATCAAGTTCATCTATATGGAGTTACAGAAAGAGGAAACAGGTACAATCAATTTATAAGTTACCATAAAAGAATCTCAGTCTGCAGTATACATACTATGGAGAATCAATTCAGTATGCATTAGAATAATGAAGCAGGGAGAGATAGAGATTATGCCTACAGTCTTATTCATATTAAGCATAAGAATTCAGAATTCGTTCTTTGGAGGATAAGCACCCTAAATCACCTGTAAAACATTTGCTTTATCTTTCAGCATTAAAGCAATGGTAGAAGTTCTGCTGAGTTCTAAGAAAAAATTAACAAGCTTGGGAAATCAGTTTAACATGTAACCACAAGTCTTGCAGTGAAATGTTAACTTGTTATCCACAGAACTGCTTGCTAACACTTAGGCCTAGAAAAGTCCTCTCCTCCCCCGCCCCAAACATACACCAAATTTTATTTTTCTGAACAGAGTAGAAAATATGTAGGAGCAAACAGAACTATATATATTTCTGACAGTTCAAATGATAGATAAGTATAAGGGCTGACAAGGGTTGGTTTGTCATTGTAGTTCACTTCGATCAACTCTGCATGGTTCTGTAGGACAATGAAATTCAATGCACTTATAATTTCCAAAAAAGTGAGCTCAGATTCTTTTAAAAGCATTGCTATGTGAAAACGGATCATTTACATGCCAAAAGCACTTTTAATGTGACATATTTAGCACATGTATTATTGAGAACGAAAGCCGCTTGAACTTAGTGAATTTTAAAGTCTATAAAATGGCACCCTGCTGAGCAGAAAGATAGCTGTTCAGTGAATTTCCCAGTTATGTGATTATTTTGAATAATAGACTTGTACATAACTTTTTACGAAATTAAAGGTATGACATTTGCTTTAGTTTAGCCCTGTAAACTGCACTTTAGAACATAAAGCATGGGCTGATGTATGAATTTGTTGTTCCTCCAAGCAATTTAACTGATTTTTAAAGAAAAGTTTTATGTTTCATCTATTGAGTAACACATCAAACAGTTATCTTAGTGGATTTAATGAGCATTCATGTACAACTTAACTCTCATGGGGAACAGTCAGGAGCCTTGAAAGTAAAACTCAGACATTGCAGAATTCTTTGGTTGCCTAGGATTCACTGGGGCCCAAACATAAGATGACCAATTTGGACATTTCTTCTCTTTCATACTCAGTAAAGATTGAAAAACTTCAAGACATTTGAAGTTTGGTGAAGAGAAGCATCCTCAAGTTCAGATGCTTATCAGCACCTGATCGAAACTAGTTGAACCTCTTTGGTCTGCAAAATTTTGCCACAGGTGCTGGAACTAGGGGTGCTGGGGATGCTGCCACACCCGCTGTCTTGAAGTAGTAATAACCCAAATATATGATTTCTGCCTTTAGCACCCCCATTATAAAATTGTTCCAGCACCATTGAATTTGGCTAGAAATCTCATGAGATCTCTGGCACTTCCTGAATCCAGATGTAAGGGAAATAGCAAAAGAATGACCCATGTTGTGGTATTTTAGCTCTTTTGTTTTCAGTCTGACCAGGAACAGCGCAAAAGCATTTGAAAGTGAAAGATACCGGGGGGAGGGAGGGGGGGAGGCAGAGGGTCGAGTCTTCATTGGTGCTAAGAAATGTCAGGTTGGCTTCTGATTAATGTTTGAGTGAATGTTTGGATAAGGTTTCATTTTATCAGCTTTCTCTAATTAAAAGACATCATATATGCTATGCTACAGAATATGGCTCCATTTCAGCAAAGCACTAGCATAGGCTTAAGTGCATTGCTGAATCAGGGCCTATATGACTCAAAATAAAATGATCAAATGATCATTAATGACACAGAGCCAGGGTATTTTCTTATTGTGACTTATTTATTCACACAATGTACATCAATCCATGAACAGAGGTGATCACAAAGAGCATGCAGGTACTCCCTTCTCTCAGAAATCTCAACCCAAATACCAGTCCCTGTTTCCATGAAACTAGCCTGCACTCTGAATTGACTCTAGCTGGAGGGACTAAGGCAAAGAGCAAACTCACTTAACGTATGAAACAGCTTTCCCACTCCCACCCCCCAAAAGACATCACAAAACTAACAATACAAGGATTTCTTTAAAGTTTGTACACTGCATTCATGCTAAAAAAACCCACTAGCCAGATTATGTGCAACAGTACCATCTAGTGATTCCCACCATAATAATATATTGGACATTTGATAACTTTATTTGAAATATTCCATTAAAAAAACTAAAGGCCCTGATGAAAGAGAGAGAGGCAATGTACCCCAAAAATGTGAACATCGAGGCTGTGTTAGAAAATAACAAAACAATGAAATTCCATGTTATATCTGGCACACGATTCTTAATTCAGCCCACTGTGCTTTCTCCACATCGCCTCCCCTCAGGGATGTGAGTGAAGGCTGAAATTTTCCTTTAACTTTGAATTTAGTGCAGACTTGAATACTATGATAGGTGCAGAGGGAGGATTAAAGACAAGGGCTCGGGGCGAGGGGTGGGAGGATAAAATCTATTGCATATCCAAGGTGAGGTGGAGCTCCATGTTATCTCTGGGTGGGACACTGCTGGAGGTAGAGGCAGGCTTGCTGGTTGGTTTCGAAAGTACTACAGGTCTCTTGGCAAGAGAGTTCAATCTATTGACTAGTCTGCCCATAGGGAGAGGGAGGGGCTTGTGTGGTGGATGCAGTTAGTTCACTTTCTGTAGAGAGAGTAAGAGCAGGGGCACCCAGCCACTGGGAAACAGCTCATTTGAGATGGAGGCTGTGAGATTCAGAGTGCCACAGCATATTATACTTAAGGGCATATTATACTTAAAGGCCGGGGTAGTGTGTGCGTGTGTGGGGAAGGAGCAGTCATTATTTTCCAAGCATGCTTCCCCTTCCATCAAGCCCTGGAGAGGTCCATTTTAAATTAAAGCGAATAAATAATATTTCTTGTTAAAAAATCCTGCCTCTTTGTCAGTTTGTCTCACAACTTCAAAATTCACCAAACACATTTTTAAAAGTGTAATACATAATTTGGAATGTTAAGGAAAAACATAGCTTCACATTTCTTCCCAAATGTAACTGTCTTGTAGAGCTATTCATTTCTCACTCTTTTGGTGCTTTAATACAGCAAATCTTTAATCTTTAATACAGCAAAGCAGAAAGCCCTAATCTTCATATCCTGCAGTAATCCAACAGTTACTAATATTGACATGTGTGTGTTGGTGGGGGGAAAAAAGGTTGTTTATAGCAGACATGAGGCAAGATTTTAATTTGTAGCTGATAATTTGCTACTGGAAGCTTACCCTGATTAGTCTTCTTACAGCACCAACAGTTTTTGAGGTAGTGTGAATTACCTGCTGTGTATGTTTTTACCACTCATTCAGGGATGAAAATGAGTTACAACCTAGATCTCAATTAAAGCTTGAAATAAGAAAGCCTAAAACTTCTTTTATATCCTCACTTCTAAAGAATAGAATTAGTTGCTTCTGATATTATTAGAATTGTAATTCACACTCCTGGAAATCCAGCAATGGATCTTTCAGCCCTTCTCAAATGAAGCACATTTCAGCTGTTACCTAATTATGCTGCCTTTGCTCCAAGTCAAATCATCATCCAACAGCTGAAAATTGAAACAGACTCCATTTGTGAAAATGAACGGTGTATTTATCTGGTAATGTGGAATGTTTTTAAGTGTTACTCTAGTTGTCCTCCAGAAATTAATATGTTATTGCTTGTTCTATTAATTCTCATTTCTGGGAAACTGATTTGTAGGTTCTGTTTCATTAGTATTAAATGCTAGGTTTTTTTGTACTCAGCATTAGATGCAAATCATGCCACCCGCATGACAATGAGCACCATGTCATCTATAGTCTAAGTGTCTAACTTAAAATAAAAAACTCATTGTGGGAATTCTTGCTGTCTCAAAGCAGGATTTACATTGTCCCTTTTGTAGATTGGCATTAGTGGTTTACTAATCTTAACCGACCAGTTTTCCACAAAATAAATGAAACAACATGGAACTGGGGGGGATACAAATAATAATTAACAAGAACCTCTACCCAGTACCTGCAATTTTTTAAGCAAGAGTTGGATGAGGATTAGCAAGCTATTGGTGCATGACTAGTGCAATATGGTAGGCAATCACAGAGTGTCTGCTATCATCCAAGGACACCAATATCCTAATAATGCATAGTTTTGCTATTCTCGAGTGTTTCCTAAATTTTATATTTTGTTTAAAAAAGCCTTTTGGATGAAGGAGTTAGGTTAGGGATAATTATTATTATTTCATTCCACTTGTGTCCAGAGGCCCCCAAATAGGATCAGTCCCGGAGCCCAAGCCCCATGAACCCGAGTCAGGTGACCTGGGCCAGCCACAGGTATTTTATGCCTGTGTAGACACCCCGCCCCCCGTTTTCTTCTAATTTTTTTAATGTACTGTAGATTATTTGAACCTATTCTCCATTGCTCTTTTAACCCCCCACTGCCCTTTCAACTGCATTTTTGGTCACAGCTGTTCTTCTACTCATAAAAATGATATTTAGAATAATGAACATCTCCCAATTTAGTTTTCACAATATGAAGGACCAGATTCTCATCTGGTATTAACTGGTGTAGCCCCATTGAATTTAGAGATACTCAGGTGGTGTAAACCAGTGTATCTGACTCTAAGAGTCTGGAAGGTCACAAACTGCTCGTACAAGAGCAGCTTGGTATTTTGGAGGAAGCTTTCTAAGTAACCTTTTTTGTGTAGCCCCCTATTTTCCCACTATTGCCTCATTGGTTCCCTTTAACCACATTCTTAGTTGCATGTGCTATTAGGTTACCAAAGGACAATATTTCCGCCAATCCATTTAATATGAATACAGGGATTTTTTGGTGTGTTTTTCAGTAATGAGATCCTAACTCTTCACTGTTGGGAGCTGCTACGAAGGTGAAACATTGTCATAAAGTCCTAACCAGCCAATCAGAATGTGGCCTAAGACAATCAGTGTCCATGACCATATTCTAACAACATTCATTGTCATTGCTCATTATACAGCATGGCTATCCTATACATCTGTTTCAAACAGAGCGTGTTTGATGGATGTAAAAATCAGAGCTAGTTGAATTATTCATTGTCACTAATGTTCAGTGCAATTTAGACTTTTTTCTTTTCCCAAACCAATTCTGATTTCTGCTAATGTAGTTCTTATTCGAAACTATTAGTTAGATAGTTTATAGGCTGTAGGTTATTTGCAAAATAACTCATTCTTCATAAAGACTGGTCACCTGAGTCACATGGCATTGTTTTTGTACGCTGTTTTTGATTATCACAATGTTTCAAACAGAAGACTAACAAATAATAAAGAGTAACTAATGAATAACAAGTACTCGTGTTCATGAATGTATTTTCTCACACACAAATGCACATATTTGTACCATAAACAGACATTTCTCAAAAATTCCTATGAACACACACAAATACTTGTGAATGTTAAATAATTAACATAGGTGAATGTAAAAGTTTTCACATTTTAAAAGACTGTTTGCAGACACTGTTTTCAGTATTGAGCCAGTGCTGGCAAAATTATTAATATAATTCAGAATCTTTGCAATCTAGAACAAATTTTTAAATATACAGACAGATTTTACTTCTTTCTACTATCATATGAGGAGACCTTTTATGACTAGGAATCAGAAAGTGACTAGGAGAAAATGCTTCATTTGTAAGCACAGACTATGTTTTGTATTCAAAAAGATATTTCCTGGTTTGATTAAAAATTTTTTGATTTTGAATGTTCTTTGAGGAAAACTACAATATGTTTCATGGTCTACTTCTTTTAAGGTAGTCCCAGTATTATCAATGGAGTGCCACAGGCCATCATGTTTGTGCAGAAGGCCATATGGAAAGCACTTACATTATACACTGTGTGCTATATACACCAAAGGGATTAAATGTCAGGCATGATCTATGATTTTTTCTAAGTATTGTACACTGAATGGAGCCTTACAAAATACTTTCTAAGTGCAATAATAAGCAAGTACCTGGTGCAACACCAACTCCAGTTTACATGGTGTTTTAAAAAAATATTGCGACACCTCTAGGCAGTTTACCAAAGATATACACTAATTGAATAATACAGTCTGTAGTTCCAGTCTAATGACTGTAAGCAAAGGGAAAACAAATGAGTCTTCGGTACTAGCAAGCTAGGGAATCTTTCTGTTCCTTAATCTTTGCCTCTCTTGGGACTGTCAATTGTGCAAAATGGTTTGAATTATGGATTTTTTCCTATGGACTGCAATTTGTCAGGGACTATTGGAAGTAAATAAAGTCATTCAATTTATGGTCTGATTGCATCTCCCCAACTATTTTTACAGTGTGTTTTCTATAAATGTTCTACACAATAGTTTTATGGATTACATCTGCTGAAAGCCACATGACTTTATAGCATCTTCAGTCTCACACTGTATAAGATAGTTAAATTACATTTTTACTTGTTTTTTTTATAAATACAGATTCCAGTTAGCATATTCTATGAAAAAAACTTAAAACTTTATATTTCAGGACTTCAGTCTCCAAACTCTGGAGCCTGGAAAGCACAAAACGATAAGGGTGAAATCCTGGACCCACTGACTTCAATGACAGGGAGTTTTGCGCTGGCTAATCAATGGAGCCAAGATTTCACCCTAAAAACTCAAATGAACCTATCTCCTATAAAAACCAGTAACTGCCAAGGCAGCATAGCATCCTAAACAGACACATTAAATTTAGCATCAAAATCTGTCTTTAAGAGTTCCTCGTTTCCTTTGTGATATAACTCAGGAGAGGACAGATTCTTTTGGGAATTGGTGGGAACTAAGCCAGCATGGCATGCCATCTATGATAAGTATGATGCCATCTATTTCATGTGTTTGGTGATCTGTTGACTTTCAAGGGTGCACTTGGAGATCAGATGCAGGTTTGCTTTGGGATTCCTCATCAGAAATCTATGCAGGAGTTGATGTTGCTAAAAACAGTATTAAGTTCTTCAGCATTGACTCTATTCTTCTCCTATGCAACTATGAGGAGAAGAACATCTAAATGACAGCATGGCTCCCTTTGATAGATGTGCTACCAGCTGAGAGAGGTCTGCAGAGCAGCATGGTAGGGCATGCCCTCCGTGTGGAGGCCCTGTGATCCACTGATATAAATCCTGATTTACCTGCAGGTTCTGGGACTCCATTTGTGTTTCATTACTGGCAGTAGGTGATATGACAAACAGGCAGAGCCATGTTAAACAGAGCTTTATTAAACATGCTGAGAGGCCAGTGTTACATGCTGAGGCTCTGCAGCTTGTCCCATTCCTGCATTCCTGAGCCTCTGGTCTCTGTCTAATCTAGTTTCCTCTTGAAATCTGATCCTCTCTCTTCAGTCCCATTCACATGACAATGTGGTTTAGGAGCTTACACCACACAATGGTATCCCTCACATAGGTAAAATAGGCTCAAGATATCAGTGCCTTCAAAGATGCAGATGCTTCAGTTGACTTTTTCCCATGCAAGGACTTCCCTACAGGAGGGTAGCATGGGGACTGTAAGTTATAATGGTACAGGTTCTGTTCTTTGGCACATTCTACTTATTACAAAGGACCTTTTACACTTATAGCACTATATCATTATTAGTATTATTATAGTGCCTATGTAATAATTATACAGTACTTAGCACTCATGTAGTGCTTTACAGCTACAAGTCACTGAACAAGCATTTGTGGATATAAATAATAAGAGAAAAACATTTTTAAACACATGCAATGTTCAGGGTATTATCAGGGACTGTTAATATGGAGGTCTCTTTATTCATCCTCAAACCAGAGAAAGAGCAAGTGGACACACTAGTAACAGCACTTTACACTGCCATGCCATTGATCTCAGCTTTGGTCAGGACAGACCACATCTTTAAAGAGAGGCAGCAGGGACTGGATGAAGGCAATTCAGCTACGGGGTTGTTGTAGGTCAATTTTAAGCAAGACTCTTTTAAGGAGAGACTGCCAATGTAGGTAAATTATGTATGGTGTCTTTATGATGTAGATTACTGTCCATGAGGGATTGGGTTGAAAACACTAAACTCATTGTATATTCTCATATAAATTATGTGATAAAGTTAACTGTAAATTAAGAGATCTATACTGTCACAAAAACTGCCTAAATAAAACTATTAGCAAATTTCACAGTAGTTTCCTTTTCCAGTTTAGCTTACAGAAGTGGTGTCTGGCTGTGTGTTTCTTTCTTATATCAAAACATTAAATTCCATCTGAGTATCTCAGTGCATTTTGGGATGGTCTGTTGAATGCTCAGACTATGAAACAGAATCCTGATGTATGGATGTAAAACTAGAACATTGTTTTCTTTCTGTTCTAGCCAGCTGGTTCTCTTAAATCAGGATTATTAATTGATCCAAAATCTGGTTAGTTTTCTCAGATGTCAGAGAAAAAATCCAAAATACGGTAGAAGAGGGCTGGATGGATGGTTCTAAATAGCTGAAATGAACTTGAACACCATTATATATTTCTAAGTTTCTGTTTAGGGGGAAATGGAAATTTGAATGATTTAAGATTCGTATAACACTTAGCAGCATTTTACCTGAGTTTCTGGCAATTTATTCCATTTAGACATTATGTGACAGTACATATTATCATAAAGTGAGATAATGCTGAAAAATGCAGAACTAATGCTGAAAATAATCCCTTTACAGTTTGTGTATGCATGTTCAAATTTAAAAAAAAGAAAAAAAAAGAGGATTTTGGAAAACTTAAAATGAAACCTAACCCCAGTACCTTGTGCTGTGACCCTAAACAACCATGTTCTCAAAGAACCTCCTGAAGCTTCTGGGAATTTTTTTTAAAAAGGCCATTTTCATGCATGCCACACCATGCGGTTTATATCTGACTTGTGGAAATTCATAGTGCAAAGAGCTGCAAGTGGTTGAGTTAGAGACAGCACAGATCTGTATCCAAGTTAATGTGGATAATGAAAAAATAATGCCCTCTATTTTTTGGTTTATGTTTCTACAACAGAACCTAAATTGAAGTGCTCTGTGGATTATTTGCATGGCCCTTCTGAAATAGATGGGTGGCGAAGCTCCTTTATGTCAAGAGCACAAGAAGGAAAATTCAGTTGCCAGATTAGAATCTAAAAATAAGGTAAACGGTGATACTGCAAGGATTAGTGCTTTGTGCACCTTGCACTGCACCCCACATAGGGGGGAGGGAGAGGTATGATCCTACACACAGTTCATGGGGAAACTGATGGCTGTATAGAAGGACAGAGGTAAAAGGAAGTAGGAGCCAGCAGAGTAACCCACCAGATATGCCATATCACACCATCCTACCCTGATGGCACCATCTTCCCACACTGCATTCAGTTGGCACAATTCAGTCAGGAGACTGATGATAACCTAACTGGATAGAAGATCCCAGGTAGTCCCCACTTAGTTCCTTGTTTAATGAGCTAGCTGACTCTAGAGATGTCATCCGGCTCTATTTTCACATGTCCCCTATGAGACATTCACTCTTTCGTGTCACTGAGATATGGGACATTCAGTATGATACAGAATCTCTAGTAACCCTTTTCTAACAGAAAAGAAAATATTGATTGTATATAAATAGCCCGAACACCTCTTGTGATGGTGCTGGTGAGGTCCAGAGTGATAAAAGGAGAAAGTAACCCAACTAAGCATTGGTAACAGTTGTTCATAGCAATTAATATATTTGAGGATATTGTAGAAACAATACTTTCTTCACCAGCCTGCCAGGCATTCACTGCTGGATGAAGTGGTCAAGAATGAAAAGAAGCCCAGGGGACTTGTTTGCAAAGGTATTGCAGAAGTCAGGGGTTCTCTATCTGGGTGTTTGTAACCACCCTAGGTGAGGGTGTCAGAAAATTTTAAGGGCTGTTACCATCCTGTTCTTCTTACACTGCCAAATGGAAGAATGGTCCCTACTAGATGGAAGGAGATCCCAGGGAGGTCGCAGTATGGAAAAGGTTGAGATCTACTAGCATAGGTTCTGAAAGAAGTTATTTTTTCTATCAGCAAAAGAAACAAAACTTGGAACCTTAGACTGTGGACCCTGCTCCCATTGAAGTCAATGACAAAATTCCCATAATGTTCAATGAGATTTGCCTTTCTAATGCAGAGGCTCTTCCTCCTAAATGTTCTTTAGAGATCTCATATAACTTGCTTCCTCCATTTTATACAACCAATTTTCCAAACACAGGCCATTTATCACTACATCTTCACAGAACTGCAGGAAAGAAGCTGCTGTTAGAGTACTTGGAAAATAAAGGAATTAGTCCCAGCCACCTAGTTTCCCTTTGCATAGTGTCTCTGTTAAATGATAGCAGTCTGAGTGGCCATTGGTTTGTTTAACCTTTCCTTGACCTGAGGGAACTCAGTGCTTCGAGTTTATTGCTTTAGTTTAATTCACTTGATTTTTTAACTGGAGAAGCAGATTAAAACTTCTTCTATTTACTGATGTTTCCCTAGTACTTGAAATTCCAAATAACCCTCACATTTATTATTGGTCTTCTATTGTAACCCACACACCTCCTGGGTGTGGTGCTCTGTCCCACTTGCAACAGACCCCAGTCATCAGGTGGGATTGAACCTGCGTCCTCTGGAGCTAAATGCATGAGTCTCTACCGTGTGGTCCTTAGCTACGGCTGTAGCAGACTCATTAATCTCTCTCTAAGTGATCTTGGTGTCACTACATGGGACAGAGCACCACAAACAGGAGGTGTGTGGGTTACACTATTCTATAAGAGCTCTGCCCCTGAGAAAGACTGGAGTTCTCTGTTCTGTTGCAGTATCAATGGGTTTCTTCACAAAATGAGGAGGATCAGGAGATGTGCTTTTATGTTTTCAAAAGACGAAGACATTTTCCAAGAGAGTCACCATTATTAAGAGGCCACACCCTCCTAAGTACAGTCCACCACCCAAGCAGGCAGTTCTGCCTGCAGCCCTTAGAGAGCTGCTGCTAGAAAAAAATATCTAATTTACTGAACTTTAACAGAAGACCTAGCAATAAAAAAAAAAACCCTTCACAGAGCCAGAGGCTGAGTTGGAGATTGTCACCAAAGAGGATGAGGTGGCTGATGCTGCTCTTGAGGAATGTTTCAGAGGTTTAATTCCTCTGGAAATAGGAGTGCCATGAAGTGCAATAGGAAAAAGAAGCAGGAGAGCCTAGATGAGGATGGGGTAGAAATAAACATCAGAGATCTGGAGATGGCTACGGTAGGAGGGGAACCCATCTCACTCTCCCACTGTGTCAGGTAAGTGGATCTGTTGCTCCAAAGGCAGACTGGCACCACTATGCCTATGAATCATCTTCTGCCTTTGTTCTTTACTATTAACTGCTAGATCTTTGTCACTGATGGTATGAGACATGTAAGTAGCTGCATAGTGAAGGGAGCTATGTTCATCTTCAGACTTTTGCCATGACTACCTGCCTGACCTAAATTCCAGAACATCTACCCAATGGTCCTCTTGTTTCATTCCAAGATGGGAGTGGAGGTGGGAATGGCATTTGATTTACTCACTCTTCTGATTTTTGTTGGTTTGTGATAGTGTGTGTGTGTTCATCTCACACCTGCAACAAACATACAGAGCAGATGTCAGACCACTGACACTGTTTGTAAATGACCACTGGGTCAAGCTTTGTGGGACAAAATTTAGAACAGCAATAGGTGGGTTATTACAGCAGCATTCTGATACATAGTGCAGTTAACTGGATTAAGAAGTGGTTAACTGACAGAGCTCATAAAGTAGTTGTCAATGGACAATCATCGAATGTGGGTATTTCTAGTGGGATTCCTCAGGGAGTGGTACTATGCTTTACATTATTCACCATTTTCAACAATGATCTAGAATATAAAAACACTGTTGATAAGACTTTCAGGTGACACTATTGACAACATGGTAAATAATGATGAAAACAGCAGTCATATAGAGTGATCTGGATCACTTGGTAAACTGGGGCCATTCAAACAAAATGTGTTTTAATACAGCCAAATGCAAAATTATTCATCTAGGAACAAGGAATGCAGACCATACTTACAGAACGGGGGACTGTATCCTATAAAGCAGTAACTTTGAAAATGATCTAGGGGTCATAGTGGATAAGCAACTGAAAATAAAACAAAGGGCTAATGCAATCCTTGGATATATAAACAAGGGCGCAGTAAGGTAATTTTACTACTGTATATGGCATTGGTGAGACCATAGTGGAATTCTACCTACAATTTACTGGAATACTATGCAGAGTTCTAGTGTCCACATTTTAAAAAAGATGTCGAATAATTGGACAGGGTGCAAAAAAGAGCCACAGAAATTATTCCAGGGCTGGAGAAAAGGCCTTATAATGAAATACGTAAAGAGCTCAATCTGGTTAGTTATCACAAAGAAGATCGAGAGGTGACTTGATTACAATGTATAAATCCCTTTAGAGGAGAAAATACTGGGTACTAAAGGGCTCTTTAATCTAGCGGAGAGAGTCATAGCAGGAACTAATGAATGGAAACTAAAGCCAGACAAATTCAAGTTAGGTAGAAATAAGGCACACATTTTAACAGTCAGAGTGATTAACCATTGGAACAAACTACCAAGGGAAGTGGGGAACACTCCATCTCTTGACGTCTTGTAAATAAGACCGGATGCCTTTCTGACTATAGCCAGACTTCCAAAGACAAGTTATGCTTTAATCAAACACAAGTGATTGGGCTCAATACAGGAGTAACTGGGTGAAACTTAATGGCCTGTGTTATACAGAAGGTGAGACTAAATGATCTAATGGTCCCTTCTGGCCTTAAACACTATTAATCTACAAACCCAAGCATTAAGCAGAATGCCATTTTATTCATGGGATGTTTAAAACCCATGCACACTGTTGGAAAATCCATGCACAAGCTGAGGGAAATAGTAGAGTGAGTGGCCACCCAATTCCCTAGTCTCCTGAGTTTGCAGCCTCAGACAGTGAGGTCAAACCAATGTGTGTGATCTTGCAAAATGAGCCAGATCCTCAACTAGTGTAAATCAGCACAGTTCCACTGGAGTGAATAGAAAATCTGGCCTCAATTTTTTTGTGAACCTTTTTTTTTAAAAAAAAATGAGAAAACAAACCAAGAGGCTCAGTAGCCTCGTAAGCTAGTACCATGTCCATTAGTCTCTGAAGCACTGCAGACGGTACAAATGCTAACTCATGCCGCAATTGAAAATGAGTCTTGTTGACTCTTCTTAGTTCTCATTTTTCCACCTGAAAGGCCCGGTGTTGGAGTGGCATGCGTTCGGCAGGTCCTGATTTAGATACACTGATAGACTATGTATGGGAACCACTTTCCCATAATAGCATCCCTGGATGTAGACAATGCTATTAGTCTCACAGTTTCATAAACACTAAATCAAGATGCAGTATTTTAAAAACAAAAACTCTGAACAATAAATCCTGGGGGAAATATGTCACTTTAATATTAAACATTTTTCATGCCCACCAATGAATGAACTCATTTTGAAGTGGATTTTAGAAACCCTTTAAAAACTTTGGACCATACATTTAAAATTATGTAGTTCTCTATGCTGTAAGAGTACCCACTCTTTTTTTCCTAATCAAAGTACATTAAAATTTTTTCAAGAAGGTTTTAAATCTTATTTATGCCCAATAAGGTCCTTGAAGGGAACTGTTACTTTTACAGGGAAAGAATGACTGAGTTTTGGAAGTTGCTTTACAAAACCACCAAATGAATTTAACATTAGAAGTCAAGCTGCTGTTCCGACCACTATTTCTTTTTATATATTTATGTTTGGATTGGACTTTCAGCACATACGGTGTTAATAAAGAGAGAAGTTACAGCTGTCTTTTGTAACCAAACTAACAAGGAAAGAAGGGACTAGAGTACAAATGAAACACATTACATGATTCTCTGAGAGGGAAATTATTTTTATATATTAAGCCAGGCTTATAAATAACTAATTTAAATTTAGCATAAAGATATATCATTGACCAAAACATTCAAATATTATTCTAAAGATATGAAAAAATGAACAGAAATAAATGATTTTACATCCTTCTCTTTCTCTATATAGAAAGATCTTAATGACTTAAAACACTCGAATGGGACATTTAGACATTAGTCATCACATTTTCTCACCTGTTGTCTCAAAGGCAATTGCATTTTACACATGATTGTTTTAAATGGCTTTTATAGCAATTATTGCCTCCCAGGAGCTTATGAAGGAACCCCACTTGCCCCACTCCCTGAACCATAAGGCCAATGCCACGTGAGGTTGTGATTTCTGAGCAGAAGGCCAAGCACATGTTTGTTCTTACACAACTGGCGTTTAATGGGTTTGAGACACAGTCATAGAAGTTGGAAACAGTAATTAGAAGCAGTTTGCTTGGAGATATTCAACACAGAGCTGTGTTATGCTTGAGATCTGAACTAGGATACAGATGTGTAAGTTTTGCTCCTGTTCCTGCTAATAATCCATCTTTGTTCAAGACAGTAAGAACTACATGCATGTGGTAAATAAAAGGAAAAAAATATACTGACCCTATGGCTATTCGTTTTTCTCCCAACAATGGGTTAAATCATAAGGAAATACAGTGACCTGGGTGAGGAACAAAATGTCTCAAAAGGCAAGATCATCTAAAAGGGAGACTCAAGCTCTTTGCACAATTGCACCCTGCCATTTGTGCATGTAATTACCTTCGTTCATTTTAGCCAAGCACCTTGCTAGCTGCTTTTATATTCAGTCAGTTACCTAATTTGCATGCACACTTATGTTAATGGCATGTGTAAATAGAGATGTAAAATTGATCTTGGGCCTCCATTTTTCAAATGTGTCCCCCTATATGTGACAGTGTAGTCAGACTTCAGCGTTTTGGAAATCTGTTTCTCATAAGTGTGTTTGGGTGTATATTAGGTTCTCAAATAACTAAAAGTCAAGGAAAGGAAAGAAGAAAAGGAAATCTGCTACAAATTAGAATAAATGCCTGTTTGAAGGAGGATGAGCAATATAGTGACGATATTGTGATATACTGATCATACATTCTAGCCAGATATACTATAGGGGACTGAGAAACAGTACTATTCAGATTAATCGCACAGCTCTTCAGCTAGTGAGATGCAGTTTAGCTCCATTGTTTCAAATGATTTGCCCCAGCCAAGGATCTGTCCCAACATATTTACACCTCAATGGTTCAATATTAAACTAAGAATCAGAAAAACAACAACTTATCATTTGTTTAATCCCAGCATGACAGAATGTGAAACTGACTACAGAAGGCCCATAACAAATAGCCAGACATTCTAAGGTCACTAAAGGAAGACTGTCATTTTTGTATTCAGGCCCATGATAAAAGAGTTTTTAAATGTTTGGACATTCAATCTATGTAATACTGCAACCTGAACATACCCTTTTGCCAAACAGGCTCACTAAATTCTCTTGGAATGTTGTTTACCTCTAAATAAATCAAATTTGACAGCTTAGGTTAACTTTACTGATTCATTTTTCCATCACCGGTGATTGATATTCTTTACACAAAGAAAGCTACAGAATTTTTATTGTATCACTGCTTATTCAGAGTGATATTGTTCTTGGATAATATATGAAATTCCAAGCCATTTTTCTGGCTCTGTGGTTCTCAGAACTCCACACTCTCTGTGCTAGCACAGTAGCTAGCATGCCTCAAATGATCACCACTCCGCAAGAATGATTTAATAAATTACTTTAAGTCAATGTCTGTCTCCCAGAGGTTGACATGTTGTACTGCATAGTTTACAACATTGGTCCAGGACTAAAATCCTGAATCCATTACCGAGACTTATGTCACATAGCAGTGAACAACATGCTATTGAATGAAAGTGAGTGGAGTCTGAGATACTGGAAGGTTTGTTAGTGCTTGATTAAAGACTCCACAAAATGGAAGAGAACAAGGAGTCAAGTAACTAGGATTAATTAGTTAAAAGAGGGGGGGAAATGTTTTTAAAAATCTCTGCCCTTCAAGATCCCAAATTTTCCTCCGCAGAATGGTAGGGAATAGCATTTCCTCCCACTAATTTGCATTTGTATTTTATTTCTGTGGATTTAACATTAAAAATAATGCCCATACACAAGCTCTGAGTACCTTGGCAATAATTAGACTGACCACAGGTTGTTTGCCTATGTCGATCTTCTAATGTGACAAGTTATGTTTTTATTGTTAATGCAACCAGAGTTTGACAGTCCTGGGTGTTTATTACATTAAAATGTATTATCATTTGTTTTTATTATTATATTGGCCTTTATACATGATGAGCCTGGATTTAATTTAGCTGAGAAATGTACAATAAACTTTCTGACTACCATGTAATGCCACATGTTGCATACACACACAATTGGGACAACACATGGCGTTGAATTTGTAATAATCCATATAAAAGTTATGTTAGAACAATAAGGTGTTCTTGTGCAAATACAAGCTCTGAAAAGTCAGGAAATACCTTCATCAGGGTTGCACATGGAATATTCTCTGCCCATATGTACATATGCATTAAAATAATTAATTTAATTATATGATCACATGCTATTTCTGCAGCATTGTCAGTAATTTTTCCATAAAGTTGTATTTATGTATAAAATTTTGTCACATTTTTCAGACTTTTCTACTTTAATTCTGTTGTCATAATGGTCCAGTACATCTTTATTAGAGACGGACAACCTATTGTAAAGAACTTAATAAATTTAGTGCTTTTTCTCTTCATAAATTATCCAGACAGATTTGTATGACTTTGTTTATTGAAATTATTCAATGAATGTTTTATGCAAACACATTCCAGTATGTGCATTGCCACAGCACTTGCTTTGCACATTCACCATTCACAATTTGCTATTCACACTATGGAGTTGGTTGCCTAGGTCATCTGAATTTGTTTCTGTTCTCTGAAGGCCTGATCCAAAGCCCACTTAAGTCAACAAAAATGAGCCATTGATTTATGTTGGCTTTGGATCAGACCCTGAGTAGATAACACCAACTCTTAATTAAGAGTATGGCTTGAATAGGAGGATGGCTTGAAAAGGTCACTTATGGTGAGAAGACTGAAGTAAACACACTAGCACAGAGCACATTTTACAGAGCAGAAAATAAAATTATAAACAAATATAAGTTCTGACCACATGCAAAATATTGCTGTGAAATACCTAAAGGAAGAAGGGCTACAGGGCACTTCCTTGTGAGATTTCTATTTTTAAAATGTTATGATTACTTATACAGTAATTTCACAAATGTATAATTAATCAGCTCCCTGCCTCACATACCTTACATTACCCTTATCCTGCAGAAAAAAAACATATGTTTCTGCAGAAGATGCCCATATAGTTCTCTTTGCTGGACAAAGGCCTAAACAGACAACATATAGACAAAAGCAGGGGGAGATGAGGATGCTACACAACATTTTAATGCTATACACATTTTTGAATCATAATGGACAAAGCTAATAAATAAAAAGGTACACTATGTATTTCTATTAATTTTTCTATTGCTGGCTTGAAGATGACCAATCCATGTTATTATTCATTATCTGCTACAAAAACAAATTCACTTCCGCAAAGAATGAATTTTTATGGCCTCTGAAAAATGAGAAGTTCCTAATGAAAGCATCTTGACTAGAGTAAGCATGAAGGACATTGCTATCGAACAGAATTTGAACCACAAAAGGAATTTGTGTTGTTTAACCCCAGCATGTCCTAGCTAGCACAATCAGTGGATTTATCATTAATAGAGAAGGGCGCAACGGCAAAATTCAGATCCAGGGTCACATTCCAAAAGTTGCCATTCAAGTTCTGGGGATGTGGGGTTCAGATCTGAGGTTTTGTAGCTCACGTCTTATTAACAAGACCTTTTTTTATTTTGAATGTCCAAAAATCATCCTGAAGTGCTGCTGCTTTAGATTCAAGAACGCGGAGATATGTTACAACAGCATATAAGCTGCAGCTAGAAAAAAAGCACTGCCTGAATACAGGCTGCAAAATAAGAAAATAAAACCACGTCTACTATAAAGCTTCATTTAGAAGACCCACTCAATTAATAGCGACCCTCAGTTAGTAACCTTACCTTTCCCATATGGTTTTCAGTAAAAACTGCCATCATTTATTTACTGCCCTTGTTTAATAGCCATGCCTTTACCATTTAAGCCACTGGGTGAAATGAATACATTTCATAGAAGCTACTCTCAATCTGAAGCTGCTCTTAATGTAAAGCTGTAAGGCAAAGTAATTGCATTTAATAAAAATAGTGGCTTCTAAACAAAAAACATCTTTTTAAAAATCACCCATTATTGTCTGTCCAGGAATAAATATTAACTTTAAACAGGTAAGTTTAATGAAAGAGAACTAGAAAGTATTTCACAGATTCATAGACTTTAAGGCCAGAAAAGACCATTATGATCATCTAGTTGGACCTCCTGCATAGCACCGACCATAGAATTTCACCCAATAATTCCTGCATCATGCCCAATAACTCGCAGAGATAAATAAAAACTTGTGAAGGAAAATGTCCTCATCTTCATTCTAGATGCTTGGTTACAATTTGCTAAACATCCACCTAATTTTCATTCTATTTCTGTCTCTCTCTTTTTCTCCATTAGCTACTGTAGACAATATATCTTCTTATTTTGCCTATACAAATCATTAATGAAATAATTCTCATTGTTGAAACATTGTATCTGACTTCATTTCCTGTCCATAGTGCTCATTCAAGTTAGCTATTGTGTTTTCATTAGATGTGTTTTGTAAGGGGGTTAGCCATCTCCTGAACACCCCTTTATGGCCAGAAGCCACTCTTCATCCCTCGCTTCTGTTCTCCTTTTCAGGGCCCCTTAATAACTCACTTAGACCAGGGTAATTAAAACATTCTCTCCTGGGTCCAGTTTATTTAGTCCTTACACACTGGCTCTCCAGGCCCCAATTGCAGATCAGTGTCACTCTCCCTTTACACAGAGAATCCCCAGCCCTTCTTCTGAGAACCACATCCCAATTCAGCAGTCACTCCCAGGTTTTACCTGGCTGGAGCTCAGCCTCCTGGATCTGACTTCTTAACTCCCCTAGTATCAGGAACCTGCTTCTTACTCACTATAGTCTCCAGAAATCCCCAGTCTCTGTACCATCCTGCTGCCCTTTATAGGGGGCATCAGCTGCTCTCCAGCAGACCAAATCAAGGCTGTTAAAACAGCACAGATGGGCTGGAGCAGATCCTTCAGTAATTAGGGTTGACTGGCCCCATGTCTCCAGCCCTTAAGGGGCAAGTCACCCTGTCACAGTGCACTTAAAGCTTCACAGAATGCCTGCTACACCTGCAAAAGGTATACTCCTTCTCCCCATGATGTGCACATACAATTTCCATTGGTTGCGACCTTGGGAATTACATGTATACATACCAGGAAAAAACCCTGAACTCAAAGAAACTGCAGGAAAATAGGCCATAGACACAAAATTCTTTGTGTAAATAATGCTACCAAGTACCAAGGGACATATGGTTGTTGTAAGGTATGTAATGCACCAAAGTATTTTAGATATTATTTTCTATTCCATTTCTTAAACAGCCAAACCTTTTGGCTGTTTTTTTAACTAACACTGCACAAGTATCATTATTCTTACTACACTAATATTCAGAAACCTTAACTGAGATGAATAGCCTATTGTGTTAGGCACTGTGCAAACACAGAGTAGCAGAAAGACCCTGCCCCAAAGAGCTTACAATCTAAATAGAGAAGACAGACACACATTAGCAGAAAGGAAAGATTATTATTCTAATTTTACAGATGAGGAGCTGTAGTAGACAGAGTTTAAGTGATTTGTTCATGGTCACAGGGGAAGTCCACAACAGAGCTGGGAACTGAACCCATATCTTCTAGGTCCCATTTGAGGGGCTCAAGACCATCCTAACTGTATAAAAACTCTACGTCAGCCATTTTCTGACCTAAAATATCAGTGTACAACATTGCACCAAACAACTGTGCATATGTAATGACAGAGATTTTCATTATACTGCCAACATTGATGCCCCGATGTTTTCCCTTAGTTGTTACAGTTAATTTAGAGCATACGAATGTGCAACATTACATCAAAAACTATTCCTTTGAATTTGTCAATAATTTGTCAGTGTTTGTGATGCTTATTTATCTAACTTTGCTAGGTTCCCTTGAAGTCCTCACATTCTTCTCTAGTCTTGATTAACCTTTTGTGTCACCTGAAAATTGTGCCATCTCACTGTTTTCCCCCTTTTTCAAATCATCAATGAATATATTAAATCGATCCTACTAAAGAGTCTTTGGGCACCCTGCTTAACCTTCTGCGTTGTTGTAAACTGACTGTTTATCCCTACTCTTTGTTTCCTTTCTACAAGATCAAAGCTGCTCAGTTTATAAGTGATGTGAAAGTTCAGCTGGGTTCTTTAAGGCTTCAGAATTTCCGACAATAAAAGTTTTTGCAGGGAGAACAAAACTAACAATTCTGTTGATTGTGTGTGAAGTAAAATGGGATTCAGGTCAGTGTTCCAGAGTAAGGTTGACTTTGGAGTGGCAACAGGAGTAATAAGTAGTAAAAACTTATTTTAAAATCAGTGACGTAAGCAAAAGTGACTTTGAATAGACATCAGAAGCAGACCAGCTGAGTAAGAAGGTGCCATTTTTATGTAGTCAATTTTCAGAGCTACATTAGCTAATGATATGAGACTTCAAAGTAATATCGATACTTTACCCATATATAGCCCTTCGTATTTTCAAAGCACTCTAAAAACATTAATTAAATCTCACAACTTCTCTAATCATGGGAATAGTCTCACAACACCACCACTTTTTACATACGGTGAAAGAGGTGTGATTTGACAGTGCTTCCTGGTGTAAATGATCATAACTCCAGAAAAGTCAATGCAGTTGCTCCCACTTAAACTAGAGCTGAATATGGTCCACTTAGCAGAGATTCAGAGATTTAGGCTGTAAATTCAGTATGAAATTTAAGCACTTCAGTAGGACTATTTGTGTGCTTAAAGTTAAGCACATGTGCAAGTGCTTTGCTACATCAGGGTCTTAGAGAAGGTAGGAAGTCCCCTGTTGTCCATGGGTAAATGCTTTTGCTAACCCATATACTATGCGGACCATCCAACCATCAAAAATTGATGGTATTTCTTCATAGAAATTAGCAGAAACTCCTATCTACACTGAATGAGCTTGCAGACTCCCTGTGTGAGAAGACCTTAATGCAAGGTAATCCCATTATTCTTACTTTTTGAGGAAGAAATAAGATAGAGACATAGTTTTTATGTCTGTGTGGAAGGAAGGTCATACCATATGAGAACTCCAATCTAGAAAGAATGCTGATTTAGAGTTCTGCAAGATTATGTTATCAGATAAAGTAAGTAAGAGATGAAATAGCCTTTATTAATAAAGGTATCAGTGCTGCAATAGTAAGCCCCACTGAGCTGTGGGTGATTTCAGAATAGGAAATAGACTTTTATTTTCTGCAAGAGACTGCTATCTGCCTATGGAAAAAGTCGAGAAAAGAAAGATCAGGGACTGATTCAGATTAAAAGGACTCAGAAGACTGATTATTGACCATGTCTGCTGCTTTTTTCTTTCAAGGTGGCTACTACCTTGAATGATCCCTTACAATATGTGCTAACTACTTACGCTAACAATCTGTTCCACCCTTGCATTTTGCTGTGATGCTGAGAGAACCTTTCCCAGACCTGAAGAAGAACTCTGTGTGGCTTTAAAGTTTGTCTCTCTTACCAACAGAAGTTGATCCAATACAAGATATTACCTCACCAGCCTTGTCACTGAAAAGATCTATTCAGATAAGCACCCAAAAGTTAGGGGGGTGAAATCTTGGCCCCACTGAAGCCAATAGCAACACTTTCATTGACTTCAATGGAGCCAGGATTTCCTCCTGGATGATCATCTAAAATATATCTAATCAACTGAATCACCTTGATGCAACAAAAATGGGCTGGAAATTTCACAACTGAGTAAGAATTCCAGATTTCCACTTCTGGCTTATAGATGGACTAAAAACACTACTGAGAAGCAAAATAGAAAGCACAGTTATCAAAAGGATTTGATCAATTGACCAGTGAGTGAACACTGACCTTGGTGCTTATTTTATCAAATGTATGTCCCTAACTAGTATTTTCTTATTAAACATGGTGATTCTTCCAGATCTTTGCCTTAACTTTATGAAGAATTCACTGCAAATCCTTTTGGTTTATCTGGAGAAATGGAGAAGAAAACTTACCATAGCCTCCTGAAATTTCTTACAGGATTTCTGCTAAAAATGGCCAATTCCCCCCCAAATCCGTCAAAGAGTGTTTTCCATAACTATCATAATTCCATACTATAGCATAGGTTTTCTGTGAAGTGGATTTCCAGTAGTCTATCTGTAGGGTATGATTCTCATTTACACTAAGGCCCCTTTACACTTCTCTAGTAAATGAGGATCAGGCTCATAATAGCTAGAAGATCAATTGAGATGAACAGTATTAACTTTAGATAACAGATTAATCTTCTCATAGGCTTGTGCCATGTTTAATCTTTGGGCACAACTCTCTTGATGTTAGTGCCAGCTGGAATTGTATGGATAAAATTAATCCTGTGTAGGCCTGTGCTCCTCTTGTCTTCTGCTTCAGCTCTCAAAATAAGGTTTAAGTGGGGCACAGATTCAGACGCTTTGAGCTGACCCTTTGCACTGGGGTGAATTCCATGCTCTGGGTGGATTTTGGGTGGCATATTATCCTAAATATTTACAAGTAATAGAATACACTTTATTACTAATAAAGGGAACTCTATCTAGCTCTATCACACAATGTTAAGAAAATTTTAAAAATCAATATAAAGGACAATCTATCATCCTACCGTCTGTCCTCTCTGCCTTTATCTTTGCAGAACCACAACACTGGACATTTCACAAAACTTTGTCTAAAAATACCCTGAACACTTTTTAGCAGATATTTTTAAAAATAGAATGTGAATAAAAAGACATTCAAAGAGCAGAGCTTTCTCAAAAGGACTTATCCCACCTCAAGACACTCATAAAAATGCAAAACTAAAAAATGATATTCTTTTTCTTATTGATTTGGTCAGTTGGTAAAGACGGGATGACAATAAGAGGAATGTACGGAACGTGTGTTTTGATCTTTCTTAGGGTTGTAACAGAGAGGTTATGCATTTCATTTGAGCTGACAGGAGTTTGAAGTGTTATAGATAAGTTTCCTGAGCCCAACATTATTTACTGTTTGACTGTAATATCAGTCTCTTTCTGCTTTTTCAATATTTTTGCACTTTGCCTTTGTGAAAAGGGGCTTGATTGAACCATACAAGGGGAGATATTTCTATCTTTCTACGGGATCAATGAAGATGTGTTTACAGGTCCAGGACACAGTGTACACTGCACAATAATGGATTTTAGTCTGTTTGTTGACTGAAAGCTCCTTTTCTTTGTAACTTGTCAATCTTATATCTGTTACTTGATTGCAACATAAAAGGCTATTTGGACAAGCACTGAAACAATGACTGTATCAGTCTAACTGAAGAGGTTAGCTGCACTAAATATGTAGCCTGAGCAAGATAAATCACTTAAAACTTGAAATCATGCAAGACTCTATTTGCCTCTCCATCTGTCAGCCATTTCGTGGGCACAGTGTGCTTTTAAATATTTTTATTGAAATGTTGTTAGTAATCAACATACAAGTGCAATATAAAGACAAAAATGAAAAGCCCACACACTTCCTTCTTGTTTTAGAATTCTGGACACACATAGCTCCCAAACAGCGCTCAAGCAAATCAGGTCTGTTCCGGCGTATATTTCTTGCAGGTACCACCTTCTGCATTCTGCAGTAACTGATACATATGTATTCAAAGGTAGCCAACCCTACCCTGTAATCCTCACACTCAGATTGAGTAATATTGTCCTTTCTGACCCGTGTAGGCAGGGGATCACCTTCTACGCTGAGCATGAGATCTGCTTACCCTTATCTCAACCTGAATAAATGCATGTGGTAATAATGGTGATATAATTATTCAGCCCTTGAAAAACCAGCTACAGAGTTTGAATCAATGACCTTCTACAGCAGTGAACTCCACCAGGGGACAACATGTGGCACAAATTCTGTTACAGGGTTTATATTTTTACACAGGAAAATACAACAAAAGACTTGGCTCATGGATGTCAACAGTGTCTGAAAGGAGCAACACCTCGGGGAACATGAGCCAACAGGGAAAGCCTGCCCAAGACTATTGTAGAAGAAACTGTTCTGAGCAGGAGAGGTTGCATGGGCAAATGCTATAATCACAGCAGTAACTGTAAAGATAGCAAGGACAGAGACTGCATGTAATCAGCATGGGAATTTCTTGTTTTCCTTGTCCCTGCTTCTTGCTAACCAGACAGAGCCAGCAGTGGGGACACCTGATCCTCCTAACTCAACAACAAGCTTCTAATTCCAACAACCCATGTGTGCCAACCAGTCTGCAGCATACATTGGTGTACTGCAAGAAACCAAACACCATCAGCACCCATCATTGTCATTTTCATTGTACTGCGACCTTCTGTTTACTTAAGACATGCATCTGCTTCAGCCTCTGCTGTGTGTTACTACTCGCAGACCACTGCAATTCTGTAACAATGTTTAAATTTGAAAACAAAAATACAACAGAAAGCGAGGGGGTAATGCCATAGGAACTGTAAGGTAGGGGTGAATGGTGCAGTGCAAATGAACAAGGAAAACTGATATCTCCCTAACAAGGCTCAGCAATCTGAAATATTGGAGGACCTTCTCATTATAAATACGTTGTTATGCAGTGGTGTTGTAATTTTGTTGATCCCAAATTATTAGAGAGACAAGGTAGCTGGGGTAATATCTTTTATTGGACCAACTTCTGTTGGTAAGAGAGACAAACTTTTGAGTTTACCCAGAGCTCTCTTTCAGGTCTGAGATGAAATGCATCAATGTATTGACAATTATTATTATTATTATTATTTTCAATTACAATTGGCATTTCTGACCCTATTAGTGGTAGTGGTAGCAGTTAAAATATAACCTTAGCTAGACTGTGGTGCACTCTGGCAATCTTCAGCTGAAGTATGGTCTCCTAGCAAGTAAGAGCAGCAGCTGAGAGCAGCACCTAAGGAGCAGAAGAGCCCTGCCACAAAAGCATTTCTTACAAGTGTTAGGCTATTATCAAAAGAGAATGAAAAAAATGGCTATAGACTTACAGTGGGCTGCCATACTGGTGAGCGTCAGATATGGTAACACTTTTCAATGAAGGTTTTGTGACAAGTAAATGTAGAAATGACCAATTATAATTAAAAAATTTGGCCCAGAATGTGAGCCCCTTGCTCCCACTGGCAAGAAGTTACTCACATGAGTAATCTCTTTGAATTCGGTGGGAACACTCATGTGAGTAAGGGCTTCTTTGGCGTTCGTCATGCCAATGAGGTCACTAAGAGATGATGGAGTTCAGCATCTTGCGAGAGCCAGAATTTTATTCCGGAATATGTTTCACATTCTATTTCTAGCATAAGTCTCTCGCTCTTTGGCCTTTCGCTATGCTTGGGCTCAGCAAATGGGTTCCATTGTCATTTTTAGAAAACACATGTGCAAATGTTCAGTCAATAATTATAGTCCTATTGTTCTTTGTAGAAAATGAGTGGAGAATGAAACCCAAGGCAGAGACTGGTATTATAGAAATGTAGGACTGGAAGGGACTTCAAGAGGTCATCTAGTCCAGTCCCCTGCACTTATAGCAGGACTAAATATTTTCTAGAGCATCCCTGACAGGTGTTTGTCTAACTTACTCTTAAAAATCTCCAGATGGACAGCATTCTACGTTGATGCCTTTTCCTAATCTTATGTTACTGTTATTTGCTAATTTACTGCATTTGCTTAAAAATGTTTTTGTTGTTACAAAAGTTAACTGAACTTCTAATTATTTCTAGTTTACTACTAAGTAGATACAAACTACTGATAACATTTCGTAAGTGTGTATACATGTGTGTATCAGAAAGACAATTACTCCTTCTTCGTTTTTGCCCATGAGCCACCAAAGGTGCTGGAACTAGCGGTTCGGGGATGTTGTCTCACCCCCTGGCTTGAAGTGATTTCCATAATATACAGGGTTTACAGTTTGGTTCAATGGTTCTCAGCACCCCACTATAAAATTTGTTCCCGCACCCCTGTAAGCTACATAAGTCATATGTGCAACATCTGATCAAAGATGTTCTTAATGTGAAGACCATTCACTCCCAGAAACTGTAGAAAAGTTTTACAGAGCTATTATATATAACAGATAATAATGTGTGGAGGTAAATTGCCATTTCTTTGTTTCACTCTATGCCACATACTCTATCGCCTAAGTCTGAGTAATATGATGCAGCCTGAAGAAGGAGAATAATTAAAGCAAATACATTTCTTTCTTTTTATCCTGTTTTCATTGTTTATCAAGGAAGTTTCTCAATACAGAAGAGGACAGCAGCCGGAGCATCAGCAATGGCTGGAAGCTGCATCAAATCAGTATTCCTGTTATGCTGTCAGCCAGTAAACAGCTGCCTGTAAGCTGTTATGCATACAGCAGTTAAGGAATTCTGTAGCTAGCTAGCTAGATTGATTCATGGAAATTAGTCCCCCACTTGATAGTAAAACATTCCAGCAGTTGGAAACTTCTGAGCAGGCTGAACTTGTGTCAATTACACCTCATTTTATATGTAACGGCTTCTGAAAGGTCCAAATTGTGATAAATCAACAATACAATCTAGGTAGCAGAATACATAATCCCTTCACTAATAGAAATGTAGGTTCTTCAGTCCCAATTTATGTCAATAAAATGAGTTTGGTGGTCTCAATCCAGTGCCTGGTACATGCCCACTCTCATAACAAAAGTACTGCAGAGCGGAGCAATGACAGCGGCCCAGTGCTGGCAGGGCAGTGGTGGAGCTGTAGGACACTAAACATAGGTATGGTGTTATAAATCAGAAATGGGAGTGGGTGTTAGAATGACAGAGGAAACAGTAAAATTCAAGTAATGTATAAGTGGCATGCAGCTCCAAGTTCTTTTTTAATCATATTGTTTTAAATGTGGACTATATAGCCATTTTAAAAAGCTTTTTCTACCCCTAACTTATTTAGTAAGCATTTAAAACATGCCACATATTTTTCCCCTTAAAGGTACAGTATTGCCTTGCCAATGGGTATGGATGAAAGGGACACGGGGCTCTTTATATTAGATGGATTCTAGAAGCATCCCCCAGATGTTGAACATTCAAAACATTTCTCTATTTTTGCTCTTAAACGGATTTCTCGCTCGTCACTCCAGTGTCACTACCTCTGTCAATCTTTGTCAGTTTTTCTCAGGCATAAGTAGAAAGCAAATTAAAAACTGTCCAAATACTTTGTTTTCAAAGATTGCAATGGAAATTATTTTTGCATTAAAGCCCCAAATGGGTTAAATATTAGCTGTAAAGCTCTTGCTCTAGTAAATGTGCCATCCAACCTCTTCCAACCTTTTGAGCCAGTGTGTTTAGCACATGCACTGACACACATACACATATTTACATATACAATATACATGTGTCTGTGTGTATCTCTGTATTGCACTGGCTGAGATCATGCATGCAAAGGTCCATCTCGGGCAGAGGTTTTACAGTTTAAACTAGAAGTTTATAATATAATGGAAAGATGGCAAACTCTTAATTACATACAGACAACAGGGTTGTGCAGTAGACAGCTGCAGCGGCACAGGAGCTAGCAAACAGAGCTCTAAACAGGGGAGTTTGAGTGGGAATTTGCAAGGGGAGTTTGGCTTGTGGTGCTTGTTTGGGGTTTGCTTTTGCTGGGGGGTATGTGGTCTTTTTGGTGTGGCTTGTGTTTCCCAGATTAACAGGATTTAGGTGGGAAGGAGATGACAGATACAGAGGCAGCTGTGGGAGTGACTCCTGTAGTGAAAGACACATTGAGGATGACTGGATGTGGAAGCTGTGGTATGTACATGATCCTGGAGGGGGGAACCGGTAAGAGTTTTTTCTGCATGAAATGTCGTCTGATAGAGCTGATGGAGGAAAAGATCCGAGGTTTGGAGATGCAGGTGGAAAGTCTGGTTGAGTTTAGGAAGGGGTTTGAGCAGATGATGGAGCAAAGATATGAGGTATCTGAAGGGAAAAGCTCAGACTCACAGATGGAAGCAGGGCTGGGGAATTTTGAGGAGAGACTGGATGAGGAAAGTGGTCAGTGGAAACATGTGACTCAAAGAACCAGGCAGAGAAAAAGACGGGCTAGTGAAGGAGAAATAGAGCTTAGGAACAGGTTTGCAGAGTTGGAAAATGAAGAAGGGGCTCAGCAGGTACTTGTTGAAGGTGGAAGGGTAAGGAAGAAGAGAAGAGAGGCTAGTCCTATAGAAAAAGGGAAAGAGTCAAGGGAGACTACACCAAATATGAGCCCCAGGAGGATACAGGATAGGTTGAAGAAGATTGTAAGGGAAAATAGGAATGGAAAGAACTTGCAGCCAGAGGGAACAGGGGAGAGACTGGAGAATAGCACTGTCACCAGGAAAAGGCAGGTCTATGTGATCGGGAACTCTTTATTGAGAAGAATAGACAGGCCTGTAACTAGAGCTGATCCTGAGAATAGAAGGGTGTGCTGTCTTCCGGGTGCTAAGATACGGGATGTAGACCTGAGGTTGAAAAGGATCCTAAAGGGAGCGGGAAAGAATCCCCTAATTATCCTTCATGTGGGAACAAATGATACGGCTAGATTCTCGCTGGAAAGTATTAAGGGAGACTATGCTAGGCTGGGGAAGACGCTTAAGGAAATTGAGGCTCAGGTGATCTTTAGCGGGATCCTTCCTGTTCCTAGAGAAGGGCAACAAAGGTCTGTCAAGATTATGACTGTCAACAGATGGCTTAGGCAGTGGTGCTATAAGGAGGGCTTTGGGATGTATGGCCACTGGGAGGCATTCACAGACAGAGGTCAGTTCTCTCGGGATGGACTTCATCTCAGTAGGGAAGGAAATAGACTTCTAGGATCGAGGCTGGCACAACTGATAAAGAGAGCTTTAAACTAGGAATTGGGGGGAGATGGATGGGAGATGTCCAGAAAATCTCCACGCCAGATTTTAGCATTGAGAGGGAAGAAGATGAAGTAAGAAAGGATACAGCCGTGGGTAGGAGAATGTATATAAGGAGCGAGGGCGGTGTGGATACTAGTCTAATAGGTTATACTGGCTGTAGAATGACTGTGCCTAATAGGGTACAAAATGTGAGCGAGTCCAAACAGCAAAAATTAAGATGTTTGTACACCAATGCGAGGAGTCTAGGTAACAAAATGGAGGAACTAGAGCTACTGGTGCAGGAAGTGAAACCAGATATTATAGGGATAACAGAAACATGGTGGAATAGTAGTCATGACTGGACTACAGGTATTGAAGGGTATGTGCTCTTTAGGAAAGACAGAAACAAAGGTAAAGGGGGTGGAGTAGCATATCAATGATGAGGTAGAATGTAAAGAAATAAGAAGCGATGCAATGGATAAGACAGAGTCCGTCTGGGCAAAAATTACATTGGGGAAGAAAACTAGTAAAGCCTCTCCTACGATAGTGCTTGGGGTGTGCTATAGACCTCCGGGATCTAATTTGGATATGGATAGAACCCTTTTTAATGTCTTTAATAAAGTAAATACTAATGGAAACTGCATGATCATGGGAGACTTTAACTTCCCAGATATAGACTGGAGGACCAGTGCTAGTAATAATAATAGGGCTCAGATTTTCCTAGATGTGATAGCTGATGGATTCCTTCATCAAGTAGTTGCCGAACCGACTAGAGGGGATGCCATTTTAGATTTAATTTTGGTGAGTAGCGAGGACCTCATAGAAGAAATGGTTGTAGGGGACAATCTTGGCTCAAGTGATCATGAGCTAATTCAGTTCAAACTAAATGGAAGGATTAACAAAAATAAATCTGCAACTAGGGTTTTTGATTTCAAAAGGGCTGACTTTCAAAAATTAAGGAAATTAGTTAGGGAAGTGGATTGGACTGAAGAACTTATGGATCTAAAGGTAGAGGAGGCCTGGGATTACTTTAAATCAAAACTGCAGAAGCTATCGGAAGCCTGTATCCCAAGAAAGGGGAAAAAATTCATAGGAAGGAGTTGTAGACCAAGCTGGATGAGCAAGCATCTTAGAGAGGTGATTAAGAAGAAGCAGAAAGCATACAGGGACTGGAAGATGGGAGGGATCAGCAAGGAAAGCTACCTAATTGAGGTCAGAACATGTAGGGATAAAGTGAGACAGGCTAAAAGTCGAGTAGAGTTGGACCTTGCAAAGGGAATTAAAACCAATAGTAAAAGGTTCTATAGCCATATAAATAAGAAGAAAACTAAGAAGGAAGAAGTGGGGCCGCTTAACACTGAGGATGGAGTGGAGGTTAAAGATAATCTAGGCATGGCCCAATATCTAAACAAATACTTTGCCTCAGTCTTTAATAAGGCTAAAGAGGATCTTGGGGATAATGGTAGCATGACAAATGGGAAGGAGGATATAGAGGTAGATATTACCATATCAGAGGTAGAAGCGAAACTGAAACAGCTTAATGGGACTAAATCGGGGGGCCAGATAATCTTCATCCAAGAATATTAAAGGAATTGGCACCTGAAATTGCAAGCCCATTAGCAAGAATTTTTAATGAATCTGTAAACTCAGGAATAGTACCGAATGAGTGGAGAATTGCTAATATAGTTCCTATTTTTAAGAAAGGAAAAAAAAGTGATCTGGGTAACTACAGGCCAGTTAGTTTGACATCTGTAGTATGCAAGGTCCTGGAAAAAATTTTGAAGGAGAAATTAGTTAAGGACATTGAAGTCAATGGTAAATGGGACAAAATACAACATGGTTTTACAAAAGGTAGATCGTGCCAAACCAAACTTTTTGAAAAAGTAACAGATTTTTTAGATAAAGAAAATGCAGTGGATCTAATTTACCTAGATTTCAGTAAGGCATTTGATACCGTGCCACATGGGGAATTATTAGTTACTTTGAGAAGATGGGGATCAATATGAACATCAAAAGGTGGATAAGGAATTGGTTAAAGGGGAGACTGCAACGGGTCCTCCTGAAAGGTGAACTGTCAGGTTGGAGGGAGGTTACCAGTGGAGTTCCTCAGGGATCGGTTTTGGGACCAATCTTATTTAATCTTTTTATTACTGACCTTGGCACAAAAAGTGGGAGTGTGCTAATAAAGTTTGCAGATGATACAAAGCTGGGAGGTATTGCCAATTCAGAAAAGGATCGGGATATTATACAGGAGGATCTGGATGACCTTGTAAACTGGAGTAATAGTAATAGGATGAAATTTAATAGTGAGAAGTGTAAGGTTATGCATTTAGGGATTAATAACAAGAATTTTAGTTATAAGTTGGGGACGCATTAATTAGAAGTAACGGAAGAGGAGAAGGACCTTGGAGTATTGGTTGATCATAGGATGACTATGAGCTGCCAATGTGATATGGCTGTGAAAAAAGCTAATGCGGTTTTGGGATGCATCAGGAGAGGCATTTCCAGTAGGGATAAGGAGGTTTTAGTACCATTATACAAGGCACTGGTGAGACCTCACCTAGAATACTGTGTGCAGTTCTGGTCTCCCATGTTTAAAAAGGATGAATTCAAACTGGAGCAGGTACAGAGAAGGGCTACTAGGATGATCCGAGGAATGGAAAACTTGTCTTATGAAAGGAGACTTAAGGAGCTTGGCTTGTTTAGCCTAACTAAAAGAAGGTTGAGGGGAGATATGATTGCTCTCTATAAATATATCAGAGGGATAAATATAGGAGAGGGAGAGGAATTATTTCAGCTCAGCACCAATGTGGACACAAGAACAAATGGGTATAAACTGGCCACCAGGAAGTTTAGACTTGAAATCAGACGAAGGTTTTTAACCATCAGAGGAGTGAAGTTTTGGAATAACCTTCCAAGGGAAGCAGTGGGGGCAAAAGATCTATCTGGTTTTAAGATTCTACTTGATAAGTTTATGGAGGAGATGGTATGATGGGATAATGGGATTTTGGTAAGTAATTGATCTTTAAATATTCAGGGTAAATAGGCCAAATCCCCTGAGATGGGATATTAGATGGATGGGATCTGAGTTACTATAGAAAATTCTTTCCTGGGTATCTGGCTGGTGAATCTTGCCCATATGCTCAGGGTTTAGCTGATCGCCATATTTGGGGTCGGGAAGGAATTTTCCACCAGGGCAGATTTTAGAGGCCCTGGAGGTTTTTTGCCTTCCTCTGTAGCATGGGGCATGGTTGACTTGAAGGAAGCTTCTCTGCTCCTTGAAGTCTTTGAACCATGATTTAAGGACTTCAATAGCTCAGACATGGGTGAGGTTTTTCATAGGTGTGGGTGGGTGAGATTCTGTGGCCTGCACTGTGCAGGAGGTCGGACTAGATGATCAGAATGGTCCCTTCTGACATTAGTATCTATGAATCTATCTATGAAACTATGAGTCCCATTGACCTCAGTAGGACTACCTGATGGTTAACATTAAGCATGTGCTTAAGTGCATTGTACCAGGACCTTAAAATGCTGCAGCTTTGCATTTTAAAACTATAGAGCTATCATCTATCTTAGATACTTATATGGCTCCATAATTTTACTGATGGGGAGCTGAGGCATATAGAGGCTAAATGATTTGCTCAAGGTCATTCAGGCTGCCTGTGACTGAGCAAGGAATTGAACCCATTTCTTGTACCATGCCCATCATTGTAGTATCATTTTCTTTTATATGTAGTTAATCTAGGATCCTTTTATAGAAGAGATAATACTTGGCCAATATCTCTCTCTTCCTGTTAGGACACCAGAAGGATTCTGATGTCATTGCTGGAATTACCACACAACAAATTTGGGATTAACTTCTGGAATAACATTACAATTCATAAACTTGGGGTTTTTTCCAATTTTCTGGCTTATAATGACATTCCTGGAAGTATTATTTTCCTGAGGCAGGACTTCCTACACTGGATGGCTGGATTGGCTTGTATGTTTAGGTAGATTCAAGTTGCATCTGAAGAAGTGGGTTTTTACCCATGAAAGCTTATGCCCAAATAAATCTTTAGTCTTTAAGGTGCCACCTTTGTTGTTCAAGTGTATTGTGTGCATTCTATATCTTTCTAAATAAAACATGTTTTTAAGTATATCTTCCTGAGAAGTAAATGTGAAACACTGTGGCTGATTTCAGAGTAGCAGCGGTGTTAGTCTGTATTCGCAAAAAGAAAAGGAGTACTTGTGGCACCTTAGAGACTAACAAATTTATTAGAGCATAAGCTTTCGTGAGCTACAGCTCACTTCATCGGATGCATTTGGTGGAAAAAACAGAGGAGAGATTTATATACACACACACAGAGAACATGAAACAATGGGTTTATCATACACACTGTAAGGAGAGTGATCACTTAAGATAAGCCATCACCAACAGCAGGGGGGGGAAAGGAGGAAAACCTTTCATGGTGACAAGCAGGTAGGCTAATTCCAGCAGTTAACAAGAATATCAGAGGAACAGTGGGGGGTGGGGTGGGAGGGAGAAATACCATGGGGAAATAGTTTTACTTTGTGTAATGACTCATCCATTCCCAGTCTCTATTCAAGCCTAAGTTAATTGTATCCAGTTTGCAAATTAATTCCAATTCAGCAGTCTCTCGTTGGAGTCTGTTTTTGAAGCTTTTTTGTTGAAGTATAGCCACTCTTAGGTCTGTGATCGAGTGACCAGAGAGATTGAAGTGTTCTCCAACTGGTTTTTGAATGTTATAATTCTTGACGTCTGATTTGTGTCCATTCATTCTTTTACGTAGAGACTGTCCAGTTTGGCCAATGTACATGGCAGAGGGGCATTGCTGGCACATGATGGCATATATCACATTGGTAGATGCGCAGGTGAACGAGCCTCTGATAGTGTGGCTGATGTGATTAGGCCCTATGATGGTATCCCCTGAATAGATATGTGGACAGAGTTGGCAACGGGCTTTGTTGAAAGGATAGGTTCCTGGGTTAGTGGTTCTGTTGTGTGGTGTGTGGTTGCTGGTGAGTATTTGCTTCAGATTGGGGGGCTGTCTGTAAGCAAGGACTGGTCTGTCTCCCAAGATCTGAGAGAGTGATGGCTCATCCTTCAGGATAGGTTGTAGATCCTTGATGATGCGTTGGAGAGGTTTTAGTTGGGGGCTGAAGGTGATGGCTAGTGGCGTTCTGTTATTTTCTTTGTTGGGCCTGTCCTGTAGTAGGTGACTTCTGGGTACTCTTCTGGCTCTGTCAATCTGTTTCTTCACTTCAGCAGGTGGGTATTGTAGTTGTAGGAATGCATGATAGAGATCTTGTAGGTGTTTGTCTCTGTCTGAGGGGTTGGAGCAAATGCGGTTATATCGTAGCGCTTGGCTGTAGACAATGGATCGAGTGGTATGATCTGGATGAAAGCTAGAGGCATGTAGGTAGGAATAGCGGTCAGTAGGTTTCCGATATAGGGTGGTGTTTATGTGACCATCGCTTATTAGCACCGTAGTGTCCAGGAAGTGGATCTCTTGTGTGGACTGGTCTAGGCTGAGGTTGATGGTGGGATGGAAATTGTTGAAATCATGGTGGAATTCCTCAAGAGCTTCTTTTCCATGGGTCCAGATGATGAAGATGTCATCAATGTAGCGCAAGTAGAGTAGGGGCATTAGGGGACAAGAGCTGAGGAAGCGTTGTTCCAAGTCAGGCATAAAAATGTTGGCATACTGTGGGGCCATGCGGGTACCCATCGCAGTGCCGCTGATTTGAAGGTATACATTGTCACCAAATGTGAAATAGTTATGGGTCAGGACAAAGTCACAAAGTTCTGCCACCAGGTTAGCCGTGACAGTATCGGGGATACTGTTCCTGACGGCTTGTAGTCCATCTTTGTGTGGAATGTTGGTGTAGAGGGCTTCTACATCCATAGTGGCTAGGATGGTTGAATCAATCAGATATGTTCTCCCTACTGAAAAGGGAGGAGGAACTGTAGCTATTTCCCGGACTTCCTTGCTTTGGAAAGTTGGTTGTCTTGTTAATTCAGGCAGGTATTAACCATCCAATAAATTCAGCATATACCTAGTTGTAAGCTGTCAGGATGTGACATAACATCATATAATATGATACTACATGATACATCATGCCTTAAATTTAAAAAAAAATCAAGACATTTCTTTCAGAGAAATAGTAGGTAGCTAATCTGAATATTTGGGGTAATTGGATCTGGGAGAGAGGGATCATTATTTCAGATTCCCTAGTGAGTGTTAATTAGTCATATTGCTTCATTGTTTGACACAGAAAACGCTGCTAGTACTGTTAAATCTATGATGACACATAGGCTTTTGGAGCTCAGGTATTTTAAACCACCTTGACTGACTGACTGACAGGTAGGTAATTCTATTCATAGTAGAGAATGCTTACGGACTCAAAGTCATGTTGTCTCAGAGGCACATGCATTTTCTCATACTGGTCGTGTGAGGTTTTTGTTTAAAAAAAAACCTGCAGAGAGATCAACTTGCACTCTGACAGTAAAAATGCAGCAAGTTCTGTATTTCCAAATAGAGTGCACATACTTTATTTTAGGAACCAAGTCATAACATGTCTGTGTAACTCTTAGTCAACTGGTAATCAACAGGTATAAATAAAGGCACTTTGTCATGAGAAAGTGGTTGTGGAAAGTACTGCATTAGTGTTTGTAAATTTCAGATCAATTTTCTTATTTCATTTAAGCGTTTGCAAAACCCTATTCTCACAGACACTGGTTATTGTTATCTTTAAAATGAGAAATTATAGACTTTTAAAAAGAAAATGTAGTAAGGCTTTCCTGAGGTATAATCAAATGTGTATATGATACCCAATAGAACAATGATTAGAAAAAATACACAAAACGTTATTAATTAGAATGGGTCATTTTTATTCCTGCTGTGACATCACTGACCATTGGAGCTGCACAATAGATAGACTTGTGCAGTCCACTGGATAAGACATTAGGCTGGTCATCAGAAGACATAGGTTCATTAACTCTTTCTATACCTCATTTTCCTCATCTGTAATATGGGGAGAAATAATGCTTACTTACTTTGCAAAGCACTGTGAAGCCTTCAGATGAAAAACATAGTATAAGTGCTAAAATTGTTATTATTATATCATTTGTAGCACAGAATTAGTATAGATAATCAAGAATATCCTGGTAACCTATGGGTGAACAGTGAGATTCTGTCTTTGGGCACCACTTATCAAAGCTATTATATTGTACACGGAAATAACATATAGCTGGAACCAATAGTCCATAATATGAGGAAATATAGAAAATAGAAAAAATACACAATTGAAACTATAGGTTTGTAATGACATCTTAAACAGACATCTGCCATGATTAAGTATATGAAGAAAAGAAGTAGCTCCATGCTTCTACATAGGAGGATTTTAACTTCTGATAGGTAGAAACTCAAAATGTTTGGCATTCTGATGTATTTCAAATGAAAATCTAAATGTTGGGATGCTTTTGGAATTTTTTTTCCAAACAATCTGGGCATCCTGAGTTTGAAATAATGAACCAGAAATCTCATGTGATTAGACTTTCTTGTGAGACTTTCTACATGTCTGTTTATGGTCCTCACTTGAAATACTATGAGAACAAATTTCCAGTGACATCCTTGGAAAGAGGATTAGGCGAAGTCCATGTGTGTACTACTCTCCTCTTGATGCACATGAGAAACCCCTGTTACTGTCATGTGGAGTTAGGCACATGAAGCAAGAGAGATATGTGTATATACTGGTCATTTTAAACCATTTTAACAACACCTAGCACTTACATTATATGGCATTTAATATCTTCAAGGCACTGTACAGGCATAAACTAATGAATAGTGACAACATCCCTGTGAGGTAAGTTGAGTATGATCATCACCATTTTACAGGTGACAGAGAAGGCCAACTTCATAGTGAGTTACACCTGGGATGTTGTTGGCCACACTCGTTAAGCATTATAAAGAATTTAAAACAAGTTGTCTCAGCAAGATAGCAGCAGAGTTAGAATTAGAGTTCAGGATTTCCTCTCTCCCACCCTAGTTCTAGAGACCATATTACCTGAATGATTATTAAGCAACACTTGGCCAACCGTACAGCTGTCATGAGCAATTGCAATTCCTTTGAAGCCAACAGAATTGCACTTGCTTACACCAGTGCTGAATTTGCTCCAAAGACTGTCTCAAAAGTTGTTTCACACAAGAATTCTTCACACTTGATTAAACAGAAATAAAATTTCATTTGCTTGGCAGCAGGTTGTTCCTTCAGGAACGCATATTTACATTTCACTAAATTACACAAATACACAATGCTTTTTGGATAGCTGAAGACATATTAATATTGAAC
This sequence comes from Dermochelys coriacea, assembly GCF_009764565.3. Classification (NCBI taxonomy): domain Eukaryota; kingdom Metazoa; phylum Chordata; order Testudines; family Dermochelyidae; genus Dermochelys; species Dermochelys coriacea. The sequence goes on from NC_050073.1 coordinate 72,232,793, forward strand.
TGCCGACAACCACATGTTGATAATGAGCCCAACATGTCTTGGCTCATGGCAAAGAATGTGGAAATGCCTTGTTCTGAGTTATTCTTTCTTCTGACAGTAGATACACTGCCGCAGGCACTCTGAGGTTAACTGACAATTGCATGTGTGTTTACACTGATATCCTGATATTATCTTGTTGTTAAAGAGAAAAAAAACTGGGGATAGAATATGCAACTAAATAAACTTCCAGTTGGTGAGAACAAGTAAGAGAGAACAGACATAGCCCTCAAACTGCTCTATTGGCCTTCATATTCAGCACATGCAATTTTCTAAATCACAGAGTATCCTGAGAAAGGGACAAAAACAGTACAGAAGCAGTGAAAAGCAATAAAGCCTCAACCCTGCATACCTTGTACACCCAAAATTCCCATCAGCTTCAGTGGAAGCTCTGAGAGTGCAGGAAATGCAGGATTGGATCCTACAGAGCAAGCAGAAGAGGCAAGGATGGGTTCCAATTAAAAATGGAGCCATTTCTGACAACTGTAACTATGTAGGTGTATTCCCCTGCAAGTTACAAAATACTCTTTAGAAAACAGAGTGGTGTTGCAGTACTTACAGGTTTAACCTGCTTACTTACCTTTCAGGCTGTCGACAGACCTATCTGGGACAGCTAGAAGTCATAGTGATAGTATATAATACACAATCACTGAGTTTATATATCCTGGGGATTCAGGAAGCGTATAAATAAGCTGCTTCCAGACCTCTTTAAGGTCACAATCACTATATGTATTGTTCAGCAAAGAGTTGTCACATGTGACGTAAAAAAGTCTGAATAAACTTCAATTTGTCTTTATATCTTATATAAAGCTCAGCATTTGCACCATTCCTTGTTAACCAAAAAACCCCAACACAAGCCTTTGGTGCTTCTTTTTTATGCTCTCCTGCTGCCCAAACTATACCCCATTAAAATTCACAACTGTAGTGACATTATCATCAGCCCACTTCTCTCTATAGCTTTAAACCTTTGGTACCTACATTACATTTGGAGTTAAACACAGTCTCTTGACTGTGCTTAGAAAACATGTCTTTTCATTTTATGTTTGTGCTAGGATTTTCAACTGAATACTGTCCTGGGTGTTCGTAAAGTTATAACTGCATCTCCGTGAGTCTGGCATTTATTACCTTTAGTAGAACCATAAAATACACTTTTCTCCTTTGACTGCTTCTGCTGACATGCTACATAAAACAAGGCTTGCATGTTACCTTTAAATTAATTAGCAGCTTTTTAGATTAGAATGACAGACTCTGGACTCATTAAAGCCATTTTAGTTCATTAAAAAGTTTTAGTTACTTGTCTTGCCTTTTTTAAGCAAAATCCAGTATCTAAGAAAACTATTCTGAAGCTAGGGATTACTATCTGGAGATTTTAGGTAGCTTCATGGTTTTAGTGTAGATCACTAGTGTGATTTCTGGGAAAGCAGGCCATATCTAACCTTTTCGCCAGCCTGTCTTGCTGCCTAACTTTATATATATTTTTACTCAGTAATTTCTTAGCTGACAAAAACAATTTTCTAAAAGCTATGTTACTATGTATAATTTGTTATACATCAGTAACTCAACTTGTCATGTTGTCCAATAAAAATATTACCAGAAGGCAATCCACCAGTTTCAGTCACTGTCACTGGAGTTTAAGCAACAACCTGGTATTTGGGAAACTGGGGTCAGCTATAAAATCCACATCAGCTGGTGGGGGCTGCTTGCCACAACATGTCACCTTAGGTGGTGGAGTCAGTCTGGACCTTCTGAATTGTTTCTTACTTAGAGAAAAGGGAAATTGAGTAATGCAGAGGACTGGTACAAAAGTACACCAGTGACTTGGCATATTGAACAAGATGTTGTGTTGCTACCAGAATAGAGCAAAGCCCTTAACAATTAACAACATTTATCCTTATATAAGTATATGCAGACACAAGGGAATGATGATAATATTGGAACAGCAACTGCTACAGAGATTTATGGTATTTCACTCAGTTTTTATTCAGCCACACCATTAATAAGGGTCAAAAGAGGATTATTTTTAAAGCAAAGAACTGGTAAAAATTTCAACACTTTCTTGCAACATTTTGTTTGCTAATTTCATCATTATTTTGTTCAACACTTTTAAAAATTTATATTACATGTACTATAAAGTGATAATTTCCCCACTTTATAGCAATGTAGCCATTTTTGTCTCATTAGCATTCATTACAGAGCATGAAATAACAGTGCTCCTGCTCTTCCAGAGGAAAGCATGTAAATGTTTCTGTTTCTTACATTTTTCTTTTTTCATATCCTTTTTGAATTTTAAATTGAACAATATTTCCATTAAAAACTATCATTACAGCACAGTGATATGTAGTCATTAATCATCTTAAAATTGTCAATTATTAATCATTGTACCTATTTACAGCACATATGGTAAATACTAAATGTAGCCGGCAAGTAGTTTTTGAAAAATGTAATACTTCATTGTGGAAGCACTGGTTGTTACTCTCACGTTTACTGGGCTAGCTGTACTTCATCCCCATACTCACTAAATGCATCCTCTCAGGTGTTAGGCCTCTTCCCGCCATGTCTGCCGGGGCAGACTCCCATGATTCTCCTTTTCTAGGACCCGCCTACTCTCCAAGCTACAGTACCCTATACACCAATTGTGTTTACCCAGAAAGTCCAACTGGGTTCAGTACCTGCGATCCTTTCCTTCGGAAGCTTGTGACCAGGTGATCAGACAGCTATCTCAGATCAAAGTATCGTTTAATCTTAAAAGAAGGAAGCAACCATAACATAAAAGGATTTTAAAACAACAAAAGTATCTATATGCATGCCTATTATACACTAAGCCCTACCACCTGTGGTAGTGGGCCAGGCAGGTTTTTCTTCTTCAGACACTCAAGCAGAGCCAATCTGTGTGTCTGTCTGTTCTCTTTTTAACTATTTAGTGTCCTTTTGATCTTTTGGCTTCCAGCCCTGGCCAAACCAGGTTTATAATCCAAGACTTTGGCTGGCGCCATGAAGTAGCATCCTCCTAGTTAACAGTTCAGACAATGCATCCGATGAAGTGAGCTGTAGCTCACGAAAGCTTATGCTCAAATAAATTTGTTAGTCTCTAAGGTGCCACAAGTAACACGGCTGCTACTCTAAAAACAGTTCAGACATTGTCTCTTAATGAACACTGCCATCTTCACCAGGGAGATTACTTATTTAGAACCACTGGTGTTGCCTTCTAGCTAGTTTCCTAACAGCCCTGCTATTAAACATATTAAACTATATTAAACCAATATAGCCATACAGTAATTATCCCAATAACCAGATCACATACAGGTTGCATAAATTATCATAAATAGCCCCATATTCTTCACAGTGATTCCATAGTTGAGGTTGTGTTGAATTTTTTCATGTAAAGTAGGGATTCAACCTCTTGGTGAAGAATACAGCAGCACACAATTTGCAGCACACAATTTCTGAGTAGAGATGGAATTTACTGATGATTTTCAAGCAAAGTTTTTTGTGAATTTACAAGTTAAAATTTATATTAGGCCCTTGAATAATTTTGTTTTGAGAGTCTCATCTTTTTGCATTTTTCTGTATCAAAAAACTGTATTTTACTAAACCATTTAATAAATGTAAAACTAATGAAGAAAGTAGGTAGTAATTAAGTGAAACTATTTACTAATTGTCATGATAGTCAAGGTCAAGTCAACAGCTCATGTAATTCTTAAATAGGTGACATCAGAGGCAATTTAACCAATCATCACCATTATTCACCAGTTAATTTGCATGGTGCAGTTCTGTTGGTAGAAATAAATCAGTGGAGCGAGGGGGACAGTACTCATGTTTCAAAAGATCTCATTGGTAGATTTGATCATTTACGCATAAACCAAAAGAGGCTCCATGCACCTATGTCTGTGCATTGGGCTTTATCCTCCTCCCAACATAGCTAAAATGCTGTCTCCTCAGAGGCAGCAGAGTGCAGATGATGATGAAATAGAGAATCAGAGGACATGTGATGTTATAATCTCAGCACTCGGTAGCAAAACTTCTTAGCTTCAATGTCTCTTGATACTCTGATGACCCTCTTCATTTCATGCCCAGACCTGAACTGACTCCCAACTGTCCCTAAAAAGAGGAGTTAAATCAGAACCTTCTGACAACTCAGGGACAGCTATATTCTTTATTTGCAGAGCTGCAGGGTAAAGACCTCAGGGGAAGGAAAGAGCCCAGAAATATTTATTTATGAGATTACACATGGATTTCCCTTTTCAAGGCAGAATTTCTTTAGAATTGTTGCCCTGACTCTCTCCCCTTTCACTCCCTTCAGCTCAGTGCATTAAGCCAAGGTGCCCATACAGACAAAGAGCTAGCTTTTGCCCTCCTTCTGTGACCTAGACATTAGAGGGCGAGACCTGCAGTAGTACATAACCTGGCCACTCCCCTGCCACTTGCTCTGACTGAGCAAGCACTGCAATCTAGCTTCACTCATGGAACATGCCCTCTGACCCCTTTCAATTGGTCTGCTGGAAAAGATTGGACAGTCACCACGGAGTGAATTTAGCTGTCTAAACTCGTAACAGCAACTAGTTCCAGTGAGAAGCCTCCACCTGTTACTCTCATGGGGAATATGAAAGGGAGTTTACTCCTCTGAGCTCAGGCCTCACCTGTTATTCTTATTTCCAGTCTCTTTTAGAGTAGATCTGAAAGAAGAGGGACTGAGAGTGGAATTTCATTTATACTTAATGATTCCAATAGAATTTTCTTTTCAGTTCACATTAATTTCACTCTCACTCATGGAATTCCTATAAAATTTGGATCCAAGATTCAGATTTACATTTTCAGAAGCTACAAAGTAAAAGGGTTTCTGAACACAAGGTTTCAGTTTAAGCTGATCTCTGTTTTTTGTAGGCATTGTAAAAGCAGTTTTTTTCACTGGCGCCAGAAATGTTGGGTCAGGTCCTCTGCTAGGGAAAATGGTCATAACTCCATTGAATTCAGTGAAACTGTGACAATTTACACCTGTGGAAGATTTGCCCCATGGTGTATAGCCAAATAAAGTTCATTTTCAGGGTATCTAGAGTTTCCACTCACTGAGGAGTTGGGCATTTTACCACCCAGGCCCCTTCAGGTGATACCATGTCCATTACTGCTATTCCAGAAATACTGCTTCTTTAGTCCCAGTACTCCTAGAATTGACTAGTTAGTGCCAGAAATTATGATTTCTTGCTACAGAAGAGACATTATAGTTGGTCAGAGGCATGGTAAATAAAAGGAGAGAAGCGTATATTTATATGGCAGCTTGATGGCCTCTTTATTAACCAATCCTCTGGGTGCCTTTTGGGTCAGATTGCTTTGGGGCTGGATATGCTGTCTTTTTTCTCCTTGATACTGTTTACATATTCTTCCTTAAATAACTGAGTTATGCACCAGTATTCCCCCCCAAAAGGCAGGTGTTCTGGCTACATGCCATTCATCAACAAGACTATTCAAAATGCATATGTGTACACTAGTATCTGTGCAGGTTTTCACTGACCACATATTTGAGGAAGGATTTTTAAACAAGGACTGACAGTTTTCTGTTTCTTCCTTTTTTTAAAAAAAAAACATGTAATGCAACAGCACAGTCTTAATTAACTGCATGCCTTTCACAGCATTCAGCAAGGAGCAGTTGCCATCACTTTATAGGAAATGGAGAAAGTGGCTGGTTTAACAGAACAGTGTTGGTGAATTAGCACAGTGAATGCCTGCTAATTTTGTTAGCTCTTCTATTTTCAAATCTCCTGCTAAGGATGCCACAGCTCAAAAGAACCATATTCTGGATTTTCTCATTCCTAGGTGAATAACAGGTGAGAAGAGTCAAATACAGATTTAGTCCTGCACAATGTCACCACTTATCACCTTGTAGGCATAAAATTCTTGAAGGTTAATCACAGTTGTTGTTTCAATCTAGTTCCCTATTTTTCCCACTACTGTATCTGGCAACATAACATATAGATATCAAATATTAAGATGCTATATTAATTGATGCAGTCACAGACAAGGGAAAAGAGAAGTCTCTTCAGCACTATCAATGGTACTCTCTTGTGAAAGGCTTCAGAAATGTGAGTTTCCTTGGACTATTTGGAAAGTCTGAGGAACCCTTGCTCTTAGACTTTGATGATTTTATTCTCTGCCCTCTTTAGCCCTCTGTCCTATCTTTTCTAAAAGGCCTTGATGCCTACGCAATTCTTAAATATAATAATTTGTAATTTTGGGGCTATAGTTGAAAGAGGATAACAATGTGTTAAACCATTAAATGTTCTCTTTTATTAAGGGTTCAGAGGAAGAAATGCTTCACTCTGTTCTGCAATCATGCAATCTAACAAAGTTGTTAGTCAAACTAGAGTGGATGATGTAGATCCCTAGATTGGAATAATTACATGGTGGTACATAACATCAAATATCACAAAGGGAGATTTAATACACAAACAAATATTTGGTACAGATGCTGCAATAAGAATGCTAACATTTAAATATGATAATTTTCTTCTTCTGCCTCCTCCTTTTCCCTATCTGGAGTAGCAATGGTAGCTCTTGGGTAGAAGTCATAGGGATGATTTTCATATTTGACATGCTTTTGTAATATTCAATCATCCATAACATGGTATCTCATTCCAGAAATGAATTTTTCCTCTGTGCTTTCTCAGAGTGCTCCTCTGGCCACAACATCATGTTTTCCAAATAGTAACACATAACTGGCCTTATGCCTGGATTTTCAATGCTATTTTGGCCTGGCTGCTTTATCTTGCTGAGGTTTTTATTTCTGACCCATTTCATTCTCTAACCCTTTTTCTTTGTCTTCTCTGGGATTGAAGCCAATACTCATGACCACAGGTAAGGTGTGCTTCTTGTAGCAGGATTCAAATATCAAGCTTTGAAATGTAAATTTTTCCCAGCATCAGTGGTAACAGTACCTGCATCTACATCAAGCTTGTCCCCGTGTTCATAACTGGCCATGCTGGCTGTTGTGGAGGCTGTGGAATTTATCTGTGGACTTGGTGTGTGGTGAAGTTGCTGACTATCTCTTGTGTTTGCCACAAAGATCATTTTCTTTGACATCTTTGGGATTTGAGGCATTAGGTCATAGAATCTGTGTCACATTTAAGGTTTGATAATAACATTTTATTTATTTTTAGCCACAATTAGATATGGGTGTCTATGTTGTGACCCATCTCATAATGCAAGGCTTTCCACTATTGATTTTCTTACAGGTCAGTATTGAACTCTTCAGCTACTAAAGTAAAGTGTTTTATTTTAATGTAAGAAATCCATTAATATTTTTCCCTTTTCATCTGAGATTATGAAAGAAGCAGAAATCACTTTATAGCCAATTTTCTGGAATCAGGAATGACTTCCCCATCATTGGCAATTTTAAAACTAAGATTGGATGTTTTTTCCAGAAGATCTGTTCTAGCCATTATTTTGGGGAAGTTCTACGGCCTATGTTATACAGGAGAATCATAGACTTTAAGGTCAGAAGGGACCATTATGATCGTCTAGTCTGACCTCTTGCACAACGCAGGCCACAGAATCTCACCCACCAACTCCTGTAACAAACCCCTAACGTATGTCTGAGCTATTGAAGTCCTCAAATCGTGGTTTAAGGACTCCAAGGTGCAGAGAATCCTCCGGCGAGTGACTCGTGCCCCATGCTGAAGAGGAAGGTCAAAAACCCCCAGGGCCTCTGCCAATCTGCCCTGGGGGAAAAGTCCGTCCCGACCCCAAATATGGTGATCAGCTAAACCCTGAGCATGTGGGCAAGACTCACTAGCTAGACACCCAGGAAAGAATTCTCTGTTGTAACTCAGATCCCACCCCATCTAACATCCCATCACAGGCCATTGGGCATATCTACTGCTAGTAGTTGAAGATCAATTAATTGCCAAAAGTAGTCTATCCCATCATATCATCTCCTCCATAAACTTATCAAGCTTTGTCTTCAAGGCAGATATATCTTTTGTCCCCACTGCTTCCCTTGGAAGGCTGTTCCAGAACTTCACTCATCTAATGGTTAGAAACCTTCATCTAATTTCAAGTCTAAACCTCCTGATGGCCAGTTTATATCCATCTGTTCTTGTGTCCACATTGGTACTGAACTTAAATAATTCTCCCTCCATGATATTTATCCCTCTGATACATTTATAGATAGCAATCATATCTCCTCTCAGCCTTCTCTTAGTTAGGCTAAACAAGCCAACTTCATTGAGTCTCCTTTCATAAGACAGGTTTTCCATTCCTCGGATCATCCTAGTAGCCCTTCTCTGTATGTGTTCCAGTTTGAATTCGTCCTTCTTAAACATGGGAGACCAGAACTGCACACAATATTTCAGATGAGGTCTCACCAGTGCCTTGTCTAATGGTACTAACACCTCCTTTTCTCTACTGGAAATACCTCGCCTGATGCATCCTAAGACCGCATTAGCTTTTTTCACGGCCATATCACATTGGTGGCTCATAGTCATCCTGTGATCAACCAGTACTCCAAGGTCCTTCTCCTCCTCTGTTACTTCCAAGTAATGCATCCCCAATTTATAACAGAAATTCTTGTTATTGATCCCTAAATGAATGACCTTGCACTTTTCACTATTACATTTCATCCTATTACTATTACTCCAGTTTACAAGGTCATCCAGATCTTCCTAGGAGGTCAGACTAGATGATCACAATGGTCTCTTCTGGCCTTGGAATCTATGAATCTAACTACAATATTGTGAACTTTTTACTATAGTTTTTAATCTCTTCATTATAAAACATTTTTCCTACAGTAAGTATACTGTATTTCCATATAATAGTGAACAAATGGTTTGTATACAGGAAACATATGTTGCTTATCAGAGGCCCATATCTGAGACATTATGGAGAGATTGCCAAGGATCATCTGGACCTCTGACTACTACCCATGCTGCTCATCCTTGTGGGCACTAATGATACTGTGAGGTCTGACCCTGAGCAGATCAGAAGTGACTATAGGGCTCTGGGAGTGAGGGTGAAGGCACTGGGGGCAAAGGTAGCATTCTCATTGATTCTTCTGGTCAAGAGTAGGGGCCCAGGCAGAGACAAACACATCCTGGAAGTGAATGCATAGCAGCATGGATGGTGTTGCCAGAAGGGCTTTGGTTTATTCAGGAAGGACAGGCTAGACAAAGAGGTTAAGTGTTACCCTGTATATCAAAGATGTATACACTTGCACTGAGACAGAAGCGGCAGGCAGCCCTGTTGAAAGTTTTTGGGTAAAGAGAAAAGGGATAAAAAACAAAGCTGATATCATTATAGAAGTCTACTATAGACCATCTAACCAGGAAGAATAGGAAATGAGGCTTTTTTTTAACAACTAACAAAATAATCCAAAACACAGGACTTGGTAGCAATGGGGGACTTCAACTACCCGGACGTCTGTTGGGAAAACAATACAGCAGGGAACAGATTATCCAACAAGTTCATGGAATGCATTGGAGACAACTTTTTATTACGAAATGTGGAAAAAGCAACTAGGGGAGAGGCTTCTCTAGATTTGATTCTGAAAGACAGGGAGGAACTGGTTGAGAATTCAAAGTGGGAGGCAGCTTGGGTGAAAGTGATCATGAAATGACAGAGTTCATGATTCTAAGGAATGGTAGGAGAGAAAACAGCATTATAAAGACAATGAACTTCAAGAAGGCAGACTTTAGCACACCGGTAGATAAGATCCTGTGGGAAGAAAACCTAAGGAAAAAGAGTTCAGGAGAGTTGGCAATTTTTCAAAGAAATATCATTGATGGCACAAGAGCAAACTATCCCAGTGCATAGGTAAGATAGAAAGTATGGCTTACCCACGAGATCTTCAATGACCTGAATCTCAGAGTCATACAAAAAGTGGAAATTAGGTCAATTTATGAAGGAGAAATATAAAAAAATTCAGCATAATGGGCAATCTCCATTGACTTAATATTAAAAACACAAATAATGGGACAAATCTTGATTATTTTATTAATAAGGCAATGGGACTTCTCCTATGAGTAGGAAGAACAACATTTCACCTAACATATTGAAAAGGAATACAAAAGAAAAGGAAAATACATAAAGCAGATGCCTCTCAGATGATATTTTCATTCTCAAATGTTTGTAGCCATAGTGATCACCAAGAGCAGGAGGAGAGTAGCTTACTAAAAATATTCATTAGTGTATCTAAAGTGATATTGTGTTATCCACATGATAAGCAGAGTTTCAATGAATGAAACTCCTCTCCAATCTTTCCAGAAGCAATGTTGTGGTTATTAGATTTGAGTGCACTCAGTAACTAGAAACTTGGGTGAGCTTCTGTGTTGCGCTGCTAAAAGGGGCAGCACAGAACTGGGAAGCTGGCTAAGGTGACTGTAGCCCACTTTTGTGCCCTCTGTATTCTTGTCTGCTCTGGGGGCTGGCTCCCTGCCTCAGCTATGGCACCCTGTCACCACTGGCATGTAGGCAGTTGCACATGCTGTGGTTCCACCACTTTTTTAACTGCTATGACCCTCCATCCCTCGCAGCCCCTGTCCCCCCACACATCCCCCACACCAGAGTTTGTGGTGTGGTCCAGTGGCTGTTTCCCTCAGCTTCTGCACAAGGAGATTTCTCACCTGGACAAATCTGTGGCTTTTAGGGTCCTTTTCTGCTCCTCTTCCCCTTCGCGTGTAATCCATCAATTGGGTTATCTGTGAAAAGTTTTTATAATAGCAGATAATTCACTAATTGCATATCTCTCAATTAGAAAAATGTTTAGTAATCCAGTGAAGAAAACTAAAGTATTATCCCTTCAAATCTAAGTAATGCTAAAAATATTTAGCAATTCCAGACAACAAAAACAAAACAAATCCACAAAATAGAATATATGTATGCTCAGCAATGTTTGGGAAATAAAAGGCTACTAAATGCAATTGCAAAACAATTTTAATTGGATACCCCTTTAGGTCTATCATTTATTTGATAAATTTCAGATGCCACTGCAGTTTAATTACATCAACATAAAGATGCTTAATTGAAGTTGCAGGAAGATAGCAATTTGCATTGCCCATAATTTCTTAAGTTGCCAAGCATTTGGCATGGCAATCAATAGAATGTGATGTCTTGACTATTTGAAGTTCATCATAAATCACTTAGTATTGACTGTTTACACCATATCCTCAACACAGTGTGTTACAGTTGAAGTCAGTTAGTTGGCCAGAAAAGTGGACATGGATATGTACCTTTATGGTGCTATGTACATATGATTAATATAATACTAACAATAAAACATAGAGCATCTCCATATATTTTGCTGTCCTTATGCTGTTTTCTATGCTCACATATCATTCAATGATTCTTTCAATTGTCATAAGCAAAATACAGTTACAACATTTTTGCTTATGATATTAATGTATGGATGTTTCCTTGTGCCCTTATTCCGCTTTGGCAAGTGGCAGACACCACCGACTTGGACAATTAATGTACCATTTCTAGACATCCACACACCATACATCATTTGAAAGCTTATTATGTCCTCTTTAAGATGAGATATGGTGTGGAGTTATCAAATGGTGCCATTATCATAGGAACAGGGATAAACAATGACACCATCAACATGTTAAATGATCACATTGAGCTATTTTCACTCATTTGTTAGTTTAATTCTGTGTATTAGTTCAAGACATAAAATTGGATTTCTGTTGTGACCTCAAAGCATCACAATAATAATCTAAGGGGTAAAACAAAATCGAATAGTAAATTTGTACAGGCATCACTGAAATGTAATAGCTATGGTGACATTTCTAGTCAATATCATTATCATCATCTTGGCCATCATTATGATCTCTGAGAGTGCGTGATTTCCCACAATCTTCATTGCCTTGGCATGTACACAGTTCTGTGCAGGGAAGATTGTTCTGACTACAGACTTAGTTGATTGCGCAGTGACTGGTACTGGTACAGGCATAAGTAAGGTCTTGTAAAAGACCCTCAGATGCCCTGGAGCAAAGCCTCACAGGCCAAGAACCAAGGCCAATACCATCTCCAGGCTGCCACCCAGCAGCAGCTGTAACCAGTCTGACCTCTACTTCCCATGACCCACTGTGGACAGAGACCATGAGAAGTTCCACCTCAAGGGTTTCGCAGGCAGCAGCCCTAGAGCTCCTGATTGGCTCCCTGCCCTATATAAATCCCAGGGGCATTCCAGGAAGTGTCCAGGCAACAGTGTGGATTATCTGTAGCTCCACGACCATTCCTGTTCTATGCTCTGGAACTCCTGGTTTGACCTTGGTTTGTTTTGTACTTTGTCTCCTGACTTAGACCCTGAAACCTCCTTTGAACTCTGACCCTCGGTATCAACCCTGGCCTGGAACTGACTACAAACTCCTCGGCTACTCCTAGCCTCAGGTTTACCCCTGCTTTGACCCTTGGCCCTGATTGCCCTTGTTGGGAGCCTAACACCTTGAAGAATACAGGAAGCAGTTCATCATCCATCTTTTTCTATCCATGTTGCAATGGTGATCCAGTACCTGGTTTATCTATGTGCAAAGACATCCAAATCTTTGTTTGCCAAGATGCTTTCTTGACATCCTCTTCAGAACTGTCTTCACATGGTGGGAGTTTGGCCAGTTACTTGTCCTTTGTGATGGATAGCTTGAGGAATAAACAATTCAGGTCTCTTTGGGTCTCCTTTTCATTCTCTCTCTGATCATACAGCACTGCTATCAACTTCCTTGTTACAGAAATTGCAGCTTGTCCATTACTCTCTACCAAATTCACATGATCTCCAAAGCAGTAAGCTCCCTTTGTTTTGACAACATTAAACACAGATTTTCCCCCCAATTTCAAATAGGGTCACATCCTGATAATGATAAATAATAATGATAAACAGAGTCACATCCTGATAACGCATGTACAGCAGGGAGTATGTTGCAGAAGTGAGGAGTGAGTGAGTCTGAAATCACACACAGGTATGAAGCCATGCTTGTCAGTTGTGCTGATAATTGTACCTGTTTCAATCCACATGTTAGCTGTGTGTTTCAGTTTTGGAAAATAGTGAACAGCATGGAACAAAATGTCCATATCACGCAACCTATTTACTATGGTTCCTTTGACACCAAGAAATCCAAAGCCATATTGGCACATTCAGCACAGCAGAGAGCAGAATCTTTGTGTCTGCTTCCTCTTTAGTACTGTACAAGTCTTGGTTTTCTTCAACACCTGTACAGATGACATTTGCTACTTCACCATTGGAAAAGCCTCCAGCCAGGAGTGTTTGTGTTAGATGTGCTCCTACGCTCTCAGGTGCATTTTGAACCATATGTTCACAGATCAATTTTACAAGTGACTGCTTGGTGGATGCCACATTTCCATGGAGACATAGGATGTCCACCAGTCATCCATTCTGAAAAAAGTCTGTAACACAGGGCGGAGTACATTTAAGCATGTTTTTTTCTAGTTATGAAAACTGACAAGTAAAGTTCAGGAAGGATATTAATCTAAAATAAGTCACAACAAGTAATGCATCACAGTGTCACAACAGGAAGAAACAAGGTGGACTACATTAAACTAAATAATGAGGTAAATAAAATTTTTTTGATACCCTGAAGTCCATCAAAGTAGGAGGGTTTGCTCACCAACTGAGGTGACTGCATGAGGTCACAGATTTTGAATTCATATGATCAAAACAGCTCATCTTACATCATTGCATGGCACCACAGCACATGGTCCAGGGAATAGAATGGGAACAAGAGGATAAATGTATCTAAAAGGTGTCCATGTCCACAAGCCAACATCCACTGTGCTCCCAACCACATTGCCTACTCACACACACCTCCATAGACTGCTAGGAGGGTAGAAGTACTCTTGCATGGCTATTCCGTCTTGGTAAGGAAGGAGTGGCAGGCGTTCCCTTCCTCCATGGAGGTGAGGAAGATGTACCAGTGCCTGCCCATTTTTCCCTCTCTAGACCCCTGAAGAGAACCTAGCAAGGGTACAGATCTCCTTGTAGAGGAAAGACGGCAGATAAGAGAGTCCTAGCTAAAATAATTCTTCTCCCATTAGGTGCTGGTATTGCTCTACCTACTAATGAGAAGACTTGGCACCTCATACACTCTATAACCTGGCACCGGCATCTTCTCTTGCTCCCACTTCAATTTTTCTGCCTGAAGAGTACCTATTTTAGGAGCCAGAGAAAAAACAGTAAATAAGGGCGTGCTGTGCAAGCTAAGCTCCTCCACGCCCAGGAGAGAGAAGAGGGGGTAACTATCCCTATGATTTTAGTAAAAGAGAACAAGCTGAATTTTCACACTCTCCCCCTTACTTTAACACCTGCTGAGGTGCTCTAGGTTGTTGTACTCATGTCAAGCCACTGTCTTCTGTGAGGTTTTATACAAAGTCAAAAGTCATTTTGAAGATCAGCATCTGTCTTGTGGAACTAATATCAAGATAAGACTCTCTCTAAGGTCACTGGCTCAGAACAGATAGATTGCTGGGAAGATATCAAGGCAAAATAGAACGGAGCAGAAAATTCCAATGAAACATTGGTTCATTGGTATTTGCTAAATCAAAAAAAAATCAGACTGTTTCATGGAGACAATTTGATTTCATCGAAGTTCTGATAGGACAAAGGCAGTGGTTTCATTGCCTGATTTCCTGCCAGATTGCCTGCCCAGCTTCTTGGCAGCCTGCCTGGTGGTCTGTTGGGGAGCATATGTTTCCAGTGTCCCTGGCTCTAAGGCAGCCAGCCAGGCAGAGAATTTTAAGACATTTGGGTTTTGTTCCTAACTGGATCAAAACCAAATTTCAAAGTATCAAAATCTTCCATGAAATGCAGTTATCTTTGTCTGCACAGCTCTACTCAGAAGCTAAATTTTGCTGGGCTTCTGTCAAGGAACAATCCTCTCTGTGCTTAGTCATTCAGCAGCTCTAGTTTGCTGGGCTTATGGGCAAGCACTGGTCTTTGTGAGCTCATTGGCTCAGCACCTGTCACTTCCTGGGCAGGTGCCAAGGCACAGACTTTTTCCAAGATATATTATCTCATCCCTTCTAATGGCAAAGGACCCAAGTTATTGACCCAGCTCCTCTACCTGCTGGTATGAAGTCAAAGGAAAACACACTGTGAAATCACTCACTCAGCCCCTTCAGCCTGGGCTGATTTCAGGGCTCTGATTTCTCAAGGGTCTCTGGCCCAGCAGCTCTAATGTACTTCACTATTATCAAGGTGCAGGCCTCTTTGAGGTCACTAGCTCAGCAGCTGTTGCATGCCAGGACTTTGTAGATTACTGGCTCAGTAACTCTGTCTTTCTGGACTCATGTCAAAGCTTCTGTGAGATCTTGCTGTATTGAAGCCCAGGAACAGGCCTTTGTGAAGTTATTGGAACATTCCCCTCTAGTTTTCTGAGTTTATGTTGACAGGGCCATTCCTTTGTATAAAGGGGAAGTGGCAAGGTATCCCTTCTCTTATGGAGAGGTGGAGGAGCTGGAAGTCACAAGTTCTCCCCTCTTTTCCCTAGTCAGCTTAGGGACAGATCTCCCTATAAAGAAAGGAAGCAGATAATGGGATCCCAGCTTGGCTAATTCTTCTCACATCAGGATTGATGTTGCCCTTCCTACTTTCAGGGAGACTAAGAGGTCCATAAATCCCCCAGCCAGACAACAGTTCCTCCTGCTGCTCCCACTGCAGAGTCTCCTTCCAGAGTTCTTCATCAGCTAAAAAAGAGGTAGGATAGGGAAAAAGTACTTGGGAACTGAGCTCTGTTGTTAAGGGGAAGGGAGGCAGAGCCTTCTCATCAATACCCCCTCCTCCCCAAAACCTAAACCCATAAGGATATGGGCTCCATCTTTTTTACATAGTGCTGAAGCAATGTGCAATAAGCAGGGGTTCAATAAGTCTTTGAGTCCCACACAAGTATAACAGTAGGAGCTTGGATTTGCATAGGGCTGTTTAGAGAAGTACCGGGGAGCTTATTTGCCTGTGTTCCTTCCCACTGAATGGCTTCACACCTCTAAAGTGTGAATTGATAGTGGATCCTCTTTTCCCTACCTCCATGCACACTTTGGCCTTGGTGCCCAAGATTGGTCAGCTCAATGGTAACTGGACGTAATATTTTCAAAAGTTCCTAAGTCACTTGGGAGCTAAATCTGACTGACTTTCAAAGACAATTATGTTCCTAGGTGCCTACAGCTCTTCAGAAATTGAGATTTAGGGTCCTACATCACTTAGATGCTTTTGAAAATTTTACTCCTAATATAGATTATAGGTTATGCACATTACTGACACAAATGCAGTACATTTTAAAGTAGACTCTACTACATTTACCACATTTCAGTTGAAATGAATTTAAATTTTTAACACAGATGAACTAATTGCAATTTAGTTTTTAACTAAACAGGATGTTTGATTTATATAGTTTAAAATTAGATTTAAAAGGATACAGCTTAACTATATTTAGAAAAATATAGTGTAACATTAACAAAGCAAGTTACTAGAGCTGATACTTTATCAGCATGACATACTATTATTAATTTGACTGTGAAACTTTCAAGAAATAAATAACCTCATTTGAAAAATTCTGATGCCTTCATATATCACCCATAATTTGTTTTAACCATTCATTGCAGAGTAGAGTACTTAATAGTTAGCCCCCTGTTTACTGGAACCATCAAACGTAAATTTAGCCTGTTTGAGCATAGATGGGAAAGAAGCTGTCTTATTTTTTATGTTATAGCCAACTGCATTATATTATATTTAAAATGCTACTTTTATGAATTATAAACCATATTTCCTAATAATTACTATAGATAGAAACAAAATTTAGTGTATATTTATAGTGTTAGTACATTTTATTCTATTGTAAACCATATTTCCTGATAATTACTATAGATAGACAAATAATTTATTATATTTTTATATGGTTAGTACATTTTTATAGTATGGTAAACCGTATTTCCTTATAATTACTAAAGAGATAAAAATTTATATTTGTGTAGGGTTAGTACATTTTTATTACTGTACAATTTCTGCAGATTAAGTACTTTGTACTTTTTCTTTTTAAAGCAGTCACATTTCCTCTGGAACCACTTTTTTATTATTTATATAATTTACAGATGATGGCTCCATACACTTGTTTTCCTGTTTTTGCATTTCATAGTTTCTATATAAATGTATGTCCTGCTAATTTTGAAAGAAGAACAAAGCGTCTGGGAGACATTGTAGAAGTTAATGACAATGTTAAAATGATGACAGATTGCTTTAATGGTAGATATGCACTTAATTGGAGGAAGTATAACAAAATGTGCTATTTCATACTACTAAAAAGAGTCAGTCAGGAGCCATCACCCATTTACAGTCTTGTCTTAACCCAAATTGCAATGCACGTATAGTGTGATAACTGATAGACATTGCTAGGCATGTATTCATGTACTGTACATTCATTCCGACAACCCATTAAATAGTGTTTGTTAACCTTTAATTCAGATGTCTGCAATAAGATAATATAATGTAAAACACAAGTCAATGGAGGGTCGTAAAACTGTTTCTGCTACAGTTTTTATTAGCCTGTTATTCAGTGCTGAATGCAGCTACACCCTGAAGCAAGTCTTGTATAAAAGTACGATAGTAATATATTATGATACAAACTCAACCTATAAAATCAATGACAAGTATTATGTCTGTTGCTATCACCTTCTAAAATATAGATATTATTTTTAATGGATGCAACTGCGTTAGATTCAACATCACTGTGCTACTAACTTAACCCTTTAGGTATGGAACACACTTGTATGGCCCCTGGATGTGCACTGGAGGGTGCTGCAAAAATCAACAAAGCATAATTGGCAACAGGCTATTTAAATGTTCAACCCGTTTTAAAATCGGATTGAATCAGAACAAGATTCTATTCCAAAATGCATTAGTGGGTGGACTGGCCATTGCTCCGCAGTTACCTGAAACAGTGCAAAGTGTATGCAAATGTTACTAACTCAGAATGCTAGCATTTTACTCACTGTTTGCATTGATTAAAACAAATGCACAAGTTGCAGTGCCACAGAGAATCAGGCCCAGAAAAACTGGTTATGGTGATTTGTGTTCAGTTAAACAACTATTTACTGTCAATGAAGCAAACAAGAATCACAACAATAGCCCACCTTAATCGATTACTCTCGTTAGAGTTGGTATGGCAACCCCCATTTTTTCATGTTCTCTGTGTGTATATATATATCTTCCTACTGTATTTTGGAAATACTGTACTGTCATTCAGGAAATACTAACCCACTGATTCTTCTAGTTTCTGAGGCCCATTGAATCCTCCTTCTGTAGGGAACAATTGCTACATATCCAGTTCAGATAATTGGATAAATCAGATAAACTCTGGATACGCAAACATATTTGGGGGTCTTAGCTAAAGTCGAACAGAACCTCCACATCTTTTGATGCTGGCCCATCACTGATCATTAATAATGTGAGATTAGGTACCTTTATTTATTCTTGTAAATAACGTCAACTCTTCCTATTAAGATCAACTCCTCACACCTTGTCAACTGCTTTATTAGCATTGTTGGCAAGTTCTGCAGAAGCTTTAATTAACCACTCGTCATAATTATGGCTAGTTTCCAAATGATCAAGGTAAATAATTTACGCAAGGTTTATAAAAAAAGCTTTTACTTACTGAAACACTGTATCTAAGAAAAACTTCTTAAACACTGTCATGCTGCCTGGAACGGCTCACAAACATGGGTGCCAACCTCAGGGAAGACTGTTAAACACCAGGGCACAAACCCCAAACTGGTTGTATGTTCTATAATTAGATTTCACCAATCAAGTATCAATTATAAACTAGTATTTCACACTTGGTAATGCCTGTCTCCCGACTCTGCGGGTTTCCAGCTTCATAGTAAACTCTTTTATAGTTACAAAGCAAACACTTAAATAGTACCTTATAGCATGGGTATAGATATAAGTGAGATCAATACATGCAGCAACTCACAAGCATTTTATAAAGTCCAAACCATAAACTCATTCTTATAAACTTAATATCTATTTTAACAATGCTAACACACAGGTTTCCAGCTCTGTATTTGTCAGTGAGGCCTAGGGGCTTTGGCATGAGCTGGCAACTGGTCTGCCAGCATCACAAGTACATAAGCACAAAACATAGAAAATCCACCCTTTAAACAATGAATGTGTTATGAAAATGAACACTAAATCTGAATTAACTAAAATTGGGCGAGCTTGAGCATTTAGAAAGATAATTAAACTTTTCAGTGCAAACAACATTTGGAAGTGAAAAGTAAAAAACAAAAAAGTGGACAATTGAATAAACTCCGGTTGATGATGGACATTAAACAGGCTGTGAGGAGCACTGAGTGCAGAAATTAGTTTTAACTACACTTTTTAATATTAATTTTTCCTCTCCGATGAATTCTCTTGGTAAACCCTGGTTCAGCCAAAGGTATTCCAGAATGAGACATTGTGTAACACCAGATACTATGGACTGCATGTGTTGCAATGAGATTGATATCTGTGGTGTCACTGTGATGTTATCACTCTTAGTATCTTCAGCAGACTAAGAAATATGAAGAGAATGTCTCAGAAGGAAAAGGAATTTTAAAGAACTCAGTTAAAATGTATTTCTGTATGCATCTCCCCACCTCTGTGCTGAAAGCTTCCAAAATTATTTTGCTTAAAACTGTTTTCATTTTTCTTTATAGCTCAGTTTTAAAAGGTGGGCTTTTCAAAAGCAGTCAGCATTGGCCAAATGCTGCTGAATCAGGGGCATAATAATTGTTAATGTTGCTAAAAACTATTTTCATGAAACCTTAAACTTTTATTCTGCCCTCAGTACATGAATGTCATTCCCATTACCCTTAATTAGCGTTCTATGTGCTCCTTGAGAGGAAAATAGACCCTTTAGCTATCAATTGTGACTTTTGAAACAAAAAAGTCATAACCTTTTTGAGTTTCTGGTTGAAATAAGTACAGTCTAAATTTAGTTAACAATTGTGGCAGATAGGACTCAATATAGAGAACTAGAAATATTGTAAATATGAAAATGTGGTTGTTTTTTTTTTGAATGACATCTAAGAATGAGATAATATAAACATTTCAGTTCTTTTTAACATTGTTTCCTGTCTTTTCCAGCTATCAGTCTTCAAGATTAACCTCCTGACTTCTGTGGAATATTCCAAGTGTATTCTGACACAGAACACAATTGCTTTCCTGGCATATGCATGTTACCAGGTGTGTTTTAAAGTACCACTGATTTCTATTGAATATTAATAGATAGCAGCACTGAAAATATGGTGAAAAAACAGTCTCAAATGTTTGTATGTATAGCTATTTACTTACCTACACACTATAGTAGTGATTGCCCCTAATAACTATAGGTGCCATGGCATACAACTAAAATATCATAATAAAGTATTCTAATTCCCCTTCTTCACTTTCTTATTGGAAGTCCAACCTATAAGGTGTTACGCTCCTCCAAGAAATGTCTTATGATACTGGGCTCAAATTTTCACTTTTCAGAGTGCTATATCTTAGCCCAAAAGCAGGTGTGTGTGTGTGTGTGTGTGTGTGTGTATGTGTGTGTAGTTTTGCACAAAAGTGGTTGAAGGGTATTTTATCATGAGGAGAATGGTATTGTGAAAAAGAAAATATTTGATTTTAATTTCAACATCTCTCATGTCTCAACAGTTAGTGTTAGAATGCTGAAACCTGGCTTAGAAAAAGCCATTATTGAGGGGACATCCAATGAAAATTCAGTTTGACTTGATTGAGTCATGAGCATATAAAAATCTGACTCTTTGCACACACAGTGTATGTTGGAGACCTTGTGCCCACTAAGTGAGGTGGCACAGCCAAAGACTGCCATGCTGTGAACAATTTAATGAAGGCGAGCAGTATGTGAAGTGGTGATTCACAGGATCTGGTCCAGGCTGTATTTCACCGATGTTCAGCCACAACCAAGTTTATCAGCCATTGTGTAGAAGAGCATAAAGAGTGGCTGTGGAGGGAGCTGAAAGCAATAAAGTGGCATATGCATGTTATATTAGTTACTGCAGGAACCTTTCTTCTGAACAGCTTAATCAGCAAAACAACTGAGAGTAAGACAGGTACTATAATTCAGTGTCTTCTGCAAGATGAATGCTTAATTTCATCTTTATCAAGTGCTTGCAACACTATTCCTCAGACCAGTAGTATAAACAAGTATTGAAGGAGACACTGGGAGCACTCATTGCAGAGGTTTAGGTACCTCAGACCACCTTAATACATGTATGTGCACACATCTACATCTAGACTTTTATTTAATTCATGATGAGACAATATCATCTATTTTCATTACAGTCCTCCGAAAACTTCTCCCAAAATGAAGTAATGCAGATGAAACCAAAAGAGGCAGCAGCAATAATAGTTACAGCATGACTTCTCAGGTATTACTCTGAAAGCATGGAAAGTCAGGCTGTGACCCTAAAATGTGTGAAAAAGTCAGTGAAAAAGTCACCAGAGCTAAAAAATGACAAGATCACCTGAACTACATCCCCAATCCTAATCTTCTGTTCAAAAGCCTAAAATGATCAAGTATATTAGGCATCACCTCATACAACTGATCATTTTTCTAGGCACTGGTTTTAACTGAATATGAAGGGGCAGATTCAACACGCCTTGTGGTCCCTTTTTGCTGGCTATACCAGTTTGCCAAAGATAAAGGGCGGGCCTAATGTCCATGTGGTGAATAGCATGAGGAGACTACATGCCAGGTTCAGAACTGATACCATCAACTCTGCACTGCTCCCGCAGAAGACTCCGTCATAAAAAATGTTCCAAGGTAGGCTGGGGGCATATTGGGGACAGGCCAAAGGACTGAGGGGATAAATCAGAATGAGGAAGAGATCGGCTGGAGTGGTCTTGTGCCTCAGTGATTCCTCTCAGAGCTGCCTTAGTGTATAATGGACCAAATTCATCACGAATAAGAAAGCCATACATTTATGTGGTGGCCCCCTTAGTAGTCCAGTAGCTGCACTACTAGGGGGCCACCACATAAAAAAACCAAACATATCCCTGGCTGGAGAATGGGGCATGCATCCATTATGATACTTTTATCATTTGCTTTCAGACAGTTTTGAAAACTCATCTTCAGCAGCATCTCTTAGGGGCATGAATTTTCATACACTTGGGTTTAGTGTCTGATTTTCTAATCTCTGTTGTAAACCATCTCTTTCCTCTGTATAGTAAATAAGATCTAGTGGATACATACTGACTAAAATATCCCCAAGACACTCCCTTTTGTGTTTTTGATTTGCGAGATGCTGCTCTTTGCCATACTTTTAATCACTGATTTAGTTTGATGTGGTAGATTCTGGTAAGGTAATACAATCTGTGGACATTCGGTTTTCCATTGATATGCTGCTGAATGACTGCATCTTGCCAGTCACTGCAAGAGTAAATTTACAAATGTACCCAGAAGAGCTTTTTTCTTATCAGAAGCTGCACATTTTCAGAGAGCAGTATAGTACAATTCCAAAATGCACTAAAAGATGCATGGAATAACTAGTGCTGCATATTCCAGTCAGCTACGACATGAAATGTGGTTTTCCTCAGCTTCCTCTTCTTTTATCTCCAATATTAGTGCCAACAATGCATGACTACACTATGGAAGACCGTAGAGTAGCAGTGTAATAAAGTGGTTCTGACTTTAGCTGGTCTCAGATTGAACTGATGGGGCTCTGGACACCAAAGAGTGTTTCACTGCCCTCCAGCCAGTGCTGTGCAGTCCTTAGTTTGGAGAGCTGCCATTGGTAAATCCAGCTTTGCCTTGAAATCATGACATACATGGTCTGGCAATTTACTACCACTAGCCTCCTTGTTTTCGTTCTCACTGGGCCTATTGGTAAACATACCAAAACAAACATAAAACAGGTGAGCTGGTCAATTCATAGTAAGGTGTCCACCAGATCTATTTGCTGTGAGTATGCGCTGAAATGCACAATAAGGAATGGTCAGCATGTGACCCATGCATGCTTGTTGGAATGGGATAAAAGGAATGACAGTCTGGTATCCCACACCATGGTGGTTAGGAGATGAATGATGTTTAAAATGGTGGTTGGAAGAGGGATGATATGCCTTGTCTCTCAGCCCTCTGTTCTCTGGCAATGGGGTTTATATCAAGGGGATCTCAGTGTGATTTGGGGATTTCTTTGTATAGCACCTTGTGTTGTCCTGCAGGCCCTTAGAGGACTAGTGATTAGGCTCACTAGTTTGAATTCAGTTGTGGACAGTTAGGACACTCTCTTTTATAATTAATAAGGAGGGGCTATAAGGAAGCCAAGACAAAAAAGGCTCCCATCACCTCCTCCTCACCTTTCAATTGCTACCTGATCCTACTTCAATTGAATAAAGTTGCAGTCTTTTGGCCATTGTAAAAATATACATCTGTGTCTATCCCCAATATTTGTCATCATCACACTAACATATGAAGCTATAAAATATAGGGGTTTGCACTGAGATTTCGGGCCTTTGCTTGGTGGGTGGCTGTGGAGGTTTTTTCCTGCAAGGAGTATAGCACAGATCAGGTAGCCAGGTGTCAGGGTTCGCCTGGAGACCATATTGACCATGCAGGGAGAGGCAAAATGAGTTCTGCTGACTGATTGTGACTGCTGCAGCTTTTTGCCCCACCATGGGTATAAAAAAGGAAGAGGAGTGATCCTTTGGTCAATGGAATCTAAGGTATGAGGCTGAGCAGTCCTAAGAGAAGAACCCTAGAAACAGCCATGCTGGGAGAGAAGGCTGGGGCTACAGTTTATGTTATTTGTTTTGTGTTACCTTATTAATGAAGCCAAACCCTAGGAAGGGGTGAGATTTGACTCTAAACAGCATGTATTGACTGTGTTTGGAGCATGTTAATAATGCTACCTATCCACAGGCCTCTTGAGTCTCCTGATCTGATCTATGATGTCTGTGGATTGCTCTCAGGTTGACCTGCAGCTAGAATAGTTCACCCTTCCTGAAGAGTAAGGAGTTTACTTTGAAAATATTTTCCTCCAAATCCACATGACACCTTTATATAAAAAAGTAAGTATTCTTTGTCTTTTATGATTTCTGTAAATATTAAGTGCTAGTCTTAATGCCAAAATCGTAGTAAATATCCAACATGTACACTGAGTCAGGAATATTTTCTGCAGCTTATCTCACTCATGTATTTAAATGAATAGCAGGATATTGAAAGTAAGTCTATTTACTATGTTCGTGCTTAAGTCATCCGTTTGTTATATAGGGCTCTAAATGTTTGATGTATTTCTTGAAAGAGCCTCCCACACAACAGAATATCAGTATGAATTTAGGCAATAGTTTTGAGGTGCATTGTTAATACCTGGTATACAGTACTTCTCTCAGCCTTCAAGACTTTTTTCCCGTTGCCCCATTTTAATATTTGCATTTTTGCACTCATTTTTAAAGAAAACTCCGGTATTCGAAAATGCTGATATTCTCTGCAGAGGAGGAAATGAAAGAAACATGCTAAAGGATCAATTCTAGATCCCCAACTCAGGGAAAATTCTTCAGCGGGAGTTTTGCCTGAGTAAGGAGTGAAGGATTGAGAGCTCTAAATCATTCAGCTGATATATTTCTTTCAAACTCGGCAAAAAAGACAATCAACGGATTGTTCTGATTGATAGTGATTAAAAAAAGGGAAATAGAACTTATGCACAAAGGAATTCTTTAATATTTTCTTTTCCAAAATTTCTCAAACCATCTCTAGTAAACAGTACTATAGCTGTAGCTGTCATCGACCTTAAACATTCATAAATTCAGTGATATCAGGTTGCTTATAATAAAATGTATTTTATTTCTCAAGCATCAAATAACTACAATATATTTTCTTGGTGAAAGCTTTCTCATTAATAGACTTTCAAATTGAAATATGCTATATAATATCTCAGCTGAGTAACACCAATTTGTGTTTTTGTGTGTATATGTGTAACCTTTCTGCCAGGTGGAGCTGGCAGCAACCAGGGCTGAATTCAATATCTAGGGGTTCCTTTTCAACAATACAACACAAAACCGGATCGAGCCTCCACCCAGTAATCTGGGAAAATTGCACAGCTCCTCTGAGCACCTCTGAGAGGCAATACTTCCCCACTCTCAAGCACAGAGTCTAAGTGTAGAAAATAAACTTTTAATGGAAGGAGAGACATCATCCGACATTAATTAGGGAAAATGCCACAAGCAGGATTCATAAACATAAAATGTGAGCAAAACACCCACCCCTGAGTGCATGGGGCAGTCTTCTGCCTCATGTTCTTGAGTTCTAGAACCAAAAGCTCCTTATCTGTGTCCCCCTCTTCTCCCTCACCATACCCCACTCGCAGTGGTTGTCCTTGGTCAGTGAGGATCCAAGGTTCAGAGATCCATTTGTGTGAGTTCACCTCCCAACCAGGGAAGAAGGCACCTTGCTTGCTCCACCATCTGAGCACTTGCTCTGGCTGGCTGCCCCGCCAGCCGCTGTTCCTCACCACCTGGCTGACCTGGCAGCCGACTGCTTGACACTTTTTCTGGCTGCCCATCAGTTACCTTCTGCTGTGACTTCTGTAGGTCACTCTCCTAGTGATTTTTAGCTCTCAGCAGATTGGGCAGAAACACTGCCCCACCAAAAGTGATTTCAGCTCGTATTGAGTACTTAATATAAGATAAGGCTCCTAATGAAGCCTATTTAGCTCTATTTTTGAACAGTGGGGAGGAACAGGTTAAACCAGACCATGGACCCTTAGGGAAAGTCCACATCTTCTGGCTGGGACACCTGTTCCCACCCTTCGTACTTTCACAGAGGTCTGGCACTCGAGCCCTTGGCTTAACGAGGTCCTTTCAGCTGAGGGTGACCCCCTCATTTGGGACAGGCTAAGCACAGTTCTTCTCCCCTTTATGTATACAATAAAGACAACAACACTGATAACAACACATCACTAGCCCTGTATTCAGTACCAAAGTGATTTGTAATCTAACACCAGCCAAAGTTGATCACTTTGAGCAACACAGCTCTCTCTGCTGGATATCTTGGCAGAAAAGTGTGTTCATGTAAATACAGTTTGCTCCTGAAGTCTCTCCCCCTCCTCAATTAGGTGTCAGAGGAGAGTTCATTCAGACCCTGCTTACATCTGTATAAACGCTACACACAAATAATACAATAATGTTGTGATCACTGTTTACCTTTTGTGTTAAGACAACTGAAAAAGGTATCTTTCATGGCTTTATGTTATGACCAAAGTTAGTCATTTTGAAATAACACTTCCTAAGCAAATACTAGGTAATATAAAACAATAATTCATCTTTCTCTTTTCAAAAGATATGGTTATTAAACAGCTTCATGTTAAAAAAACCCCTTAACTCTAATCTTAAGAAAACCTTGGAAAGAGTAAATGAAGTGGCAGCAGTAGGTTTACTTTTACAACCGAAAAAAAATGTCACATGTATTAATGTCAACAACTGGAATTTTACCTCATTAGGCAATTTCTGATCTGAGGCTCTGATGATTATTCTAAGCAGAGAAAATATGCTAATTATTCACTCTGAATGTAGAAGGAAAAAAGGTGTAAAATCTCCCTTTAGCCGTGTGACCATGTACTAATTGCATGTCATGTGTCAAAATAATGCAACTCACTTTGCCTAAAGCAATTAGACATACAGAACTCTATTAATGAAGCACTGTCTGTCACTAAAAATGTTTTCAGTGCTATAGTTGAAGATTAAAATATTAACTTCTCAAATATTTATGATAGTTACTGACAGCATTTCAAAATGTTACTTTTAACAAAAGCTTTCTATTCAGCTCCAGTTTTTAATTTGGATTTTATATTCAAAGATGTTATTAACATATAAGCGTTATGTGAAATTTCTAAGATGTCTGGTGAGAGTTCTTCACAGAAGGTATATTAGCTTCTCAGAAGTTTACAGCATCTTTTACCATCACAACATAAACTCTTTCGGAACAAAAAATGTTAAAAACTTAACATAAAACAAGCCATAACCCTGCCCCCCATTATTTCTCTTATTATTTTCTGTACGTAGGAGAGGAATGTGGCCCTTTTGTGGCAATATAGTAAGTTTGGAGCCCCACTTCCTTCTTGCCCTCTCCATTCAAGGGGCAGTCGCAGCACCCTCTCTACAGCAGACATGTCTACCAGACAAGGTGACTGGGGCAGGCTATTTCACTAAAAAAAATGGTACCACCTGGATCCTCCAGAACTCCAAATTGCATATATTCAGGATGTATTATTTCCCAAAGAGGCAGAAGAGTACGGCTATAGCCCCAACTCCTCTACAGCCATCCCAGACATGCCAAGTAGCTATTTCATTAAAAAGATGGCACCACCTGCCCAGCACCCCTGCACACTAGGCTGCATACGAAAAGGGTTTTGCACAATCCCTCCCTGAGCAGCACATCTCAGCATCACCCTTTTGGTTTATTATCCTTGTTACCATAATTTAAAGTCTATTTGACGCTTTCTAAATTTATTGTTGCATTATAATATGCAAAGCCATTGGTAAAGGTTCGGGCCTGATTCTGCCCTAACTGACAAGAATAAACTCTTACTCAAGTAAGTAGCCCTACTAAAGTGAACCAGACTATTTGCACAATCAAGTGTTTAATTTGTTTAAGTTCCATATGGGGATTATTAAAACTACTACTGAGGTACCTTTGGATTTACAACTTTACCAGGAATATGTGGGAATTATACCACTGTAATACTGTGGAATTATTGCCCTACTATTGTATCAAAAGAATCAGCAAATAAAAAAGCCACGTTGTTAGAACTATATCATTTTCTAGTACCATGGTGGTAAAAACTGACTACTATTATGTATTAGTCCTGCCACTGCTTTATGTTTGGTAAGGGTATTGCCTTGGTTTTGGAGCTATTATGGTAGATGAGAATCAATTGTATGTACCTGAACTAAGAAGGATTTACTTGGTAACTGTAATGGCTCTTTCAGAGCCATGTCAAAAATGCACGTGCCTACAGTACATACAAACAGAACTGTGCAAAAAGTTTTACACATAAACCAAGCCTTTTTTTGTTGATTTTCACTGACAGCCCAAAACAAGCACTTTTTGCTGCTGTACTTTTCACAAGTTGTTATAAAAGAAGAACAGTTTCTGCCATTCAACTGCCATGTGCTGTGCTAAAGGAAAACTTATGTGGCAGAGTGGTGTGTGGAGGGGGAGCAGGGTAGACATTACTGAAGAGGAAATCTCAAGGAGTCGCATTGTTTAAGGGGATAGCTCCCTTCGACAAAACCAATGAAAAGGAAAATTACCTTAAAAAAAGAGAGTGAGTATAAACCCCCATTCCCATAATACAATAGCAATTTCATACTATCTCCTTGATATGTAAGTGCTGAACATAATAATATTACTACTAGAAGCAGCAAAAATTCAAATTTGGAAAATGTAGTAATAATAAAATCCAATATAAAAATACATAGCATTTATGTAGTCGATCTGCCCCTCCCTGCTCCTTCCAAAAGGCTTGGGTACTGCAATGTATAATAAAGTAATTCCTGTTTGGAATGTAAAAAGCCCACAAAATCAAATGGGGTGGAGGGTTAGGGGAGCACTCTTAAAAGAGTAATCAAGATATTTGGAAAGGAAAAAAAAAGTGGGGTCAATATTTGCCATTCTAAAAGCAACTTTGAAGAAAAAATGTTTTTAAAGGTACATTTTAAAAGTGGAGGGAGATTAAATTAAATGGATTTCTATACAGATCATATTCCACACCATAGGGCCCCCCAGAGCAAATGCTTGCTTTCTGTCAACTGCAGAAGTGTTGGTGGCATATCAGTGTGGAAACCCACCAGGATAAGCAATGCTCAAGTAGACAGGGCCAATAAAAGCAGTGTTAAGGGCTTTACAAACCACGAGTACCACTTAAAAGCAATTCTCCAATTTACGGGAAGCCAGCATAAAGAAAGTGGGGTGAGCATAATACAATCCTGATAGCTTCAACCAATGAGCAGTTTGGTTTGATTTGTTGCACATCACAGAGACAGACCATCATGGGACAAACATAGGAGTAGCCAGTGTCAATTGTGCAGCTAAAGAAAAGTTCATACCTCATCTGATAAAGGATAAAAAGACCTTGTAGTGGGTGAACTTTGTCACATAACGCTCACTAAATTATTTCCAGCCATGTAGTCAATTTTTTGCTAATAAAAATATCTCTGTGGGCAAACGAACCCATGATAACCAATACGTTCTTATAGTGTCTTAGGGAAAAAATTCTGTCTTACTCATGTATTAGTGACTTCCTCCTTTTAAAAAAGATGTTTAGAAAATCAGATTATATAAACTAATATAGGCTGTTCCACATTCTTGCTGAAAACTTCAGACACAATTAATATATTTTCCTTTAAAATGAAACAAAAAGTAATTGAAGAGGTCTATAATTCATGATGCCTACTGACTTATTACTATTGTTTCCTAATACAGAACTTCATTATGTAGCTATATTATTGTTTTTACAGATCTTTTATTACACTATGTACATTTTTTTAAATGTCTGTGTCAAAGTTGATTGAAATCATCCCCCAAAATATTACTATTAGGTACAGGTTGAAAATAGATCTACACCAGTGCAGCTGATTTTTGACTTCCTTGTTTGTTTATTGGTCTAATTTTCAGCCACAAAGGCTGCTATTTCTGCTATTTAGAAAGCAGCAGAAACCTTTTCATACCAAACGAGCGTGTCCAAAAAAAGAAACAGATTTTACTTTTAGCTCATCTTCAGATTCACAAGGGACAATAAGGGAGATTCATTAGGCCATTTGTTACTGTCATCTGCCATGATTCAAAATGAAATACTAAATGTTTCATGGACTCAGAAAAAGAGCAGTATTTGTCTTTGTGTTGGCAATGCAAAGACTGTATGGCTTTCAGCCTCCATATAAGAGGTCTGATGGATGAAAGGGGGAAGGGTGGTGCCATCTGAATGATGATGGGCTAATATCATCATCCTCTTGTCAGCTATAATAGGCTTTTCCTCACAGAAATAATTCATAAAACCGCTACATTATATTCTATCCCTGACAGGTCCTATCTATCCTGCAACCCAGCAGGCTCACAACTAATAAGAAAATATGTGGTTCAGGAACCCTGAAAAATTAAACAGGTAGTTTATGAACAATTTGTTTCATGGGGATGTTTATTATGTTTATTAAATATTGAGCCTTTAATGTTTTCACAGTACAGATGATATCATAAAAATGCTGACTTAAGCCTCAGTTGTATTCTTAGAAAGCGGCATTTTACAGCTCTTGTAGTACACAGTAAATAACTAAACTGCAGAGGCTTATCTGTGTACACAGAGTATAATTTACAAAGTGAGAGTAAGTATATTTTATAGTGCATATGCCCTGTATCTAATATATACATAGACAGACATATGTAAACTACTAAAATATTGATTATTCTCTTTGGTATAAACAAAGTTTCAAGAAGACCAGCATTTCAGTGCTTGTCATGGGGAAGGTCAGGCATAAGTTGGTTTTATTGCTTGTATTAAAGGAGAAACCTTGAGGTTGGTGCTTGAAGCCTCAATATAACACACAGCCTGGGCATTAATAATGAATTTAATCGGAATATCGTTTTGTAAGTACAATGTTTATGGAAATCCTTTATCCAGGCTCCTTTAGAGAAAACTGGGATAAAATGGCTCAGGGTAAAGAGAATATCTTGCCTTTAAATGTGTCTACTTAGGGATGCCAGAACTTGTGCTCCTTACAGGGCAAAACTCCCATTGCCTGAAAAAGGAGCGCAACATTGATCCTTAGAGACAGAAAATGCACTGTGTAGACAAAGGAGCATGAACCAAAATCTTTCCATGCCCGAACCTTGTGTATTACTGCTTTTGCTGTCACAGTATATTTAATCAGTGGTTCTTCTATGACAGTGTATGCTCTGTAAAGGCAAACTGGCAAATAGAAGAATTATCTACATAATACAGGGTTAATGGCCTCATAATAATAAACAATGCCCACAATGTTAAAGAAGGCAATAATTCACATATAAATTACAGAAAGCACATGTCTGATGTGATTTACCAAGAGAGTTGTACAAATCTGTGGTTAAGCCCTACACAAATTCACATTGCAGCTTTACTGGTTTCCTATGGACATCTTAATTTCATTCTATGGGCTAAATTTTCTGTCACTTACTCCAGTTTTATAGTGGTATGGATCCGCTACTTTGGTATATTTACATCTGGTTTACATCACTGTAAGTGATAGGAGAATCAGGTCTTTATTACAGTCTTAAATTAAGGCATCCATGAATATATATATATATATATATATATATATATATATATATATATATATATCCTGAAAATCCAGATAAAAGAGAAAATGTCAAGATAAAGAGACTAAAAGCTTTAACTCTCTGTGGCTTGAGTTTGAAAAACAATGTAACCTAAAAAAAACCCTTATCATTTCTGACATTTTCATAAGACTTGTTTATTTTTTTGCTTTTACAAAGGCTTAGCACATATACTGCTTCTTTTGAACTTCAGGTGTAAAGAATAAAAGCTATTTCCCCCCTCAAACATCTTTCATTTATTCCCTAATGGAGATGGAGGAAAAAAATAATCTCTTGTTAAGAGAAAATCCTTATCATGAATGTTTGAAAAGGGGCAATAGGGGAGGGGCGATTAAATATCTGTTACTATCAGCTGAAGGGCTATTTTGCTGTCTCTGTGTCGTGTAAACCCACTTCTATAACAAATGGGCACAGTCCAATTATGCCAAAGGACTCACAAGCTGTAAATAGTCTACCAAGAGAAAATTCGTGGCACAGGTCTCCCCAGACACCTTATCTCCTGAGAGGCCGGTAGCCAGCCAGTATTTCCACAAAAGTCTGAAGGCACAGAGTTGGAGCAGCCAAGTAATGCACTGATTCTGCACTCCCTTAGACAGCCAACACCAGTGGGGCTTCCATGAAATTCCAACCCTGGCTTAACGCTGTTCTCCTTTAGCAGCATTGTAAGGAATGCCAACAGGTATAAACTCTGCCTGCCCTTCTCCAAGGGTGAATCACCCCTAAAGTTCAGTGGCCTCCTGAGAGGTGCCATTTTCAGCTTCATGCACTCATCAAATGAAAGTGTGTTATTTGTGGTTTCTAGTCTGCTCTGTGCTGCGAACCTGTTATCTTCACTGTGAATCTCTAAGGCATATTGCATATTCATTCCAAATGCTGAACTCCAACTGGCATCAGTGAGAGTTCTACAGGCAGAATGAGTGCAGTCAACAAAATACACCTTTGTAGTATAGAGTGGAGAGGAAATTTTTGCCCTTAAATTGTTGCAAAACATGAATATTCTGTTATGTCAGAAGATGTTACATGATATCATGAGCCCTGATATAGTCAGTGGCTCATGTCGTGCCACCAATTTAAAGAAATACCACTTTCATTGGAAGGCAGTTGGAAGCAATTAATTACCCATGGATGGCATGTACAGCTGTTGCTTATGTATGAAAACAGAAGAGAAATTAGATTTAATTGGTTTAGCATAATCAAGAAAGTGGCATTTATTTCATTAGAGCTTTTGTAAACTGAGCCACTTGATATTTCTTTTTATCATTTTTTGTAATAGTCAGGCAAAATCCTCTTGACACTGAAATATTCCCAAATGAACCAAAATTGTGGATTTTTTTTTATTCTGAAGGATAAGCTAATTGATTATTTTAGAAGTTCTGCATCATCAGACCAGTGATAGTGACCACTGTGGTGGATCTGCCCAAGGAATCATTATAGCAAATACATTTAGCATTACATGTATACCGTTACTCACTATTTGGGCCAACCACAAAATAAACATCATTTTATGGCTGCACATCTTTTGGAGAAAAAATCCAGAGTCCGAAGTTTGAACAGGAAAAAAAGCTGTACATTATAAATAGAGATGAAAAACACCTCTTTAATATAAAGATTATTATTATAATTATTATAGATCTACTCAGGCAAAGTGATTGTCATATATCAACAAAATAATTGTATTTGTATGTCTGATTTAAACATTTACCATAAGTGCAACCCAAATGAAAGTCTATAGTTACAGATGTAAAATGACTAGTACTATTTATGTACTTCACATTAGGCCAGATTCTTTTTTCAATTATGCCAATGAGCAACTGCAATAAGTCCATCAATTTTATTGGTTTATGCCAGTATGACAGAGAACAGAATGTAGCCCAGCGTTGTTGTGAAATGTAATTTATTAATGATTTTGAGAGTGCTTTTTGCTAAAAGGCACTATTCGTACAAACTATTAGAACATTGTTATTATTAAGCTTTATAAATAAGCATCTGCTTTCTACATCATTTTTAGAACTAATGGACACTTTCTATCAATTTAATGTGAATACAATGCAATATAATGTGCATTCACACAATACTATTTTTATGGGCGCATCCTTTAGTCCTGCAAAGATTAGTACAAACTAACATTTCCCTGTGATGCCATATTAAGCATCTCTCTTGCATTTGGCAATCAAGGAAAGCAAGGCTAGGTACTTCATGCTATAGCTACAGTACTGCATGTGTTGAGACTGGTGTCAAACTTTCAAAAAATATATAAAATGTATTCTAAGTACAACAATTCAGCAGATGGTTAGCGATCACTTAATACACTACAATTACATTATATCCCCACCTTATAAAGCCAAATATTGCTAATGTCCTTAAAGAGAAGCAATGTATAAGTGACAGGTTTCAGAGTAGCAGCCTTGTTAGTCTGTATTCGCAAAAAGAAAAGGAGTACTTGTGGCACCTTAGAAACTACAGCTCACGAAAGCTTATGCTCAAATAAATTTGTTAGTCTCTAAGTGCCACAAGTACTCCTTTTCTTTCAATGTATAAGTGATTATAATGGTGGTCAGAATGTAGTAGTCTAATATGATATCAAAGAGAAAACATTATAATTTATAAAGCATCTATGAATGTTCCCTAATCAGCATGCTCAACTAGCAATACATTCTGATTTATTTTTTCAAAAAAGAATGGTGTATACTGTATATAACAGTCACAAATTATTTGTTACTTTTAGACTGTGGGAGAGGTTTGGGGGAAGAGAGGGTTTTTTAACAATTTTTAAATTACTGTCTGTCATTTTTATCAGAGATGAGCCCAAACCCATCTGTTTGCATTCAAGCAAGCTTGAACTTTGCGAAAGTTCAGACCTGGATCCAAATTTCACTGCTGTCCCACCTCTCTAAACTGGACTGAACCAAAACCCTGGAACTGAACACCCTCAACTTTGGTGACATCCAGAACAGATCTCTCTTTTGACTATGTCTTAACTGTTCACATGATATACTCCAATACCCAGAGAGAGAGAGATGTCAGCTGCTCCGTGTCAATATCTAAGTCAAATGAGGATAAAGTGCAAAGCAAATAATAAAGACTTATTTCAAAGTAAAAAAGTGTCTCAGGTCAGACCCTGTAAATGATTTACTGAATTTAAAAAGTATATTCGTTAGACTATTAAAAACACTAAGAAGTTCTGCACACATGGACCCAATATTTGATCAGTTGGTTTTGGCAGCAGTTTCAAATATTGCTATTGAGAGACAAATATGGTTTGTAAAGTAAAAATGACTCTGGATGGCAAACAGCATATTATACAGAAAATTTGTGTAAACACAATTAATGCAGGACTGGTCATTGTAACCATAAGCTGATGACAGATATTTTCATTGAGAGCATTTCTGTAATAGTGTGTTGTGAGAGAGATAATTTTGTGCTACTAATTTGCTCTATTTACCTTTTTAAAAATCTCAGATACACTAAGAAAAAGCAACATGTACCTGTCTGTCATCAGAGCAGCCTTTAACATTTATTCACCTACTATGCTATAGAATACACAACTACAGCAGCTGGCAGATACATCCAGGAAAACAACTGGTCCCTGTCAACACCACCCAACCTTCTGAGGCCAAACAGGCAGTTACAAAGTAACAAATAAAGGCCAGTGTTTTGTTTTGCCAATAGCCTTGTGTGTTTTTCCCCTCCTCTTTTGTTCAAAATGTGCAACACCATTAAAGGGACCTGATTAGAACAAAGGAACAGGGATCACTGTAACAATTATGATATAAATGAAAATGCACAATAAAAAACAAAAATCAGGAAAATAATGCCAGGTGAAGATGAATACACATCCACTGGGAACAATTACATAGCAGATGCATCCAAAAATTCATTATCAATGTATAATTTGACATGTCCATAGTAATGTAATTCATTACATTTACAAATAATTCATCACAGGTGTTGGGAACTAGAATGGCATTAGGGATTCTTTTGTTATTCACTGGGAAGAAAGGAAATGTCCAGTTTGTAAATACACATTATATCCAGTTTTAGAAAATGGTTTGGTCTTTTGTTGTATACATCCTCATGCCCATCTATGATACCAGATAAGTAATATATAGAAAGACTGTTTGCATTCTAAAATATATTAATTTTTCTCCACTAAACATACTGGGGATGATAAACGTGACACAATTTTTCGTTTAAATAGATCAAGAGACCAGTCTTGCAAACCCTTATTTATGTGACTGGTTGCCTTGATTTCAGCTATCTATGGTGTATTTCTAATGTTCTGGTCTTGGTTTTAATAAGTAGATCCTTTTAAAAAGAGCAAATCTTGCTCACTTGACTATAGTCCCATTTATCTTAAATGCACGAGTAAAGTGAGCAGGATTTGATCCAAGATATTTTTCCATGATCCAACTGAAAGCAAATCTTTTGTTTAAACTTTCTGTTTACTGTTTCAGGGGTGATGATCCTGCATTGAACTTAAAGGGAATTTTGCTTGAGTATGGCAAGCAAGATCTGGTCCTCACTAGAAACTAAAAAAGGCAACATTTCTTTTGTGATCAAATTTCACAAAACCTTAGAAATACTAATTTTGTCAGTTTCTCTCTACCCAAACTAACTGTTTTCAGAGTAGCAGCCGTGTTAGTCTGTATTCGCAAAAAGAAAAGGAGTATTTGTGGCACCTTAGAGACTAACAAATTTATTTGAGCATAAGCTTTCGTGAGCTACAGCTCACTTCATCGGATGCATCAGATGCAAACTAACTGTGATTCACTCTGTATGCTGCATGGATAAGACTCAGGCCGAGGTCCCCATGTCATTAATCATAAAGCACTGTGCCAAACAAAACCTTTGAAAACTGGAGTAACCACATATTTGTACTCAGAGTGGATAACATACAGTACCTATTACCAGGTAGTTCAGATCATTGGTACAAAGTGTCATGGGAGTTATTTAGTATAATTAGCTCCTCCTTCCACACTCCTTCTGTCAGATAATTTTGTTATGACTTCTTATTACAGTCAGCCACTTCAGTTTGTTTCTAGCTGTTACACATATAACATTGTGGACTAAGTCCTTATCTGCACCAGAGCTGAGCTCAATGCAGCTGAGAAGTGAAGGTGGGAAGGGTGCAAGGGTGGCTTTGGAGGTGCTCTCCTGATCTCTGGGGCTGTTGGTTGCCTGTTCACCCCAGTATAACTTTAGTGTAACTAAATTACATTCAGCTGCCATAGTTTCCAAAGGGCCATTCCACAGGGATGGGAATTGTAGAGCACACTCTTCCTCATGCCCCCCTACCCAGGAGGGCCCAGTTGAGGTGACCATGCTAGCTTTACATCAGAGTTCTGATTTTCCTCTACCCTAAGGAAATCCTCAGCTGTCCACTTAGAGCAGCTTAGTGGTTCCTTTGCACAGACTCGTGGTAAGAAGGGGTGCGGATGGGGGTGGTGAGCTTGCATAGTATGGATCAGTATCTGGCCCTATGTCTCTGCTTCTGGAAGAGAAGAGTACCCCACTTCAAATAATTTTCCCTGTTTGCATTGTATTAAAATATTATTCTCTGTTCAAATCTTATTTTTTAAAAACTTATCAAAAAATGGCAACACATGTTAGGGTAAATGATTGTAAGGATTTGATAGTATAAATGAGTAAATCCAGATGGTATAGAAATGAGCTGAGATGGCAGTGGAATATACATATAAAAAAATCAAACATGCATAGGTGAACTAAAATCTTTTAAGTAATTCATTACATGAAGTGGGAGAACAAGACACACTTTGCTCATGAAAGCACTGACAGATTTCCCTCTTCTGATGAATATTCTGACTTGAAATATGAGGCTGAGTCTGTGATCAGATTTATGTAGGTGGACTCACACAGAGTCCCACTAAAGTCAATAGGGGTCCATGCATGTCTCTCACATGGCAGGATCCAGGCTTTAATTTTAAATATCAAGTGGTTAACGTACCAACATGTTAATTTCTACCTCTCTACTGAAAAGAGCATTCTACCTTTTGAAGACCAGTGTGGTAACATCACTATTTGCCTATTTGAGGGGCAGAGGAGGGAAAAGCTGAGCTATGAAGCAACAAGCAACAGCAGCTTAATTTTCCTTTTCAGGACAAATGCTGAAATCCTGGCCCCACTGAAGTCAATTGGAGTTTTGCCATTGATTTCAATGGAGCCAAGATTTCACTCAGAGTTCACAAACTTCCACTCAGATTCTGAATGGATATTTGGTCCAACCAACATATATAAGCCTTATTTTATATCCTGTTTGCAAGTATTTGTGTGAAGGGGTTTTTGTTCATGTGAATTTTTTTTTTGGGGGGGGGGGGGCTGTTCTTTGTCTGAATGCTTAACATCATACGCAAATTAGAGTAGATTCCCTAGTCATTATTCACCATCTGTTATTGAAAATTTCTGTTTAAAATGTTTGGTCAATCAATCAGAGAACAGAAAGAATGCTGTGTGGTTTAGGTGACTAATCATGTCCAGCAAACAGTCAAAATGGACAGTCTATGAACACCAGATAGGCTGAACATTGTTTTTGTAATGAGTTTGCAAACACTGTGAAATAATGAACATATTTACAAAAATCAGGATAAGTTCAAGAACAGTAAAAAAAGGGTGAAATTCATTGGCTAATTTATTTGCCAAGAATAATTTGACCAGCTCTAGTGATATAATTCCATACAAAATTCCATTAGGTGTCACACAATAACTCTGATTTATTCAATGTGTTGTGCTATATCACAAGGTAACTCAGCAGATTATTCTTATCACCACTCTGTATACTTTTCAGGATGCAGAGCAAAATCTTCATTGAAATTCAGATTGTGCCTTCAACATTTTTTCAGTGGTATGTTTTAAATAAATAAATGTACAAACTTAAATGGGGGGCACTAACATTATGGTTTCATTATAGGTATTACAATTATTACAAAACTCTTTTCCCCTCTAATTCTTCATCTATAACAAAGCTATCATTACATTTGCATGTTTTATTATATACTGTAACTACTTGAGGGAACTATGTCAGTAAGCATCAGATTTGTAAGTGATTAGAGTTAAAATCATTCTCAACAAATCTTCAGTGCAATCTTCTAACATGAGTGCTAATAATGCTATATAAAGTGTCATCTTTTATACTAAAAACCCACACAATCAACTCTCAATTAAAGCTTTGGTGAGTTTATATAACTGTTTGGAATAGGTCAATGTAGCCAAAGGACAGTGGCAATTAAACTTACATTTTTTTGACATAATGCAAATACTGAATGGGGTCACAAAACTTAAAGCTTACATAAATTTGGCTGATGTATCTGGAGCAATTTATTTATCTAATGTTTTACTGGGCTTGCATAGTACAGAATTAGTACAAGCCAAGTATGAAAGTAGATACAGTAAAAAGAAAATGGACATTAAAAAAAAAGCTGAAGTGGTTTCCTACTTGCAAACTTCCATTCTGCCAAATA
The DNA here is from genome assembly GCF_009764565.3 of Dermochelys coriacea. Lineage (NCBI taxonomy): Eukaryota > Metazoa > Chordata > Testudines > Dermochelyidae > Dermochelys > Dermochelys coriacea. Next base: position 72,271,638 of record NC_050073.1, read on the forward strand.
ATCTCTGACTTAAATACTGTATAAACATCCTGTCAGGGCTTCCTCTACAGGTACAGTGGTCTCCTTCTGCGTATGAAGGATGACGTCATTCCCATATGCTGCAATATGAACCATTTGGCTTGAGTCCTCTAAGTTTGCATTCATGGATGGTAATATAATTTTATTAGTTCTCATGCCAGAAATTTTAGTTATTTAATTATTTTGTCCTTATACAATGAAACAAAACGTGTCTGCAACTCCCCTTGATGTCCATATGCATTTCCCTACACTTATTTAGTACTGCTTTTAATAACCTCCTCTTCATATTTAAAATTGCAAACGCAGGGTGGATATAGCTTTCCTGGCAATCATTTTTGGCCAACAATGCAGTTTGCATTTTTATAGGGTCAAATATCCATAGCAAAACAAATTTGGCTGTGTTTGCAAAAGGGAAGATGTGACAGCACTCTATCTTATGCCTCTCATTGCCAAGTAACCAAAGATATATTGGAGTCTATTAATACCAGGCAAGTCTTTCTAGGGCCATATTATGTGGTAGATTGTGCAATTCTGCTATTAGACCTTTTTGTGTCATTTCCTGCCTTTTTGCCAAAAGATTCCTCTAAGCTCAGTTATGCGTTGCCTCTCCTAGAATGGATGATTTGAATAAATGAATGGCTTGGGGTGAGTTTCTTCTTCAAATCAATATCCGAGTGGTTGTGGTCACCAAAATCCTTGATGCCAGTTCAGCGCTACAGGTTAACCTAGACATTAATTCTTTTGCTGGAAAAGGACATATCTGGGCCTTACACTATGCCTCAGTTCATTTTATCAATGTGAATAACTTAATGGGCATGAAAAATACACACAGGCTGCCAAAGTCAACAGATATTTATAATATCTAAGCAGTTGGTTGGATTTTTGAGATGCTAAGAGCCTATTTCTCTGCTGCTTTTTTTCTTCCCTCTCCTTTTTTTCCTCCTACTTCCAAGTTAACTGTCTCAAGAGTAGAGTTGGGCCCAAACTAAAATGTTGGATACAAACACCATCAAAACTTTGAGGATTTTTGAAATCCAGATCTGAATTTTGCTGCTTGGAGCTCATCTCTATTCCTGACATGTCCCTTTGGTACTGCACCCTCTCTTTGATGCACATGTATAAATATGTTCTTTCCTTTAACAGCTTTAATAATGTTTAAGGACTGTTTCCAATACAAGACCAGACATTCAAAAATTCATAGATTCTAAGGCCAGAAGGGACCATTGTGATCATCTACCCTGACCTCCTCAGAGGTCAGAGAACTTCCCCCAAATGATTCTTACAGCAGATCTTTTAGAAAAACATCCAGTCTTGATTTAAAAATGGTCAGTGACAGACAATCCATCACAACCACTGGTAAATTGTTTCAATGGTTAATAACTCTCACTGTTAAAAATTTATACCTTATTTCCAGTTTTAATTTGTCTAGCATCAGTTTCTAGATATTGGATCATATTATACCTTTCTTTGAGATATTGAAGAGCCCATTATTAAATATTTGTTCCCCATGTTGGTATTTATAGACTGTAATCAAGTCACCCGTAACCTTCTTTTTGCTAAACTAAATAGGTTGAGCTTCTTTAGTCTATCATTATAAGGCATGTTTTCTAATCCTTTAATCATTCTTGCGGTTCTTCTTTGAACCCTCTCCAATTTATCAACAGCCTTCTTGAATCGTGAACACCAGAACTGAACACAGCATTCCAGCAGTGGTCATACCAGTGCCAAATACAAGGTAAAAAATCTTTCTGCTCCTACTTGAAATTCCTCTGTTTATGCATCCAAGAATTGCACTGGGACCTCATGTTCCACTGATTCACCACCACCACCATGCTCAAATCTTTTTTCACTTCTTCCCAGGATAAAATCCTCCGTCCTGTAAGTATGGCCTACATTTTTTGTTCTAGATGTATACATTTACATTTAGCCATATTGAAATATATATTATTTTCTTGAGCCTGGATTAGCAAGTAATTGCTCTGTGTCAATGACTTGACCTTTTCGTTATTCACAAATCCCCCAATATTTGTGTCAGCTGCAAACTTTATCAGTGATGATTTTATTCTTCTCCTAGGTCACTAATAAAAAAGTTAAATAGCATAGGGCCAAGAACTGATCCCTATAAGACCCCATTAGAAACACATTCAACGATTCTCCATTTGCAATTACATTTTGAGATCCATCAGTTATCAGCTTTTAATCCATTTCATGTGTGCCATGTTAATTTTATATCTTTTTAGTTTTTTAATCAAAATGTTATGTGATACCAAGTCAAATGTTTTACAGAACTCTAAGTATATTACATCAACACTATTACGTTTATCAGTAAACTTCTAAACTTGTCAAAAAAAGATATCTAGTTAGTTTGAAGGAACTATTTTCCATAAATCCATGTTGATTGGTATTAAATATATTACCCTCCTTTATTTTTTTATTAACCGGGTCCAATATCAGCTGCTCCATTATTTTGTCTGGGATCAATGTCAGACTGATAAGCCTGTAATTACCAGGATCATCCAACTTCTCCTTTTTAAATATTGGTACAACATTAGCTTTCTTTCCATGTTCTGGAACTTCTCCAGTGTCCCAAGACTTGTTGAAAATCAACACTAATGGTCCAACGAGCACTTCAGTCAGCTCTTTTATAATTTTTAGATGCTAGTTATCTGAACCTGTTGATTTTAAAATGTCTAACTTTTTAGTAGCTGCTGTTTAACATCATCCTGAGATACCAGTAGAATAGAAAGAGTGTTATCATAGGATAGGACTCCATCATCTGTTTCTCCCCAAATACATTAACAAAGTGTTAATCACACAAAGAGTCTGCTTCACCCTAGCTACTTGACCTATTCTCTTACTGCATTGTCTCTGTGTGACAGGGTGTATCAAGCCTTCATGGCCCCCTGCTGGAGGGATGCTCCCTAGGCTTCAGCCAGAGGAACCAACGCAGGCTCAGGCTTATTACTGGCCACAATCAGTGGCAAGGGCTAACAAGGAACCCTGTGATTCAATCCCAAAGAGGGAACTTAACCCAGAAAGGATAAGAAGCTATTTTTGTTTATAATTGGCCCTGAAGGGCAAGGAACTGTTTCTATCTTTTGAATTTTTTATAACCTGGAAGGGGTTTAGGACAGTGTGACCAGGACAGAGGGCCAAATCACAGAAGACCCGCAAGGCATGCTGACAAGCAGCAGGGGGTGCTAGTAGCTGAAAAGAATGGCAGCACCATCACCAAATGACAAGGGGATGCTCAAGAGGTGAGTGTAGCCTCCACAACTTGGTACCACAGTGGGGTTTCAAACTCAACCCTCCCTTATTACAATGGATTGCTTGGAACCCTTTCAACATCTCATGGACTTCAACATCACTGACAGTTTGCAGCTTCCTATCTTGATGATGTGGTGATCTTCAGCCCAGATTGGCAATCACATCTTGTCCATGTAACATCAGTACTGCAGTCAATAGGAGAAGCCAGGTTCACAGCAAATCCTAAGAGATGCAAATTTGGTGTGCTGGAGACCAAACACTTGAGATATCTGTTAGGAAATGGGAAAATACAACCTCTTCAAGATAAAATAGAGGCCCTGAGGAGAACCCTAATTCCAAAACCAAAAGCAAGTTTGGGCCTTCTTAGGCTTAGTGAGTTATTTACTGTTACCTCGTACCCCATTTCGCAACACTGGCCACCCTTTTAATGGACTTCACAAAGACATTGGCACTGAAAACAGTTTAGGCGACTTTGAGTGTCAAAAGGCATTTCAAAGAATAAAGACCATCTGGGGACAACAACCTATTCTTTGATGTCCAGACTTTTCATTACTGTTTATTTTGCACATACAGACACATCTGAAGTAGGCTTAGGAGCTGTACTTTCACAAAACCACCAAGAAGCAGCACATCCAGTACTTCATTTAAGCAATAAGTTCCAGTAACAAGAGGCCAAGTACTCTACATAAAGAAAAAGTGCCTAGCCATATGGTGGCTCTGCATATTATCTGCTAGAAGCTCTGTTTGAGCTGATCACAGACCACACACCCTCATAGTGGATGCAGGCAAAGAAAGGTATCAAACCTCGCATTACACAGTTGTACCTGTAATTACAACCTTATGCTCTCACAACATGACACTGTCTGGGATCCCAACATGGGAATGCAGATTTTTTTCTCTTGACTAGGGGTGGTCATTACCCCCGAACAAGATCGACATCCTGATTCTTCTGTGTGGGGAGAGACATGTGATAAGGTGTACCAGGCGTGCCTGGCCTCCTGCCGGAGGCCCTGCTACTTTGCTGCACCCCACCCCCGGAAATAGTTATAGGTGAAGAAAAGAGCAGACATTCTGAAAAACAATGAAAACTGGTCCTCCAGCAGCCAGAAGGGCTGGGGACCAACAACAGTCAACTAAGATCCGGCAGGCCAAAATAAAAGGAGCTGCCTGCTGTTGGTAAGTCAGTTCCTAGCTGGAACAGAGGAGTGAGGAGGGACACTCCCTAGGTTGCAGCCAGAAGAACTCAGCTAGGCCAAGGCTCATTACTGGTCACAGTCAATGGCAGGGGCAAAGAAGGAACCCCGCTGATTCAGTCCTGAAGAGGGAATTTAATCCAGAAAGGGTAAAAAGGTATTTTCAGTTATAATTGGCCCTGAAGGGCAAGAAACTGTTTCTATTTTTTATATCCTGGAAGGGAATTTGTATTGTGTGAACTGACTGGAGGGCTGAACCACAGAAGACCCTCAGAGACACACTAACAACCTGCAGCAGGCAGTGGTAGCTGCCGAGAACAGTAACACCATGACCAAATGACAAGGGGGCGCTCAACAGGTGAATGTAACCCACTACACTCTGCAACAACACCAGTCTGATTCTTGTAGTGATTGCTGTGTTTTATTGTTGGCCTCCCTTGCCTTCTGGTATGCCTGTCGCAGGTCCTTGGCTTTCATGCTGCACTGCTGCTGCTCCCTCTTGTAGCCCTGCTCCTACATCCCCCGAGAAATCTGCTAGTAGAGTTCCACATTTGTACAGCTGGAATGGAGCTGTCCCTGCACAGCCTCTTCTCCCCACAGGCCCAGGAGAGCCAACACCTCTGGTGTACTCCAGGCGGGAACGCATCTGTAGAATGAAGCTGGCGTGGTCAGATGGACAGTTAAACTCAGCAATGGAGAGCTGCTAGCTGTGCTCAGCAATTCAGGCAACCAGGAAAAGGAATTTCAAAAATGCATGGGGCTTAAAAGGGGAGGGGTGGCTTGCGGTCCACCTGGCCCTGGGTGACCAAGTTCAGAACGGTCACCAGAGCCATCCGTGTGGGTCATTATGGGACTGCTCCTGGAGGCCAGCAACAGTCTGCACTGTGACTATGTTAACCTAACTACATCAACCTTGACGCTATGCTGCTCAGGGAGGTGGTGTTATTAACTCCATGTAGGGCACTTACATCAGCAGGAGCAAAATGTAAGTGTAGATACATCCATTGCTAGGTTGATGTAAGCTGCTGTGTGTTGACCTAGCTGTACTGTAGACCAGGCCTTAAAAACAACTACAGGATTTGGCCCAATAACCAAAGCTGAGATATAGGAAAAAAGGGCTTTAAAACACTGAATAGTTCCTCACATCCTCTTGGTTGCTAGAAGGCGACTCCCCCAACATAGAACGAATAAAAAGAATGAGAGACAAAAAGCCTTATTAAAAAACAGTGACAACCCAAAGATTTATATCCAAAATAACAAATTGAGGATCTCAATTTGGATCATATGTCACAGGGGTTTGTTATAATCAAATGCACTGCAGCAGTCCTAAAACATAAAGTATGTTTTTAGAAGACTTTTAGGTCCCGCTTTCACTGGGTCATTCCAAATAACGTTCTGGCATGGAGAGGAAGAGGTAGGGGAGATGGCACAGGAGAGCAAACCCAGTGAAAACTTATCATTCTCTAACAGAAACAATTGCTAAGACAGGTTATTTTGGTGAACTACATGGTTCAAGTATGCCTGGAATTCATATAAATACTGGAAATTTTTCAGGCTCAGGTACCTAAAGTTAGGTACTTAAAACCCCATGAGTAACTCAAATAAATAAGGTTTCATAGTAGCAGCCGTGTTAGTCTGTATTCGCAAAAAGAAAAGGAGTACTTGTGGCACCTTAGAGACTAACAAATTTATTAGAGCATAAGCTTTCGTGAGCTACAGCTCACTTCATCGGATGCATTTGGTGGAAAAAAAAAACCAAATGCACCAAATGCATTCGATGAAGTGAGCTGTAGCTCACGAAAGCTTATGCTCTAATAAATTTGTTAGTCTCTAAAGTGCCTCAAATAAATAAGTGATCTTCAGAGGTGCTTAGCACCCACAGCTCCCATTAGCTTCAAGGAAATTTCAAGGATGGTTTGTTTGTTTTTAAGTTAAGGGGATATAATTACTCATGAAATTCATCCCAACTTTTTTTTTTAGTAATTTTTATATCACCGGGAAAAGAGAACAAAACATTGCAAATCTGGTTCCTCCACTCTGTAGCAGAAAAAATATTATTATTTAGCATTAATATTGTGCTAGAATTTAGAGGCCTCAACCCAGTTGGGGTTCCTTTGTGCTAGGTGCTGTACAAAAAAATAACAAATGACAGATCCTGCCCCAAAGAGATTACAGTGTAAAAGATCCGACTTAATAGGTGGATGAGACAAACAAGAGAGAGGTGGTGGGGAGAGGAGAAGAATGAGGATAAGAAGAAGAATAGGATGTGTCAGCAGACTGACTGCGTGTGCAGTTCTTAGCCAACCTGTAACATTAAAATGTTCTTCTGATGGCTTTCTTAAACAACACAATGATGGAGATGTCAATCAGACACAATTATGCTATAAAGTTTGTAACTGCAGACTAAGATAAGGGTAATCAGAACTCATAATTCAAGTTGTAAACTGATTGTCTGCAGTGAGGAAGGCATTTCTCCCTACGGCACACTCCCCATTCTACTACACTGACATTCCAGGGCCTGTGCTATTCAGAAGGTCAGACTAGATGATTACAATGGTCCCTTCTGGCCTTGGAATCCATGAACCTATGAAAAACTGGCCTTGTGATTAATGGGTTATGTTCAAGGTCTCGTGAACCAGCAGTTTATTAATCACTGTAGGAGCAAGAATACTGGACTTGAAGGACCAATGGTCTGACACAGTGGGGCAACTAGGTAGTTATATTCCTTTTATAACACTTTTACATACTAGCTTACAAGTGTCCATTTTAAAAAATTGTTATAATACTCAATCCACACCCCTTCTCTTTTTTACTTCATCCTCTTTATTTCAGACCAACAAGTAGCTTCTTTCCTTTCAATTAAAGAGTAGAATATCTCCAACTACCAGTTAGCTATCTTTATGGGCATCTAGCTCCACATCAGAACAACTAATACCTGCATCCTATTAGTAGGGTGACCATATTTCCCTATGCTGAATATGGGACACCTGGTGAAATTGCTCATATTCAAGCAAGTTCAATGGCAATCAATCAGAACTATGCAGTACAAATGTTCAAATTAACATCAAGTTGACTGAGCCCCCTTAAAAAGAAATACTGCGTAGCTGGATTCTTTTTATTGACCTTATCTGTAAGGCTTTAGGATTCACACAGCAAGGGGTGACACACACACACACACAGCTACCTCTCCTCACACACACACACATACCAAACACCCCTCTCACATGGGGGGAGAAGGTGACCAACTGGCCTGACCTTCCCTGTGTAGGGTGACCAGACTGCAAGTGTGAAAAATCAGGATGGGGTGCGGGGTAATAGGAGCCTATATAAAAAAAAGACCTCAAAATCGGGACTGTCCCTATAAAATCGGGATATCTGGTCACCCTATCCTTGTGCAATGCTCTCCACCCTCCATGCCTGGCTGGGCCCCCAGGATGGATCTGCCTTTCCTGGTACCTGATGCCATATTTGCCTAAGGCAATATGTATGGGGGGCACACAGGGTCACATGCCCCCCACCTCAGATTTCTGCCAGACGTTACACCAGAATGTGGCCAGCAGCAGCCTTTTGGCACTATGTGGGAGGGAAGGGCTGGGAGCTGCTTCCAGATAAAGGAGAGGATGAAGTGGTGGGAAGGGATGACTTAGCCTGTATCTTTGCCTAGCTTATTTCCCCCCAAACCCCCCATGGCTGGAAGCAGCTCCCTTCTCTTCCTTCCCATACAGTGTCGAAAGACAGCTAACACCTCCAGGCTGCTGCTGGCCACAGACATAGCCCAGCCATCTCCTGTCCCCGGGCTATAGTGCAGGCAGGAAGGGGTTAAGCCCTAAGGATGCATTGTGTACAAGGGTCCAGAGAACCTGACTGCAGGAGCTTCAGCAAACCCAGCCAGAGAGGTGGCTCAGCAGGGGAGGGTGCATGGGGATGGAGCAGCCCCGCGGATCCTGGTGTCAGGACCCAGGGTGGAGGGAGGGTGGGGGTGGGTGAAGAGAGTGCTGTGGAGTCTGTACAGGATTGGGGTGCAAACCAGCTGGAAATTTCTTCCTCCGCCTCTCCCCCATCCCCCCCACTACTCCAGAGCTTAGCTGAGGGTCAGAGAGGTTTCCCCGTGGCAGCGTTGTGCGGGGCTTTGGCATATGCAAGGCTCGGCTCCTCCTAGCCAGTGCCCCGGGCCATAAGGTCTTGGACTTTCCCAGGATGCTGACCCAGCCAGAGGCAGTGGGGGAAGGAAGGAGCCTTCCAGCCAGGCTGTTGGTGAGCTGAGCACTCCGACCAGTAGCTGGTTCTCCTCTCAGTGCTGGGAGTGGTATGGGTCCCGCTGGGGGGGGGGAATATGTAAGAGCAGTGGGGTTGCGGGTGGAGTGAAGGGGCAAAGCAGGGAGAGGACAGTGAGAGGGGGAGCATGTAAAGGACCAATGGGTGGGCAGCAGAGATGACACCTAATCGGCTACCGCTTGATGCCTGCCCATACTCACCAGCCATGGCAGCTCACCAACGAAACTAATATTCCATGCCAGTCAGAAACGGGATGGGAAGCAGAGGCTGCACTGACAGACCAGCTGGGGAGTGGCCGGTCCCATGCGCTGCAGCTTTGCCCCACCACTAGCCTTGCACACTCACCCCCATCGTCAGCCACTGGCCCTCCACACACTTACCGCTAGTGGGCGGGTGACTGGTGAGCAGGGATCTGGCCTGCAGCAGGATCCACCAGTACTGATGGGGGGAGACAGAAAATATGAGACAATTTGCCCGTTTTTAAGAAAAAGTCAGGACACCTGCAGGAGGGCATAAATATGGAACTGTCCCTTTAAAAATGGGGCATCTGGTCACCTTACCTATTGGGTATAAACCATAATATGGACTCCTGAATATTGAAACACCTGATTTGGAGAGTAGTTTAGGATGTTTGTAACTGTGTTATTGAGCTCAGTGGGAAATTTCTAACTTTGCCCCTCTGTGACACTTCATTTTTTAGCAATCAGCACAAGCTCAGAGATGCGATTAGTGTACTAAGATGTCGCTTTGTTTTAAAACCTTCTAAACTGGAACAGAGCTAGTTAGACACTTTAATTCCTATTCAGAAGATGCAGCACACACAGGTGCAGTTCAAACAGAGTGAGGATGGGATTTTGGATAAATCGTGTGTGTGTGTGTGTGTGTAGGGGGTGTCCAAAATGTGGCTCTAAGTTATGACAGTCCTGCCTGGATTGACTATGGGCAGCTCTCCAATTGGATGCTACTCAGAATGGACATAGCAACATATGCTATGGCTCTACCACTTCTGGACTCTAGAACATCCCCTATGCTGAAGGTTATAAGGGGGCCTGTATAGGGCAATCTATGGTTATATTCTACAGTGCCTGAGCCGGGGGAATTCACTCCAACTCATTTTAGGGGATTTTACAGCCACTATACACTGCTGCAGTGGCATACAGATGGTATAATCGAGGGAAGAATACCTTTCTTAGTGTGTAGTTGCTTATCTTGGCCATATCCCTAATGAAAAAAATAGAGAAGTATTTAGACTGCTTACGACACTATTTAGTAGCAGTGGCACTGGAATAAAATTTATATTCAAGGAACACTCAGCAGTATACAAAATAATATGGACACAATCAAGCTGAGCCACAAATTGAATTTGATGATATTTGCAACAATTTTTTTCACTTTTCACAAAATACGTTTCGAAGAGATTTACTTTTTTTTTGTCCCTGGAATATTTAAGGATAGAGAACGTGTATGAATACTTGCCTGATCATGCACTTGTGCCACAAGACACCTTAACCAAGCCCTCTCTCATTTATATAAGTTTCAATTTTCCAATCAGAGAGCAGAAAAAAATACCACATTACTTAGGTGACCAATATCCCCCTGTGAATAATAAATTGTAACGAGTGAATAATTAAAGCAATAGTCATAGCAAATATTTCACAGCAAACCACAGGCCAAAATTTGTTTGCTTAAAACAGTCAAATAATTTTGAACAATGATCAATTTGAAAATTTAAAATCCTGTTTGCATATAATTTGTGAATAGGGAAAAGGGGCTAAATTTATTGAAAAACTGCCGCAAATAGCTCACATAGCTCCAATTACAATGCAAATAATCTTTAGAATCCAGAGCTTTAAAAGTATTCAGAGAAGATGAGATACATCTTTCCTGTTGATACTTCTCCAATACAAAAGATGAGATATACCTAAAATACACATAAAACTAGAATGAAATTATTTATAAGCAAAGCACCTCAGAAACCTGCAAATAATATCTCAATCTTCCTATATCCTTCTTTATTCACCACACCATAGCATGAGTAATTTTGAAACTGCAGCATTCCATTTATTGTACAATTATGTTATATTATTTTCCGATTGCCACAAAGCTTCCATGAAAACATGCTCCATATATGCCTAAGCAATTTACCTTGTATGAATATTTGCATTAAATAAATGAAAATCCACCTCTTTCTAAAGATCATAGAATCATAGAATATCAGAGTTGGAAGGGACCTCAGGAGGTCATCTAGTCTAACCCCCTGCTCAAAGTAGGATCAATCCCCAACTAAATCATCCCAGCCAGGGCTTTGTCAAGCTTGACCTTAAAAACCTCAAAGGAAGGAGATCCCACCACCTCCCTAGGTAACACATTCCAGTGCTTCACTCCCCTCCTAGTGAAAAAGTTTTCCTAATATCCAACCTAACCCTCCCCCACTGCAACTTGAGACCATTACTCCATGTTCTTTCATCTGCTACCACTGAGAACAGTCTAGATCCTTCCTCTTTAGAAATCCCTTTCAGGTAGTTGAAAACAGCTATCAAATCCCCCCTCATTCTTCTCTTCTGCAGACTAAACAATCCCAGTTCCCTCAGCCTCTCCTCATAAGTCATGGTTCCAGTCCCCTAATCATTTTTGTTGCCCTCCGCTGGACACTTTCCAATTTTTCCACATCCTTCTTGTCGTGTGGGGCCCAAAACTAGACACAGTACTCCAGATGAGGCCTCACCAATGTCAAATAGAGGGGAATGATCACGTCCCTCGATCTGCTGGCAATGCCCCTACTTATACAGCCCAAAATGCCGTTAGCCTTCTTGGCAACAAAGGCACACTGTTGACTCATATCCAGCTTCTCGTCCACTGTAACCCCTAGGTCCTTTTCTGCAGAACTGCTGCCTAGACATTCAGTCCCTAGTTTGTAGTGGTGCATGGGAATCTTCCGTTTTAAGTGCAGGACTCTGCACTTGGCCTTGTTGAACCTCATCAGATTTCTTTTGGCCCAATCCTCTAATTTATCTAGGTCCCTCTGTAACCTATCCCTACCCTCCTGCATATCTACCACTCCTCCCAGTGTAGTGTCCTCTGCAAACTTGCTGAGGGTGCAATCCACGCCATCCTCCAGATCATTAATGAAGATATTGAACAAAACCAGCCCCAGGACCAACCCTTGGGGCACTCCGCTTGATACCGGCTGCCAACTAGACATGGAGCCATTGATCACAACCTGTTGAGCCCGACGATCTAGCCAGCTTTCTATCCACCTTATAGTACATTCATCCAGCCCATACTTCTTTAACTTGCTGGCAAGAATACTGTGGGAGACCACATCAAAATCTAAAGTCAAGGAACAACACATCCACTGCTTTCCCCTCATCCACAGAGCCTGTTATCTCATGATAGAAGGTAATTAGATTAGTCAGGCATGACTTGCCATTGGTGAATTCATGCTGACTGTTCCTGATCACTTTCCTCTCCTCCAAGGGCTTCAGAATTGATTCCTTGAGGACCTGCTCCATGATTTTTCCAGGTACTGAGGTGAGGCTGACTGGTCTGTAGTTCCCAGGATCCTCCTTCTTCCCTTTTTTAAAGATGGGCACTACATTAGCCTTTTTCCAGTTGTCGGGGACCTCCCCTGATCACCATGAGTTTTCAAAGATAATGGCCTATGGCTCTGCAATCACATCCACCAACTCTGTTAGCACTCTTGGGTGCAGCTTATCCAGTCCCATGGACTTGTGTTCATCCAGCTTTTCTAAATAGTCCCGAACCACTTCTTTCTTCTTTTCTCACTTCTTTCCCAGTGCAGTAGTCTGGGAGCTGACCTTGTTCGTGAAGACAGAGGCAAAAAAAGCATTGAGTACATTAGCTTTTTCCACATCCTCTGTCACTAGGTTGCCTCCCTCATTCAGTAAGGGGCCCACACTTTCCTTGACTTTCTTCTTGTTGCTAACATACCGGAAGAAACCCTTCTTGTTACTCTTAACATCTCTTGCTAGCTGCAACTCCAAGTGTGATTTGGCCTTCCTGATTTCACTCCTGCATGCCTGAACAATATTTTTATACTCCTCTCTGGTCTTTTGTCCTATCTTCCACTTCTTGTAAGCTTCTTTTTTGTGTTTAACATCAGCAAGGATTTCACTGTTAAGCCAAGCTGGTCGCATGCCATATTTACTATTCTTTCTACACACCGGGATGGTTTGTTCCTGTAACCTCAATAAGGATTCTTAAAAATACAGCCAGCTCTTCTGGACTCCTTTCTCCCTCATGTTATTCTCCCAAGGGATCCTGCCCATCAGTTCCCTGAGGGAGTCAAAGTCTGCTTTTCTGATGTCCAGGGTCCGTATTCTGCTGCTCTCCTGTCTTCCTTGTGTCAGGATCCTGAACTCGACCATCTCATGGTCACTGTGTCCCAGGTTCCCATCCACTTTTGCTTCCCCTACTAATTCTTCCTGGTTTGTGAGCAGCAGGTCAAGAAGAACTCTGCCCCTAGTAGGTTCCTCCAGCATTTGCACCAGGAAATTGTCCCCTACACTTTCCAAAAACTTCTTGGATTGTCTGTGCACTGCTGTATTGCTCTCCCAAAAGATATCAGGGTGATTGAAGTCTCCCATGAGAACTAGGGCCTGCGATCTAGTAACTTCCATTAGTTGCCGGAAGAATCCACCTCATCCACCTCATCCACCTCATCCCCCGGTGGTCTATAGCAAACTCCCACCATGACATCAACCTTGTGCTCACACTTCTAAACTTAATCCAGAGACTCAGGTTTTTCTGCAGTTTCATACCAGAGCTCTGAGCAGTCATACTGCTCTCTTATATACAGTGGAACTCACTCACCTTTTCTACCCTGCCTGTCCTTCCTGAACAGTTTATATCCGTACATGACAGTACTCCAGTCATGTGAGTTTTCCCACCAAGTCTCTGTTATTCCAATCACATCAAAATTCCTTGACTGTGCCAGGACTTCAAGTTCTCCCTGCTTGTTTCCCAGGTTTCTTGCATTTCTGTATAGGCACTTAAGATAACTCACTGATCGTCCTGCTTTCTCAGTGTGAGGAGGAGCCCTGTCCTCTCGCGCTCTCCTGCTCGTGCTTCCTCCTGGTATCCCACTTCCCCACTTACCTCAGTAAGGTTAGCCAGCCAGCTCTTCCCTCTCTTCATTAGGGGGAGCCCGTCTCTGCCTAGCACTCCTCCTTCTTGGAACGCCATCCCATGCTTAAAGAATCCAAAGCCTTCTTTCCAACACTACCTGCATAGCCATTCATTGACTTCCACGATTCGATGGTCTACCCAGGCCTTTTCCTTCCACAGGGAGGATGGACGAGAACACCACTTGCACCTCAAACTCCTTTATCCTTCTTCCCAGAGCCATGTAGTCAGCAGTGATCCGCTCAAGGTCATTCTTGGCAGTATCACTGGTGCCCACGTGGAGAAACAGGAAGGGGTAGCGATCCGAGGGCTTGATGAGTCTCGGCAGTCTCTCCATCACATCGTGAATCCTAGCTCCTGGCATGATATCATGTTGAGACAAAAAATTGTTCCCTGCTTGTACAGAGCTAAAAATTGTAAATGAATTTGTAGTTGGTTGGTTCCATTTAAATAAAATAGACTGAATGTGCATCTTTATGAAAATGTGTGTATTTAGCCAGAAAACACAAATATTTCTATTAATATTTCCAGTTTAATGCCTAATTCTCGTATTTGTATGAATCTTTGCTTTTGTTTAGCTGTACTTTAGAATGAGTGTACTGGTGAGATTTTGTAGCCACTTTTCAACAAAATATTTTGTTCAGATTAGGATATGACATAAGTTTCAGAAGTGTGATGGATAGCTTATATAAATCCATTCATCAACATGTAGAGCAGAGACTAGTCCATGGAATTTCCCAGTATTGAGCAGTTTAAGTCAGTGATTTGCCTAAAATGAGTGATTGAAAGCTTAAACAGTAATTATGTGTACTACTGTGATTTTTAAAAAAATAATGTTAATTAGATCACATATTACCTTTATTAAATGCAGAGATCACAATATTGCTCTTTATTTATATTTATTTATAATTACATTACTTTTTCAAAAGGTTAATGAAGAAACCACAAAACAGACTGAGTTTGTGTGTGTGCATGTGTAATATATAATGCCTAGGGTTTTGAAACAGAAATTAAATATCAATGGAAAAAAATCACATATGGAGAAATGAAGCCTAAGAACAAATGTATTTTTGTGATACTGTCTGTAATTCATGCTGGATAATCATGAACCCAGCAGTTAATGACCTCTATTCTGATACATTAAGTCCAACCACAGATAATGGTGTCCTAGGTAAATTAACAAACCCAGTGGTAAACTTGCTTCTATTTCAGCAGGAGACAGTGTACAAATTAGCATTAGTTCTTAATAAGATCAGTGTCCTGCCATCTACACAGTTCTGTAGTGTTCATAATGCCGGGTTTTTTTTCAGGTGAAATTTTTTTCTCTTGAGGACACTTGTACAATGCATTCTCCTGACAGAGAGTCATCCTCATCCTAATCAGTCCCCTACTTGAAAACTTTCCCCATTTCTTACACTTTCATGCTGTGAGTGTTGCTGCGAGTTGTTGGGAATGATTATTCATTTGTAAGCTTCTTTAATAACATTTTCTTTAGATGTTGAGGTACCCAACAGAGCAAACCAAGGATTTGATTGTAAAATTATAGCTATTCAGAAAAAATGATGGTCACTCTATGGATAACCTTTGTCTAATTCATTGATTGAAGCTTATTACTGCCTGAATTAATATTTATTAAATTAATTCAAATAAATAAACAGCTACTTATAATAGACAGAGGTAAAGTATCAAAAAGGACCCAATTCTGTGAACTATAGAACACTTCATCCTGCAAGGATCTGAATGCCATCTACCCCTTTGAAAATAGGGTGCTTAGCATTTCATTGGAGGTGCTCTGCACTTCT
This sequence comes from Dermochelys coriacea, assembly GCF_009764565.3. NCBI lineage: Eukaryota > Metazoa > Chordata > Testudines > Dermochelyidae > Dermochelys > Dermochelys coriacea. The sequence goes on from NC_050073.1 coordinate 72,287,338, forward strand.
CAGGATCAAGCCCTAAAACACAATTTTGCACTACATCTGAGCACACACAAACACATTTTCATAAGGAATGGTTATGAGAAATAGAATTTATCTTCTGCTTAAGAATAATTATATTCTGTAGGTTTGGAAAATGTCATACACATTTTTAAACAAATTTATAAAAGTTCCCTTTCTATGCAATACTGAAGCACAGTTATTTCATTTGAAAGCTATATATTTTGCTTTTTAAAAAACAGTACTTGCTAAAATGGGAAAATAGGATTATAATGAGACTAATATTCACTAGTTTATTTGATTAATTTTTGTCCTCACTTGTTGAATAAATTATTCACATTCAATCTTTCCACTATTCGACCAGCTCTCTACATGCTCTGACAACTTATGACAAATAAATTAGTCATGAATATTGTCCATTAATTGAATAATACTTCTTTTATGAACAAAATTTTTATATTATTTGATGAAGTCTAATTAGAAAATTTCAGCCATAACTTACATGGCAAAAAAAAAAGAGGACATTTTCTAATTTGTATGTATATAGCAATATGTGAATATGAAATATGTGTGTGTATGTATATATGCATGTATGAAGAATATATCGCAATCCTATATATATATATATATATATGATTTCATATACAGCTCTTATCTGAACAAATGTGTGTGTGTGTGTGTGTGTGTGTGGGACTGAGGTATATTATACATTCTTTATATATTTATCATGGAATTTTTGTGAGTAAAAGTTAAATATACAGCTCTTGTCTGAACAAACCTCTCACTGTAAAATGTTTACCTTCATGACACGTACTATTATTTCATGATTATTTTAAAATACACTTAAAGAGTTTTACATGTTACCCAGCTACTAAGAATGCCTTAATAGAGAACTAATTTTTGTTAGAGGAGTCTCAACAATTTGAATTTTATATGCATGCATTATGTTTTCTTAAAAAGGGGAAATTATGCATCTGAAGGAATCTGTCTAGAATAATGGGGTTCTATAGAGGTTACTTTAATCATGTTCACTAGCAGTTATAGCTGTTTTACATCTTATTTGCAACAAAAGGGAACTCTAATTATCTTTAAAAAGAGCATAAAATGGTGTGCTTTGCTGCTGATGTAATGTTGATTTGTGAATGCTGCTGATAGGAACTGACAACTAAATACATGTCACACTTTTCAAAAATCAGTGGTGGTGACAGGATAACCCTCTTTTGTGACCTGGGGACCAGAAGATGGGGTATATATTTGCTTGTTAAGTAGAAACAATTTACAGTTTCCACTTAAAAAAATAAAAATGCTGTTATAGATGTGTTATCGATTACTTTAACAGTGTTCCATTTTCGTTATGACTTAAAGCTGCCTGCTGCAAATTAGATTTAGTGCATATAATCTCAGACTCACACAGTGAATAACAGTTCCTTGCATAATACAATATATTCACTGTACATGTAAAATAGCATGATAAAGAGTGTATATATGAAAAGTGTTTCAGTTTTATTTCCAATGCCCACATCTCATTTATAAAAACAAGCCTATCACAAAGTATTAAATTAAAATAAAAAAGAGCACTGCATTTGTTAAGATGTTCATTTAGTATCCATACAATAGAGTATGTATAAAATTGACCTAGTCTATTTTTAAGCCCAGATATGAAATTAATCAGTAGAGGTCTAAAATATGCTAGAAATAACCAACCTCCACCATTAGGCTTGATTTAAGGATCGCATTAGGCATTGGGGAACTACTAATCCACAATGTGTCAGAATGCTATGAATTTAACCTAAATACTGAAATGAATATTTGCTCTGTATAAAACCTAAGTTGCTGCCTTTGCCTGTCCATTAACTCTAAGGTCCGCTATTAAAGTTTCTATATGGGCCAAATTCAGCCATGGTGTAAGGGAGTACATTTCCATTGAAGTCAGTGGACTGGCCCCAGTTTACATCTCATATGTGCTCCATACATTTAAAAAGACATAATTTTATGATATTATATAGTACTTTTAAAATACTTATTGAGCTAAATTTATTAAACATTTTTTCCACAAGAGCAGAGCCATATTTATATTTATAAACCAAATCAAGTTTGAGTGCCAATGGGTATTCTCATGTGCAGTTGTGTGTTAGCATGCAGTTCATCATCTGTGCATCTGGATTTTCCCTTTACTTTTTTAAATAATTGTCCCATTTCATTTTTTGTTTCCAAATTCACTAAGACTGAATATGGTCTAAGGAGCACCGGGGGAAGTCCAGCATAAGTTAAAATAGGAATCTTGCTATATCTTACATCCTCCTGTTAGTTGGTTTTCCTGCTCCATGCTGTCTTCGGGCATCTCAGAGTGCACATTATCCCTTTATGCACCTATCGAATGCCATATCAGCACAAGTTGCATTACTTTGCCTCTATTCCCACTTGCATAAAGTTGTCACTAGAAGTGTTTTATCATCCTAGGTTTCAAGAATTTACCTGTCAGAATGTCTCTGCTTCTTCTTGTCATGCTACAGAACATAGTTTTTCTGAAATTAAATTTTCTGAAATTAAATTTCTGAAAATGGTCTTGTTTTACAAAATAACGGTAAAAATTCCCAACTGTGAATGATCCTATATTTGAATGAATACTTCAGCATTTTCATTTTCAGAATATGACATTTTACTTGGGAAAAAATCCTATGAAAACATTCTCAGGTTTGTAATTTTTTATGTAAAACAAGCCCATTTCCAGCAGTGTTGTGAAAAGATACATTGCTGGGCAACTGAATGGCCAGAAGCCAAATTAAAAATTAGTGTTTTTTTTTAAAAAGTATGATTATTTCAATTAACTACTATATCGTATCTTCTCTACCAGTGTAGAGTGAAGTTATGTAGCAATCATGTTCAGATATTTAAGGGGATACAAAATTTAAAATTTCCCTTAGCATACTGTACAAATTTACACTTGGCATTTTAATTGTCAGTTCTAGTTTTCTGCTAGAGGTGCATGCAACTATTTCTGTCATAACACAGAGGTAGACTGTGTAGGGTGGCTTTATATACACTCTCACTAGAAAGTATTCAGAGTAGCAGCCGTGTTAGTCTGTATTCGCAAAAAGAAAAGGAGTACCCGTGGCACCTTAGAGACTAACAAATTTATTAGAGCATAAGCATCCGATGAAGTGAGCTGTAGCTCACGAAAGCTTATGCTCTAATAAATTTGTTAGTCTCTAAGGTGCCACGGGTACTCCTTTTCTTTTCACTAGAAAGTAGCATCCCTTGGTGCTTTATAATACTAAAAGCCTGACAACATACTTTTGTATACTTTTAATTTGTTGTATGACTAAACAATAATGCTAACTGCATGCAGAACACCCATCTCATTCAGAAGGATGAGGGTGTAAGCCAGCTATGAGGGAATGAGACAACCCTATTAGTAGATTCTGGAGTGTGTGTGTTTGTGAGAGAGAGAGAGAGAGAAGTAGGCAGGTGTGTGTGTGTGTGTGTGTGTGTATGTGTGTGTGTGTGTGTGTGTGTGTGTGTGTGTGTGAGAGAGAGAGAGAGGCATTCCTCTTTCTCATAATTTTTTAGCTCCATGTGGAGCTCATGGATTGCTGGAGGAGTTGTTTGAAGGTTGTCCCACCACCACAGCCACTGACTGACTACCAATGGGGACCATGGAATCCAAATGATTTGTGCTCTCCCCACTTTTCCCTGGGAATTTAAGGATCACCTTCTGAGCTGAGGGCCATTCTGCACTCTTTGTGCTGTTCCTTTCTCCTCCCCTAGGTATACATTTGGGGGTTTATATTTCTTAAGTGAGATTTCATGGACTGCTAGGGGCTCAACCAATCACTTTTTGGGGTCTGATAGACATTTTCACACAAGGCAGAATGGTCATTTGGAAGTCTAATGGGAAGATTTGTTTTGTTTTGTTTCACTTCATCTCACCCATCAGGAGTTCTGGCTTTGGTTAAGTTTTACTCATTAGTTTTGTCACAGCTATGGACAGGAATCCTGTGCAGATGTGTTGCTTTCAAGGTCCATTGTATATGTCTGTAGCCTAGTTGGTTGACTGGGGGCTAAATTCCTATTGATTTAATTGGTAGTAGGGGTAGGCCTGAAATGTCAGAACAATGGAGAAAAAAACAGAATATGTTTGTGAGAAACAATGAGGAAGTGTTTCAGAGTAGCAGCCGTGTTAGTCTGTATTCGCAAAAAGAAAAGCAGTACTTGTGGCACCTTAGAGACTAACAAATTTATTAGAGCATAAGCTTTCGTGAGCTACAGCTCACTTCATCGGATGCATTTGGTGGAAAAAACAGAGGAGAGATTTATATACACACACAGAGAACATGAAACAATGGGTTTATCATACACACTGTAAGGAGAGTGATCACTTAAGATAAACCATGACCAGCAGCAGGGGGGGGAAAGGAGGAAAACCTTTCATGGTGACAAGCAAGGTAGGCTAATTCCAGCAGTTAACAAGAATATCAGAGGAACAGTGGGGGGTAGGGTGGGGGGGAGAAATACCATGGGGAAATAGTTTTACTTTGTGTAATGACTCATCCATTCCCAGTCTCTATTCAAGCCTAAGTTAATTGTATCCAGTTTGCAAATTAATTCCAATTCAGCAGTCTCTCGTTGGAGTCTGTTTTTGAAGCTTTTTTGTTGAAGGATAGCCACTCTTAGGTCTGTAATCGAGTGACCAGAGAGATTGAAGTGTTCTCCAACTGGTTTTTGAATGTTATAATTCTTGACGTCTGATTTGTGTCCATTCATTCTTTTACGTAGAGACTGTCCGGTTTGGCCAATGTACATGGCAGAGGGGCATTGCTGGCACATGATGGCATATATCACATTGGTAGATGCGCAGGTGAAGGAGCCTCTGACAGTGTGGCTGATGTGATTAGGCCCTATGATGGTATCCCCTGAATAGATATGTGGACAGAGTTGGCAACGGGGTTTGTTGCAAGGATAGGTTCCTGGGTTAGTGGTTCTGTTGTGTAGTGTGTGGTTGCTGGTGAGTATTTGCTTCAGACTGGGGGGCTGTCTGTAAGCAAGGACTGGCCTGTCTCCCAAGATCTGTGAGAGTGATGGGTCGTCCCTCAGGATAGGTTGTAGATCCTTGATGATGCGTTGGAGAGGTTTTAGTTGGGGGCTGAAGGTGATGGCGAGGGGCGTTCTGTTGTTTTCTTTGTTGGGCCTGTCCTGTAGTAGGTGACTTCTGGGTACTCTTCTGGCTCTGTCAATCTGTTTCTTCAGACAAGATCCATAAACCTGGAAATCCTTGACGCCCCATCATCTCAGGCATTGGCACCCTGACAGCAGGATTGTCTGGCTATGTAGACTCCCTCCTCAGGCCCTACATTACCAGCACTCCCAACTATCTTCGAGACACCACTGACTTCCTGAGGAAACTACAGTCCATTGGTGATCTTCCTAAAAACACCATCCTAGCCACTATGGATGTAGAAGCCCTCTACACCAACATTCCACACAAAGATGGACTACAAGCCGTCAGGAACAGTATCCCCGATACTGTCACGGCTAACCTGGTGGCTGAACTTTGTGACTTTGTCCTCACCCATAACTATTTCACATTTGGGGACAATGTATACCTTCAAATCAGCGGCACTGCGATGGGTACCCGCATGGCCCCACAGTATGCCAACATTTTTATGGCTGACTTAGAACAACGCTTCCTCAGCTCTCGTCCCCTAATGCCCCTACTCTACTTGCGCTACATTGATGACATCTTCATCATCTGGACCCATGGAAAAGAAGCCCTTGAGGAATTCCACCATGATTTCAACAATTTCCATCCCACCATCAACCTCAGCCTAGACCAGTCCACACAAGAGATCCACTTCCTGGACACTACGGTGCTAATAAGCGATGGTCACATAAACACCACCCTATATCGGAAACCTACTGACCGCTATTCCTACCTACATGCCTCTAGCTTTCATCCAGATCATACCACTCGATCCATTGTCTACAGTCAAGCTCTACGATATAACCGCATTTGCTCCAACCCCTCAGACAGAGACAAACACCTACAAGATCTCTATCATGCATTCCTACAACTACAATATCCACCTGCTGAAGTGGACGTCAATCAGACGTCAAGAATTATAACATTCAAAAACCAGTTGGAGAACACTTCAATCTCTCTGGTCACTCGATTACAGACCTAAGAGTGGCTATCCTTCAACAAAAAAGCTTCAAAAACAGACTCCAACGAGAGACTGCTGAATTGGAATTAATTTGCAAACTGGATACAATTAACTTAGGCTTGAATAGAGACTGGGAATGGATGAGTCATTACACAAAGTAAAACTATTTCCCCATGGTATTTCTCCCCCCCACCCCACCCCACCCCCCACTGTTCCTCTGATATTCTTAAAAAGAAAAGGAGTATTCTTGTTAACTGCTGGAATTAGCCTACCTTGCTTGTCACCATGAAAGGTTTTCCTCCTTTCCCCCCCCCCTGCTGCTGGTGATGGTTTATCTTAAGTGATCACTCTCCTTACAGTGTGTATGATAAACCCATTGTTTCATGTTCTCTGTGTGTGTATATAAATCTCTCCTCTGTTTTTTCCACCAAATGCATCCGATGAAGTGAGCTGTAGCTCACGAAAGCTTATGCTCTAATAAATTTGTTAGTCTCTAAGGTGCCACAAGTAATGAGGAAGTGTGTGTGTATATATTATATCTCTGAGCAGCAAGTTTGAATCCTTTCTCTCTCTGTCCAACACCACCTACGCTCTGCCATTGTCTGACTGGTGGGGATTGAGCAGAAGAGTTGCCATCCCCACCTGCCGGAAGAAGCCCACATCTCTGAGTCCCTTCTGTGGAATAGTTGCCCACTTTTGTGAATGCTGTTTCCTATAGCAGAGAGGAAGGATAATCTGTTATTAAGGGACAAGGAGTCAGGAGTTCTGGGTTTAATACTGGCTCTGTCACAGACTTTCTGTGTTACCTAAAGCAAGTTACTTAAACTCTCTGTGCCTCATTCCCCTATCTGTAAAATGGGGGAAACTGTATTTCCTTTGTCTGCCTGGTCTATTTAGATTGTGAGCACTATGGCAGGGACTGTCACCCACTCTGTGTATAAACAGAATTCAGCCCAATGGAGCCACCAGTCTTGGATCAGACCTGTAGCTACTACTGTAATACAAACTATTATTAATAGCAAATAACAAAGAATAACAATAAAATTAAATGGCCATTGAAATGTATTGATTCTTACTGAACATAATCCTAGCATTTATTAAATCAGAAAACTGGGGGCAGGGTGGCTGAGGGGACTGATGATGGGATATGTGAAACTTTCACATCTAATTCTCCAAGTCAGAAAGTCATTACCCGCTTATGTGTTTCTAAGCACTATGTGAAATGTGTTGGTGTTCTCAGTTCAGTACTTAGTGAACAAGCATCCAGATCACAAATTTCATCACCATCACAAATAACATCTTTGTTAGAGATCTCAGCCAAGCAATAAATGGATATTGACTGGAAATATCCTCCCACTTTAAGTGGTACACTACAGTGTTAAGGCAATGTACATTGACAAAGTAGCATGAAGAAACTTTCATTTTGTAGATGGAGAACTTCCCTCTCCATGGCTGACAGTCTGGCATCTTTCACAAGAAGTAGTTTTAAATGTCAAAATCTGTTAAGTCACCACTGACGGGTCCAACAAATCTGGGCTCATATCACAGGAAGTCAAATAAATGTGGAGCTAAATGATAATATATTTGGTAAAACCAAGAGATGATCTCCTCCTAGTGTAGAAGATTGCCTGATAAAGGCAATCTCTGACAGTAATTTCTGTATAATTTCTGTATACCTGAACATACAGAAATCTGAGCCTTCCACAACCAGCCTGGCCAAATGGGGAAAGCCGTACCAATGAGAAAGTTAATCTGGTTTTAGCTCTTGAAGAGATATGGAAAGATAAAGACTAGTGAACACTGACAGGTTTATTTCTGTTACTGAGGGTTTGGTAGGTCAATATATGTGCATATGGGACCTGTCCAAAGCCAGCAGAATTCCATGAAAAGCGTTGCATTGATTTCAATGGACTCTACATTAGGCCCATGCTATGCTAGGTATAGTGCAGAGATTCTTTCTATTCTATTTTGCATAGTTTTTTTATTTCATACATTATTCACAGTTTGCGATGCCAAAAGCAGTTTATATCCTTGACACACAGAAAACAAAGAAAGAAAAGCAGTATATTTATTGTCATTATTATGAAAACTAAGTCACGATGCATTTCATTTTCATTATATTACAGGATTTTAATAAGCTCCATTGATAGCAGTCACTTGTCCTTACCACACAATAAAGAAGAAAGAAAAGAGGACTTTGGGGGTTGTTTTTGAAACTCTTGTATACTGTCTAGGCGTTTTAAGCACAAATTTCATTTCTTTTCCACATCACAAACCTCTTTGATGACAAAGTCACGTATCCTTAGTCTCTAACTCAAAAGTAAAAAAGACATTTAGATAGTTTTCCTGAACTTTGAAGGGAGTTTTACATTGGAGAATGCAATTGCATAAATCAGGCATATTGGATTTTCTGATTCAGCCCTATTCTGGACTCGGTAATCTAATACCTACTAAAACACCACACTGTTGATCATGTTTCCAGGGACATCTGAAATCTTTAGATAAATAGGGTTTAGTATGAAAGGGAGAGACTGAGCTGCTTTACAGAATGGGCAGTGAGGAGAATGCTGCCAACTTGTGATATCTAAAGAATCTAAGCCGTGCCTGAGTCCCTGTCCCCAGCATACAACGAAGATCCTGGAGACCTATATAGTGCTGCCATAACTAAACTTTGTCTCATCCAGAATTCATTTACATAAGATTCGTTATACAACACCTATCACTGCTTGCACTACTCAGGAACATGACCCTTTAATTCATTCACTTTCTTCACTCATTTTGTTCCTTAACTTGCTATTTGTGCTCTTTCTAGATCACTCTTTGCACTGAATAAGTTTGACTGTCTGACTGGGAGGGGGAAAGAGAGACTATTAAATTTATCCCCATTATAGCCCTTAAAATAAAAAACAGCTGGGAAAAGAAAATAAGAATCCTAAACCCATAATATAATGTCTCTTTTGAAAAGCATGGCTAGCTTGTTTTCCCTTCTTTGATACCTGGCATTGTTATTTCTAACAGCAGTCAGCAGAAGAAAAAAGTTTGTGGGTAGATTAAAATGAAAATACCCTTTTGTGATGCTTTTCTTTTCTTTTCAGAAAAAGAATAAAAGGGTTAGATTTTTTAATTTGAGTCAGTGTGGAATGTTTGCCATGTGTGACAGTGGTGTTTCGTTAGGTTTTGTCATACATAAGTTGGGAGGAGGGAGTGGCTGTTTGAGGGGAAGACCATAGCATACAAAATTCACTCCAATTTTGTGAGTCTGGTGAACTAGGAGAATTATACAGAAAACTTATAGATATGTCCTTGTATTGTCACAGTTGAGCTACAGTTCATCAGTTCAAACCTTACCATTGCAACAAGTCACATTGTTATGTGTTCTACTTTTTACCAAATGCTCACATCACCAGCTCCCTCCCTAAGCCACTGTTCTGTAACGAACACTTGAAAAACTTAATATAATGAGAATACAACCACTATTGTGGGTAGTGCTCCTACTCTCCACATTCTCCAAACAACCCTATATATATAGGATGTGTGGTTGCTGATATATCCATCTAAACAATTTAAGAGAGCTTCATTTTTAGGTCACTGGCTATATACACATGCTCTTGGGTGGTAAAAAGTCATTTACAGGTCAGCACTTGCTGAATTACCACACAGAGGTATGTGATATGCTGAAGCTAGGAGGTAACTGTAGCAGCTTGACAGTCTCTTCTGTCAAATGTTGATTTTTTTTTAAAAGCAACCACTCTACATGACGTATTATTTTGACTACATTGCAAGTATGATTGAGTATTTTTGAAATACATTATTTTGATTTTTTTCTTGAGTCCTAATGAGGTAAGAGATTTGTTTAATTTTCTCTCTCTCCAACCCTATTTGTCTTCCCAAAATCTAATTAAAATATTTTAATCTGGCTACTTGTCTGGTAGCACTTGTCTTCCTTTGCATTTGGATAGTTTCAATATCTTTTATAAAACTTGATAGTCTGAAGACCATGTCAGTGCTGACTATCAAACTGAACAAACCATTAATACTACTTACTTTAATACTATTGTTACAAGGAAAGGTAAAGAAAATATAGTGTTCTGACTCACTCAATCAATAATGGCGCAAATATTATTATATTTGCATAGAATAATTATTTTACCTAAAAGAATATTCCAACAAAACACTCAAGAAATAAGTCTGGAAATGTACAGTTAAGGAATGACTCCACTACATTTATATTACATATTCCTTCTTCATTTACTCTCACTCCATGCAAATAATACCTCCCCATCAAACCTTAACTTTGTCCTCGTGTAATATGCATAAATACACTTAAGTTAAGAAACGGATATTACTAGGTTATTACAATGGAGAACCAATTTAACCTGAACTGGTGCAACTACCGCTGCTTCATAATATCAAGGACATTCGAGGGCTGGTCTACAAAGAGGTTTTAAAAGGGATCAAATCAAGTTGCTCAGTTTGAAAACACTTGCATTCATGACACAAAGCCATCACTGTGCACAAACTCTGCATTTATCAGGAACTCTGGAGTCCTCTTGAAAAGTGGACAAGGTTGCTTCAAATTGTATTAGTTCGGTCATTTGTTGGTGTGCACGCCATTGCTGTGCGCCACTTTTTGCATACTTCTAATGGCTATCCCACAGGGCTTTGCAAGCTGAGCAGTACCGAAGGGTCCATTTACTTGTGTGCTCTCCCTGCCCTGTTGTAAAATTTCTAGGATAGCCCATCCCTTTTTTAAAAGGTAGCACACAGCCAGATTTTGCCCATTTGCTCCGGGATCCCAGTGTATGATATTCAGGTGATACAAATATGATTGCAATCCAGAAGCCCTACAACATGTCTCATGCAGACTCTTGGAGAGATACTGAGACCCTGAATTTCATTGCCATCTGGGGAGAAGAAGGAAGATGCCATGCAGATACTGTCCCCTGACAGCCAAAATCCTGATGATGGCCAACTGGATAGCAATCCCCTGTCCAGCCTTGCTACAAGGGACCCTGATTCCTGCCCTGCATTGACTGAGCCTGAACCCAAGCCAGAAACCCAGGCTGGGACTAAAAGAGGCAGGAGCCCTGACGGGAACTTTGGCATATAAGTACCTATCTTTACAATGTATTATTATTATTATTAGTGGTAGATGTGAGCTAGTAGCCTTGGCTTCCCTCCACCCACTTTGTTGTTTCAAAATGGCTCCTGCATGGCATAGTCAGTTGTACCCCATCCACCCTCAACCCCTTCTCCAGTGGCAGATTTGAGTACCAAAAGCATTCATTTGTGCAAAATTCAACAGTTTATTGAGGCAGTGCTTACAGGAAAAGAAATTTTGTTCATTTTTGTACTTTTTGTGAGGTATGAGTGCACAGTGCATGCCCGTCAAAGCACAAACATTACTGCTCCCTGCTGAGGTACAAATGCCCTGTCACACTCGTGCTAGTTGGTAATAATTGCAGGACCCTATCTATTTTCCTCTGCACTTTCTCCATGTCTGCAGAGGAGATCTAGCAGAACTTAAGGCTCAGAAATTGCTCGATTTTGTTTTGTTCCCTATAGGGAACAGTCCCACGCCCATGCCGCCGGTATAGCTTGCAAGCCTCTTCCACTCCTGGAGCGCTGGGGGTGGACCATCCCAACCAATAACTCCACAGCGTATTTTGCTAGTCTGCCCTTTGCCTTTTTTGAAAAAGACTATACTCAGCCTCCTACTCAACCACCTCAGTGTAACATCATCATCATCATAGAGGACAGTCCACAGCAGATACAGAAGAGATTACTATCCAGCTCCCCCTTCAAACCTCCCATAACTCCCTATTATACCTCTAATGACACAGAATTTCCTCCAGCACACAAACAAAACTGCAGAAACAAACCTGAAACATAGCTCCAGCCGTCCCGCCCCACCTCTAACAGTATGACAGCTGATACAGTTGACCGAAATCCAAATATAAATGTCCTCCATACATGCACTTACCATCTCTGTGGTTCCACCAAAGAATCAGAAGTGTCCCAGGGAGGTATAGCCACATACGTCTGGGATATGAACAATAAGCAACAGTTTTTTCCCTATTCCCAGAGCCACACCACCTGGAACAACTAGACAGTCAAGGCCCAGGCCTCTATCTACTGCTGATGGGCTGAATCTGAGGGCAGAAAAAAGGAAGACTCACAATGACTTATTTGCGGAACTCATGGAAAAACCAGCTGGCTGAGAGGTGGAGCCTGAACATGAGGACCCAGTAGAAAAAAAAATGCAGCTGTCTAAGAAGATTGTGGCAGTGGCCAAAGACAGTGTCACAGTGGCTAGGGAAAGAGTGGCTGTGGCCAAAGACAGCATCACCATGGTGAAGCAGAGTATGGAAAAAGAGATGCAGAGGTACCTCATGGATGCAATCCTGAACAAGAAAGTCCTCCTGCAAAACATGCTCCTGCTACGCTGGCCAGTAGGTCCTACAGTCCCATCATTTGAGACCCAGTTAAGTTCTTCAGCCTCTGACCAATGCTGGCTGTTGAGACCAGCAGCAAACCCTAGCCACCACAGCCCCACAGCTCCCAGTGGCTCCCATTTACTGCTCAGGTCCAACCTCTGGACACCAAGAATACTTGCACCTGGGAGTCCAGCTCTTCTAAGCCCTGCAATACTCCTGCAAGTGGTGCTGCAGCACTCAACTCCAGAATCCAAGGGGACAAGAAGAGCCAGAAGCAAGCTATATACTCGCCTGTAACTTTATACTCCTCCCAAAAATTGTTGTATTTGAAACGTTCTTACAGTTACACTTTGAGTTTTGTTTGTACTATTCTATTCATTAGATTCATTCGTTTGTGTACAGTTGTTTATTCTGTAAATTAGTTAGTTAAATGTATTTCCAAATCAAGGATATTATTTTTCCATTGGTTTCATTAAAACTTTATTATTGGGTTTTTATTGTTCTTTCATAATGAAAACTGTTCACAGTATATCCATTAGCAGTCATCATTGCAGTTAACACAGGAAATCCTTTAAATAAAGATGAAATGTTCCCTATGTGCTTTTGTAAACCCCTAAGAATTTTTTCACCTTTATTTAAAAGATTTTCTGTGTTAAATGCAATGATGGTTCATAATGGATGTATTGTACACAGTTTATTATGAAAGTACAATAAAAAAACAATAATAACGTTTTAATGAAACCAATGGAAAAATAATATCTTTGTATTTGGAAATACATTTAACTAACCAATCTTCTTATGTAACCAACTGTACACAACCCTTTAATTATTGCAAAAGTGCAAAAAAACCTCAAAGTTCAACAGTAAGAACATTTCAAATACAAGAATTTGGAGGGGGTCCAGAAAGTTCAAGGTGAATAAATACCTTACCTTTTATTCATTTTGTCCGCAGGGGTACTGGGGTTAAGTGCTGAGACTCAAAACTTTCAGGGGCACTGCAGGGTGTTATACTGAGGTGGCAAAGAATGGTCTGATTCAGAAAGGCAAAGGGAAGACCAGTGAGATACTCTGTGAAGTTATTCACAAGGGTGTCACCCCCAGAATTGTTGCAGGAGTGGAAGAGGCTCGCAAGCTTTACCAGCGGGTATGAGCATGTAGTTATTACCTATAATATGGTAAACAAAACTGAGCTTAGTCTTAGATTTAACCTTTGTATATCTCCCCTGCAGATTTGGAGAAAGGTCAAGGCATTTGTACCTCAGTTGGGAGCAGCACTCTTTGTGTCTTGACCAGGCATGCAATGTGCCCTCATACCTCATGTAAACAATGAAAACTGACCCAATTTTTTTCCTGTAAAAACTGTCCCAATACACTGTTGAGTTTTGTGCCAATGAATGCTTTTGGTATACAAATTGGCCCTGGAGAAGGGGCAGAGAAGGGACAGAGAAGGGGTAGAGAAGGGGCAAAATGCAGCAGGATGGCAGCTGCCATTTTGAAGCAGCAAAAGGGGGAAAGTGGAAAGGAGGCAGATGCTCCTAGCTCAAATCCACCAATAACAATAAATAATAAATTGTAAAGATCGGTATTTATATGCCAAAGTTCTCTCCAAGGGATCTGACTCTCTGGTCCCAGTCTTGGTTTTTGGCTCTGGCTCAGACTCAGGCTCAACGAATGCAGGGCAGATATTGGGGTCCATTGTACCAGAGCAGGACTGGGAATGGCTATCCAACTGGCCATCATCTGGGTTTTGAGTCGCAAAAAGATGCTGGCTGTCAGGGGACAGCTCCTGTCTGGCATCCTCCTGCTCATTCTCCAGTGGGAGGGAGTTGTCAGTGTCTTCAGTGGTAGGGAGAGTGCAGGCCACAGGCCACAGGCTCCCAATTGTGCCTGGGACAGGTCACATTATAATTGTGTAGGATCCTGTCCAGTTCTTCCAATAATGGACAGGTCAGGTGTCCCCTACTCATTTGTCTCTTTTTATCCTTCGTTTCAACATACTTTCTCCTGAGCTGCTTGCTCTTTATCCAGCACTGGTTGACATCTTGGTTTTGACCACTGACAGACATCTGCTTTGCATTGTCCACAAAAAAAATCCTTATTCCTGTGGCTGGAACGTTCTGAATCAATGCTTCTTCCCAGATGGAGATGAGATCCCCGGTCTCAGCACAGTTCCAAGCAGCTATGTGAAACATGTTCTGGATTGCAGTCCTAGTTCTGTTACCAGAATATGGTACACTGAGATCCAGGATCAAACAGATGAAATCTGGCTGTTTGTCACCTTTTAAAAGGAGGAAGTGTTATCTTGGAAACTTTACATTGGAGCCAGGAGGGCAAACAAGTAAATGTACAGATCAGTAATGGTCAACCTGAAAAGCACTGAGGCATAGCTGTTAAAAGCATGCAAAACGTGGTGCCCAGACAAACAAAAGACTGAATCAATACAATTCCAAGCAAACCTCATCCACTTTGAAAGAGGACTCCATAGTTCTCAATAAATGTTAAATTAGTTCACAGTGATGGGTTGTGTCAAGTGTATGCAAGTCTTTTTGAAACCACATTAACTCAATTTGATTCAGTTTAAAATACTCATGTAAACAAGCCCTTTGAAACCATGTCATCAAGAGTATCCGGTTCTAGTAGAATCCAAGATTTATGAAAGAGGTAAATACAAACAAACTAAAATTTCATTTAAGTACTACAACTACTTAATAATAATTAATGAATTAATTGAATTGCTTTGTGGTAGTACCTAGAAGCTCTAGTCATGGACCAGGGCTCCATAGTGCTAGGCATTGTACAAACACTGAACAAAAAGTCCCTGACCCAAAGACATTACAAGTGCTACAGACATTTCACAATTATGTCAAAGGCAGTTAGTTAATGTTGCAAATGTTTTAGAATCAAAATTAAGATGGCAGATATTTTGTGGAAAAGATGAGTATGTGATACTGTAATTAATGAATACCATAATGCAGGGGTTCTCAAACTTCATTGCACTACAACCCCCTTGTGACAACAAAAGTTACTGCACAGCCCCAGGAGCGGAGACCGAAGCCTGAGCCTGCATAAGCCCTGTCATGCCGGTCGGGCAGGCAGGCCTAAGCCAAAACCCAAGGTCTTCAGCCCTGGGCAGGGCGCCTGTAATCTGAGCCCCACCACCCAGGGCTGAAGCCCAAGGGCTTTGGCCTGCCTGGCCTCGGCCCCAGCCTCGTGCTTTGGCTTCAGCTCCAGACCCCAGCAAGTCTAAGGCCAGCCTCAGTGACTCCATTAAAACGAGGTCACAACCCACTTTAGAGTCCCAACCCACAGTTTGAGAACTGTGATAGCTTTGCAACACTGAGATAGGTTCATAGAAATAAAATATATATACATAGGTGTATATATATTATTTTCCCTCATTTTAGGGGGTGTGCTCTACTCATTTCACACTGACCTACTATTGTTTGTTTCACTGAGTCTAGTGTGCATTCTGCCCCAACTAGGAAATGTGTCTACACTTTCCATTAAATCTCTAAGTAAAGAAGAGATGCTTCTGTCAGTAGAAGAAAAATAAACTGAGCCTCTGTGAGGTAAAGAATCAAGTTGTGGATGGCTGATTTATCAATTGGAAACATGTCTTTACATGGCTTTGACTGTATATTTCATACAGGTGAGTCATACCGGTTCATTTGCTACATTGTCTTGGCATCAGCAGGGTACTAATTTAAATGGCAATGCTATTCATGCTTAAATCAGTTCATCTGATGAAAGAAGGAGTTTCTAGTTTAAATTCTTCTTTAAGAGACATTTTAAAAGCTTCAAAAGATAGTCATTGATCGAAACTATAGGGCAAGAAATCAGCTTATTTACATACAGACATAATGACAGTCTTTTAAGAAAAGTCACAGCAAGCAGAAAATATACTTTAGAACATGAACATAGCCAGAGTCCATTCCAGCTGACCAGAGATCTCTATTTGCTTATCCTCTCTTCCGTTTTAAGGGGATTAACTAACCAACAGATTCTGGCTTCACCATAGCCTCAGAAAGCTATCTAATGTGATCTCTTCAGGCTCAGGGGTTGAGATCTGAGGTACTATTTTTGGCCACTCTTAAAATTTCTTTCACTAATAAAAAGGGAAATTTCAGATTATGTAACACTATCCTAAAAGTTCTGAGCAGGAGTCTCTGCCTTTTTTCAGTAATTCACTGTGAATTACTGCGTCTATCTCAGGCACTTATCCACTGACATGCTTTTCAATACACAGTAGTGCCAATTCGACAGTTGAGTAAATCAATTATTGTCCACAACTATGGTTTTAGGAGATGCAAACAGAGGATCTGAGTCAATCAAACTCAATTTTTTATTCAAGAGACTGACCAAGTGTTTATGCCATTAGGCAAGAATTGCTGCTCCATTAATTATCAGCTTGGCCCTGTGGCCAAGAGCAGTGACAGAAGAATACAGCATGAACATGTTTTCATGCAACTTCCTCCAGAGCTGTAGTCTTTTCATTAAAGTAATGTTCTGTGTCAGGCATTACAGCTCTTTTTCCAATTTCTGTTCATAACTATGTACTCTTCATTCCCTATCTTACTTTCACAACTGAATGATGCACAATGAGTCCTACATGTTGATTTCTTGCTCGGTGCCTGGGTTGTTGGTTTCCTCTCTTACAGTTCTCTGAGCAATATCAACATATTCCTCATTCATTTACTCCATTGCTTTTCAGGGTCAGAGCTAATGGTGAGAAATGATTTGAAATGTCAATAGTATATCAGAAACATAAGATAGATCAACTTGGCTTTGGAAGAAAAAAAGCTGTCTTGCATTAATTTTAAGCTTACTAGTGTAGGAAAGCAACTGCAGTTCTTCTACATATGTAAAGTTTATAGATCATCATCTAAAATCTATTGGATACAGCATAATTTATTACCTTAGAAGCTGAGTAATGTTATATACCAAATGTAGAAGACTATGCATTTAGAAACTGAACATTTGTTGCATAAGACAGAACAGTAAGGGCTCTATTTCCTTGTGCAAATAGAGGCATAAGGAAAGATCTATGTGTGGTTGCTCAAGTTGCATTTAAATCTTCTGGCATTTTAAGACATGAAATTGTAATTCTTGTAGCAGAAAACATCTGGATGCTTTGTATAATTGTTCTATCTCATCACAATCAGCATCTTTATTTGTAGGTATATTGTACAATCTCTCTAAGCATGTCTTTTTTATTTGCAAATTCTGTTTTCAAAGGTTGTCTGGATACAAACTGGCAGACCTTCTGTGGAAAACAAAGAAAAAAGAGACATAGAATTGTGCCCTTTCTTATATCATCTCTGCTACATCAAAGGAAACAGTGGCCTTGTAAACTCATTTAGGCACAGTTAATGGTATCTTTTGGAGCTCATTAATTATATCAATGCTCCATTTAATTCATTATTATTGCCTCCTACAAACTTGCTTCCACTCAGAGCATGGGCAATTTTCACCATTTTGTATCAGACATATGACATACATACCTCTTACTCTCAAGCAACCAATTTCAGGGCAAAGGCCTCTTCAGCACTCTAGGCTGAAAGGTGAGGTCATAAACTCACCAGGATGACCAGTGTAAACTGATAATATTAGCAACTTCAAACCAAAATGAGTCAGGAACAAAGGTAACCATAATGTTCTGAGGTACTTGGGGAGGTAAAATCATGTATTCACCTAATTAGCATTATAGATTTTCTACAACTTTTTTTTAAAAAAAGAGGTGAATGCAATGGTAACGAGGAGAATGACAATTTATGAAAATGTAAGTCTAATTGTAAATGACCCTCTGGCAGAGACAAGGAATGCTGGCAGTAGGTATATCAGATGTTGTGAGATGCCAGTTTGGAAACTTCCACAAGCCAACATTTTAATTTTCTATTTCATTTCTATCACAACAGAACTGTAACATTGACTGAAGCTACGAATGAACTTTAACAAAAATTAGTAAAAGAATAACAGCAAACCCATTGTCTAGGATTGCACAAGGCTGATAGATGATGTGATGATTACAAATAGATGAATTTTCTTTATTCTCATTCTAATTGTGGGAGGCCTTATCAATATCCCTTCCCACCACCACTTCCTCAGCTGATGTACTACCATTGCTGCTTCTTTATGCATCGAGTTTTGCTCTATGAACAGCATATTAGAAAAAGGGATTACAGAGAGGATGGTTGAAATAGGACCTCTTACCATTATTTTCCTTATCTCCTAGAGCTTGATCACGCGATGTGCTAAGAACTCTGGCCCAATCCGGCAAAGCAGTTAAATACAAATTTAATGTTAAGCATGCGAATGATGGGACTTTTCACATATTTAACATCAAATGTGTTAAATGATTCACTGGATTAGGCCAGAGAGCTCAGCACTATGCAGGACCAAGCCCCTAATGGCTATGTAGGAAGAGGATATATGTAGGAAGAGGACAGTGTTACCAGTTGTAGCTGGTACAGTACCCAGTGGTTCGTTTTTACTGAGGCAACCTTTTCTCCATTTTTTAATTTTGTGTAACTAAAACTTTTCCTGTACATTTACCCCAAAGCATCACATTTTCCCTCTTTTAGTCCCAGGGAAATGCTCAGTTCTGACTTTTAAATATAAACGGAAGGAAATGTTAAAACAAACACCCCTGTCCAGTCTACTAACTATAGGTAAAAGTGCTCCAGACTGCTTTTCCTGTAATTCTCTGTTGCTCCTGATAAGTGTGCCCTATACTCCTCTTTTTGCATGAACAGTTATGACTGATCACATAAGAAAGGGACAGAGTGATGCAAACTGACTTTTAGCTGTGACCTCCCCCCATTATGCTCTACAAATGAAGCCTGATTTTTGGTGCTGTCATGAGATCAGCAAACAATCAGCAAGTGATCTGAGATTGCCTCCCTATCACCTCTACCTTTTACTTTTGTCAATTGGGTTTTAACTTTCAGTCTTTTTCTTTATTTTCATAGCTCCACATTAGATCAACAGCAGAATGTGCATTATAATTCTCTCAGGTATGGAGGTGTCTTCTCAGGGTAAGGAGCTTTTTAGTTTAATACATTTTGGTAATAGTATCATTACTATGGTAATGATATAATATGTGTTACTTTGGGGAGTGAGAAATTACACATAATTTCTATTTGCTTCAGTTCTGTTTCTATAGTAACAAGACTGGTAATTCTCATTAATGATTAGGTTGTTAGCATTGTTATTTTTGGTAATTCCAGGTTATTAATGTCCTGGGTTCCTTTGTACATCACTGATGTTAGAATCTGAATGGCTGTTAAATAAAATATAGTCCACTCTACTACAGCCACATTTCACAAAATTCAGAGTGTATACTTGGACTTAAAATTAGTGCAGAATTAACTTGTATGAATCGAATCATAAACTGTTTGGACTGGGGGCAGAATTCAGACTGGCTCGTAAACACAATTATTAACATGAACCAAACAACTCTGATGAAAGTGCTGACATTACCATTTAACATTTCAGTTTGCCAAGTTCATCTTCTTCCACTAGAAAAGACATTTTCCCCAGAGTAATAATTCTGTAAGAGCAGCAAGGCAATTCCAGGTAGTGTGGTGATCTTGAGCTCCCTTACCATTGGGATTAGAAGTTAAAGGTTATGCCTTGATGCCACAACATCATTATTATTTCATGATAATAACTATACCTTCTGTTATATTTTATTATCCATAAAGGTAAATTAGGAGGCTAAGACTCTGCGGGCCAAATAGTTTGGGAGTTTTTTTATTATCTTACTTTATATTAAGACTCTATTTATAATATTTTTCTCTTAAAAAAAAAAGGAAACCAGAGTTATACTGATACACAATAATTCCCAGACTATTTTAACCAAATTATTATTTTAAAAAAACTAAATGGCACTTTACAGAATTCTTACATTAGTGCATTCACTGGCTCTTTTCTTGCAAACACTTAATGCACATGAGTAACTTTGTTTATTGACTTCAATGGGACTATTCATGTGCATAAAGTTACTTGAGGCTCAAGTGCTTGCAGAATTGGGCTGTTATTTAACTTCTTTGTTAAAACATTCTTTAAAAAAGCATTTTTATAGCATCCTTTACGACAAACTTTTTGGTAATGAATTTTATAACGTTTTATAAAGAGTTATGAATATGCATCGCTACATCTTGTAATCACTTAATAAACATTAAGAAAGCATTTATGACTTCTTTCTTATGTTGAAGTGTTACCATTATCTTCCTAGCTAATATCAATCAGCAGGAGACAGTGATCCACAGTAGTAGTAGGTGATTATCTTTTTATTATGGACTTTAGATAAAAGATCTCAGTTAGATCTGAACTTTGGGAAAAGACTTGAAAACAACCAAAACAAAAAATAAATGTAAAAGATTCCCATTTCTTCTGATACCCAAATCCTAACTAGTTTTCCACTGAACATCTCCATATCCTGATATGTGAAATCTTTGGATGAATATTTTCACAATAATATTATTTTATAATTGTGAATACAAAAATAGTTTAACTCCCTGATTACATTAGGAGACTGGCCCTGTAATCATTGACCAGGCATAACCCACATTCAAGGCTGTGGGGATTTACCTCCCCAAGGACTGAAGGACTGGACCTTAGCACTATAATGATTTCTGACATTCCCACTCATATTCTAGGAGAGAATTTTCTAGGAGAGATATAACTAAAATTTGATCAATTACTTATTAGCATTGTTGCCTTTATTATTTGATATCTTTATTTAAACAAAAATCTAACCTTAAGACCTGCTGGAGGAAAAAACCTCTTAATTACTTCCATACAGTACCAGTCAGTGTAGTTTGCTTCTACTGCAGGCTATTGTACAGAATTCAGGGGCTAAAAAAAGGTAATTTATTTTAATTAATCATCTCCTATCCTAACTATTACTCATATTAAACAACTTTTCTTTTGCTGAAAATATATTTTAATATTTTCAATTACTATTCTTTTAAAGAAATGTTTTTAACTACTGGAACCAAATTCTTAGGCCTGCTCTGTTCCCTTTCTTCCATTATGGTGACAGAAAGGGCCCAAACTGGACAGACCCCCTCCAGTGTAGAGATATCCCTGGCAGGCACCAACTTGGCATCACCTGGTACTAGGTCTTCTTACCTCCCCCCTTGAATTCTTTAGATGGACTGTTTGCACAGTAATATTTCTCACTCGTGATATTTCTGATATACTGGCATGTTAGGGACAGGAAGGGTTGTGGCACAGCTCATTGTGTTATAGCTGTGACTAGTTGACAAATGGTAGTTTGTGGGGGTGCAGTTACTTCACATAAATAGAGCTGCAGGCTGCTATATAATACTAATACTGGGGCCAATGAAGAACTGTCCTCATGATCAGAGAGCTTAGCTCCCCACTCTGCTGGGCCCATAAGGATGAGAGTACCTATATGAAAGTAAGTAGCTTTTGTTTATTTACACTACTTTTCTTTTCTTTGCTTCCCATCTGCTCAGGAGCAACAATGGGGTCTAATGAAGCCTTTCTACCTCTTTCTGTCTTTTGCCAGGTTCATGGCTTTGTTCATCATTCACCTTTTTGTTCTCTGTCATTCTTCACAGTGTCTATCCTCACTCTTCCTCTCTTTATAGTTCCTTGAACTCTGGTACATATCTCCACGTACACTATCCTGTCCAGGTCCACTCTTGACACGTGTCTAAACCTCGCAGTCATCTTTCTTGGATCTTCTGTAACAGCATTACTTCTTGTCCTAGATGTTTTCTTGTTACTTCATTTTTTTATTTTCTGCAATCTTGGAACTCTCAGTATTTCCATCAGCCAATTATTTTCTGCAGTCAATATCTTTTATCAGTTTATATTCCAACATTCTGACCCATACAGCAGTATAGGCATGACATTACCTCATTTACACTGATTTTTCATTTTTATCAATATGTCTTTAGCTATCCATATCTTAGAGGTTTTTTAATTTAATAGTGGCTAGTCCAATTATTCTTTCACCAGCAACCTTTCTTCTGGCATATCCTAACATTTGTGTGCTGGACTTTCCCAACTTAATAATGTTCTTTAACATAGTTTTTTGTTTCAGAGTAGCAACCGTGTTAGTCTGTGTTCGCAAAAAGAAAAGGAGTACTTGTGGCACCTTAGAGACTAACAAATTTATTAGAGCATAAGCTTTCGTGAGCTACAGCTCACTTCATCGGATGCATAGTTTTTTGTGTGTAATATACTAGGTTTTAAAAAAACTGCAAACTGAAAAACCCCAGAAAGTCTATCATGTGACATCACATTGACACACTGGCACAGGGCCTGCACAGGCTTCCATCTCCTCGTGCCTGTGCCGGCTGGCCAAATAAAGAGTCCCAACGCCTTCCTTGGTGCTTCGTCCTTGTGTCTTTATTTACAGTGCAACTGTGTAGTACCTTTTATTCCCCCAACAGCTACGCCATTCAGATCCTTCTCCAGGTCTCGTGGCCCATGTCTTTGGTGAGGAGACAGAGCTGTAAGCCTCCTATCCCCTCCCAGGCTAGCCTCCTGACTAAGCTTTCTCCAGGGCTTTTATAGCCTTTCCCTTCCTCAGCCCAGCTGCCGCTATTTAGCTCAAGTCCTTGCTGTGAGCCGGCCCTCATTAACGCCTGCAGCTGGGCTCTTTGCTGGCTGCCTGGGCCCCTGCAGCTGGCTTCCCTACCAGAAAGCAGGGTTTAGCCAGCATTTTGGCAGGCATTCAAGGAGTTTTACCCCTGCCCTGCCACACACCCTAAGAGTTGAAACCTTTAGACCCACTACACAGACCTCTGCCACTTGAGCTAACAGAGTAACTGATGGCAATAGCAGATTGTCATCCTCTATACAACCCAGGACTAGCGGGAGATAAGATATGCTTTGCCAGTGGCTTTCACACATCTTTGCTGACAGCAGAGGAATAGTGACACTCAGGAATTGTGGGTTTCATTCCAGACTCTGGAGGGGAGTATATTTCAGTGGGCCCATTTCTGCCCATTTCCTCCTCCCCCCTTCCACACCCCCAATCTTGATCCCTTCTGCCCTGTCCTTTCCAATCTGTCCTGTCCCAGTCCTGTCTCTTCCTTCCCCACCCTTGGCTCGTTGACCCACTCCCAGTCACTTTAACCAAACCATCCTAGTTTCCCCCTCTCACCTCAACTCTTTGTCCCCAGACTCCTTATCCAGCCAATCCCTGTTTCTCCATCTGCACTCTATCTCCTCATCCAGCCTCAGTGTTCCCCTCCAGACAAGTGGATCCCAGTCCAGCCCCCCTTTTTACCTCATCAAATCTTCCTGCCACTGGCTTCCTGTTTCAGTCTGCCTTGGCATGCAGTCTTTTCCCCCAGCCATTCCCAGTCTCCACCCCCTCCAACTCCCAGTTACAGTTTCTCTCTCAACTCCCTCAGTCCCAGTCTCTCCAGATTCCTTATCCCAGTTTTCCTCCCGGGGTCCAGCTTTTGTCTCTTCTGCATTCAAATCAGACAGCTTCCTCTTCCATGCTGCCTGGATGCCAGTGGGGGAGTTATTAAGAGCACAGGCTACCTACTCTCAAATTAGGTTGCTTGATCACACCACAGTCCAGGCAACCTGGGCAACCATTACTTGGAGAGTCCTTGTGAGCCTCCATTGACCTGGGATGAACCATAGTCATTCTGTAGGGAAGGTTCTTGTTCTGGTCACATATAGGAGCTGTGAAGGGATGGAGCTTGGGCAGTCACTCTGTAGGGATGGTGTCTGTACAATCTGGTCAGTACTAGAAGCTGTGAGAGGCTCAGTGAGAATGGAGCATGTGCATGTGCAAACTGTGATTTTTAAAGGCTTAAAACTTGGCTAAAACTGGGTGGATTTTCACAGGGATTGCAAAACGTATCCCTGATACAAAGGCCACTGCCCTGCCAAATTTTAAATCCCTGCTCCAAAACTCATGAGGCTGTATTGCATTTGAAAGACAAGGTATCAATAATTTTTAACACAAACAAGACAACCTATTTTCCTAGCCTCATTCTTAGAAATTACTACTGTTTTGCCTGAAATTTTCCAAAACATTCAGCCTGTGGTAGACGTAGTATGGAAAATTTAAGCCCAAACAGTTAAAATTTGGCAAAGTTATAAGCAACTGTAAACAGGGTCTTATAATTGGAAGGCAACCTTAATAATAAGCAATGCTACCAGCCCCACCTCGACTACTGCATAAAAAACGTAGATCATACTGGTCCTGATTCTCCTTTCATTTATAGCAATTTAATAGAGTTGTGCCTCCGTTGACTTCAGTGGAGTTACTCCTAATTAACAACAGTTTAAATAAGAGGAGAATCAGATTCAGTGTCTTTCTACAGCCTGCTCTATGCCAGTTCATAAACAAAAGGAAATTGATGGAAGAGCAGTGAATCCATCTATAAAGGGAGCATACATGCTGTGCACAGGAGATTCATCTATTCACTATTGTTTGCTATATTTCTCCAAAATCACTTTCGTACTTATTGGCTTTGAAATTGATTCTGCTTCCTGTGAAATATCAACAACAAAAATTATCATTGACTTCAATAATCCCTATGATAGCACCAGTGAGATTCAAATAGAGATCACATGATTTTAATATACAGTGTGTGGCCCACATAATCTTCTGTACATGTTTGTTTGGTTTTTTTAACTTTATTAACTTTTAGTCAATTTTCTAGTCAATTATAAAAAGAAGTAAAACTGAATAATGCAAGACACTTACTATTTCCAGTGAAAGGAGTTTGGGATTAATAAGAGCTCCTTCTCCCTCATTAACATATCTCATTTCTGACTTTTGGATTATTAATATTAAAGTATCCCTGTACTTTTGTAATCATTTCACAATAAATTAAATTATCAATCATCAGTCTACTGGGCTCGATGCTACATGTAATTCCTGTTGAAGACAGTAGGATTTTTGAATGAAGGTAGAAAATCTTCGTATTTATATTTTCTAAAATATTATTCATGGTAATTACCCTTTTTTTCTCAGCTCACTCAGATTTATAATAGTGGGTTCAAAAATGTTCCAGTTTTACCTTAGATAAAAGAAATACTTCATGTTCTGAGATAAAGTTATTTCCCTATATATAATACAGGAAATTCAGCAAATAATAGCTAATACAAAGTGCATTGAACTAAGTGAGTCTTTCCATTGACTTCAATGAGCTTTGGATCTAGCCCACTGCAGGTAACATTATCTAGTTATCTAGGAAAATTATATGTTTGCCACCACCAATGCTAATAATTTTAAAAGTTGCCCCTGCTGTGTCATATTTTACTCCATCCTGCTATGCACGGGGATTTGGACTGTAGGTAGAGTAGACCTATAGAGCAAGGCCATCTTGCCAATGTTATTTAGTTTAGTTGCTGTGCCTGTTTTTCATTGAATGTAGGTAGAAAGATAAATTTAGTGCTTTTAAAAACAAACCAAAAATGCTGATATAAGAGGCCCCTGCATTTCACAGAGATAAGCATAGTACCTGCTAATTTTTTGGCATATAGCATTTGTTCTTGTAGAGTTATGTCACTTATCAAATCATGTGATCTTACATGGCCATGCCTGACATAATACATTAAACATTTACAAAACTGCACTGTGAAAGTGTTTTTAGAATAAAGCATGAAAATAACTCATTCCACCACTTATACAATAGCTGTAGATATCTTCAAAATATCTGTGCACCTCTAGGTACATCAAGCTCCTACAGCTTGAATTCTTTATATTGGCTTCTAGTAAAATTTCATATCAGTTTAAAAGTTTTTCTTTACCGTTAAGACTTCTAGGGGAATAACCTAAGAATTTCTGGCTAGCCTTTTCTCCCTGATCTCTCCTCTTTGAGAGACCTGATTATTTGACTTGCCCCGGTTTTAACCTTGAGATGAAGGGAGATAGACAGTTGCATGGGGTAACAAAATATCAATCCTGACTATCAGGTGCTGAGCACTCCCTTATATTCTTAGCCCTGATCTACACCACAAACATATGTCAGTATAACTGCATCACCCCCTGGAGCGATGCAGTTATATCAACCAAACTCCTGGTGTAGACAGCACTATTTCAATGGGAGGCTTCTCCTGTCGACATAGCTATTGCCTCTCGAGGAGTACCTACACTGATGGGATAAGCTCTCCCATCATAACTAAATGCTACAGCAGGGCAGCTGCACTCTTGCAGCGCTGTAAGTATAGACAAGCCCTTAGATACCTGACTGTACATTCAGGCAGTTTGTCCATGTCACATATTTTCTACAAAAAATGTGTCCATTGTAAATTAAATCTAATAATTCTCCCATAAATACAGAGTAGTTATCAGTAGTTCACAATCAAGCTGGAAGGGCATATCAAGTGGGGTCCCACAGGGATCGGTCCTGGGTTCAGTTCTGTTCAATATCTTAATCAATGATTTAGATAATGGTATTGAGAGTACACTTATAAAGTTTGTGGATGATACTAAGCTGGAAAGGGTTGCAAGTGCTATGGAGAATAGGATTAAAATTCAAAATGATCTGGACAAACTGGAGAAATGGTCTGAAGTAAATAGGATGAAATTCAATAAGCACAAATACAAAGTACTCCACTTAGGAAGGAACAATCACTTGCACACATACAAAATAAGAAAGGACTGCCTAGGAAGGAGTACTGCAGAAAGGGATCTGAGGGTCAGAGTGGATCACAGAGTCAACAGTGCAATGCTGTTGCAAAAAAAGGGAACATCATTCTTGGGTGTGATAGCAGGAGTGTTGTAAGTAAGACACAAAAAATAATTATTCTGCTCTACTCCATGCTGATGAGGCCTCACCTGACGTATTGTGTCCAGTTCTGGGAATCACATTTCAGGAAATGTGGAAAAATTGGAGAAAGTCCAGAGAAGAGCAACAAAAATGAGTAAAGGTCTAGAAAACATGGCCTATGAGGGAAGATTGAAAAAATTGGTTTGTTTAGTCTGGTGAAGAGAAGACTGAGCGGGTTTCTGATAATAGTTTTCAAGTACATATAATGTTGTTCTCCTTAACCTCTGAAGCAATGGGGTTAAATTGCAGCAAGGGCGGTTTAGGATGGACATTAGGGAAAACTTCCTAACTGTCAGGGTAGTTTAGCACTGGAACAAATTGCCTAAAGAGGCTGTGGAATCTCCATCATTAGAGAGTTTTAACAGCAGGTTAGACCATCCTGTCAGGGATGGTCTAGTTATTACATAGTCCTGCCTTAATTGCAAGGAACTGAACTATATGATCTCTCAAGGTCCCTTCCAGTCCTATGATTCATTCCTACTTTCATGTACATTCATTGGATTCATATTAATCACTCATCAAATCAGAAAAATACTGATATTTGATATTCCACCTTGTGCCAATTATTACTTTTCCTTCCACACAAAGGTTTTTGTCAGTTAAATTACTTATTACATTTCTCCATTTTTTTGTAACATCTGTTGGTGTTTTTAAAAAATATTACAGCCTTTATTACAGATATAATTAAAAATAATAGAATATGTATCTTGAGAATATGTACCTACTTTAATCACATGCATTCTACCCATCAGTAAGCTATATGGACTGTGGTGGCTTCGCGGCAGAGAGTCTCCTTCTGAGACTAGAACCAAAAGTGTTGAAATTCCATAAGAAAACCTGTTCTCAAGAGACACAAAAGTTTTGGAATAAGATTTCCATAAGGCTCTGAAGTTTTGGATACTTTTATAAACTAACCTAAATTCCAAAACCTCTTACATTTCTCTCATCATTATATATAGTATGTGACACTGATTTTTTTGTCCTATCAACACTGAATGATAGTTGTAAGAATCTTGGGTTGAACCTCAGCTGGTTTAATTACCATAGCTCCATTGAAGTCAATGAAGATATGTCAAAGGTGACATACAACCACTGACGATGCGGTATTCTATTCTTTATAGCCCTTTCTTTTTAATGACATGGGATACATTTTCCAACTAGTGCATACTTTAAATAATGTGCTCCTGCTCTTCTCACAATGTCCCCTTCATCACCACATACAGTATAACCAAATCTGTTTTGCAAATTCTAGAACAATCCATTGCATTAAATGTGTATATCCAGAACATGCATTACATGATATTTCTTCCTTTGGGTCTACTGACAATCTTTTCAAGATTGAAGTGCTAATGTTCAAATCTATAAAGGGTACTAAGTGTCCTCTACTGCCACTAAATAAGAGTCAAGGGCACTCTCCATTTCACAGGATTGGACCCAGATGTTTACAGTTCTTTGGTGTGTTCTCAGAACAGTGAGGGGGTTATTCTTAGCCCATTGAAAATCAATGACAAAATTTCCCAGGGACTTTAATGAGCGAAGGGTCATATCCTAAATTTGCAAGGGAGCAGGTAACCCAGGCAGACTGAATCATATTAGTAAAGTGCCCTATCCTCCTCTCATTTCACTGGCTTCGAACTAGCTTTTATGAAATTACTCTGTTTATGCCAATGTTAGAGGAGAATTAGGTTTTGTTATCTGTGCATAAATCTATTAAACTCTATTTTTCACTTCTCACTCATACCCATGTTTGCTTCATTCCAGTAGCTTTAAACAAAATCAGAATTCTACAGCAACACTTTTAGCCAAGAAGTGCCTGTAAATTTTCAAGCTCTATCTTAATAAAGATAAATACAAAGGCATACAACACTTTTCAGTAGTATCATAAATAAATAAATACCAACCCTCACATTTTCTTCTCACAAGAGTGGAATGTTAAATCCTCCACTTGTGTACCACTAACCCTACCTCTCTGCTTTGGCTTCCAACCAAAAACTGTATAAATAAGTGTGTAAATTGTGTATTTGTGCTTCAGTGCACTCTGTACTAAAAGAACAACAAAGAATATTGGAGCTCAGATACCTCACTATAGGTATAATGATAGTATTGCTATGTTCTTTCTCCATGTTTCAGAATGGGTACAGTGTACTATTCTCAAAGGGCCAACATTCTACCTTCACAGACATGCATGCAGCTCCCATACACTTCTTACTTTGTATGTGCACCATGTTTGTTCCTCTTTACCTATTCTCTCCTTAAAATCTCATAGTGCTATGAAGACAACGTATACGTATTGCTTACATAACAGAAGACTAAGTGTTCATTGATGCGTGCCTTGTGTGTATCCTTTTTGTTAGTGAATGTGATAATGGAAACCAATGGAGATAGTTAAGAAACCAATTTTATACAAGTCAATCGGTCATGCAGACTATCCCTCTTCAGTGGTTGTAGTACACCTAATCAAGCATTTAGTCTCCTTTTAATGCTTTACTTTCTGCCCATGAGTAATCCCATACAACTGGTCATGAGACCACATTGCATGATTTCAAAACATAGCAAACAACAACATTAAGGGAAAGAGTGCAAAAAAGATGTACTTCATTGTGGCTTTTTGAGCAAAATACATGTTTTATGTAGGAAAGGTTGCCAGGGTAAACATCTTTTTAATAGACAACAAAATAAAAGTGAGAAGACAACATGTACCCAGCTTGTAGGGAAGGAAGGAAACAACGCCGAGGCAAAAATACCTTAAGCATCAAGAACTGTGGCAATGTTTCAAAGTCCTTTTCTAAATGAAGCTCTGTACTTTGTACAATTAAGCCAAGATTATTTTTATATATAGACTTTCTTCATATTTTTATGCAAATTCCTCAGATGCACAATAGTAGAAAAGGCCAGGAGAAAGTTGCTTTAGAAGTTCAGGAGAAAGAGTACATAATACATCATATAAATACTAAATTGACTCAGCTATTTTAGCAACCAAAATTCAGGATTTCACTTTTTAAAATGCAGTTTTACTGTGAAAAATGACTAAAAATAACATCATGGTGTTCTGTGTTTTCTCTCATTGTTCACCTCAGATTAAACATATCAAGTGGGGTCCCCACAGGGATCTGTCCTGGTTCAACTTCTGTTCATTATCTTCATAAATGATTTGGATAATGGCATAGAAGGTATACTTATAAAGTTTGCGGACTATACCAAGCTGGGAGAGGTTGCAAGTTCTTTGGAAGATGGGTTAGAATTTAAAATGATCTTTACAAACTGGGGAAATGGTCTGAAATAAATAGAATAATATTCAAAGAGGACAAATGTAAAATACTACACTTAGGAAGGAATATCAATTGAATAAAAACAAAATGAGAAATGACTGCATAGGAAGGAGTACTACAGAAAAGAATCTGTGGGTTATAGTGGATCACAAAATAAATGTGAATCAACAAGTAATACTGTTTCAAATAAAGCACACTTTTTATTCTGAGATATATTAGCAGGAGTGTTGTAAGCAAGACACAAGAAGTAATTTTTCGACTCTACTCAGTGCTGATAAGGCATCACCTGGATTACTGTGTCCAGTTCTATGTACCACACTTTGGGAAAGATGTGGGCAAACTGAAGAAAGTCCAAAGGAGAGTAACAAAAATGATAATAGGTCTAAAAATATGACATATGAAGAAAGATTTAGAAAGAATGGGTTTGTTTAGTCTGGACAAGAGAATACTGAGGGGGAACATGATAACAATCATCAGATATGTAAAAGGTTGTTATAAAGAAAAGGGTGATAAATTGTTCTCCTTCTCCACTAAGGACAGGACAAGAAGTAACAAGCTTAAACTGTAACATGGTGGGATTTGGGTTGGACATTAGGAAAAACTTAACTGTATGGGTAGTTTAATACTGGAACAAATTATCTAGGGAGGTTGTGGAATCTCTGCCATCAGAAGTTTTTAAGAACAGGCTAGACAAACACCCGTCAGGGGTGGTCTAGATAATAGTTAGTCCCACCTCAGTGCAGGAGACAGGACTAGATGACCTCTCAAGGCCCCTTCCAGTTCTACATTTCTATGATTTACAACTAGCAATGCAATCTCATTGGCCTAGGCTGTAATCTTACAATCCAGGCAGAGTAGAGAGCTCTTCTTAGCTGTACAACCCCAGCAGAAGGGCAGGAACCAATTTTGCTCCAAAAGAAAAATACTCTGTACTGGGTCCAAGGTGTAGGCTGTAGCACTGACAGGGAGAGCTCCTGCCCTTGCTTGCTTATTCCTCAATCTCTTGCGTGGTTAGTGGAGTAGCAGCCTGGCTGCAGGTGCTATCCACCCCATGCAGGCTCATGCAATGTAAGTAGCCCACAGAGATGCATAAGGAGGCTCCTTATGCCTCCCCCCCACTTACTCCTCGCATGGGCATACAGTGAGGTTTATGACAGAGCCCATTGTTTTCAGTGAAGTCGTACATGTGTATCACAGACAGAATAGAGTCTTGCAATTATATTTATTTAGTAATTATTGAGAGTAATGCTTAGTGAGCTAGTGAGACGGGTTTGCATCATGAGTTTTCCTCCAAGTAAAAGGACTTCTTTGTGATATTACCTCCAGGTGTTTCAAGCAGGAGTGTCAGCTATTCAGGAGTCCATACTCTTCTAACTGAGTCAGGTTTAGTTTAATAATACTGACCCAGAGGGAAAAGCATGACCTAGTAAGAACACTAAATCCTCAACATAAAGGTGCTGTGCTGCTGGAGGTATTAGATTGAATTATGCTTCTGGTGTAAGCATTTCACTGTTAGTTCAAATCACTTACTACACACCAGGGCTGACTCTATTCTGCTGGCTTTGGGATAAGATGTAAAGCAGAGGTCCTGACCGCTTATGGGCATTAAGGAGCCCGTGGCATTTTTCTCTTGAGGAGTGCTGTTAGCTGCGTTGCCCTGGCCAAATTCTAATTTTGGTCATTTTACATGCAGCTTATCTAAGATTACTCCTGTGATTTCTAATGGATAAAGTACCCATAACTTTCCATTCAAAACTGTTATAAAGTATTGCTTTGTTCTGTTATTTACCATATTTTCACTCCCAAAAGTGGCTGGAATTCAATGGTGTGCAAAGTTACTCCTACGTAGTTTGCAAAACCAGTGTTTAAATTATTTGTGTCCTTTTGGCTCAAAAGTGTAAATTAATTATCCTCATTATCATTGTATTCAAGACTATGTAATTGAAGTGTTAATGGCTCTAGTCTGTAAGAATGTTCTGGAAAGTGAGCTTTCAGCTATACGGCTGAAATAAGGACAGACATGTTGCTATAACCATTATTAAAATATAATGTACAAAATGTATTCCTTAGTTTATAATTCCACAGCAAAAAACATTCCTCACTTTAACTAGCAACAGGAGTCTATGCTCACTGAATTCTCTGGTCTAAAATAAAAGGGTATTTTAGCCGTTGCGGGGTATATACTGTATTGTTGCACAATCACTTAAGTCTTTCACAGTATACTTAAAGTCTAAACAATAAAAACAGATAAATAGAAGAAATGTCAAACTGAATTCTGGGTAATTATCAGATCAGTATGCTTTTATACAATTTCCATCGCTTTGAATTTTAAATCACCTTTTAAAGGGCACTAAAGCATTCTTGCAAATTAGTCTGCACTCCAATTAATGCACCCAACATGACAATAAGACCAGTTTCAGCTTGGCTAAGCAGACCAGTCAACCAGGAGGATGTGACTTGCGGACTTGGAGAGCCTGTGCTTCCACCTTCCCCCCCCCGCACCCCTTCATAGCAGCTTAGGTCCAATTAGGCCAGTTAATCTGTCTAAAATCAGTGGAAAGGAAGGGTTTTTCTAATAAAATTGAAGCACAGTTTGGGAGGACACATGAAATACAAGCTACTTTCTGCAAAAGACAAGAAATCCATGATTTCCCTTAGCCATATATCTCAAAGAGGTGCTTCTTCCGGTCGACGCCAACTATTTTTTCCACAGGATTTTTAACTTTAAGAGACCTTTTTGTTACATTTGTTCACATATAAAGGGTTTCTCTTTTGTCTATTTATTTTTCATACTGTGCTCATTTTTGACATCCATTAAATTTTATAAGAGTAGACTGCAAGCCGTAGTGATGAGAAATGCCAGGTTGTATTACAAGAAAATGTTCATAAATAGAAATGACTTTGTATTTTCAATCAAGAAGTAAATAATACTTGCATGAATATATAGGTGTTTGAGTAGCCTAATCTGCAATTTTGGAAGGCAAATTGAAAGGGGGGGATTACAAATGTATGTGCATATATGGAACACACTTTAACAAGTTAATATACAATACTCTTGCAGCATGGATAAAATGTTTTGTAAAATATTTAGCATACCCCACTCCAGAAAAGGGAAATATTAAACCTCCTTATCATTATCACTGGTGCATATGAACTATATTGTATACATGCATGCACACATCATAGCGTTGGACTTTTTCATTTCTATAGTAAATCACCTATTTTATTTGATTCAATTTTCTATGTAAAATTCTAAGATGTCTGTTTTCAACAAAATAAGATGAGAAACATTCAATCAGATGCAAGAAAAACATATGATGGGCTTTTGAATTGCTTTCATTTCTCCTAAGATATAAACTTATCTTCTTTTTGACTGTTGCTTTATTCTTATATCAGGATTTCTTTTGGATTTAGTGCCTGTAGCTCACCAACAGCACCGAATGTGGTGGCAGCCAAAGATATTACTTTACAATCACCACAGCAAAGTTGTATAACCCAGAAATTAATGGGACAGTTGGGTAGCAGTATTACAAAATAAAGGCTATGGAAAAGATCTATGGAATTTATTAGGGATGAAATCAGTAAGTTTCTATAGAAATTCAGTGATGATGAATAGAAGTTAATCTAAACAACTATAGGATTTAATAAATAGTAACATACTACCTAGCTCTTACTTAGTGCTTTTCATCCATAGAGCTCAAATAGCTTATAGAGAATGTTCTCTTGTCTATAGGTTTTATGTACATCTTATACTGATAGGGATACTATTTTCTATTAAATTCTGTAGGATACTTCTAAAACCCTATAGAAAAATTATGATTTTTAAAAAATTTGTATAGGACCTCCTATAAGACATGGAAACTCATTGCTTATAATCATTTGAGGGACAGAGTCATGGCTAAAACTGCTCAGAAAATGGAATATCCATTCCACAGGAAATTCTGACATTTCAAGATTTCCTTTCATCCCATATCAGAATGTAAAAATTTACTGTGAAATTAAAATTTTAAAAATGAAACATTTTAGATCTCATTTTGACTTTAATATACAGTATTGCACTGTATACAAGTTAAAACAAATGTTTTGCCCTTATGAAAATAACACATTTTGATAATTTCCCATTGAAAACTTCAACAAAATTGATGCATTCGGGCAAAATGTTCTGACTTTTTCAAATCAGCATTTTCCACTTGAAAACTGTTTCACCGGGAAATTTAAACCAGCTCTAGTCATGGCCTTGATCATCATATGCAATTCAATTTTGCACAGGTAGGGAGCATCATATCCTTCCAAGTTATAGGTGCTACATAGTATGCCAATCCTTTATTTGTTGAGTGATAACTAACCTATATTTAAGTATTACCAATAAAAATAATACACATTAAAATTTACACCAAGAAAGAAAGATCTTGTTGTTTTCAGCGCTTAAGTGTTTCAAAGCTCTCTGGGCCGGGGTCTGGAGTGCCTATTGGTACAAACTTACTTTCTAAACACTGTACAAACATAAAATCATAGAAATGTAGGGCTTGAAGGGACCTTCATAGGTCATCAAATCCAACCCTGCATGCTGAGGCAGGATCAAGTAAACCTAGGCCATCCCTGACATGTGTTTGTCCATCTTGTTTTTAAAAGATTCCAATGATGAGGACTCCACGACCTCCCTTGGAAGCCTATTCCAGTTAATTCCTATTAACTATGCTTATAACTAGAATTTTTTTCTAATATGCATCCTAAATTTCCCTTGCTGCAGATTACGCCCAGTACTTCTTATCCTACCTTCAGTGGATGCAGAGAACAATTGATCCTTGTCCTCTTTATAACAGCCCTTAATATATCTGAAGATTAACAGCCCCCCTCCCCATCTTCCTTTCTCAAGACTAAACATGACCAGTTTTTTAACCTTTCCTCATAGCTCAGGTTTTCTAAACCTTTTATCATTTTTGTTGTTCTTCTCCAGACTCTCACCAATTTGCTCACATCTTTCCTAAAGTGTAGCGCCCAGCACTGGACACAATACACCAGCTGAGGCCTCGCAAATCCCGAGTAGGGCAGGACAATTTCCTTGTGTGTCTTACATACAACCCCAAAATACTCCCTAGAATTTAGCCTTTGTTGCAACGGCATCATATTGTTGACTCATATTCTATTTGTGATCCACTACCAACCCCATATCCTTTTCTGCAATACTAGTGCCTCACCAGTTATTTCCCATTTTGTAGCTGTGCATTTGATTTTTCCTTCCTAAGTATAGTACTTTCACTTATCTTTTTTAATTTTATCTTGTTGAATTCCGACCAATTCTCCAATTTGTTAAGGTCATTTTGAATTCTAATCCTGTCCTTCAAAGTGCTTGCAACTATAGTGTTGTTTGCAAATTTTAGAAGCATACTCTCCATTCTATTATCAAAGTTATTAGTGAAAATATTGACTAGTAATGGACCCAGAACTGATCCCTGGTGTACCACTAAATAGACCCTCCCAGTAAGACCGTGAAACACTGATAACTCCTCTGAATATGGTCTTTCAACCGATTGTTCATCCACCTTATAGTAATTTGATCTAGACTACATTTGCCTAGTTTGCTTATGAAAATGTCATGTGGGACTGTATCAAAAGCCTTATTAAAATCTAGATATATCAGGTCTACTGCTTCCACCATCCACTAGGCCAGTAATTGTGTCAAAGAAGGGAATTAGGTTGGTTTGGAATGATTTATTTTTACTGATATTCCTTATAACCCCCCTAAGTGCTTACAAATTGATTGTCTAATAATTAATTCTCACAACTCCAGCAGAAGAGTGATAATATCTCCATTTTACAAAATTGCGGCATAGAGAAATTAAGTGCCTTGCACAGGAATATGTCACTGGCAGGGCTATAATTAGAAGTTCAGAGCTCTTTCCCTGTGCTGGACACACAAGTTCTTGCTGCTTCTTACTGAAACCTTACTATCCCTCTTTGTTAACAGCTTCCAAGTCACTTTCCTTGAAGTCACAAATTTGGCACCTGGCTCACAGAACTTCTTGAATTCCATGAAGAGGGAAGTATGAGTATTTTTATGTTGACATTAAAGTATCTTAGTGTCATGCAATAGTTTCTTTGCTGTTATGCAATTGCATACTCCAAGTCAAAGAATATGTCATCACACAGTTCCAATTCCTCATCTATAAAGGGTGCTTCTGTTGTATTAATAATAGAGAGGAAGATTTTTTTTCCTTTCTTGTCCAGTGGACAAAGCAATGAGATTTGTGAAGGGCAATCTACCAGAAACTACAGCTAAACTTGGCAGAATTTGATTTTTTTAAAAATAATTTTGATAGATAATATTGATGTTTATTTTTAAGCATTTTCTCAATTTGTAGCTATTTAAATTTTCCATGGTTGCAGAAAATTATGTGGTTATCAGACAATAAATATTGAATTACAGTAGAGATTGAGATTCAAAAAGTTAAAGCTTTAGAACCATTAAAACACGAATTCTAAACATCACATAAATATACAAAGTAAATAATCTTAAATCAAACTGTAATAAATTCTCAAGCGGCATTTTTCTTTCTTTGCCTATCTGTTCATTTTTATCATCAATGTAAATATTTTTTCAGTTTGTGTGTGTACAGTGAAATTGATGCTTACTGATACTTACCAATAAATAGCTAATCCTTCCAAGCCTAGCTACAGCACAAATGCCTTTGTCACTGTACTACACCTCCCAGAAGTAGAAGCAGATATCCCTGAGGTTGTATGTAATGTCAGGCTTGTTTCTGCACAGCCAGAAATGCAAACTTTAGCCCATATTTTTGAAGACAGTGTATTTCCTTGCAAAGACTAAGTCATGTAGACCTCCAGTGCCAGGTTTCTCCATGCTTTCTGTGTAAGACTTGATGTTGTCTGGCAATTTGGGGCTTATATAAGCCTCTAGGCTGATCAGCTAGACAAGCACTGACCTTGTCACAGTCAACCTTTATCAATCTTTCTCCAAGCTTTCCATCTCTTTGAGCCACAGTTAAGGGCTAATTTCCCAACTATCATTGAGAGCTGCAGTTGTATATCCAGATATCTATATACACACAAAGTCTGTCTAAGAATTGCCTGCCCACTTGATCAGAGAGCAATTTTTCACCAATATCCATCAATTCAGTAGTGTCACCTACTATTCAGTCTCCTTTGCAGCAAGTTCCATCCTTCATTTGATTTAGTCCCATTACTATTATTATTGACAAGAGATGTTAGCTTAGTACTGATAATTTATATGGCATTTTAAAATATTTCCAGCCCTATAGAGTTTTTATATATTCCGAGTAATACAAAACAATCCAGACTGTGTATAATTCCACCTGTCCCTCTGCATCAAACATAGTCTCTTAATGTATCATAGCACACCTGACCCGCTTTGCCAATAATGCGTGCCTTCACACTTCATTCATTGATTTCTTTGAGTGACTCCATTCCTTTTCTCATGTCCCTTTTGGTTCACATACTATTAATGAACAGATTTTTTTCATGTCTCTTTGTTAATTGAAATTATTCCATAAGGTTGAAATTTGGCTCTGTGCAGAGGGCCAGCACAAGGCCCATGTAGCTCTTATGTTTTCAAAATATAGCATACAGCCCTCTAGATGGGGTTAAATTTCACCTTGAGAGTTTTGTGTGATCAAATTTCAGTGTATTGATCACTTGAAAAGTATTCTCTGCTCCTATTGCTTTAAGTAATCACCATTTTCTAGTCACATAGTAAGATTGGTCTCCTTTGTCACATTTTTATTATCTCTGTTACATGGCTGGATAATTGGAATCTTCATGAACATGAGGAAGGCTTGATTAAGTCTTGTGTTGTGCAGTTGTCAAAGTGTACATATACACAATGTGTACATTATGCTCTCAAAATAGGATTTAAGTTAGCAAAGGGTGAGTTTCACATTTAATTTTAAAAATTACTTTAGTAGCAGCATTTTAGACAGAACGGAAAGGTGAGACATGAGAAAGAGTGAAGCCTATGGTGATCAGGGTGACCTATAAGTAATACCTTACTCCCCAAGTAATCCTATTGCCTTCTATGGGACCACACATGAAGGAAGGTACTACACAGTGTAAGAATATTACAATCTAGTCCTAAATGTTTATTTTAAAAGTATATGGTCTTTTTTCTCTAGTGATTTCTCTTTGTTAACTTGACACTATTTATTGTTTTCCTTGTTTATTGTGCTTTTCTCAATTAAAAAAGAAACCAGCAAAACTTTAGACAGCTACATAAGAAAACCTTATAAAATATTCTTCCTGGCTCACTCCAGCAGAGTTCACCAAAGGAGGAGGCAATCTACCCCACAAGATTTAATTTAGAGTAGCTGCTGTATGTAGTGAACATGCATTGTATTACGGCTATCACTGTTTCTGGTTTTTCAAAAAGAAAAGGAGTACTTGTGGCACCTTAGAGACTAACAAATTTATTTGAGCATAAGCTTTCGTGAGCTACAGCTCACTTCATCGGATGCATTTGGTGGAAAAAACAGAGGGGAGATTGATATACACACACAGAGAACATGAAACAATGGGTTTATCATACACACTGTAAGGAGAGTGATCACTTAAGATAAGCCATCACCAGCAGCATGGGGGGGAAAGGAGGAAAACCTTTCATGGTGACAAGCAAGGTAGGCTATTTCCAGCAGTTAACAAGAATACTCCTTTTCTTTTTAAGAATATCAGAGGAACAGTGGGGGGTGGGGTGGGGGGGAGAAATACCATGGGGAAATAGTTTTACTTTGTGTAATGACTCATCCATTCCCAGTCTCTATTCAAGCCTAAGTTAATTGTATCCAGTTTGCAAATTAATTCCAATTCAGCAGTCTCTCGTTGGAGTCTGTTTTTGAAGCTTTTTTGTTGAAGGCTAGCCACTCTCAGGTCTGTAATCGTGTGACCAGAGAGATTGAAGTGTTCTCCAACTGGTTTTTGAATGTTATAATTCTTGACGTCTGATTTGTGTCCATTCATTCTTTTACGTAGAGACTGTCCAGTTTGACCAATGTACATGGCAGAGGGGCATTGCTGGCACATGATGGCATATATCACATTGGTAGATGCGCAGGTGAACGAGCCTCTGATAGTGTAGCTGATGTGATTAGGCCCTACGATGGTGTCCCCTGAATAGATATGTGGACAGAGTTGGCAACGGGCTTTGTTGCAAGGATAGGTTCCTGGGTTAGTGGTTCTGTTGTGTGGTGTGTGGTTGCTGGTGAGTATTTGCTTCAGATTGGGGGGCTGTCTGTAAGCAGGTACTGGCCTGTCTCCCAAGATCTGTGAGAGTGATGGGTCATCCTATCTCGGGGCCTCTCCTTTTGCCCTTCCATCCCCACGAACATGATACAGTTCTGTGGTGACCTAGAATCCTATTTTCGATGTCTCCGACTCAAGGAATATTTCCAACACACCTCTGACCAACATATTAACCCACAGAGACCTTCCTACCAACGCTACAAAAAGAAGGATTCTGGGTGGACTCCTCCTGAAAGTCGAAACAGCAGCCTGGACTTCTACATCGAGTGCTTCCGTCGACGTGCACGAGCTGAAATTGTGGAAAAGCAGCATCGCGTGCCCCATAACCTCAGCCATGCAGAACATAATGCCATCCACAGCCTCAGAAACAACTCTGACATCATAATCAAAAAGGCTGACAAAGGAGGTGCTGTCGTTATGAATAGGTCGGAGTATGAACAAGAGGCTACTAGGCAGCTCTCCGACACCACTTTCTACAAGCCATTACCCTCTGATCCCACTGAGAGTTACCAAAAGAAACTACAGCATTTGCTCAAGAAACTCCATGAAAAAGCACAAGAACAAATCCGCACAGACACACCCCTGGAAATCCTGGACGCCCCATCATCTCAGGCATTGGCACCCTGACAGCAGGATTGTCTGGCTATGTAGACTCCCTCCTCAGGCCCTACGTTACCAGCACTCCCAGCTATCTTCGAGACACCACTGACTTCCTGAGGAAACTACAGTCCATCGGTGATCTTCCTAAAAACACCATCCTAGCCACTATGGATGTAGAAGCCCTCTACACCAACATTCCACACAAAGATGGACTACAAGCCGTCAGGAACAGTATCCCCGATAATGTCACGGCTAACCTGGTGGCTGAACTTTGTGACTTTGTCCTCACCCATAACTATTTCACATTTGGGGACAATGTATACCTTCAAATCAGCGGCACTGCGATGGGTACCCGCATGGCCCCACACTATGCCAACATTTTTATGGCTGACTTAGAACAACGCTTCCTCAGCTCTTGTCTCCTAATGCTCCTACTCTACTTGCGCTACATTGATGACATCTTCATCATCTGGACCCATGGAAAAGAAGCCCTTGAGGAATTCCACCAATTGACAGAGCCAGAAGAGTACCCAGAAGTCACCTACTACAGGACAGGCCCAACAAAGAAAATAACAGAACGCCCCTCGCCATCACCTTCAGCCCCCAACTAAAACCTCTCCAATGCATCATCAAGGATCTACAACCTATCCTGAAGGATGACCCATCACTCTCACAGATCTTGGAAGACAGGCCAGTCCTTGCTTACAGACAGCCCCCCAATCTGAAGCAAATACTCACCAGCAACCACACAACAGAACCACTAACCCAGGAACCTATCCTTGCAACAAAACCTGTTGCCAACTCTGTCCACATATCTATTCAGGGGACACCATCATAGGGCCTAATCACATCAGCCACACTATCAGAGGCTCGTTCACCTGCGCATCTACCAATGTGATATATGCCATCATGTGCCAGCAATGCCCCTCTGCCATGTACATTGGTCAAACTGGACAGTCTCTATGTAAAAGAATGAATGGACACAAATCAGACGTCAAGAATTATAACATTCAAAAACCAGTTGGAGAACACTTCAATCTCTCTGGTCACACGATTACAGACCTGAGAGTGGCTAGCCTTCAACAAAAAAGCTTCAAAAACAGACTCCAACGAGAGACTGCTGAATTGGAATTAATTTGCAAACTGGATACAATTAACTTAGGTTTGAATAGAGACTGGGAATGGATGAGTCATTACACAAAGTAAAACTATTTCCCCATGTTATTTCTCCCCCTCCCCCACCCCCACTGTTTCTCAGATATTCTTGTTAACTGCTGGAAATAGCCTACCTTGCTTGTCACCATGAAAGGTTTTCCTCCTTTCCCCCCCATGCTGCTGGTGATGGCTTATCTTAAGTGATCACTCTCCTTACAGTGTGTATGATAAACCCATTGTTTCATGTTCTCTGTGTGTGTATATCAATCTCCCCTCTGTTTTTTCCACCAAATGCATCCGATGAAGTGAGCTGTAGCTCACGAAAGCTTATGCTCAAATAAATTTGTTAGTCTCTAAGGTGCCACAAGTACTCCTTTTCTTTTTGCGAATATAGACTAACACGGCTGCTACTCTGAAATCTGGTTTTTCAGTTACTCTGTTCCAAGGCAGAAATATAACTCAAATTATCCATTAATGTACCACAAAAAGGAAAGGAATAATTAAAACAATTGAATGCCAAGTTGCCAAAACATTTCATGGATGATTGGGGAAATCAGATATAAGTGTGTGGCTACCCGAAGGCTACTGCTACCAGAGGCTTTGATAAAACATCCACTGTACTGTACAATATGTTCTAACAGAAAATTTACTTAAAAATGAATGAAAGAACATGAAAGAAAAAACTTAGTGGCTGCCATACATATACCTAATTGCAAAGAAGAACCATTCAGTGAAATGCAATTAAACTTTTAGATAGATCAAAGCATTCTTCTGCAATAAAAGAAAGAATTATTTCTGCTATATAGTTAAACAGTATAACCAAAATGTACTTATTAGGGAAGAGCAAGACTACTATAAAACAAAATGGGAATTACAGAAGGGATTTTACATAGTTTGCCTTGTGCATAAGCTAGTGCAAGTATGATACACAAACTAATGCAGTTATCCAGACCTACCAATAGCGCAAATCAACTATGCAACAAGGAAACTAAATATCATCCAAACATTCACAACTAGGGTGACTAGACAGCAAGTGTGAAAAATTGGGATGGGATGTGAGGGTAATAGGACCCTATATAAGAAAAAGACCCCAAAATTCGACTGTCCCTATAAAATGAGGACATCTGGTCACCTTATTCACAACATCAACAAAATCTGAAACTATTTTGCACACTGATATACAGTAGTGTATGTATATACCGAGGAGTGTATTATTAAATGCATGCAATGAAAAATAATATATTAAACGCTGCATGTGTCGTCAAGAATAATTTCCAGTTTCTAAAGAAGCTGCTAAGTGTTGTCCTATGTGAGCTTTTAGATGATATGCTTCACTTTAGGAGGACGGGTGGTCTAAAGCAAAGAAATAGGAGCCAGGTCACTAGTTCTTATCAAAGCTGAGCTACTGACTTGCTGTGTAACCTTGGGCAAACCATTGGACTCCCAGTGCCTTAGTCAATACAGCTGGAAAATGGGGTTTAAAAAAAACACACACACCTCATTTAAAGCCAAATAGTGCAGCTGAGCAGAGCATTGCTGCACAAATATATTACATATCTATTAAAAGGAAATAAGACTTCAGGAATCTAATGGTGAATGTGTTGTTTAGTGTCAAAAATAACCTTTAGTGAAATGGCCAAAGAGACTTTGATATAGTAGGATTGTGTGTAGCAGTTTTATAAAATACAAAAACAGGCAGAAGGCTCAATTAAATTAAGTTAAATTAAGTTTAACTGTTTCAGAACCAACAGTATGAATGCTGGAATGGAGAAACTGAAAGGGAAATAAATGTTAATTAGCACTCTCAGGAAAAATGGTCTCCATAAACACTCCTCCCAAACCTGAGCGAGCCAAAGAGCTTTACACATCAGAAAAACTGAATCAGAGCAAATGGAAAGATTAAAAAGAAGCTCCACATAAAAATCAAATCTATAAGCTGAAAGGGTGATAATTTAATACACAGTGAAGCTGAAAGAGAATTTTGATTTGTTTCTGTAAAAGCAGAAAAGTTTTCTAATGCTGTCATTTCCCCTGTATAGTATATGAACAGTTTAATATGTTTACTAAATTACATACTGCTGCATGTTTATAAAATAATAACATTCTAAATAACTCATCACAAAAGAAACAGTTGCTTTTGAGTAAAAAACACTGGTATTATATACAATTTTTCATTTTTAACCCGCATTAGAGGTGTCCACATCATTCCTGATAGACTATTTGGTTTATAAGATTAGGAAATTACAATGACTGCTAAATCATAGTGCAATAAGATAAAATAATAAATAATTTTGGTTTAAGGTGAAACATAACTTTCCAATAATTATTCTCAGCTTGTAAATGGTGTCTGTCTATAACCAACCAAGCATATAACAAGATGAAGATGAGACTTATTTTCACTTCATTTCACTTCTTTGTAATTGACAAGATCTCACTGGGTGTCAACTTTAAAAGATGACAAATCCCAAATCTTAGAGGATCCAATTCAATAGTTCACCTCTCTAAACTGTTTGCCAATTAATCTACATTTTCAAGTGAGTCAGGCATGAAATATAAGATGACATCTATATTAAAAATATT
The DNA here is from genome assembly GCF_009764565.3 of Dermochelys coriacea. NCBI lineage: Eukaryota > Metazoa > Chordata > Testudines > Dermochelyidae > Dermochelys > Dermochelys coriacea. The sequence continues at coordinate 72,331,590 of NC_050073.1, forward strand.
AATTTCTTTGTATTTTTTCCACAATCAAAGACAAAAGGTAGCTTTACATTCAGCTTGTTAAAATGAGATGAATTATAAATGTGTAAACGTACATTATACCATATTTTAGAATTTGTCCTTATCTTGTTTTCCTGTTTTGTTCCAACACATGCATCCGTTTCCATTCTCCTAACCCCTCTCCCCACCATTGTATGGCTGATACTGTATGGTAATTAAACTCAAGCTACTTCAGATGACACATTCTGAATCATCATAAATATTGTTCCAGCAATGTGTAGGCCTAGATTCACAGAAAAACCAGAAACAAATTAAGAATTAAATGTTATATTTAGCCCACTTGGGTATGTCTACACTGGAATAAAAGACTAGCAGCACAGTCACAGCTGGCCTAGGTCAGCTGACTCAGGGTTCGTGGGGCTCAGGTTTTGGGACTAAAAATCGCTGAGTAAACATTCAGGCTCAGATTGGAGACTGGGACCCTTCCCCCGCACGGGGTCCCAGAGTTTGGGCTCCAGCCTGAATCTGAACACCTAGACAGCAATTTTACAGCCCTGCAGCCTAAGCCCAGTGAGCCGGAGTCAGCTGACAAGGGCACGAAATGGGTGTTTAACTTCTGTGTAAACGGACCCTTCATGTCTAATTATGAGCCTGATTCTGCTCCCGCTAAATTAATGGCAATATTCTCAGTATTTTAAATGGGTGTTGGGTCAGTGAGTGTTACACAGGACTGAAGTACTAGGCAGGTCATTCATGGCAAAGGTGGAAATAACATTTAGGAACTGGCCATCCCTAGGAGTTCCCAGCTTTGTTCTCATTTCTCTAGGCCATTTGGTCTCTGGAGCCACCATCACAGCCCAGCTTCCTCTTTCTACTCACTGAAAACTCACAAGTACAAATCTCAGCAGCAAAAGGGGCTCTTGGGTTTCTGTTGCTTCGCTGCCAAAAAAGTGGAAGGAATCCTCCCACTCTGGCTATGGAACAGCTGCAGAGATCTTTGGGCTGCTACAGTCCTAATCTGGCATCTCTGTGGAGGAGGGAGAGCTGGCATAGCAGCAGGTCTTGAGGATCGTTCATTCCCTCACTTGGTAAGCTGGGACATAGAGCCACTGTGGAGCTCCAGGCTGCACAGGGAACGTGTATGCTCCCGCATCCCCTTCAGACCACTTCTGCATACCAGAAGCACACTTGTCCTGCTGCCAGAGAAACCTCGGCAGTCACAGACTGTTCCCTAAGGGCCAGATTATTCACACTGAGCAATACCTTCCTCCTTGAACAGACTCCATTGAAGTGATTGTTTATAATTAATTTCCCATTTAGAGCTCGCTGAAATTTTCTTCTTCATAACTTTTTTTTTGAATGAAAAATGGCATTTCAACCAAATTTCAATCTCGTGGGAAAAAATTATTTGGGTTGATTTTTTTGTTTATTTGCTTTGTTTTTGTTTGTTTGTTAACAAATAACAATCCTTGCCCCCCTCAAGTTTTCTATTAATTATTTTGGGGGGAGAAAGTTATAGGAAATTTTGAAAACCAATTTTTCCCAAAATGTCCAACAAAAAAATAAAATGGGATTTTTGGCTCAGTTTAACTGCCATTTAGATTAAACTGTCATCACTAGTACACTTTTCTATTGCCTTCATCAATGAAACTTGCTTCCACATAATAGTAGTGTGGTCTGTGTCTATCATGCAAGGAAGACAGCATAGAACAGCAATGACTACACAAGAACTTCATCTTAACAGCATTTTGGAAGGGAGGGATACGTATGTGGTTGTCCAAGAAACATACCTAGCATGTGTTTACCCAATAATGTATTTTCCTCTAAGAGTATATCTACACTGCACTCCTCTTTTGGTGGCATGTAGAGGACCTGTCCACATAGCTCCTATAGCCTGGACATAAATAGCAGTATACCCAGTGAGGCATGGTTTAGGCAAATAAAGACATGCTTGAAGGATGTGGGTATGTATGCAAATACATATGGTGCACGCTCTACTCGCCCAAACTGCACTGCTATTTTTCACAGTGAAGTGTCCTCCTACCTGCCTGCTGCTGGAGACTTTTTTCACTGCAGGGAAAGACTCCGGTAGCAAGGAAAGGCTCAAGCAGGAGGGAGGCAGCAGGGAAAGGCTCTTCCAGCTCCCCGCTGCTGAGCCTTACCCCACTGTAGTGAAAGGCTCCAACCATGGGGAAAGGGTCTGTCAGCTCCTCTTGCTGCAGCCTTTTCCCACATCAGGGAGAGACTCGGTCTCAGCCTTTCCCTGCTGTCTCCCCCTTCCCAGAGCCTTTTCTCACCTTTCACTGATACGTGTACGCAGCCTGCTTTTCACTGCGGTGGGTAGATATACATACAATACACTACAGTGGTGTGTAGTGTAGCTGTAGATAAAGAGAATAAAAACTTGTTGATGGCTATTGCTTCAAGTTTTCCTTGTAGTAACCCACTCCAGAGGTGAACTATCCTCTGTAAAAAGAATTTTCACCTCAGTTCCTTCGCTAGTTGGCTCTATTTTCGTTTTTGGGTGATGTCTGCTTGTTAAGTTTGTGGCAACTATCGTCTTTGTGTCAGTGAAGGCCGACGAGAGCTGAACAGCACTGAAATAGGAAGGTAGGCTCAAAACCAATTTACAGACATGGTTTTGAGGGATCATGCTATATTTGACTCAAGAGCTGCCTATATTTTAAAACCATCAGATTTTTAATCTATAAGGGGGCTAGAGGTTGCTAACCCTACAGGATTGTCCTGGAGTCTCCAAGAACTCAATATTAGTCTTTAATTAAAGATTATGCCATGTGATGAAACCTCCAGGAATACATCCAACCAAAATTGGCAACCCTAAAGAGGGCCAGATTGCTTAATAACAAAGTAAATCTGACAGCAGGTAAGCACATATATTCCATTTCTCTTTTCAGCAATAGAGGGAGCTAGAGAACTTTTTCTCCCGGCAAGCCTTCCTACCCTGGGATCTACACACTTAAAAATCATTTGCTCACTTAAACAACTACTCTGCCCTGTGTGGGTACAAATTCCCATTCATGTTAATGGGAAGGGTTCACAGATCCTGAATCTGGGCCCTTGGGCCATGCCGCATCTGCAGCTCCACTCGATCTCTCTACTAGAGACTGGAGAATTAAGAGTCCTAAGGTATTATGCTACAATAATGGGTATCACCCACAGGAACCCAACTGGAAGAGCTCTAGGCTCCCTGATTGGGCCGAGTACACTGTTTCTTTCTATGACCCAGAAAGAGACAGAGAGTCCAGATCTAATGGGGCACAAGTCCATGGGTCCAGATCTAATGCATCCAAGGCTGCTGAGGGAGTTGGCTGATGTGATAGTAAAGTCATTGGCCATTATCTTTGAAAATCTGTGGTGATTGGAGGAGGTCCCGGATTATTGGAAAAAGGCAAATATAGTGCCCATATTTTAGAAAAAGGGAAGAAAGAGAACCCGGGGAACTACAGACCAGTCAGTCTCACTTCAGTCCCTGGTAAAATCATGGAGCAGGTCCTCAAGAAATCCATTTTGAAGCACTTGGAGGAGAGAAAGGTGATCAGGAACAGTCAATATGGATTCACCAAGGGGAAGTCATGCCTGACCAACCTGATTGCCTTCTGTGATGAGAGAACTGGCTCTGTGGATATGAGGAAAGCGGTGGATGTGATAAATCTTGACTTTAGCAAAACTTTTCATATGGTCTCTCACAGTATTCTTGCCAGCAAGTTAAAAAAGTATGGATTGGATGAATGGACTACAAGGTGGATAGAAAGATGGCTAGATTGTCGGGATCAAAGGGTAGTGATCAATGGCTCAATGTCTAGTTGGCAGCCAGTATCAAGTGGAGTGCCCCAGGGGTCGGTCCTGGGGCTAGTTTTGTTCAACATCTTTATTAATGATCTGGATGATGGGATTAATTTCACCCTCAGCAAGTTTGCAGAGGACACTACACTGGGGGGAGAGGTAGATATACTGAAGGGTAGGAATAGGGTCCAGAGTGACCTAGAAAAATTGGAGGATTATGCCAAAAGAAATCTGATGAGGTTCAACAAGGATAAGTGCAGAGTTCTGCACTTAAGAAGGAAGAATCCCATGCACCGCTACAGGCTGGGGACCGACTGGCTAAGCAGAAAAGGACCTGGGGATTACAGTAGACAAGAAGCTGGATATGAGTCAGCAGTGTGCCCTTGTTGCCAAGAAGGCTAATGGCATATTGGGCTGTATTAATAGGAGCATTGCCAGCAGATCGAGGGAAGTGATTATTCCCCTCAATTTGGCACTGGTGAGGGCATACCTGGAGTATCGTGTCCAGTCTTGGTCCCCCCACTACAGAAGGGATGTGGACAAATTGGAGAGGGTTCAGTGGAGGGCAATGAAAATGATTAGGGGGCTGAGGCACATGACTAACGAGGAGAGGCTGAGGGAACTGGGCTTATTTAGTCTGCAGAAGAGACTGTGAGGGAGGATTTGATAGCAGCCTTCAACTACCTGAAGTGAGGTTCCAAAGAGGATGGAGCTCGGCTGTTCTCAGTGGTGGCAGATGACAGAACAAGAAGCAATGGTCTCAAGTTGCAGTGTGGGAGGTCTAGGTTGGATATTAGGAAACATTATTTCACTAGGAAAGTGGTGAAGCACTGGAATGGGTTACCTAGGGAGGTGGTGGAATCTTCATCCATAGAGGTTTTTAAGGCCCGGCTTGACAAAGCTCTGGCTGGGATGATTTAGTTGGTGTTGGTCCTGCTTTGAGCAGGGATTTGGACTAGATGACCTGCTGAGGTCTCTTCCAACCCTAATCTATGATTCTAGAGGAACAAGGTGCAACAAGGTGGATTCTGGCTTGCTGCTGCGAATGATGCTGCCATTTGCATCTGATTCTCTGCTTCAACCCCAGTTCCTGACTTTGACCCTGCCTTGCACCTGCCCTCTGCCTCACTCTGGTCCCTAAGCCTGTCATCCTAGTGACTGTGCTTCAGCTCAGACCTAGATTATGGCTCTTTTCTTCATGACTCACCACTGACCCTCAGTTTCAGTTCCTGTTTCCTGTCTGACCCGGGGTCTAGCTTTCAGCTCTGACACCTTGCTCCTGATTCCAGATCTTCCCATTGCCCTCTGGTTCCTGACTACCAGCCCAGACCACCTACATCCTAGTCACTGGCATTGGTCTTCCACAGGCCCTGGCAGTGGGCATAAATACAGAGAAATCTCAGGTTTCAGAGTTGCAGCCGTGTTAGTCTGTATCCGCAAAAAGAAAAGGAGTACTTTTGGCACCTTAGAGTCTAACAAATTTATTTGAGCATAAGAAATCTCAGACTTTCTAACTACTGGATGTTGACCACTTCTCTGATGGCCTCAATAAACCAGTCCTCATTTCTTCTTCCCTTTGATATTAACTGTCCCTACCAAATTCATTTATATCCACAGTTTTGTACATCTTGTTGCATGTTATTCCACCTAGCTAGTGATGAATATTGTCAGCAAGATTGATGCAAATAGAGATTTCAGAGCATTTTATTGGTAATTTCTCTAGGCTATGCAATATCTACTCCTATTTCTCTGACCAGGGCCAGTTTTTTTAAACCAATTTAAAATTTCACAAACAATTACTTACTAACCTGTCTTCAGTGTTCAAGTATCAAACGCCATCTTGATGTCCAAATAGTTTATGTTTGCTTCACCCCATCAGCTCTCATTGTCACGTCCTCAAACAAGTTAATAACATTTGTCAAGCATGACTTCCTCTTTATAAACGTCATGGTTGTCCTTGACCAGTCTGCACCTGTTTAAGTGTTCGCCTATTTTGTCCCTAATCAGTGACCCTAAAATTTCTCCCAATTGTCTTTAGTGTTTATGTACTGGAATTTTTAGTGGCATACAATTAACAGCTTCAGGCTGTTATTCCAAAAAATCAGAATGCATGTTGTCTTAGTATAAAAATCTATCTTAGGTATGTATCTATCCCATTACCATAGTATCGGAGTACCTCTCAATGGTTAATATCCTTATCCACACAACACCCCCATGAGGGAGGGAAATGTTATATTCCTATCTTACAGATGGGAAACAGAGTGGCTAAGCAGCTTGCCCAAGGACCCACTGGAAGTCTGTGGCAGAGTAGGGAATTGAACTGTGTGTGCTGTAACCACTGGACCATTCTTCTTCTCTCAATGTAAATCAGTTTAAATATTTTTAATACTACTGCATTCGTTTTTGTTTGGTGGTTTCTCATAGCTTTGGCATATTTTGCTAAATTTAATTTAGGGGATCAATTTCCCTTTTTCCCCAAATGATATCCTGTTTCCAAGGTATGAAATTCATTGTTGAGGTGGAGCACTCACATTGTTATAATGCCACATCTACAAAAGTATGTGTGTATGTATGTGGTGGGTGAGCCATAGTAAGCAGATTCTGCAAGTCTGCACTTCAACAACAACAGTGTCAGTATCACACCCCACCCCATCCCCCACTGTTCCTCGACTTTCTTGTTAACTGCTGGAAATGGCTCACCTTGATTATCACCACAAAAGGTTTTCCTCCTTCTCCCCCTCCTTCCTGCTGGTAATAGCTCATCTTAAGTGATCACTCTCCTTACAGTTTTCAGAGTAGCAGCCCTGTTAGTCTGTATTCGCAAAAAGAAAAGGAGTACTTGTGGCATCCGATGAAGTGAGCTGTAGCTCACGAAAGCTTATGCTCTAATAAATTTGTTAGTCTCTAAGGTGCCACAAGTACTCCTTTTCTTTTTTCTCCTTACAGTGTGTATGATAAAACCCATTGTTTCATGTTCTCTGTGTGTGTATATAAATCTCCCCACTGTATTTTCCACCAAATGCATCCGATGAAGTGAGTTGTAGCTCATGAAAGTTTATGCTCAAATAAATGTGTTAGTCTCTAAGGTGCCACAAGTACTCCTTTTCTTTTTTGCGAATACAGACTAACACGGCTGCTACTCTGAAAATTAAAAGTGTTGCAGCTCAAGTCTAATTCAGTGTGTCTGGTGCATACAATAAAGTTTTGAACACCAGGCCAAAATTCCTTTAGGGTAGGATAGGCATGTGGCTACGTATTTTTCCTCTTTTGTTAATACTCCATATATGGTTCAACTGTCCAACATAAATCCATCTTACAGTCATTTGTGCCAATTTCCAACTGGAGCTGTACCTTTATATTTATGAACACCACCAAGGATTCCAGAGTCTCTCTCTTCTTCCTGCACTGTGTGATTTCTTAAAAGACCAAGATTTGATTTATATGTCCATTAAAGGATTGACAGCTAGTGCTACTTGTAAAGATATTGAGCTGAATGGCACTACCGATTAGTACCTTTCATCTAATACTACAGTGATTGTCATTTTGGGTTTGTGGCAGGGAGGAATAAAACAGTAGTAGCTCTAGCTCAAACTCTGGGCTAACTGAAAATCAATTAAGCTCCATTTTTTTTAAAGGGAAATTAATCCAGTTTCTACTTCTACCCTTTGGTAATCCATTGTTTGTGCAATAACAGTACTTACATATGTTCTGATCTGTGGGTACAGTTGACTGTGCTTGCAATTGATTGTAGACTAGGCATAAAATTATTTGAATAACATCATTTTTAATAACATAGTCTTTAGTTTTAAGATTCTTCTTCAACCCTTTATTTCTATAGCTGCTGTTCATCTGTTTTGGAAGATCCAGTCTGAGCAGTTTTCTCCCTTCCCTTCCAAATGTAGGTGTCTAGTTGGTTGCTGACTAGTTAGTAAAGGTATATCCAGATTATTAAGAACAAAAATATTTCTGCTGCTGTTGATTCATCTGTCGAACATTTCAAATAGCACTTTTTTCTCATAGGTTAGGTTGTGGATTTGTTCCATTAGAAAGTTCACCTCATATTTTGGAAACAAAAGGAAAAATACTATGTTCTATTCTTTCATACTTTTTTTCAGGGATGTTTAAAAGTGGGAAATTACTTGGGCTCCAATTCTGCAAAGAGAACCATGTGAGCGGACCCATATGCCTACACAAAGCTCTCTTGACTTTAGTATGGGTCCACCTACACCATTCTCTTTTTAATATTGGGGTCCAAATTCTTCTCAATTCATGCAGCTGTTTGCCACGTAACTTTTAACAAATCTTCAGAACTATGACTATATCTACAATGCAAAATATTCTTTAAAAACCCTAAAAGATAAACATTGCACGGTTGCTGAGCTGCAAAATGTGAAGATTTATTCAACACCATTCGCTCCAAAGGTACACATCATCCCAGAGAGAGCACTGGACAGTGAATGACCCTGTAAGTAACAGAACTGGATAAAATGGCTGAAAATGTTCATGAAAATTCATGTGCAAGTATTCAACAATCTATCTGATTTCACCTCTATCACATTTGGATTTTTCACATTTCAGGAGACCAGCTTCAAAAAGACCCTTTTCTTTTACAAATGTGAACTTACAAATTTTCAGTAAGGAGAAAGAAGAGCTTGTGCCATGATGAGTCCAAATGGCTTAGTGAAACGTGCATGGGACCTGGGAATTCCTGGGGATGACAGTTTCTGAGTTTTATTTCCCCCCCCACCCAAAAAAAGAGGCTATACCATAAAGGAGTGGCGCTGGAACCCTTTTAATAGTGGGGGTACTGAAAGCCAGCCCCCTTACCTCTGTCTGTGCCCCCCTCTGCCCCCCAGCTGGGGCTAGGTTGAGTGCTGTGTCTCTGGGTGGGGAGGATCCAGACAGGGGCAAGGGGGGCAAAGGCTGGGGGCAGGCACAGGGCCAGGAGTGGAGCCCCAGGCACAGGGCCCGCAACCAGGACCCTGCATATGGGGCCAGTAACAGAGACCCCGGGAGCAGAGCCATGGGAGTGGGGGGCCAGGTGTGGGGCTCCAGACATGGGGCCAGGGAGCAGGACCAGTGCCCCAAGAACAGAGCCCCGGGCGCAGGACCAAGAGTGGGGCCCTGGGCATAGGGCCAGCAGCCAGGGAGTGGGGCACAGGGCCAGGGAGCAGGACCCTGGGTGTGGGGCTAGGAGCGGTGGCTGGTACCCAAGCTGGTGGCAGGGACCCAAGCCCCGGACTGGGGAGTGGAAGCCTGGGCATGAAACCTGGGTGTGCTGCAGCACCCCTCGCACCCCTACTTCCCCCGCCTATGCCGAAAAGAGGATCCTTCATCCTGCAAGGTTAGAGAAGGCTCTGCAAGACTGATTAATACATTAGTATTCTGTAACACTCGGAAGCATTGTCTAGTTAGGGCTCCCGACACTGCTATGAATTTTTATCCCTGTTGCATGTATAGGAAATTTCCTAATAGAGCTTAAGTGATGTGACCTAGAACACACAAAGCCAGTGTCAGAACCCAGCACTCTTCTCTGTCTGTCCATATCTAAGCACTCAATTTCCCCATATATGAAATATCAATAATGGTATATGCCGATTTTGGGGAGGTCGGAGTGGGAAGGGAAGGAATCTGATGTTCATGAAGTGCTGAGTTAGTGCAAATTAAGGAGCTCTGGCTCCCCAGCAGTATGCTCACTGTTCTAGGCCATATGGCCTTCAAAAAGTCTCCTCTCTCCTCCCATTCTTTCCATATATATTTTGTTTCTAGCAAATATTTTATTTTGCAAAATTGTTGTGATTTCAGTGAAATTCTGAGAATTCAAAACAAGCCCAGTTCATAAAAACAAAACATTGTGATGATTAATTTGCCCACCGCTAGGAACTGCAAATGTCATCATTTCTATAAGAGCCTTTTATGGGCAAGAAATTGTCCTTTATGAATATTAACACAATCTGGTCAGAGAGCAAATTATCTTCTCTGCAAAACCTTAGCTTTAAGGATTTCAAAAATTCCATTGTCAAATATTGTACAATGGACTGAAAATGAACTGTTTTCTGCTTCTACAAATGTTGTTCCAAACTTTACAGAAAACCTACTTAACCATTGTGTAGGAATGCTATTGTAAACATGTTTTATGTTCTTTGCAATGCATGGCAGTACCCTGCAAGTGATATAATAGGATATTATACTTTAAACAATTCAAAGGCTCTGAAAAACAAAATAAAATGAGTTGGAAATTAGTCATACATGTTTTATAGATCTACAAATCAAGTTTTCAAGGGAATACTAGTATATTTCCCTCTATATGCTGTTAATCTCTCATTTGTAATTTGAGACTGCAAAGTATACTTAGAAATGTGTGACTTTTACCTCAATGAACATTTGTGTGCACTCCCATTTTTGTGACCAATTGCACCTCTGTGGGAGTTTAAGCCTCATTTGGTGTTATCCCTACTTCAGCAATAATCACCATTCAGACTCAGTTTGGAAAATAATTCTCTCTCTGCTCCCTTTATTTTAGTGTATTTTTAAGCCAAATCAGTTTTAAAAAATGCCCTTTTAAAAGTTATACATGTTAAATGTGGAGCCTTCCTGCTTATATATATTTTTACCATCTCTTCAGTAATAAAATCTAGTCATTTTGTACTTGTGGTCATTAAATATTTCTTTGGAAGAACAGGAGTGTTAACCCCAGGGCACTGATCAGAGTCCAACTCAGATAATTATACTGAGCCTCTAAATTCCACCTGGAAAAGATATGCTTCATATTTTCCTTAATTGCACAATTTTGCATTGCACTATTAAACAGGTACCACTTTTCAAAGCAGAAGTGGCTGTTCTATAGTGGTAGATATAGTGATCCCTATGTATATAGAAAAAATAGTAGGAGATTATGTAAGTGAATACTGTGTCATAATGCAAGCACACAAGGGGGCTGAGTTAAGGTTGCACAGGCAGCCTTAATTCTGACATTTTTATCAATTGAGTGCTTGACTTTCTAACCTTAACATTCTTTTAACATACTGTTTTTTAAAAATGTATTTTTCTAATTACATATACTGTATATATAAACAACAAACAAACTGAAAGAAACCCCAAAGTCCATTATGTGGAGCCATACGGACACCCAAACTTGGGTCAACAGCAGAGTTCAGACTTTTAGATTCACAGCACAGACATCTACCATTTGAGGTAATGTAGAAACTAGCAGTAGTAGTGGGCTGTTATAGTCTATATGGACCAAACACTAGAGGGAGAATTAGATACACATCTGCTAGTGGGTTTCGCTCCATTTGCTATAAACCCTTCTGCTCCTGCACCCCCAGTTCTGTCTGCCTCTCCCCATTTCTCTCTGTGCTTACATATGTTCTGACCACCCTGGCTCCTGTCCCACTCTCCCCATCTTCCTCTCCATTTTTCAAGCATCCAAATTTCAACCATCCACATGGCTACTCCCTCCTCCTCTTCATCACTGCTGAGCATCACCACATGGGCACTGTCAACATATTGACAGTCTCCCTACTCTCAGTTCCTATATATGACCCCCAGCAGCCAGGAGCTGCAATTGCAGGTAAAGTTCTGTTCAGCCCCAGGATCCCTTGAATAGAGCATAGCCCATGCAGAGGGAATGTTTGGAGAATTTAGCTCCCAAACAATACGAGTCTCTGCTGACCATGTGGGAATTGAGATATTTTGAAGGTTTTTACCTTGGCCAAATTTGGGTGAATTCTCACAGGAACTGCAAAAGGCACATCAGTGACACCAGTGATACATCCCCCTGCCAAATTTCAAAGGCATGCTTCAAAGCATGGATGTGCTAGAGCTTCTCAATGAAATAGTGGGGAAAAAATTAAGATGGGCAAAACAACACATTTTGCCCTGATCTCATTGTCAGAAATAGGTGAAGTGTTTTATCTAAAACTTTTACCAAAAAATTCAAACGCCCAGAATGGAAAATGACAGCCTGAATGATTAAAGTTTGGTTAAGTTATAAGTACGCTTGGCAGAATTCAAATTTTTTTTTATCATTTCAACAGATAGTGTCAATGTTTATTTTAAGCTTTTTTTTCTATTTTTATTGACTGAAATGTTCAGTAACACAAAATTATGGGTTTTAGCCATTTTTTAATTTGTATCAATTGAAATTTTCAATTTTGCAAAATTAGGTGGAGGGGATCAGACAATCGGGGATCATACAATAATTATTTAATGAAAGTAGATGCTGAGATTCAATAAGTTAATGCTTCATAATGGTTAAAATGCAAATTGTAAACACCATATGTCAAAATAAACAAAATAAATATTCTTAAATCAAACTCTAATAAGTTTTGATGCAGCATTTTTCTTACTTTCCCCATCTGTAAATGTCTATAAAAATATTTTTTCACTGGTTTGTGTGTGTGTGTGTGTTTTGTAAAATTCAAATTTATCAACATTTATCAATAAAAATCTAATCCTTCCAAGTCTAATTATAAGTAACTAAAAATAGGCTCTTGTACTGGAAAGCATAGGGCAACCTTATTTATCTGCAGTGCAGATAGCTTCGCCTATAATAACAAATCTTTCTATTCACTCAGAAGAATAACTAATAAACAAATATAGTTAATGGTGATGAGGGCCCTAGCTTCTTTGAAAATCCTGGCCTTTGCAGAATTAGCTTCTATGACTATAACAACCCTTGCAAGAACAGATTCCAAAGTATTATTTATTACTCTCCTCCAGTTACTCTTACAGCCATCTCACGGAACCATTAGGAAAGGGATAGATAACAAAACAGAAAACAACATAATGCCACTATATAAATCCCTGATGTGCCCACATCTTGAATACTGCGTGCATTTCTGGTCACCTCATCTCAAAAAAGATCTATTAGAATTGGAAAAAGGCCAGAGAAGAGTGAGGAGAATGATTAGAGGTATGGAACATCTTCCATTAAAAAGACTGTGACTGTTCAACTTAGTAAAGAGATGCCTGGCAGGGATATGATAGTGGTCTATAAAATCATGGATGTTATGGAGAAAGTGAATAGGGCAGTGTTATTTACCCCTTGTTGCCAGGCCAAAAATAGAACTGGGTTCAAAAAACAATTAGATAAGTTCATGAAGGATAGGCCTATCTATGGTTGTTAGCTTAGATGGTCAGGGATGCAATCCCATGATCTGGGTGTCCCTAAACCTCCAACTGCAAGAAGCTGGCACTGGATGACAGGGGGTAGATCCCTTGAAATTGCCCTGTTCTGTTCATTTTCTTTCACGCATCTGGCACTGGCTTCTGTCAGAAGATAGGATACTGGGCTAGATCGGCCATTGGTCTGACCCAATATGGCCATTCTCATGTACTTATAAGGATTTGTGCAGATGGACTTCAGCCATCAAGCACTCTTCTTCTAAAATCTTTGAAGGTGGGTATCATAAAAGGAAAAATAATATTAGATTCTCTGGTTTTGGACCTCATCCCTATAAACCAGAAGAAAAAGATTTAGAAAGATTCCACACATTGTGGTAAATCTATCAAAGTTCTACATAAATCACAGGAAACTTCAGCCAGTTCTCTTATCTAAATTTCTCTCTCTCTCTCTCTGGTATTTAATCAAAGCAGAATCTACAGAACATCTTTAAAATCCTCCACAAAATATTCAGCAGAATTACTTCAGAAAAAACAACAAGATACTTCATTAAATTAAATTAAATTCATTCACCAATTAAAATCCACTCACGTAAACCGTCCAACTCTTTAGAGACATATAGCTTGATTTGTGAGGCTGCATAAGTCAGGCTGGTTCAGTATCATTATCCTAATAGATGGTAACCCTTGATTCCCCATAATTTACAATACATCAGTGTAAACCCCTTTGTAACAGACCATTTAATCAACAAGAAACGATCAAAACTGTGGAGCTTGAGCCTGCAGGCTGATGAGGGAAGTATTGAGGAGCCATTGTCGTCAGCATTTGCTCAGCACTTGTGCAGAGAGGCTCAACATAGTTATTATATTTAATTACAGTAGGGCCTAAGGGCCAACCCAGAATGGAACCCCATTGGTGCTAGGTGCTGTACAAACACAGAGTAGAAGACAAGCCCTGCTCTGAAGAACTTGCAACATAAATAGAAAAGACAGACACAGGGAGGAGAAGGGGTAGGACTTATAAGCAGAGTGAATTATGTGACACAGCAAATGGCATGTGAGTTCTGTGATTTTTTTTGAGGGTGGATTTAGTTAGGAGGGGCTAAGTTAAATGGAAAAGAAGGAAGCAAGGTGAGGGAGAAGAGGTTAAGAGGGACAGATGTGGAGCGAAGCTGAGGTGATGAGACTGTGAGGGAGGGGATGGGGGAGGGTTTGAGCAAATAGCTAATCAGCACAGGGCAAAAAATGTCTAAACTATTGGAAATTCTTTGAAAGTCCAGAGATCAGTATTTTGGCTGCTCCTGCTCTTACTATCTGGAGTCTCTAGCTGGTTTCTCTCTGCAATTTCCCCCCAGTGCCACAGGGCAAGCGGGCAAGGAGACACCTCCTGGATCCTTGTTTCCCTAGAGTGTGTAAGACCAGTTCTAGGTCCAAGAGATGCTGGGGGAAGAGGTGCTTCTGCTCCTGTTGTCTGGAGTGTGGAGAAATGTGCACCGTGCTTAGAACAGAGCTAGATAGTGAATGGAATACTGCTGAGCAGGGAGAGGAGATGCGTACTGAAGGGGGTGGGGAAAGCGTGCGTGTAGACACAGTTATTACAGATGATATGTGTAGCAGCCATTTTTAGGATTTTCAGTTATTGCCACTGCTACCCAGGAAATGTGCATGCTTGGAAAGCTACACGTAGAAGAAACTGAGAGCATGGGTAATGATGAGGGTCAGCCACTGCCATTAGCAAGAAAACAGTATCTCTCACAACCAAATGCTCAGTGCCTCGTGACTTGTACTGAGCACAGCATTCATGCCATTCTGCAGCATCAGCTCCCGCCTGTGACTTCACCTTATTGGATTATGAATACAGTGTTGCCATCTCTCACCATTACATCACAAGTCTCACAATAAGTGGTGTTTTTCTTAAAGCTTCAGCTTTAAATTAAGTGATTATGTCAGAACCTCAGCTTTCATTAAAAAAGAAACAGGCTGCTTCTAGCTCTCATGATTGTGCAGAAAAGTGGGAAAACATGAGCCAAGTGCAACCTATGGGCTCGGAATACGACAGCAAAATTAAAATCTTATTACTTTTAAGCCAATCTTGTGATTTTTTGAGGCCTGACACGATTTTTGAATGCTGAGGGTCAGCATTACTGAAACAAAATCCAATGTTTAGCAACTCCACCCATTGCACTCCTGAAGGATACGGTCCTAAATGATTGAACAACACCAGAAAAAGGGAGCCTGATTCTGCTCCAAGGCTGGTGTAAATCAGCAGTAAGTCTATTGAAGCCAGTGGAATTACTCTGGTACAAAACTGATATGAATGAGTTGATACAGGCCCAGAGTTTTTAACCAATTGTAATTAATACAGATAATGTACCACAGAAATTTGCAAATTAAATATACAGGAGCAAATTTTGCCCTCAGATGCATGTTCCAGTGTTGGGATTGCAATGGAAGCTAATGAGGTTCTTGTGTTTATATCCAAGCGCAGAATTTGGTTCTGCAAACCAAATTCCACTCAATTTACAGTGGTAATGCCCACTGTAAACAATAGGAACAAAATTTGGGCTCTTATATACAGAGATTTAATTAAGTACAAGTGACATAACAAGTTGAGCCAAAAAAAGAGGGGAAGGGGGAAATATTGATGAAATCCCCATAAATACCTCAGAAAAGAAAAAAAATCTTGTAATATATATGAATCTGGAGACCTAACAACCTGACACTAAAAATCCCACAATAAACCATTGATGTTAATTGATGTTAATTTACTTGTTTATTTTCTTAGGAAAACATAAGGGTGGTAAATAAGTGTTTCACAATTTCTTCTTACTGTTAATAATTTGAATTGTTACCATTTCTTGATGTTTCTACTCACTCTGATAATGTGCCCTCATGAATCCCAGTTATTACTTAATATAGTTCATAATGCCACATCCAACTGGGGAGCCTTCTAGGGTTTCCATTAGCTAAAATAAAGCCCCAGTCTTGTAAATGAATTTGCATGAGTGGACTTTTGCATCTCTGCAGAACTCCAGTGAAGTTAATGGTGCTCCTTGTGAGATCCGAGGTATGTCTGCATGGATCTAGTTATAGGATTAGAGCCTAAATTCTCTAAGGTTCCCACTAAAGTCGATGACAGTTTTGCCATTGACTTCAGTAGGAGCAGGACTGTGCACTTTTCATCCTAGCATAACTAATTAAATCCTCTTTTTCTACATTTGACTTGTAATTAGCAAAGAGGTATAGTTTCAGACTGTAGAAATCAAAGAAAACAGTTCTATTAGATGTTTCTTAAAATTGTTATAGTTTCCACAACAATTTCATAGTCATTCTGATCAGGTTTTTAAAAAAAGCTTATTAAAAGGGTTTTTCTTTCTGTAGGTGATTTCTGCAGAGCATCTACTGATTTTCTTTCAAAATGTTATTGAACCACAAGGGTTATTTGTTATGTTTTCATTTATCAGAGTGTCATTTTATTTAAGCATTGTCATGTGAATAATAGGCAATCAGGGCTGAAACTTTTCAAAATTGCAGCCCTCTAGATGTTACAATTAAATCAATTACAAACCCGGAATAAACAGTTTTTAATCACATCTAACATTATACTACTCAATTTTGTATGATGGAAATCTGAAGTCCATGGAATACTTCAAGAAATAAAACTACCATGTGTACAAAGCTTAGCCTGCTTAATAAACTGAAGCTCAGAAAATGATGTGCATGAAAACAGCTGTTCTTCCCAATAATGACACTTTATTTTCAAGTTTAGTACTAACACCGTGTTAATCTAAACAATACTTAAGTACATTATGTAAGTGTAACAACACTGACACGACATACAACAAAATGTACCACTTTCAGGAGGCATCAGAATTAAACAGTGTTAAGAGGAAGGCAATTTTAGCTGTGCAGCAGCTGGTGATGAGCCATTGCCATCATCAGGGGGAATGTGAGGCACAGAACAATGGTGCTGCCGAATAAAGTCATGCAGAGGGGATTTAAAAAGGAAACAAAAATTAAAAATATTATAATGACATAGAAATTGAAAGAAGCAGTGTTTTGCATATTGGCAGGTAAAGTGCAGCAACTGAAAGGCTGAACTACATAAAAATTCTCACCTGTTCCCTTTAATTTTAATTTAAAATTTTTTTTAAAGGAGCAGGCAGAGTTTGTAACAATTTTTTAACCTATCTACATATGATAGTTCTAAATATCTCAAAACTAAGCTGACTCTGTTTTAAATATTGCTCAGGAGATGTAATATTTGAAATTGCATCTACTATTCTAATTTTTTTTAAATTACCTTCATAACAAAATTGGGAGTTTAAAAGATGCAAGGCATTATTCTATGTATTTTCATTTGTTTGGCTTTTTCCCTCTAGATCAGCGTGACTCAGTTCTTCTTCTAAATGGATGCCATATTTTTCACTTCTCATCCTTGATACTTTTTTGTCCAAGTATATTACAAGTAATTCTCTCCCTGTGGCAATATCCTTAGAGCAGCAGCAGTAGTGAAAGGGTTAAAATGTCTTCTCTTGTATTTTAGAATCAGAAAGAACACTAAGCTTTCCAGTTTGGTTGTAGACTAGGAAATACTCAAGAAACACATTAGCAAACTGAAGCATTCCGTACATATATAATGCAAGTTGTCTTTTCTTTCTGACTTTTCCCAATGTGGGTGTGAGAGCAGGACTCAGACTATATGAGTTTGACGCACTTTTGTGCTCCCTTTGAGAACAAAGACTACATAGATTCAAGGTATACTAGAAACTAGACTCTCAAAGGATAAATTCAAATCACACAGGAAGTTGGAAGGCAGAGCAGCTACTAGGAGGAGACTTTTTGGAAAAAGCAGTAATCCAGCATATTTTACTTGTGAGAGGCAACTTCAGTTGTATATTTAATTCTGTTCTATATTATGTTACTCTATAAAATAGCTGTAAACTTTAAGGAGCTTCTGTGCCTCAAACTCTTCTACTGATGAAGGACAGTAGGTAAGCTACAAAGAGGCTGTATTCATACAATTACCTTTTACTATTAGATCCTGTGTCCTGGGTAATTTGGTTAGACCAGGCTAAACCAAATTGACTCAGAATGGGATATACACTTAAACTGTTGCATGTTAAAGAACTGCAACAGTTCACCACCTAATTCACTGTATCTCAGATCTAAAAACAGACTCATTTCACCCAAATCTCTGGCAGATCTGAATATAGGAACCTAGCATGAGTTTCTTTACATTATTTAGACATTTAAAAGGCAATGATAATAAATGCTGGGGATCAAATTCTAGCTCACAAGTTGGGAAAATACTATTCCAATATTGTGCCAGCACATGTATACAGGCCCCAAGATTCTGGCTGTCAGATATATTCCGGTATGTAAACCATATAAACATAGGACTGGAAGGGAACTTGAGAGGTCATCTAGTCCGGTCCCTAACACTCCTGGCAGGACTAAGTATTATCTAGACCATTCCTGACAGGTGTTTGTCTAATCTGCTCTTAAAAATCTCCAGTGATGTGAGGCATAGAGCGAAAAGCAGCTCAATCTTAAAGGACCGTATCTTCCACACCTATAAGCAGTTGTGTGGAGAGATACTAAAACAGTTCAGTAAATGAGCAAATTAATTGTAAGCCACTATGCCATCATGCTGGAAATGTTCACAATTATATGACATTACACTGGGGACAGATCTGCCACTGCACGCCTCATTCTCCACCCAATATATGTGACCATATCCACATGTGTGGCTACAGTAGGTGTCATGGGGTATAACAACAGTTGCTCACATCATTTGTCTCCACCAGGCATATGTTGGTCACAGTGCAGTCACAATCAATAACCGCTGCTGACTGAATACCAGAGCCCATATATAGCTAACTGAGTTGGCATAAATAGCATGTTGATCTCAGCGACTAATCTCTCTGATAGAGACCTACAGCTCAGAAGCAAGTACTAATGTTTCCTGAATACCAGCACCATCCTCTCTGGTGGACTTCATATGAATCAATATTTTAAGCCATAGAATATTTCACATCTGAGATGGAATATATTATTTGGGTAATATTTGTTGGAGGGATGTTATGGCTGGTGAAATTATGCATAACCTGTTTTTATTGTACCATTCTCACTATAGCATAGACCACGTCTCTTTTTCAGCTAGTCAGTTTTGTATGAAGCACAGGCATGAAAATGCACATTTTCTTTCCACCAGAATTTTGGTGGGAGAGTGTAAAGATTTTTCATTCTATTCAGTTTTCCTTTCACTCAGTTAAGATGCCCAGTTTTTGCCTCGTGTAATGATTTTTTTGGGAGCTTGAACAAAATATTTTCTTGAAAATTTCCATAATTTTTTCTTCAATTTTTGTCCATCCTGGAGTTGTGGGGTTATATATGGAAGATTCCAAGGTTATGCTAAAATTTCCCATTTTAATAGCCTTTTAGCTTCAATAGATAAAATAACTTGCAGTTATTTTCTTCGATATTTTTAAAAATTTCAAATCCTCTTTATTTATTCCCCAAACCCTTTTTCCTTCTAAAGGCAATTATGGCACAATAGGCCTTCAGATACCATACTGATGGTTACAAGAATCCAGAATAGGAAAGACTAGAAAAGAAGAACAGAAAGTGAAGCCCAAAGTTGGGGTTTTCAATAATGGAGAGTACTTCATAGATCAAGGAGACAAGGCTGTTCTATAAATACTAAACCTCTGAGACACACTCATCCTGCACTCGCCAAATGAGTGTGAGTGCTGAGACTGAGATATTGCCATTTCTGTTCCCGAACAAATGAATAAAGTAATCTTACACTACACGTATTCTACTGTTTTGCCAATTACATTCCCCATCCCCTTCCATGGGAATAAGGAATCCCCAGTTTTGTTGTTTTTCTGCACTGCACAAGGCCAAAATATTACTATATATAACAATGCCCTGAAGCTTAAACTAAACTATCTAAACTGCTACATGCCACAAGGAGCCGCAACAGTAGTTCCCTTAACCCACCCAACAATATTGTTAATCTTTCCAGCTATACTCTTAGCCCGGCAGAAGAGTTTGTCCTATCTCAGGGCCTCTCCTTTTGTGCCTCCAGGCCCATGAACATGATACAGTTCCGTGGTGACCTAGAATCCTATTACGATGTCTCCGACTCAAAGAATATTTCCAAAACACCTCCGAACCACATACTAACCCACAGAATCCTTCCTACCAACACTACAAAAAGGAGGCTTCTGAGTGGACTCCTCCCGAAGGTCGAAACAACAGACCGGACTTCTACATAGAGTGCTTCCGTCAACGTGCACAGGCTGAAATTGTAGAAAAGCAGCATCACTTGCCCCATAACCTCAGCCATGCTGAACACAATGCCATCAACAGACTCAAGAATAACTCTGACATCATAATAAAAAAGGCTGACAAAGGAAGTGCTGCCGTCTTCATGAATAAGTTGGAATATGTACAAGAGACTGCTAGACAGCTCTCTAACTCCACATTCTACAAGCCATTATCCCCGATCCCACTGAGAATTACCAAAAGAAACTACACCATCTGCTCAAGAAACTCCCTGAAAAAGCACAGGAACAGATCTGTGCAGACACATGCCTAGAACCCCAATCAGCGGTATTGTATTTGCTACCCAAGATCCATAAACCTGGATGCCCCATTATCTCAGGCATTGGCATCCTAACAGCAGAATTGTCTGGCTACATGGACTCTCTCCTCAGACCCTACACTACCAGCACTCCGAGCTATCTTTGCCACACCACTGACTTCCTGAGAAAACTACAATCCATCGGTGATCTTCCAGAAAACACCATCCTGGCCACTATGGATGTAGAAGCCCTCTACACCAACATTCCACACAAAGATGGACTACAAGCCGCCAGGAACAGTATCCCCGATAATGTCATGGCAAACCTGGTGGCTGACCTTTGTGACTTTGTCCTCACCCACAACTATTTCACATTTGGGGACAATGTATACCTTCAAGTCAGTGGCACTGCTATGGGTACCACAATATGCCAACATTTTTATGGCTGACTTAGAACAATGCTTCCTTAGCTCTCGTCCCCTAACGCCCCTACTCTACTTGCGCATGTTGATGACATCTTCATCATCTGGACCCATGGAAAAGAAGCCTTAGAGAAATTCCAACATGATTTCAACAATTTCCATCCCACAATCAACCTCAGCCAAGACCAATTCACACAAGCAGTCCATTTCCAGGACACTACTGTGCTAATAAGCTATGGTCACATAAACACCACCCTATACCAGAAACCTACTGACCGCTGTACTTACCTACATGCCTCCAGCTTCCATCCAGGACACACCACACAATCCATTGTCTACAGCCAAGCTCTGAGATACAACCGCATTTGCTCCAATCCCTCAGACAGTGACAAACACCTATAAGATCTCTATCAGGCATTGTTAAAACTACAATATCCACCTGCTGAAGTGAAAAAGCAGATGGACAGAGTCAGAAGAGAACTCTGAACTCACCTACTACAGAACAGGCCCAACAAAGAAAATAACAGAACACCACTAGCTGTCACCTTCAGCCCCCAACTAAAACCTCTCCAGTGCATCATCAAAGATTTACAACCTATCCTGAAAAATGATCCCTCACTCTCACAGATCTTGGGAGACAGACCAGTCCTCGCTTACAGACAGCCCCCCAACCTGAAGCAAATACTCTCCAGCAACCACACACCACACTAACCCAACAAAAACACTAATCCAGGAACCTATCCTTGCAACAAAGCAAAACGTAATCACATTAGCTATGCCATCAGGGACTCGTTCACCTGCAAATCTACCAATGTGATATATGCCATCATGTGCCAACAATGCCCCTCTGCCATGTACATTGGCCAAACTGGACAGTCTCTACACAAAAGAATAAATGGACACAAATCTGACATCAGGAATCATAACATTCAAAAACCAGTAGGAGAACATTTCAATCTCTCTGGCCACTCAGTAAAAGACTGAAGAGTGGCAATTTTGCAACAGAAAAGCTTCAAAAACAGACTCCAAAGAGAAACTGCTGAGCTTGAATTAATATGCAAACTAGATACCATTACCTTGGGTTTGAATAGAGACTGGGAGTGGCTGGATCATTACATATATTGAATCTATTTCCCCATGTTAAGTATCCTCACACCTTCTTGTCAACTGTCTAAATGGGCCAACTTGATTATCACTACAAAAGTTTTTTTTTCTCCTGCTGATAATAGCTCATCTTAATTAATTAGCCTCTTACAGTTTGTATGGTAACTTCCACCTTCTGTGTATGTGTGTGTGTGTGTGTGTGTGTGTGTGTATATATATATATATATTCTTACTCTACGTTCTATTCTATACATCCGATGAAGTGGGCTGTAGCCCATGAAAGCTTATGCTCTAATAAATTTGTTAGTCTCTAAGGTGCCACAAGTACTCCTGTTCTTTTTTCTGAAGCTTAATGGCACTCTCTCCATTAAAATATACTTTTAAAAGCTATTTTGGCTAATAGAAACCTCAGCTAAGTTATTCTTTCCAGAAAATGCACAGTAGCCTAGTATAAATAAAATTGTGCACAAGGTTTTAAACTTCAGAGTGCCAACCCCATACAATCCAACATATTCCCTTTCTCCCATCCCTGAATTCCCACTACCAGCCACCACCACCACCAAAGTAAAAAAGGAAAAATGTTACAACTATTTTTGATGGAGTACCAGAGGGAAGGTATATTTGCAACAAATTACAACTCACAAAAACCTGCGTTTATATTCTGAAACACCAAAGTAGATAAAGCGTTTAAACAGGCAAATTAACTGGAAAGAATGTAATGTAAACAAGCCTATCTAGTTTGACTAGAAAGACCACTTTCTATTAAGTTAGATCCAGCTTCCGAAGAACGACTTCCCAGAATCACTGAACGGTTTGTGGTGCAACATTGTACTGACAGAATTACAAATACCTGTAAGCCAAATTCTGGCCTTGCATACTGTACACATACAAACTCCTCACTGACTTAAAGGGGACTTGGGCAGATGTATCTGAGCACAGAATTTAGCCTCTATGCTTGCATAGCATCAAATCAAAATAGTTAAAAAGTGCACCCAAAAGATGAATGAATTTCTAAGGAAATAAATTAGATTTGAAATGACTGTTGGAACATATGCATTATACAAAAGATCATGAAATCCATTTAATCTGACATATTGTACAATGAGCTACAAGAACATTTGCAACTGATAGAAGTATGCAAGGTCTCATGTATTATTCTTACTGTAAAGATTACACCATGGAAGCCAGGTGAAATACTTCATCCTGTACTCCAGCAACCTGAAGGTCATGAACCAAAGACATGACTTGAACATCGTGGTCAGCGAGGTTTCATATCATAAAACTGTAACTTGGGAGCCGAAAAGGTGTTGATTGTTCTATGCCTATTACAGCTTTGACTTCATGAGTGTAACACAGAAAGTGGGTTAGAACACAAATTTGCAATAACGGAAAGATGAAAAAATGTTCATGTTAAGATAAACTCCTCTGCTGCAGGAATGTTATGATTGTAGGGATAAAATATTCCAGCTCTTAGTGACTATATTATAGTTTTCTTTGAGACTCAAAAAAGGAAAACAACATATGGATGCTCTATATTTGACATAATGAAAAACAAAGTCACATAACCCACAAAATTCTGCTTTAGAATCAAATTCAATACATGTAAGAAAATACAAACCTGTCAAAAACACACTGTTCTACCTAGAATCGTTAAAACGATGTGCTGAAATCCACTATTAGAATATTTTTGAAAGTGCCAGGACCAATATTGCATATGCATTTTCACCTTTTTACAGGCAGCAAGAGCACGGAAAGGCAGGTGTGCACCGGAAGGGGGGGCATATTTGAAAACTAGATATGGGCTCTGTGCAACATGTCCCAATGAGTTTTTACAACCTGAATAAGGTACCCATTTTGATGGCATTCTGAACCAAAGGATGAAATGAGCTGTAGCTCACAAAAGCTTATGCTCAAATAAATTTGTTAGTCTCTAAGGTGCCACAAGTACTCCTTTTCTTTTTGCTGATACAGACTAACACAGCTGCTACTCTGAATTCTGAACCAAGTGATAGCTTTCACATTTGTGTGCTGAGTAGCAGCCGTGTTAGTCTGTATTCGCAAAAAGAAAAGGAGTACTTGTGGCACCTTAGAGACTAACAAATTTATTAGAGCATAAGCTTTCGTGAGCTACAGCTCACTTCATCGGATGCATCCGATGAAGTGAGCTGTAGCTCACGAAAGCTTATGCTCTAATAAATTTGTTAGTCTCTAAGGTGCCACAAGTACTCCTTTACATTTGTGTGCTGCTCTCAGAAGTTTCTCAGCAGCATCAGCCAATCAGATTTAATTAATACTGAAAATATCCACTTTCTTCAGGGGGTATTATTTTTAGGAATAAAATCCAAGATGTTGACAGCTGGTGGTTTTGATTTCTCAATACAGATGAGCAGACATATTACCAAACAGCCTGAACATAAGAGAAGCTGAACATTTAGCAACTTCCACTGACAAACTGCACCAACGACTTCCATTCCCCAACTGGAAGTGCAGGGAATCAGGCTCAGTGCACATAACATTTAGGAAGCCCTCAGGTGTCATTTTTATTAACTGCTTGAGCAACCAGCTCAGAACTAACTTTGCTCAGGCTTCTGGCTACATCTAGACCCTAGTATAGCACATCATGTAAACATGTACTTTATTAAGCCCATCCCTATTCAACAAAGCATTTACCTCAGTGGGACTGTAGCATGAACCTAAACTTAAGCATGAACTTAAGTGCTTTGAAAAATAGGGATAGACTGCTGAATTGGGGACCTAGTTCAGACTAGGGCATGGCTAGAAATTTAAAATAAATATTAGTATAAGCTCCAATAGTAGCTTATACCATCTTATTTGTATATCTCACTCCCGTACTAGTAATTGGGTATGCCCTCCGGATCAGGTACTGCATCAGAAGGTAAGTCCCCCACAAGTGAATCCTCCTTTTGCTAAGTTACAGTATATCTTCAGAAACAATGAGGAGCCTGGTGGCACCTTTTCTTACCCACAAAAGCTTATGCCCAAATAAATCTGTTAGTCTTTAAGATGCACTGGACACCTCCTTGTTTTTGTGGATACAGACAAACATGGTTACCCCTCTGATACTTAGTATATCTTCAGTTTCTTCGTATGCAGAAAGGGAAGGCTTAGAAAATATTCTTGTAAGTAGGCATTTGAGGGCAGATGACATATTTTCGGTCTCTTTGTAATCACTTTTGTATCCGAAGCATTCTGTGGGAAACCTGGTTTTCTCATTACTGAATGACCGTGTAGGCTAAAACTGGTATCAAACGTCAACAAACCGCAGTGCTGTAATAACAATGGATTAATCAGATCTGTAAGATCCTAAGAAGTATCGACATCAGACATTCTGAATCTGACAATGCTTTAATGCAAGATAATTATTTTAATTTTAAAAAATAATTAGAGTTATGTGATATTAGTGTAATGTCAGGTGCTCAGATACCTTGGTGAGGTGGCAATATAAATACCATCAGAGGTAATAAAATGTGGAGTTAAAAGAGTAAATTCAGAGTTAAAATACTGTTTTTATGTTATGACTATGCTACACAGGTAATATTTTGTCAGATTACATATTGCACTTGGAAGTTGCATGTGACGGGTCTGGCACCGCAGCACCCCTTTGTGGCAGGGATAGATGGGGTGTCGGGGCCTCGCCACTCTTATGTTCCCATGACCGTCCTTTAAGGGCATTCCGATGTGGCCCAGTGGCCGGTTTCCCCTTGGTCAGGGTAGCGGGACCTAACGGTCTGAGCCCAGTGTCACGCCCCAAGTATCAGGGCAGCGTGGCCCAATGGCCAAAGTCCATATAGCTTGCCCTGAGTATCAGGGTAATGTGGCACAATGGCCAGAGTCCAAATAGCTTGCCCCGAGTATCAGGGCAGTGTGGCCCAATGTTCTGAGTCCATATAACTCGCCCTGCATATCAGGGCAGTGTGGCCCAGAGGCCAGAGTCCATATAACTCGCCCCGTGTATCAGAGCAGTGTTGCCCAATGGCCAGAGTCCATAGCTCCCCCCTCTCAGGTGAGGAAGTGTATCCCGATGGTTGGAGTGGTAGGGGGACCCGGACCCACCCTCTCTACCGGGTCCCGACCCAGGGCTCTCCTATTGGCAGGGTTTCCCCTCATGCTTAGCCCGGTGGGGATCCGCTCACAACACGCCGAGCATCAGTGCAGCTTTAATGCTCCTTGCCTCTAAAGTTCCTCTGGGTCACTTCCTACCTTCACCGTCATGTTCTCCACTCTGGGTGTCGGGGGTCCTCCGGTCCGTCCCATCCTGTCAGGACCTCTGTCTGGGACGCCAGGTGCGTCCCGGCTTGGCTGGCCCCTGGATCCTGGAGCGTTGGCTATCCCTTCTCAGGAGCTGGCAGTGTGCCTCCTTCTCCTCCGGTGGTCAGCCCAGACTGGGCACCTTTGCAGGCTTTTATACCTATTCTCCAGTTGGAGCATGCCCATCAGGGCTTCTGGGGCGGGGCTTCCTCTGCCAGGATGGAAGGGTTAACCCCTGCGGCACCAGTGCGGGGCCACTCTGCCCCGTCACACTGCACAAATGTATTAGTTCCATATTCCCGAATAGGACAATCAGATAAAGTCTAAAATTGTTACATACTATAACACAGCATCCATCAAATGAAAAGTGAGAAAGTAAAAGTGTTGAGAGGAAAGGGGCATTGCTGGTGGCCAGGTTACACAGAAATTTAAGTTAACTGTTCTTTCACAGATAGGTTTAAGTCTGTCTTAAATCAAATGTAAAATCAGTTTGGTGGTCTCAGTGAAGCGTCCGATGGAATCTGTGGCTCTGCCATTTCCTGTTTGCTTCAGCATTGTTCTAGGGAAATCAACTCTAGGGATGAAAAGCCAGATGTCATGATGGGTATTTTGTATAGGATATGGATACCTCTCCACTAGAGCTCCAATACATTTCACAGACCGATCACTGAACAGCCATCATATGGTAATGACTTACAGATAGTACCAGCATAAGCCAGATTTGGATAAGTGAGCTGAGGGTAAAATGTTGCATATCACATTACCAATACCCTGGATTAGTTACCCACCCAATACACTTTTACAATATATATATATATTACATTGGAAGCATGCATATAATTGTGTAGACAAATATGAGAGATTTGACATGCACAGATTTGTATAAATCCTGGGAAAGAACATGGTCAATAAATACTATTGTTTGGAAAACATTTAGTGCCATCATTCTGATAATGTATTTTA
The DNA here is from genome assembly GCF_009764565.3 of Dermochelys coriacea. NCBI lineage: Eukaryota > Metazoa > Chordata > Testudines > Dermochelyidae > Dermochelys > Dermochelys coriacea. The sequence goes on from NC_050073.1 coordinate 72,358,869, forward strand.
AATCCTGGGGTTATCAAAAAAGTGCATGTGTGGGGCCTCCATATTGTTTGACAGCTCAAATTAAACAAATCCTATTGAAGTACAGAGTTAATCGAAGGTTTACAATGTGTGTCATTAGCACCATCCTTATAAGGAAAGAGAAAACATGAGGTGTGGATTTTTAAAATATGATAAAATGAGACCACTGTTAGATGCATATGAAGGTGCGACTTCAGGCCAGGCATTTACTTATTAAAATCAAAGTGTCTCTATCTTATTTTAGTAAATAATTACTGTTGTGTGATTCAAGGTGACATCTTTCAAATTATTTTATCAAGCCAAACATATATACTGCAGTTGAAATAGATTTTAACTGTTGTGTCATTTTAATAAAATATATGGCACAAAATGATTGCTTTATAATATGCTACTAAACATATTTATGTTCAGGCACAGCAAAGGTAGAAAGCAACTTAATTTAAGTGTTAGTATAATTTTTGGCTCCTACTTTAGTTTGGCTGTTTAGTTTAGTGTTATTTAGTGTTATTTATGTGTGTGATCTGAAAGCTCATACAGATAAACGTTTAAATTCACATTAAAATTTCCCTAAATATTGTATCAGTGCAGGAGTTCAATGCAAACATTTTATTCAGTTTCATTCCATTGGGTTCTTACTAAGTTTCTCAAACTGAAACCTAGTCAAAAGCAATGAGCTTCCTGGTTCTATATCAAAACCACATGAAACCATGAATTCCAGATTATTTCTATATAAAACCTTGCTGGCCCATGTTTTGAAAACTGCCCACATCACCACCAGATGTTATCCAAGGCAAATCTTTTCATGAACACAGTCTGTTTCAGAAAAAAAGACACACGGTTTGATCTTTCCAATCTGTTCTACAATATTCAAATTTCTAGAAAATATTCAGTATTTAAAAAGATTGTGAATTTGAGTTTCTTACTTTGGGAAATAATAATTCAAAAATGACTTCAAATTAACAATGAAAGGTGATGAGTTTATAGCAAACAATGGACCAAGCTAATCCTGTTTCTAGCTTTACTGAGATACATCAATAGAATTATAGAGAGGGACTGCATTTGGCCATTATCTTTAGATTTTTTTTTTTAAATCTGAAACCAGGTTGTCTAAGTGACCCCCCATGTGGCCCATCAGGGCATGACTCCCTTGCTGTGAGTGCCTCACAGATCAGGTGTCCTCTACCTAAGGCACACCTGGAGTCCCACAACTTCTAGGGTATTGAGAGTTCAAAACAAAAAGGAAAATGTTGCACTAAAAAACAGCGTCATCTAAGGATTCATCAGGAGGACCCCACTCTTCTGCTCCAGGCTTGTCTCCATGAGGCCAGTCCTTTCTTGTCAGTCTTCTCAGGCCTAGACATCCCATCCACAAATTGGCTTGCCCAGGTAGCAAGCTACCTTAGGCTCTAGGCTGGAACCATCGAAGTAGTAGTAGAGCCCTGTACTTTTTCCTGGTCAGCTTTCAACTGGGCTAGGTCTCCTCCTACTCCTGACATTAGCTGCAGGTGTAACGGGGTGGGGGTCATGTGGGTCCACAACCCCCTCATTGCCAGAAAAGGGCCTTTTCTGGTCTCATTTGCCAATTTTAATGGAACTACTGCCAATTTGCACCAGTTTGAGTGATAGCAGATTCAGGCCCTTCATGTCAAAAATATTTTTCTAAGTAGTAAAGAAATAAAACGTTTACCTAGTTATGACAATACCTCATTGGCATCTGGGAAACTGCAGGGAACTGATAGAATTTTCTTAAACACTCGGAAGTAAAACTACGGTGTTTCTAAAGAAGATACAGGAATGGTTTCCCTTGGCTTTGACTGCAGTTTCTACTGATGGGATAGTGAAATCTAACCAATCGAACTGCCCAGCGCTGATAGCAGGCAGGTAATTTAATATTGTGTTTGTGAATGACCAGCAGTAGTCCCAGGTTAGGCCCTGATTCAGCAAGATATTTAAGCACATGTCTAATTTTAAACAAGACAATAGGACTACTCAATAACTAAGTACCTTGCTGAATCAGGGTCTTACTCAATTAGTGGAACACCCCCTTTCCAAATATAGTGGACGGATTCACTGTACATCTGTCCTGCACCTTACTATAGATTCACTTGAACTGGGACTTTTGTGTCTGTAGATAAGGGTTGTATCATGTGTGTCAAAAGTTAGCTAGCTGCCTTGTGACCAAGCCTATCTGTCTCAGATAAAGTTCTTCTTTGCATACCATACTGCAAAATCAGCAATATGGGACAAGTTGAAAATAGATTTTCTTGTATGAGTCTTGCAGCAAAATTTTTTTAGTTTGAAATATGTTAGAAGCTTCATAGCTATCTGTCATTCAGGTTCCTAAGTACTCTCCATCTTCCTCTATTTGGGAATACATCATTTATGCATGTGGCTTCATAAACAGGGGAACAGGAAAACAAAACTTGAATTAGATACTGCACCTACTTTTCTCACAAACACAATAGCGAACATTTGAATAGGCACCACCTGTGTTTCTGAAGAAAGCTAATGTTATTCCACAATTAAAAATGTTAAATGTAACCTACACATCTCAAAGAGAGAGGAAGGAAAATAATTTATTATGAAACAACTAGATATGGCTAAAGAAAAAACTTTAATTACATCTAAGTGATTCATGATGGCTATTTACATCAAATGATTTTTTAAATATTAAATATTAAATCCATTTAAGTGTAATAACTTGTAAGGCAAATTTTCATCTTTATTTCAGAGTCATGCTAGTTTAAATTTGTCATTAGAGCTAATAAGAAATGATATTGGAACTACTCTGTACATTTAAATGAAGCATAAATCAATTATTGAAGCAAGGAATTTTTTCATCATTGTAATGATTATTGGAATACATTTAGTCTTTAGATGTTTCATAATGATATCCATAATAGTAAAAAACTTAATTTGTACTGTGTACTGTTCAAATGTTGTCATGTGGAAAAACATTTGAGAGAACACATATGCAATGGGGAGTATTCTAGACTTGGAAGTATAAAGCATACATCTGATTTTTAACCAACAGACTTTACTAGTCACTTCGGACTCAGTCCTGCAGGCTGCTTAAAGATGTGCAGAGAGCCAAGGCAATAGCACCGAGAACATGATTCTTATCTTCTCAGAGAGGTTTCCATTTAGTGCAGATAAATGTGCACCAGGATCAGAAATATGAGCACATCTCTACTACTGCACTGAACTGAGGCTTAGTTAGGAGAAGATAGTAGGGCAGGGACGTATCATAACAGAGAAAGGGTTTGGCCAAGGCATAAATGCTTGCAGTAAATATAGAGGATGCAAATAATGTGTGTAGTGGCCAATTCATGATTTTCAGTCACTCCTGCCGATAGACAGGGGTAGCAGCTTGGTTAGAGGAGTTAAAGCTGTACTTGGAATCAAAATGAGAGCAAGGCCAGTCACTTACACAAAAATGTGTCTAAGCATACAAAGAAGGTTCTTATTGCGTCATCCCTCTTCTCTGCCTCTCACACAAATGTCTCTGAATCTTCTGACCATTATGCATGACAAGCCAACTACACAGCTCTACAAGTCCACTACACTCTTCTCCTTCAAATCCTGTCCATTCCCCATAGCTTGCTTCAACTTATTGAATCAGAAATAGCTTGGCATCTGACTCAGAGTACTCACAGCTACTCAACACTTGTGGGACTAGGTTCTTAACTTCTGTATAGCATGTATGTAACTGACTTTAGAGGGAGGGATTTTCTCCCTTTGTGTTTTTAGCAGCACTCCCTCCTCCCCTCCCCTAAATCTATATTCCATGTCCCTACTGATTCCTGGCAGGTCCCTCTCCTGGCAGAGAGGTGAAGCGTTCTCTGCTCCTTCAGAAGCTTGCTCAGTCTCCCTACTGTGGATTTGCATTGCATGGACTCCAAGTCCACCAAAGATTGTGGTCATTCTGCTGTGGCCCTGTCTCCAGACTGTACAGCATGGTTTCTACTGGGCCATGAACCTTCCACTGGAGTGCCCAGAAATCAGCTTATCTGGATACAAAACCTGCCCAGTAGGAAAGAGACTGCAGACAACTGGGAGGAAACATCTATTGTTCCTGTGATGGAGATGACATTATTCCAAATTATGTTTCTGCTTAACAGGCTCTTTCCAGCCTAACTGAAAAGAGCTCTTTCCAGCAAAATGATTCCCTCTGTAAAGAGGAGGTCAGACTCAGCTCCTTCCACCTGCTCAGCAGCATGATCTTTGCACCTAGTTGGCATGGCCGTATGTGATTACACGAGGTGCAAGACAGTGCGGAAAACAGCCCCATGTTTGAGTTTGGAGGAGGGGGAAAGAGGAATGAAGGGATGGGAGTGCAGAATCACTTGTTTATATAGATCAATTATTCTTTTTCTAGTTTGGCTTTTTTTTCCCCCTGGCAAAGTAAAATGTTTCAGATCAGTTATAGCTGCACACTCTCATAAGAAAAATAAGTTATAGATGCGCAAAAGAATTCAAATGAATAAATTGACATTCATGGGAATAAATCAACATAGATTCAAAGGTAGTTCTATATACAAAGCAATATATAGTTGTATGTATAAAAGTCAACAAATTCTAAATGCTATACACACACACACGAATAAACAACTGCTACCCGGCAGATTATTATCCTCTTTAGAAGCAGAATTCTATAGAGATGTAGTCTTCAAAAAAGCAGTACTTAATGACTATTTTGTGAATGCATCAGTCTTCACTGTACTGTCAACATGTTCTCTGAATGAACATAAACAAGTAGGAAAGCAGAAAGACACAAATAAACTACATGTAAATGTTTGCAGCCAGCCTAGCTGTATTGTTCACTAAAAACCTCAGTAAAGCAAAACTATGCTAAGAGAAAAAACCAAACATCCTTATATTCAACAAAAATGTAATGGGGAAGAAAGAGTCAAAGGGTCTGATCCTGTGGACTAGATGCGAGTAAACTCCCATTTAAGCCAATGTGTGAAAGAGTTGCCTGTGTAAGAGTTTAAGGAGCAGGCCACAATTTATATTCAGGTTACACAGATCTTCGAAAATACAGTGAGGAAATCCTGATTCAACTGAAGTCAAAGGAAATACTCCGTTGATTTCAGTGAAGCCAGGATTTCACCCACTATCCTTTTTTTTTAATCTTAGCATATCAAGATTTGATGCAATTTCTAGATTTTATTTTTTAAAGAGAGGGATAGTTTAGTGAGCTGAGCATATGCCTGGATTCTAATCCTGAGTATGAGAATTATTTCTTCTGTGACACTGATCAAGCCACTTACCTGACTCACTTCCCTATTTGTATAGAGACAATAATTACATATAGAGACAATTACTTCACATTGTGAGAATTGAGGGACCTATTAGGTCATCGAGTTCATTCCTCTGGCAATACTAGATTACTCCATATACTTTATTTTTTAATACTGTGACAAATATAGTTTTAAATGTTGCAGGCAGAGTGGCTCTCATCATTCTATAAACATATTTTGCACGTTTTCATAGATCTCACCATTACAAACCCTCATGATATGAAAAGGTAAATGTAGCCTAATTTCATCCTAGTACCACTATCTTAAGCTATCCCTTTTACTGCCTTTTAAATTAGGTAACCCATTTAAACATTGTTAAGTGCACTGATAAAAGAAATCCTATATACAGAACAGATGCCATGGCACTGAATACAGACAAGTATCTCCTAGCTATATTTTTAGATTTTCTTTTAAAGACATCATGTTTGCTTTTCTCCCATGGGGTGAATGTGTTCTAGAATACAAGTAAAAGAACCTGAAGGATAAGGTTGCCAACAGCATGTCAGAGATGATAAGTGCAAAAGAAAAAAGAACCTCCTCTTTTGACACTAGGAGGCAGGTAGAGAAGAAGTGGAAAAAATATACAAAAAACCACAATATCACTCAAATCAAATGACTAATTGTTAACAGTTCAGCCATTGCCAACATTCCCCTCTATTTTACGTTGCCCCCATTCCCCTCTATTTCTCTACATGAATCACATTTATATTCAGACAAGTCACTCTAGTTTTGATCCCATTTTGGTCTGATACAGACTACAGGGATATACTGGCAAGTCAAAAGAAGGATGGCTAGAAATAATTAGACCAACAGTGTACATGGTGAATCTCAGCTGCCCACTCTCAAGAGTTTATTTTGAGTTTCTAATGATTCCACAGTCATTGTCATTGACCCAAGTATTTTTCTATTTACAGTTAAAATATAAACTAACATGGATACAAATTAATAAAAATCCATCCTCTACATAATGCGTCTTAGAGGAAGTCCTTAGGCCAGGAGGAGGAGGAGGATAATGAGGGATATGATACAAAATGCTTGTCCTTTACCAGTTACAGTCACTAGAAAGGATGGAAATGAAATGTTTTTCAGATACACATGAGTTTTCTAACTTTCAGTTCGGAGAACTGCTTCACTGAGTTCTGATGCATGACACTTTCTGAACAAAACTTCAAGCCTTCTCTAGGTTCACCAAGGCTTGCCAGAGATTTTTACACTGAACCTGGGCTGAATTTCCCATGAAATTACCATGGAGATACATTTATTAATGGTCTGATGTATCTTCACTCCCACATTTCTCTACCCCACTGAAACTTGATCTTAATTTTACAGATGGAAATCTGTAGCACAGAGGAGCTAAAACCCACATTTTCAAAAACAACAGCTAACTTGAAGTGCCTCCAATTTTGCCCAACTTGACACAACATGGGCCTTATTTTCAGTGGCATTGAGTTCCCGCTCCTCCCATGGATTGCAAAATCAGAGGCTAATGTAAGGACTTGTCACAGGAAGTCTGTGGCAGAACCGGAACCAAAACCCTGATTTCCTGACTCCCCGATGAGGGCCCAACCACAAGACTATACTTCCTTTGCATGAATACTATATCTGAGAGCATAACCCATTTCTCTTTATTGGAAATCAGCTGCTTCAGAAGTAAACAATTTTATGGGACTCGTCTACCTAAAAAGCTATTTGGTTTGGGGGAACTTTATGTAGTGCCCTTCCTCATACCCAACTATAGACCTCATATTCATTTCAAGTAGCCACATAGTCGTTGCCATGAATTGTTTCCAAATTTTTTGACAGATCTTTGACATTAAACTTCACAACATAGCATGTTAACTTTTTTCCTTTGCGCTCTCATAAAATGTATGTCCAGAATCTGCTGCTACCTTGTATAAGAAGAACACTTGCTGTGTGACTTTTCAGGAAACCAAGAGCAATTAACATGACCATCTTACAATGTATGTCCTCTTTTCTGTAACACTGGGAAGCAACTGGCATTATGGAAAGAATCAGGAAGATTGTTGGGAAACCCATTAATGCATGAAATTATTCCAGGCTAAAAATGAGCAGATAATCAAGAGTCACATCTGCAGTCTTTGCTCAGGCAGAACTGCCAATGAAATCAACAGTTTGTCTGATAAAGGACTGCAGAGCCCAAAGTCAGATATCTTCACAGATAACAATACATGAATATCAACCAGTTTTTAAAGTTCTATGAACCAACACTATCTCATTACTGTAAGTTGAAAAACACTTAATTTATTCATGTAAAATTGAGTGTTCTATTTTATGATGCATTAATCCAGAGGGATCAGAAAATGATTCTAATAGTGAAACATTTAAGGATTAAGTACTGTATATTTTATTGATTTTTGACAGGTGAAAATATATCTCAGTTATAAGGCTGCCAGTGCCAAGGAACCTAGGATAACCTTCTATAGGTTCAACCTAACACAGACTTAGGGGAGTCCCTGATATTCAGGCAAAGCTGGGCAATTTAACCTTAGAACATTTAGTTGTTCTCCATTATCAATTGGTTTTCAGGCCTACTTTGTTGCTATTATATTGCTATATAAAGTAACAATGGAATCAAGCTTTGGCCAAATTATTCTGTCAGTTTCTTTCTTTTCCATAAACATGGATGACATATAGTAGGAGCAGTCTAGGGAATCATAATTCCCTCCTGGTTTTCCCCTCTTGTTCCAGGAGGGAATTAACCTGCTGTTGGCCCACATTGGTAGCAGACTACTTCTCCATCAATTGCAGTCAGTAGAGCTAAGCCAAGGTTCTGTCCAGGCTGGCCATGCACACAGGAAGAGAAGTATCGATTCCATGAAATGTTCTTCCCCTCTTCCTGCCCCCTGCTCAAACTGGTGATGCAGTCAGTCCTTAACATTTATTTGAACATTACTACTGGGAAAGTTATATGTAGGCTCAACTGAATTTGATTTTTTATATATAATTTCAATGGATAATATCAGTGTTTGTTTTAAGCAAATGTTCATGGTTACTCAAAATGATTTCCCCTCCCAATTTTTATCAATTTCAGTTTTCACAGTTGTGAGAAATTACAAGGTCAGACAGTCATTATTTAATGACAGATGAGATTCAAAAATTTAAAGTTCTATAATCATTAAAATACCAATTGTAATGTCACATGTCAAAATACAAAGTAAATATCCTTAAATCAAACTCTTCTAAGTTCTCAAGCAGCATGTGTCTTACTTTGCCCATCTGTATATTTCAGTTATTATTGATGGAAATATTTTTTCTTCAGTTTGTGTATGTATGGTAAAATCAACATTTACTGATAAAAATCTAATCCTTTCAAGCATTGTTATACGTAAACTTGTTTTTTTGGTGAAAGAGGCATATTCAGCAATACCAAAACATTTCACTAATTCAGGGCAGTTTCACCAAATTGTTTGTGTCAGGAAAGAAAATTACAAAAAACCTAAATATTTAATTTAAAAAATGTAAAATGAAACATTGCAATTTTTTGGTTCAAAATAATTTTTCATTTAGAAAGTTCCTTCAATTTAATTTAAAAAATTCAGTGATGTAAAAGACGTTCCAAATCAAAACAAAACATTTCATTGAGGATCAAATTAAGCCTTTTATTTGAGGACAAATAATTATTTTTTTACTTTTCTGTTTGCCAAGAATTTTTAAAAAATCATTTTCTGTTTGACCCCCGTCTTTTTCTTCATTCTTTTGGAACTGCCAGTGAAATGAAAAATCCATTGTTCCCACAGCACTAGTTATATTGGAGATTAAGAGTACACCCACAAGCAAGCGCTGGTAGAAGAAAGTTTAATATGTCTACAAAAAATTAGAAAGAGGTGAACATTTTATGTTTTCATTTTTCATTTTTTATGAAAATTTGTTTTATTTTAATGCAGAAAAAACCCTCCCAAACTTCTCATATTTTACCCCACTAGAAAAAAGAGGGCCAAATAAAAAAAATGTTTTTTGATTCCGTCATGTTTTTCTTTTACTTTTTGTCTCCTTTTCCCAGTTGGAAAAAAAGTAAAAAAGTGAAAGTGTTATTTTTTTTCATTGAAACAAAACTTTGCAACTCTGGCTGGCTTGGAGTGGCTTAGGATGAAGCTAGGGATTCGCTGCGTGGGTGCTGGCATAGCTAGGAGTCATGGGCTGCCTGGAATTGCTGTGGGGTGGGTCTGTGTTGGTTGAGTGGATGTATGGGGTTGGTTACTAGCAGCAGAGGTTACAACGGGGACAGGCAGCCAGAGCATGGGTGGCTGGGGCTTGGGCGCTGAATGCTTAGATTGCTGCTGGGGTTGGTGGTTGCTGTGGTCTGGTGGCTGCTGGTTGGTTTGATGATGAGTGATTGCTTGGGAGGAACCCACTGCATCTGGCCTTTTGGTAAATCCCTTTCCCCTTCCCTCACAGCTAGTCCCCTTTTACATTGTGTGGATGGATGACCAGTAAAGAAAGTTACAAATAGAACAACGCTTCATTAACACAGCAGAGGGATAGACTTGCTGAAATGTTCCCCAGATCACTGGCCAGAGCCCTCACATAGAGGCTAGTCTAGGAATCTAGAACATTCTTCCCAAATAGTACTACATAGCTACATACATGCACGATACATTCACTGTGTGACAGAGACCCAGGCAACTGGAATGGATGACAGAAAACTGGGGGCCCGTAAATTGAAAGAATACCTTTAGTATATTAGATATTTAATATTACAGCATGTTAGGAACTGCTTTACAGCCACACACCATGGTAGCTATCTGGAAAATATGGTAAACATAGGATGGGACACAGAGTTTAGCAACAACACAGAACCACAGGAAGGGACTGTATTCCTCAAATCTGCGGCCAAAGTCCTGACTCTAAGAACCTGATCCAAAGCCCTTTGAAGTTAATGGGAATGTTTCCATCGATTTAGCGGATTTTGGATTGGGCTCCTAATGTAGTTAAGTGAAATGGACAAGGCTATGTCACAGAACCCTTTGTAGCTAGGGCTCACAGATCCTTTTAGCCACAGCATTGGAACAAAGGCAATTAAATAAGCCAGGCAAGGACCTGGGTTCAGTCTGCATGGCTGGGATGGCACATGCAGACACCACACACAATTGCTTTTCAGGATTATGAGACACATGTTAAAACCATTTTCTGCCTATAATATTGCAATTACCTCATTTTTCAAGTAGTGATGATATAGACAAGGCCTTCTTCAAGTGTCCTGGAAAGGATAAAATGTAAAATGTTCTCCATCTTCCTGGAGTGGCTTCAAATGCCACAAAGTGATCCCAGCCTTTCACCCTGACCCTATGACAAAATCACACCTTTCCTCCCTTTATCATTAGTTACACTCAACCATTCACAGTACAGAGACAATGTCATGTGATTGAAGTGGATAATACATAGTGGCAGTAATGAATAGGAAATACATGTGTTAAACACAGTTCACAAATGAGTTCTTGAACAATTACAATAACAAATTCACATAATCCATTAGCAAACAATCTGCAAACTGGAAAAAAGGCTGAAAACCCTCAGCTAAACTCTTTGCTGCAAATAGTTCCCTAAGCTCTCTTAAAATCATTGGAGAAATCTCTTAGAAGAAACCCATTAAGCACTTCAAATGTGTTACTTTTGCTCTGGGCTCTCTGAGTCTTTTTCTGTGTCATTGCACTGGTCTCACTCAGACAAAAAAAGCAAACATAGAAATATTGGCTGCTTTCATACTTGTTTTTTGTCCCAAGTCCAGCAGGAAAACAGCAGCGAATGTTCTTGTTTGTAAGCTTTCCCAAGTGAGCTAGAGGGGCTTGTTCATCAAGGCTGAAATATCTGGCAAATAGTCACAGCTTGAGATCACAGCTTGGGTGAGCCAGTTCAAAAATAGCTAGAACCTCAGCCCATTGCTGAATCCACACCTTTTAAGGACTAGATAAGTATCCTTTTATATGATGAGAAATCTTTCCCCCCCCCCCAATACCTCATACATGTTCTTTCATCCCTGCTCATCTCCAACAAAATATCACCCAAAACAGCAATTTCTGCTTTGTACATATTTGTTTCCAAAGCTTATGCCTCTGAGGTTTCCCCCCAGGATAGAGGGACATTATTCATTCCAAGGCTCATCTGAAATAGGGAAACTTAACATGAGATGAAATCTGAAAATAGCAGCAATGATTGCCACAGATTGCTGAGCCCTGAATGCCATGAACCTGGTAGTTCAGGAAGGTTTAAGGATAGGATTTAAGTCAAAAAGGGGAACAGAAATACAGAATTGGATTCACTGGATCTGGGTCCAGGGAATCAGAGAGAGGGATGATTGGATTCAAAAGCTGAAAGTTGATTTGGGAATGTCAATTAAAGTGAGAACTGGGAGCAAAAATGATGGGTGGGTTATGGAGAAAGGTGAAGGAAACGAGGAGAAAGATTAGTAATAAACGCACCTCAAAAATCAGAGGTTTGGTTCTGTTGATATTTGTAACCTGACACTCTGCTTTAGAGCTCTGAATGGGGGTGAAACTTCTATGGAACTAGCAAGAAAAAAAATCTCTCTCACCTGCTCATGAAATTTCAGTTATGCTCTATTGAATTAAATGTCTTATATAAAATTCATCAGTTTTCAGATTTGCCTCAGGAGTTTATTATTCCTAGGGCGAAAACTTCAGCTTGTACAAGTGTGAAAGCTGCCATTTTGGCCAACACACTGAATCCAAGATCTCCAGATTGAAAAACACGAGTCTGTAACTGGAAGTGTAACAGCCTCACATGTCCTGTGGATCAGGCAAAGATGGGGATACATGAAATACATGAAACAGTGAATACACACACCCCCTTGAGTTTGGATGCTTTCCTTAACTTTTATCTGGTCCTATTCCATCTGTAAAGTCAGGCTCTCTTGTGAAGTTTCTGGTACTGGTACTTTCAGTACTTACATCAGAAAGAAATATCTTTTTTGCTACATTTTGTAACTTTTGCTTCCAGCATGATCAAGGATGTAAAGAAGTGTGAAAATGAAAAGTAATGAAAAATTAACCTTTTCCAGCTTTAAAAAAAAGGATCTGGCTCAATAGAAAGATAAGGTCTTGTTTTATTGAAACCAGTTCACTCATTGATGTAAAAATCTGAATTAAGAAGCTAAACTTCTGAGGGCTCATCCAAAACACATGTCTAAATCTTGTAAGTTTCACCTAAATCAATTAATAGATAAAAGATTTCAGTTTATAATAGTATTTGTATTTTTCCCCACAGGGCTTCACAAAATAACTGGGCAAAAGCTGATCATTTTCCTGTGAGACTGGGTAGGAGTGGAGGTTAATTTAGTTTTCTATTTATAACATTATCTTGTTATACAAATATATTATAAAATATTTTATAAAATTTGCTAACAGTCGACTAGAGTGAACATTTATACTGATGCACAGCAAAAGCATATATCCATGTGAAGCACTGTTTTCACCTTAGGAGGGAAAAAAGAGGGTAAGTTTAGAAAAGCAACACTGCCACCACAAGCTACAGGGTCCTTGGTATCGAGAGTGAAATTCATTTCTATTGAATATCTGAAGCAGTCAATGAACACAAAGACCTTGGAAGCATTTGTTTAGAACTGATGCTGTACTTTCTATTTATATTCTAATGACTCATTCACCCCCATAAGATGCTTTTGTGAATTTGCTCCACTTTAGGCTCTGCTAGGCTTATTTCCTGAAACATACTTGTAATCATCTCTGGCTTACTCAAGGAGGAAGATAAAGGAGGTGTTGGTGAATAACTATATGCAATTTGATGGCATGCCTGTTGCTTTATTTACAGGAATCCATGTTAGTAAGCTACAGTACATGCACTTTGGGAACTGGATGGCTCAGGGCACTTGTAACAGAAAAAGGGCTTTCACCTCTAGGCCACCAATGTGGTATAGCTAAATAATGTCTGAAAGTTACCACCATCACCCATGGCTATTCAGTAATGCATATAAACGAATTGGTAGTTCTGAACAGCAGATATCAACACAATAGACACATCTGAAAATTTCGTCTTAGTGATTTAGAAGTCAGTCTTATCTTCAAAGGTGACTTAGGTGATTAGGACCCTAAGTCCCATCGAAAGTGAAGGAGACTTAGAAGCCCAAAGCACTTCTGAAAATTTTTTCTAGATAAGATCACCTTTCAAAGAACAGCACCAATTATTATTGGCACACTGTCTGAAAGTCTCAGTAGAAAGGAATGAATGTACCTGATGTTGAAAACTGAACCACTTCTGATTCTCAAACACTGACTTTAGTTATGGGTTGAGATATACCATTGGGGAGACAGTGTGGGGAAGCATGCATCATTTCTGCCTGTGCTATTCCTCTTTTCAGGCTAACAAAGGATTTCAGTCTTCTGGACAGCCAATACATTGTCAGGAATCAGGGCCTGCAGCAAAGCCCAATCTCTGGGCAACCTAACAAGTGCATCTGGCCTGTAGTACCTTGCCTACTGGCTACAGTGCCTGATTGGTCAAAAGAGTCAGCAGACCTGCTCTTAAGCCCAGCAGCAAAAGCAGTTCAATAACTGCTCAAAGCATTTGCCCATGGCTAGGATTGTTCCTGTGCCTGCTTATTCCCAGTCCTGCTCCTGCCTTGGACCCAGCCTTGCCTCACTCCAGGTAAACCAGACCCAGCCCTCACCTCTGATTCCTGTCTTCAGCTCTGGCACCTGGCCTTTGATTCAGACTCTGACCCTGGGCTCTGATTTCTGACCACCACTCCTGTTCTAACTGCTAGGCCTGACTCCTACTCCTACTCTAACCACTGGGCATGACTGCCCATGTCCTAGTCACTGACATGCATCTTGGATGAGCAGTAGACTCACAACAAATTGAAACAAAGGAATAACCTGGGTGTTGTTCTTCTTTTTAGAAGGGGGTAGAACAATGAAGAGCCTTCTCTAATTGACTCTGAAGTCTATAAAGAAGAGATATGCAGTTCCTCTTGCTGAATTCAGGTTTACATTGATATTGATTGTATAACATATGGGTTCTCTAATTTCTATTTGCCTGCAAAATCATGCACATCCTTCTGCTAGTCCAGATAACACTCAAGCATAGTATGAAGAGTTTCATCAAGGTGAAGCCTCTTATTTCAGTTAAGCAATAAAACAAGCTTCTAGCTCATTGGTAAGTTATTTTTTCTTTAGTTGCTCAGTTGGAAAATTTCAGTCCATAACAAAGTCTGAAATGGTGACAATTTGTATGTTCTACTCAGAGGAGTCCAGCAGTGTTATAGTTAGGATGCTATTAATAAATACAAGCAAATTTTGCCAGTTGTCCAAGTATAGCATATTATAGTTATTGCTGTTGGGGTCATGCACAATAAAATGTTGAAAAAGTCTAATATGTTTAAAACAGGGAGGTAAATTTCTTGCTATTGTACAACTCCTATAATACATTAGATCACAGTGTGTGTCTTTTAAGTCTTTAAATATAGAACTCTGAATGAATCCTCTAGAAGATTGCTTTGGTTTTTGATATTTTACAATAGTAATACTTAGCACATAATATGCAAGAATCTCAAAATGCTTTACAAAGGCAAATAAGTATAATTATCTCCATTTTGTAGTTGAGGGAAACTGAGGCATAGACAGCTCATGGTCAATAGTAGAGGGACATTACCTATGTCATCTGAATTTCACTCCAGTGCTCTATCCCCTAAGTCACACTACCTCTAAAGATTTCTGGTAGAAATCCATGATTTCTGGATTGATGCTATGTCTGTGTAAAACACTGTTTGACTGGTCACTGGTCAGTCAATAGTTACATGAAGCATCTGTTCTAATCCCTATGTAATCCCTTCATCCATGACTCCCCTTCCAAAGTACCATATTCACAAGATACTGAAAATATATTATAAAAGCCCAGATCTGCAAAAGACATCATACTGTGAATCTGCTATAGCCGTGAAATCATGGAACTCTTCACATGTAACAAAAACACTTTATGATTCCTACAGTTAGTAGCTTATTTTAACGCTGGTAAAATCTTATCCTATGGAGTGAGAAGGACAAGTGAGATGATACAAAGCAGTGAAGGATAGTGGCTATAGGAGTAGCACAGAAACTCCCATAACACAAGAACTATGGGTCACCAAATGAAATTAATAGGCTGCGTGTTTAAAACAAACAAAAGGAAATATTTTTTCACACAATGCACAGTCAACCCATGGAATTCTTTGCCGGAGGATGTTGTGAAGGCCAAAACTATAACAGGGTTCAGAAATGAACTAGATAAGTTCATGGAGATAGGTCCATCAATGGCTATTAGCCAGGATGGACAGGAATGCAAAACCATGCTCTGAAGTGTCCCTAGTCTCTGCCAGAAGCTGGGAATGGGCGACAGGGAATGAATCACTTGATGATTACCTGTTCCGTTCATTCCCTCTGAAAAACCTGGCATTGGCCACTGTCAGTACACAGGATACTGTGCTGCCTGAACTATTGGTCTGACCCAGTATGGCCATTCTTAGTTCCTATAACACAATCTCCATGATGGATTTCCTTCGCCTGATTCTAATCACCATAGTACCCAGAAGAACAGTCTGTTAAATTCCAAAGTAAGGGAAACACTTCTACACCAGAAAGTCACTTCTAAAAGACTTTCAGACTCTTAAGAAGAAACCTTCAGCTATTTTACTTGAAATATTCAAATAATCGACAACTCTCCTGTCATTGACAATGTTTCTGAGTAGAGACATGAAAAAGAGTTATTGACGGTGGGGCAACAAACTCCATAAACCTTTTGTTTTTGCACTGTGTGGCTCATGGCCTTGTAAATTCTTATCACTACTCCTGTAATTCAGAAAGGAAAGGCACTTGCACAATTAGATAGTGCTTATCATTAATAATACTGGTATGACATAGTGCTCATGTAATGACTGTCAACGTTGACTTGCTTTTCTATAAAACCCTCATTTAGAGGGAACTATAGTTGCCATTTCAAACCATAATGAATGGAATTGTGGGGCCCAAGTTGTCAATCTTGAGTTATTTTTCCCCAGAAGATATGGTTGTAATTAAAAAACCCAACATTTAGTTTAAAACTGGAAAAATATTCCAATTTATTACCAAATTTCATATACATTTTTGTCAAATTCCAGATTAAAATGGTCTAATTGATAAATATATAATTTTGCAGGTAATTATCATTTACCAAAGAATTGGTCATTTTGATACTTTGACATTAATGGTGACATAATTTAACAATGCAATACTGTATCAGCACAGTATATACAGAACCAACTGTGAACTCTATTAAATAAAACAATGTTCCTATATACCTATGAATATAAAATTACAGGGTCAAATCATACAGTGAAACTTTCCTATATAGTGGAGTAGGAGTTCATAATTTACTTGTTAACTTCAGATTTAATTAGGATTGCCACCTGTCCAGGTTTTCCCCGGACAGTCTGGTTTTTGGCTTCTGTGTGCGAGTGCCATTTAGGGTTGCCAGCTGCCCAGTTTTTGATCAGAGAATCTGGTTGAAAAGAAGACCTGGCAACCCTAAATGGCACCAGAACACTCAATGGTTACTGGGGAGCAGGGTGAGGCGCTGGGTCATTAACCCACACCAGCCCGTGCTCAGCTGAGGCCACCTCCTGTGGGCAGGCTCCTGGAGATGATCCAGTGAGTGACGGGGGAAAGGGGAGAGAGGAGTGAGCAACAGGGACTTTGGGGAAGAGGCAGTGGTGGGACCTTGAGTGGAAGAGGTGGAGAAGGGGAGGGGTCTTCGGGGGAGGCAGCAGGGTAAAGTGTCAGGGGTCCGGTTACTTCCAATTAGAAAGGTAGCAACCCTAGATTTTATTTGCTCACTTTGTCTATGCAAGTTCTTATATATTGGTGCTGATCACCATAGTTTCTGGGCTATTTGAACATTGTAGTTAACTTAAAGGAAATCAACTCAAATTTACATTTCCCACCACCAAAATAAAAATTGTGCTCCCATATTCAGCAATGGAAGCTTGGGGCCTATGTGCAAGAAGGGAATCCAAGACATGCAAATTAGGCAAATACATGTGCAAATGGGTCCTTAGACATGTAACAAGCCATTTGCATTACCATTTATTCAGTATGCACACGAGATAACTGCACAGTTATAAATTTTGTGCAGACCTGTCCTCCTAAGACTTTGAAAATATGACCCTTGAGATATGGAAATTTTGGCTGTCGTTTTGTTTGTTCATTTCCTCTATGCTTCCTAATTTCATCCAATGCTGGTATGAAAAACGTCATGAAAAATGCCATTCTTATTATTTCTTTTGTAGTTAGACAAAGGCAACGTCTTCCATTAATTTTTGAATCTGAATTTAGACAGAAGAGATTCAGATGTTTGGATGCTTATTTTAACTTAATATTTGAGGTTCATTACTGGTTAATAGTGAAAATTATTTTTATGGTTTCATCCACAGGTGTCCAGAAATTTGTTTGTGGGGTTTATTTTTCTGTTGAAAATGTTGTTGAAATTTTTAAAAAATAATCTTTTTTGTCCAAATTTTCCACAGAAAATGCCAACTTTTTGGTAAAAAATTGAAAAACAAAAATTTCAGATGAAAACCAAAAATTTTAAGTTGGAGCTGTTGTTGCAATGCTTCATGGAAGAAGCTCTAGTTCCACTGCCTCATGCTCTCATTTTTCTCTTTGGGTTGAACTCCCTGGCCCGCACGATATCTCCCATGTTCTGGATGTATTTGTTTTTTTGATGAAAAGTCAACATTTTCTGAGGGAAAAAAACACTTTTGTGAAAAATTTTGTTTAGTCAAAAACCTAATTTTCCATTGAAAAACATTTTTGATGGAAAATGTTCAGTCAGCCCTAATTTCACTCTTATTTTCAATTAACCATATCAGAAGACTATCCTCCTAATTAATTCTAGCTATCTAGATACTTACATGTCCTTCATCACTGTAGTCTCTGAGTACCAATGAGAGGCGGCAAAGTATTATCCCCATTTTACAGATGGAAACCAAAGCACAGACAGGTTAAGTGACTTTCCCAAGGCCACACAGGAATTCTATGAAAAAGCCAAACCCACATTTCATAAATCCCAGGTCCAGTGTCTTAATATCCTTCCTTTATTGTACAGATCCAGAGTATACAATGACCTTACTACTACAGTTTGGTATTAAAGCATAAATTAGTTATTTTGTTCAATGTATAGAAATACCCTGTTATGGCCTCTATGCACATGTACAATGCCCATAGAGTCATATCCATATTGCACATAAATCAGTAGGCAGGATGTCAAGTAATAAGAAACACCTCCAAAACAAAGAAAACTTCAGCCTCCCTTCAAACCAATCCCCAAAGTCAACAAATTCAGGCTCTGTCAGATTATAGGGGCTGGGAGAAGCAAAATTAGAGCAAAGAGCAGAAGCTTCTGCTCCAGCCTGCATACCAACAAATCCATATATATATCCAAATATATGTTCCATTCTATGCATCCAATGAAGTGGGCTGTAGCCCACGAAAGCTTATGCTCTAATAAATTTGTTTGTCTCTAAGGTACCACAAGTACTCCTGTTCTTTTTGCGGATACAGACTAACGCAGCTGTTACTCTGAAACCAATACAAATCCAATGACAGTCAACTCTTAGCACCCCAGCTGATCTCAGCATCCCAGCTGCAGCCAAGGAAAGTGACAGTCAAGAGAGGCCCAGGATTGGAACCCACAAAAGTATTCTAAACCACGGTTGGGGTGCAAGGGCAGAACTGTGTGAGGAAGTGTATACAAAACCCCTTTCAGACACTTTGAGGCTCAATCCAGGGCTGTTAGTCCCTCACTATCATAATCACTACACTTACTCAACTTTTTAAAAAATGGTCTGCCTTTAATATACAAGTTTCTTGTTCAAGGAAGTTGGTGCCTCAACTTCAATATTTTTTAAATGACTTCTTATAATTTATCTTCCCCTCTCCATTTTTGTTTTGTTCTCTAAACCCAGATGAAGGTCTTGAGAATATCCACCAATTACTTTTCAAGTTCCAAAACAGAAAATTGAGATGAAAATTCCCTAAGGAACTCTTCAATGCAGTTCTTAGATGCATTGAGAAGAGTCAGATCCTTCTCCCCTCAGCTCAGAGGGGGAGGCTGCGCTATGCTCTCTTTTAGCACTACTCTGATTACGTCTGGCCTTCTTGTTTTTTTAACAGGATCCTGACCAGATCCTTACCTGGTGTAAATTAGTATAGCTACATAGATGTCAAACATACATACAATGTCAAAGCTAAATCAACTTACACCAGCTGAGGCTCTGCCCATTTGTTCATTGTGGGTGGGATTTTCAAAAGCGCCTAAGTGGTTTAGGAGCACAAATCCCATTAAATTCCTCCCTATTTGTCACTTTAAGTCCCACTGTTTTGCTGTTATCTAAAAACTAGAACCTGATCTCCATAGACATGAAATGACAAGGTTTTGGCATCATAATTTAACACTATAATGTGGTCTCAATCATTTTTTATAACATTGTTTTACCATTGCCTTGATGTAGAAAAGTGGTCTCTATAGACTTACATCGGCATAATTTTGCCATCGTCTTGACATTGTAATACGGTCTCTATAGACTTGAATTGAAATTTTGTCATTGCCTTGATATCGTAATGTCCTCTTCCCAGACTTGTCTTGATATGTATCATCCTCACCATATACTTGTATCTCAACATCATCAATGAATTGGGCATTTTTCTTTCTCATTCAAGGCAGAAGGAATTGATGTTGATAAAATTTAATATTGCATATGATCACCAACTATTTTTAAAGACATATCTAATCAAAAGATTTCCATTCTTACAATTCAAAGTCATTCCAAAATACCAAAATATCAAGTTAAAATACTGAAAATGTGTGCACTTGCATTCACAATGCACATTTTTCATGTTAATAGTAAGCTGTTTTTAACTTAAAACATCTTAAATTTATTCAGATCAGGAGAATTTTGCTATTCTATCCCTCATTAGGGATTCCAGATTTTAAAAACTTAAAAGACTCAATAAGAAGGCAGTTAATACAATGCACTTAATGGAGAACACACTGAAAAGACAAACTTGGTAGCTCAAAAGACACTGGATCACTGCTTTGTAAGATTAAGTGAGTGAACAACCAGTTTTCTCACTTTTCTTGGTACAACTATGAAGAGACACTTTTGATTGAAGTACTACTGCTGCTTCTCTCTCTTCTCCCAGAGGGAAAAATAAACATCCTAGTTTCCCATAAACATCCAACCTCACTTCTCCCATAAACAGCCCAAATAGGAAACTTCTTCTTACTTCATAAAAACAGCAGCAAACATTTCACACAGATGTTCTGCCTTATGGCAACATCAGTTTCTTCACATTTTAACCAACATCTTTAAAACATTGAGTTTTCTTTATTTTATGAAGATTTTAAAAGTGTAACTAGAACTGCAATAACAGCACGAGCAAAATACTGCTTGCCAAGTGATGTTGGCTGATAGGTTAGAAAATTATTGGCCTAGTTTGGTACACATACTGAATGTGATTTTTTTCCCGAAAGGTACTCAGCAATGGCCTTACCCTGCTCCCATTAAAGTCTGTGGGAGTTTTACCATTGACTTCAATGAGAGCAGAATTGGGCCAGTGCTGACCAATTTAGAAAATCCTACTCAGAGCCAGTTATTTGCCTGGTAGTTGTCATGTTATGGTTAACAGCATCTTTCTCTTCATCTGTGCTGCAAAATATCCTTACACATTGATGGTTGGTGAGTTTTGTGCAGGACTCCAGTTGAGACAAGTGTTGTACTTCACACGATTACAGCACACATAAATATGAAATTTAATAAGGAGCAGTAAATGTTGGTTCAGCATAATGATATTTATGATTGCCTTGGGCCTCTACCTCGTCAGGTCAGTGAAGTGTAAAAGCATGGCAGAGATGATGCAAATGGACTTTTGATAGAGTGTAAAGGCCACTTGTGGCACAGGCACCTGTACTTACTCAGTCCATGCAATGTGCCTACCAATTGTGCTGCTAAAATACATATTTTATATAGAGAGATATATACATATAGATATAGATAAATATATATACAGAGAGAGAGAGAGAGAGCACAAATTATCTTAATGATAAAAGTCAATAAATTAAAATAGTTAAAGATTGTGAGAGGTAAGGCATAGAATGAGAATATTTTGGGAATACATATTTATTTGTAGTAGAAACAGCATCATTCTAATAATAGGGGTCATATTATTTTTAAAATAACAAAATATATTATGAACACAAAATTGGGGCAGATTAAGATACTGATTTCTTAGTCAATAATCTAATAATAATCTGACCTGAAAAAAACTAATGGAGAAAACAGTTAACTTTCACATTGTATCTCATCATGTTTGCTAGCATCAAAGTACTTTTTTATGTCATAATTAGATGCAAATTGACTGAATGCTACATAATATCATATGACACAATATACTTAACAGAATGCATTTAAAGGAGAACACACATTTTCAAATCAGATACCCCACCATCTTTGTAGACAGCAGGTATCTAATTAGAAGTAGGTGTATGAACTCAAGCAGAGCAAGTCTTTGCCACTTCCAAACCAGTGGATACTGTGGTTCACTGACAACCCAAATTATTTGTGGGCAGCATGGCTCATCTTTAGCTCATAATTAAGTTCTCATTGCATTTACTAAGCTGAACATTCATTGTTTTGTAAAAATTCTACTTACTTTATACTAGGCTTCTCTGATCAATTTTACTAATAAAAACTGGCCAAAAAAAAGGAAACAAATTTTTATAAAAAAGATAATACCCCTAAATTTTCAAAGAATTCCCTCAAACAAATTAGCCCCGTAACAGCAAATTCCTGGTGCTAAACTGATGTCATAACAGCAGAAATTATCCTAATTGCCCATTTAGTGCATGTAGCAGCAAAACAGGGCACCAGAGAGAAATTTAGGGCACTTTCTACACCTGGTATCTCACTTAGGCCCTTATCCTGTAACTGTGTTTGCATAGGTAGACCCTTATGCTTATTTGGATTTGATTCCAAGATCAGGGCCACAAATAGGGCATGGTCTGTTGTTTTCCTGTTTGTAGACAATGCCTTGCACACTGTGGGCACTACTGTAATAAACACAACAAAAATAATATCCTCTTTTAAGAAAAAAATAAAAATAGAAAAAAGAGCTTTTCCCCTTTTTCATACTTCATGTTGTAGACATCAGTCTGCCTCAACATAGATTGTGAAAATTTTGAAAGATCTCCAGTGTGGTCAAGCCACTAAATTTGGATCGACATCTGTATTTTGAATCCTCCCACACCACCCTTCACCCAGTTTGGAGATTTGGTTTTTCCCATTATATGAATGAAGGCCAGCTATTACATTGACAACAGGATCCAGGATCTCTCATTTTGATTTAGCAAAACACATCTTCAAAATTTGGAGGTCTTCAGATTCTGGGGCTCGGATTGAATAATAATTAATAATACTAATTACCTTGCGCTTATGTAAGATCTTTCAGCAAAGTACATTAAAGTGTTTTACAAACATTAATTAAACTTTAATTGAGCAATTAGCTATGTCACATTACTTCATAAGTATTATTTATATAGCATCCTAAACGTGCTAGGCATGTTACAGGTATGATTGATCCTTGTTAAATGAAGAAGTTTAAATAACAGTTTTTCTCTATGGAAAATCACGACCCCAAGGGTATGTCTATATGGGGAGAAAAGCCCTATAGCATGGCTGCGGCTGGCCCGAGTCAGCTGACTCAGGCTTTTGGGGCTTAGGCTGCAGGGCTAAAAATCCACCCTCACAGGGTTCCAGAGCTCAGTCTCCAGCCCAAGCCCAAACATCTACATAGCAATTTTTCATCCCCGGACCATGAGCCTGAGTCAGCTGACCTGGGCCAGCCGTGGGGTTTTCTTTATCCCTGTGTAAACATATACTAAGTTAAGTATTTTTCCCCACTACCATAAATCAAAATTAGGTAAGATGAGATCTATCCCTGTATTTGTAAGGCCAGATCATACCCCTGGAGATCCCGGTGTCCTCCACGCAGAAGAAAGGCTCAGGTGCAACCACTTTAAAATCTTTCCCATTCCCACCCTTAGTACCCTTTTTCTAGGGTCTGTGCAGAGTGAAATCAGGGTAGGCCTTGGTTATCTGTGTTGAAGTGCTACACACACACACACGGAACCTGGAGTAGTATGACTAAAAGAGAGTGTGCATGTGGGGGCTATCAGCAAAGCTCCAACAGAATTAGGGTCCTGAGCCAAAGTGGAGTTAACTGAATTGCAGACGTGTGGATGGCTCTGACCTCTCATGGGTCCTGGGTGATCTGCCATGTTTGAGGGTTAGTCTTTACCATAGAAATGCAGACACTGGCCTCCCATTCTGCCCATTCTGTGGCAGAAGCTCTATGAGAGAATCCTTGCAGCAATTTCCTCGAAAGAGCTGCCCTTCTCAGCCTTCCCTTTGGGAAGGGAATGAGCTAGCCGTCGTGTTTACTTGAGTAAGCACTCAAGTATACAGCTGGTTTAATAATAAAAAAGTATCGTGCAGTTAATGATTTGACAGTTGACAAAGTATTTGTCATTTAACCATCCCTATGGCTGATTAAATAAAAATTAAAAAGAGTTTTCATGAATACAATATTTGAGAAGTTTCAGAGTAGCAGCCGTGTTAGTGTATATTCGCAAAAAGAAAAGGAGTACTTGTGGCACCTTAGAGACTAACAAATTTATTTGAGCATAAGCTTTCGTGGAATGCATCCGATGAAGTGAGCTGTAGCTCACGAAACCTTATGCTCTAATAAATTTGTTAGTCTCTAAGGTGCCACAAGTACTCCTTTTCTTTTTGCGAATATTTGAGAAGAAAGCCAAAATTCATCTTGTACATTATTTACAATGAA